>NW_024039418.1:72500-1272500 GCF_016077235.1 Cyprinodon tularosa | reverse complement strand
CATCCAGAATTGCTTACGTAGAGAAAACAAAGCCATGAATATACACACACACAATCAACCAGTGCAAAGCGTATCTCTCTAATTTATGTCTTCTTCTGTGTTATCACCAAACAAGTATGAAAAAAAGTTTCAGTTATCTGATCACATCTTTATTACTAGCAGCATCCAGCGTCTCAAATGGCATCAAACGCTGCCCCCTCCTCTTTGAAGAGTCAATAAGGAGCATTGATTAGTATGTTCAGACAATTTCTCTCCACAAAGATTTAGTTGACAGTTTTGTAAACACCATCTGCCTTTTGATAGAGACAAATATATTCAATTTATGGCAGCCCCTTGACTAAAGCAAACAGAAACTTTTATACTCGCAAACAGCCTAATGGATTGAAGTGTCCGATTGTGCGAGCCGATGAGTGGTACAAATGAGCGACACAGATGAATAAAACGGATTCTGAAGCAATGCATGACAAGCCGAGTAATGACACAGTGCTTGGAGGGCTTTTTCATTTGAAGTGGAATACTTCATGCGACAAAGGAAACGATGTTATGACAAAAGGCTGACAAGAAATAAGCTGCTTTTGAAGACCTCAGGCAGAAATAGATTTTGTCTCATTTTGGTGGACGCAGAAGGATGGTTTTTTGATCATTCATTTGTTTTACCAAGTTGTGGTCACAACGAAGATCGTGTTGATTTGCTTATCTTGCCATTAGGGGGAGAGCAGCAGCTCACTGCAATAACAATATTGAAATAAACAAGAACTTCTTAAATGAATGAAATTTACCCTTAATTTGAGTAGGTAAATAAGATGCCGATGGATTATTTTTACTCTTAAAATAGGATAATTACTTGTAATAGAAAAAAAGAGAAATTTTTTTTTTTTTTATGTAAATTGTCTTGTTCCATTGGCAAAGTGTCTCACATTCTAAACTCAAGAATAAACGCACTTATTTTAAGAAAAAAATACTTATTTAGATTCCAATTTTTTGCAGTGCTGCTACGGGTTTAGAAACATTTTCAGGAACATTTGCTTTCACTATTAACTGTAAATTAAAATACAGTTAACTACAAAAATGTCAAGCTTCCTGAATTCATAGTCCAGCCCGAATGTAATCTGATACACATGCAAACATTTGCAGTCAGTTGTCACATTTCAAGCCGGCACCAGATGGTGGAAGTGGCGGAAGCATCGCAAGGGGATCAATAGATAGAGGCTGCTGCTGTGTGTGTGTGTCCAGCAATCAGTCAAGCCGGTAAATAAATGCCAGCACATAATATGACGATTCTACCTTACTGCAATCTGTCTTGGATGATTGAACACCCTTACATTGTGAATGGGTGCTTACATGTGCTCACTGCTTCCAGTTTTAGACCAGAGTGACATCTGCAAGCCCACATGCAGGGCAATGGCCAGATGCACCACCTGGCAAACACAAGATGCATGCCCTATTGAATCCTTTTAACTTCTGGTACTGCTGTCTGATGCTTCTATGAGGAATCATCAGTGGCTTGTAACTTTTTCTTAGCCAACTCTGGACTTGATGTCACTCTGGTAAATACATGTAAAGCCCAGTAGACAATGCATTTTATAGATTGGACAGAACTAGATTTCATTGGAAGAGCTTCATATGTTTATTCATCCACACTAATTAATGCTGCCATAAAACTGCACTGGAAAAGATTCTAGATAAGTAAATTTTTCTTAAAATAAGTGCATTTGTTCTTGGATTTAGGGGGGAAAAGAGACATTTTGCCAATGGAACAAGACAATTTACACTTAAAATAAGAAAACACAATTGCATTGTCTTATTTTGAGTGCATATTACCTGATTATCTTATTTTAAGAGTAAAAACACTCAATCTATTGGCAAACTATCTCATTAACCTACTCAAATTAAGGGGAATACACTTAATTTAAGACATTTTTACTTATTTATATATAATTTTTCTAGTGTGTATCTGAAATGTCTGACAAAGATTCTAGTGAAGCAGTGAATGCAGGTTTCATGTCTTATGCTCTTACTATTGGGGTCCGACTGTAAAAAGAGGGAGAGGATGAAGACGAAGAACAATAGTAAGCAAAAGCCAGACTGCATCATATTACCCATAATAAAAGGTCAAATTTATGGTTACAGTGGGTCTTGTGGCGAACAACCACAGAACACTATGTTTTGTCAGTTTGCAGTATTTGACAGTGTTAAAAATACAATACCACCATCATATTCTGAACATTTTTATTCAAGTCTTGATTCACCTCAGTGGTGTTTTATAAAGTTTGTGCAGTGTTTGTTTCAAAGCTTCTTCGACTAACAGCAAGTGTGAGTCTGCAGGATTCAACAATCTGTTCAGTGCAACCTTTTCTCTAATAACTGTGCTACAGCTTCAATGGCAGTTTGAGATTAGCAGGTTGCTTTATGTGAACTTTTTCAGAAGCTAAGTACGAGTAGGAGCCTTCCGACTGAGAAATAGCTCTCTGATGGAAAGGGTTGACACTGAATTAGGTAGACTGCTTAAAATAACAAAATCTGATGTTTCAAACATGGCTCAGGGCAGAGACTGAAAAACATGTTGGTAAAATCAAAACTTTTTAAAAAAAGCTTTCATTCTTCTCAGATTTATTGCTAAACTGTAATACAGCCCTTTAAAAAAATAACAATTTAGTCAAACATCGTAAAGTTTTAGGATGGTATGAGGGCTGTTTTGCTGTTATGAATTAAACTCAAGAAAGTCTGGTTACAAATTTTTGAATTTGTAACCATAAGCTTTCGCTCACTTGGTTTATTCAGCAATGATTCAATACAGCAGCAATCCCACAACAAAACAAAACAAAAACACAATGAAGGTTTCGTAGAGGCAAACATCTGGATACAGACCTGAACCAAAACCATAAACAGCAGCTGGTATCAACCACAAGCATATTTCAAAACATTTGCTCAGATGCCCATTTAGGCACAACAGGTGGTTAAGTAAATTAACCCTTCTCTAAAAATGGGTTACATTCGCACAGCTATGGAGATGCATGTCAGGAAAGATGAAAGGGACATTTTGATCCATACAGAAATGTTTTTTTTAAGTTCTTTTCAGAAAGCATTAAAAAAAATCTCATATACTTTATATATGATTTAGAAATCAAATAATTGCTTAAGTAAAAATTTAAATATTGTGTATAGTTTTTTATTGCATGGAATTCATTTCATGATATGTTCAGTAGCAGCCACTCAAAATGTCCCTTCCCCGTCAAACGCCAGTAGAATGGCTGCCAACTTCCCTGCAGTTCCCAGCAAAATCCCCTCCAACTTCCTGCCAGTGGAGTGACCCCCCCCCCCCCCCCATCTTGCATATTTCTTTTACTCTGACTCCACCCTTTCACTGAATTACAGGGTTTGATCAGAAGATGGCGCTTCTCTTTAGATCTTAATGTCCACCAATCAGAACACCATTGCCTTGAACCTGTACATGTGTAATGACAATAAAGTTGAATCTAATCTAATCTAATCTAATCTAAATTTAGTACAAAGATCGATGTCTAAAAGGGAATTGTGGGACACCAGCCAAAGGCCCACCAAGGAGAGTGGGGAAATGCTACTACTGCAGCTTATGACTTGTTACCATTTTAAAGGCCACCATGCATTTGGGACAAATTTTTCTGCCAATACCCATTCTGTGACTTACTGTGCTCTCTAGTCCTGCATTCAAAAAAGAAGACAAAAAATGTTCAACTTATTTAGCTTGGGCTAGGCTACTATTGTCAGAGGGCTCAGAACATAGGACCCAGAATTCAGGCCAGACAGACAGTGGTACATAAAAAAAAAAAAAAGAGTCTGCTGTGGTGGGCTCACTGGAAACTCTGCAGGAGTAGAGGCTCAGGTCAGTGACTTCGGAACTCAAACGATGGATAATATTGAGTATGAAAGCCAAGACCTGGCAAAGTTCAGTCTGTGCTCAGAAGGAGTGTTGTCCAGAGCAGCGGAACTCCTTTGCTTTATGCTGAGATGGCACAATAGATCCAGGAGAGAAGAGAAGCAGCGAGGGAACTGAAAGATCTGAAGGGTAATCCAAGCCGTGGTCAGAGGACAAATCCAGGGTCAGGGCCAGGCGGAATCCAGGTAACAGTCCTAAACAACAAAACAGGCAAA
The DNA here is from genome assembly GCF_016077235.1 of Cyprinodon tularosa. NCBI lineage: Eukaryota > Metazoa > Chordata > Actinopteri > Cyprinodontiformes > Cyprinodontidae > Cyprinodon > Cyprinodon tularosa. The sequence continues at coordinate 1,268,369 of NW_024039418.1, read as the reverse complement.
CAGAGCAAACAGGGGCGGTCAAAAACTCGGAGGGCAGAGGTCAGAAAACAGATATGGAAGCGGCAGAACCAAAAAAAAGGAAGCTTGAGTTAATCTTGCTAAAAGCTAGAACAATCTGGCAACAAAGCCTGGGGCCCCGAGGCTTAAATAGCAGCAGGTGGATGTGATAGAGCTAATGAGCAGAGGGCGGAGCAAAGCAGAGCAACATGGAAAAAAACCCAGCCCAAAGCTTCCAATATCATTACAACTATGGTGATTTAACCTGTTAAGCTTATGGGTTCAATTGACATAGTAACCAATTTAGATGCAAGCGAGTTGGCTTTGTGAAACCCAAATAACAAAAAAGATCCAGACTTGGCTAACTAAGTCTGACTTACAAATTAACCCGGTTTTATGAGACATCTCTCCAGTTTAAAGGTATTGTGTAGGATTTTTGCAAGTTTAAAAAAAAAACTAGAGCGGGGACTATATAGAGACCGTTCAGACAGATGATCACTGCGTTTTGTTCCATTGGTCTCATAACTCCTCCTCCTCCACTGCGCGGGGCCTGCGCCATCTCTTCTATTAGTCGCCGCTGTTGGCTAGCAACAGTGGGCCGCTGTGACAGCAAATCTGCCTCTTCCGAGGCCTTTCTTTTCTTCTCATACACTTCATAGACATTTTCTCTCTTCCAACCCTCAGCCATTTTCAATGGTGAGAAAGGTGAGTTTCAATGACTGTCTGAAACCGTAGCTCACCGCAGATATAAGCCTGAAAGTGCACATGGGCAGAAAAAGATAGCTAACTGGACGAGCACATAGGACAGCCTTACGTAAACATATCACCAGAATGATTGACAATACGGAGGACCACTTATTTTGTAACCTGACTCCGCCAGATGGATTTGATCCGCATATCCATCTGGAAACCTTCCGTTGAAGTAATTTTGGGAATGGGCGAAAATACTGGTTAGCTGATTGGCCTATGTTGGTGATAGACGGGCCAGATAAACCAATCAGATCAATGAAGCATATGACGTAACAGAGCGACGACGAAGAGGAGCCAATTGATAGATCAAACTCTTGCCGAAACCAGTCGGGAGAAGAGCAGAAACATCTTTTCCTCTGAGAAAAGCCTCCAGAGCAGTGTTTTGCTCTTCTTCCAGTGAAGAAATACTCTGTAATTCCGATAAAACTTGCTCGATAGCCACGCTAACGCTAGTTTCATCGGCTGAAGCCGGCATGTTCTTTAGACTGAACTGTTGCGCTTCTCGTTGCGTCACACCTCAACCCGCCACAAAGCCAACGCTGATTGGACGTTCGTTTGATGAACGGCTCCAAATTTTCTTTAACGGAGAGTCTCCAGACTGATTAGCTAGTGAAATCTTGAAAGCTCGCGAGATCAGGATGGTCTCATGAGGCTACTTATTTTGATGATCCACCCAGAAATAAAAGATCGTCCTCTATACCTTTAAATAGGAACTTTCTTTTTTTGTACATATTGCCAGATTGAATTTGATAGCATTTTTTTTCTGCTATAAATGTTATCAGTTGAAAAAAAACATTTTTTTATTTACTTTAGTCATCGCTATCGGATAATAAAACATGTCTAACAGTCTTAAACAGAATAAAAAAAAAAAGAAATATCTAGAGGCTAAATATTTTACTGCCATATTAAAGTACCCAAGAAGTTTGTTTAGAACATATATATATATATATATATATATATATATATATATATATATATATATATATATATATATATATATATATATATATATATATATATATATATATATATATATATATATTCATAGATATATAAGCTCTGTGCAAATCCCTAAACTATTTTTTTTCTATTCGCTCTTTCTGTTAAACAAAGCAAACTGCAGTCATTGAGCAAATCTTTGCAAATGAGGTAGACTGAAACGGAGAGCAGAGTTTATATCCATAATTCATCTTAATTCATTAAGGCGTTGAATGCACTGTGAACGTTGGTCACTCTGCTACAGCCCCTATTGGTGTAATGGCGAAAAATAAAGCAGTGCTAAAACTGCCCACTTCACATGTGCATGTGTGGGCTTTCTGCTGACAGACGTTCAAGGACCTACAAAAAAATTGTAGTGGAAAGCAGACAACAAGGATGACAGCTAACGACAATGAAAGACAGAGGGAAAGCGAAGATGAAGGCGATAGGGAGGAGGAAAAAAAACAAAGAAACAAATGCTCTGGACAGCAAGATGCTTTGAGTGTATTTTTTATAATGTAGATTTTCTCTGTGGCAATGGAAAAGAAACAATAATAAATGTTCTCTAGCTGTAAGGATGCCAACTGACTTCATATTTCCACCTCCCAATATATTTAAGCCCCCGTTTAAGGCCTTTCCTAACTCTCATGCAGAAGAATAGAGGTTATTTCTACACAACTGTGATATTTTGGAGGCATAAATATTAGAAATTATAAATCAGTGTTATCTGTCAGTTTTGACAAAGACAATATGTTTATACCCGACCACATTACAAGACATTTCTCAGCTGGTCATCTCCCTTTTGATCTGCATTTTTAGTCATGTTGTTTTCCTCTCTGGGTGACCAGTCAGGCCAAACGGTGCAGCACCTGCTCCACTATTGATAACTACACTCTTTCACCAGCTTCAGCTAACATCTCAGAAACTTTTTTGCTTTTATACAGGGGTTAATCTTCACGTTTCACATTAGAAGCATCTCAGTCTCAGCTTGCAGGAACACATGATGGATGACGCCATACTTGCAGCATGTCACCTTCAAGCATCTGGATCATATACCCAAGGATGAACCAGACATATGGAGATCCACTATTCTCTCCCTAAAATGTTGGGGGATTTCTTTTTTTTTTATCATGTTTTTTATTTATTTATTTATTCAATGATGTCCCACATGTCTGGGTTTTTGCTTTAAAATACATCAACAGATGTGTATCACAGATTGAGTAATTAACCTTTTAAAAAATGCAAAGCCATGGCATAATATGGGGTTTAAAAAGTGGTTGGAAGGCTTATTGTTTTAATTTTCTGATATAAACAAATAAAAAAAAAGTTCTAAAGTATGTTTCCCACATTATCCATTATTAACTTTTGGCAAATTAAGCTAATTTTATATACCTTAAATGGCCTTAAACAGCAAAGTTTTAAATAGAGGTGTAATTAATAATCGTTTTGTATCGATGCATCGATCCAACAGCCGACGATCCGATGCATCGATACGTCCGCAGGAGTATCAATTCATGTTTTCTTTTTCCTCCGGTCTAATTTCATCCATTTGCTCCTGGACGTAATTCTCCTTCCCGTGCTGCGGTGGCGCTAAACCTATTTTGCCCTCCTACCTCGCTTCCTGGTTATACTCTTACAGCAGTGTGTCGCAGTGAGCTTGACACAGATATTTGTGATTTATGCCCAATATTGAAGCGTGGTCTGTGCTACACGCTGTGGGTCTAGATACGGCCGAGGCAGAGAGGAAGTGGCGGCGAGTTTAGTCTGACGACGGAGGGACATGAGGGCCAAAAAGAGTGGAGATCCAGGTGGAAAAAGGGCCCCAGCGTTCTCGCACACCTCACTCTTCTAGCGGGTCAAACTTCACGAGTTGTTTTTCTGCAATTTCTGTCATAAAAACAAAACAAGCCGGCCTCCTGTCTGCGAGAGGAGCAGCGGAGCGTCTGTGGAGGGGGCGGAGCCGAGGTATTGCATTGCACTCATTGCACTGATTTTGTGCCTTTCAGAATCTATAACGCAGTTGTATTATTATTTTTCAGTGAATGAGGTTTTAATAGGAATAGATTTAGTACAACTTTTTTACTTCTGTTATTTGCTGTTGATTCTCAAATAAAATGCATTATGATATTACAGCTTTCATTGATTTTTTCAAATTTGAACACATTGTCTAGCCTGTCAGATAAAAAAATGAACTAATTAATCGAATCAAATCGTGGTGTATTCTTGAGTATCGAAAATAATCGAATCGTTGGGTCAGGAAATCGATACTGAATCAAATCGCCATGATGGATGTGATTTACTAGCCTGGGTGCCATTCCGAACTTAGTCCCGCCCACAACGTTTGAGGTCGGGAAGTTCGGTCTGGCATTGCTTAACAGTAGCGCAAGTATGCTCGCCCAATATCTGGCGGGCCAATCTAATTGTCAGGGCGGGCTTTATACGATGATGGACAGATGATCAACAGTAACGTAATCAACCACGTCACCAAAGCGCGCTTGGGTGACAACAACAATGGCTGCCGCTGGAGAGTTGAGGTGTGTAGATTCTGCTATTAGGTCTGTTCTAGAAGATATCGACAGCAAATAAATTTTAAAAGGGGAACAGAGAAACGCGATCAAGGCTCATCTTCTTATTCTAGGCGTGCAACTGCACGCTTTGATTTTTGTTGACAACAACTATGCGTCGCTTAACATACGTCACGCACTCCGTTGCTCTTATTGGTTGTAGGTCTATCCAATTGAGTGCAGAGGCATTTTTTTTCCTGGTTTGTTCGAAACACGCCCCATAATCACAGCTCTATGGAGCAGCATCAGACTCATATTCTGACAACAATTGAGTAGGACTACGTAAGGCTAGTGATTTACACCCCTAGTTTTAAATCAGTTTAATGGAGGACAATAAGAAGAGGGAATCTGTGTATTTTATTTTGCTTTTTTTTTTAAATAAAGTGTTTGTAAATATCTGATTTTCAGCTCCACTTCTGTTCATTCCAACATGAAATGTTGTGGCAGAAAATGAGAATATCAGCTGGACACTTTCTCAGTTCTTCAAGCTTAAGGAGCCAAGCTAAAAAAAGTAAATAAAGGTTGAGATGATAGGTTTGAGTGTGTGTGAGCCTTTCTGTTATTTCAGTTTTTTCAATATTTGTGTGGAAATGTCTATGCGGCAAACAGGAGGTGGCAGATGGCTTCAAACGTGGCACAGGAGATTGACGTGCTTTATCGTGCACAAGCGAGCTCCCATCCTCTTCTTGTCCAGCGTGTGTCATGGCCTATCGCTCCACTTTGTCACAGCAGGAGAGAGGTTGTAACACAGGAGCATGCAAAAGCACACACCCACGCACAAACACAAGCACCCCGACACACATTTCTCCATTTCAACTTTTAGATCAGAGTGTGTGAAGGTGACGATGATGTCATGGAGAGAGATGGGGGGGAAATAGATTCGTATTCACCAGGGAGAAAAAGTGAAGTGGTGGATTGGAGAAGCCTCTAAGAAGACAGAGACACATCAAAAACAAGCTGCTTTCTATTCATGAGCTGAACAAGAGGCACCTGTGTGAGGGCTGGAACGCGCTGCGAAAAACGTTCCCTCTGACTTATAGAAATTTCTTATTTGGAGACCTCCTGTTATAACACCTAAAGTATCTTCGTATCAAAATAAATCAGGGAGCCCAGGCAGCATCCCTTCTATCCTCTCACTGCTTTTTTATTTCCTTGTATCCCTGCCAAGATTAATTCTGGGTTGCCGCTAGAGGAGCTTGTTGTACGTGTTCGTCTTAATGCTTCTGACAGCGTAGCTTTTTCATCAAACGCAGCCCACCCAAACTCAAGTGTTAACAACACTTTTGTGCCTGTATATTGCTTCATCTTAATGCCAGATGAATGCAGCGCAGCTCAAAAGAGAGCTTCCTTCAGAGGGCTCATAAAGTTTCTTTTATGCCTAAGAGAAAGAAAGTGGAAGTGACTGTTTTGCACGGGCCGCTTCATTTTAAAATAGCAGCATTTACTTTGAAAGCTCCGTGGTTAAGTTGTAAACAAGTATCAAGGCTGATTATTTTTGATGGAGAAAACTGTTCCTGAGGCAACACACTGGTTGCTGCAGGGTAAAAACTCTGCATTGATATACAATACAAACCCATTTTTGGGTAGCAACAAGTATTTATGGTCCTGATTCTGGAGTTTGTGTGGGGTTTCCTGTTTTCCTTTCTTCTCCTTCAGGGCTCTGGAACCTCACTCCACATGCAGAGCTCCTCTGGTTCCTTCTGGAACATCTGACTATTATTCTGCTCATTCATGCTGCAGGATAAAAAAAATCTGGCTGACGACTTACAAGAGTATCTCCTTGAGCCTCCCACTCAGTGAAACTGCAAGCCTCGAGGGACAACTACACCCAGCTGAAGAACTTCTCTGGAAAACAAGCCTTCCTCTATAAGCTCAGTCACTGCAGCCTCTGTGCCAAAATTTAGAACTACATACCCAACACTAAACCACCCTGAAATAATCAGTCCTCTCGGAGTCGCAACCCATTCGCCAAATGAAAAAGAAATAATAATCCCATATTTCTTTTCTTTAGCTGGAGTAACCATATTAACAAGATCAGCTCTCTTCTCAAACAATCCCCTGGAAAACAAACACTTCAGCTTCACTGGAATTTCACACTTCTTTATCGAGTGATTAAACATCATGTCATATTTTATTACATTTATTTCTGTCTACATCTCTGCAGTCTCTTGGTAAACATTTATAATGATAGGTGAACAGTTAGTCGCCACAAATCCACCAATATAAGAGGGCAATAAGAAAGATACTCTTAAAAGTTATAAAGTAGGAGTAATTATAAATGTAGATAAAAGCGCAGACATGTGAGAGAAAGAGAGCTAAGAGCAGAAGGAGAGTTTAAAGTTGTGGAAGTAAACTAACACTGTGTGTTGCCTTGAGGACGCCATGATCTCTATAAACCACGATAATGGCAGCATCATGCTGTGGGGATTCTATTCTTTATGGGGATGCAAAAACTCTGGATGGCAAAACTAAATACAGGTCAGTTCAGTTTTATCAACATCAACTTTAAAAATAGTTTAAAGGCATACTAAGCAACTTTTTTCAGTAAATTAATGTGTTCCATAACGTTTTGGATGATTAAACGAGTCATTTCAGGTAGAGCAAAGGTTTTCTCGGCCGCCCTGGTGGTCTGTAAGGGAAATACCGTACTTGCAATTGCAGGAGCCCTCGGCCCGCACCCACAGGCTCAGAAGTCTTGTGCATCGCGAGAGTCGGTCTTGCTTTACTGCGAGAACTGCTACACGCCCCCAGTGAAAGGCATGCTCCTTGCTAGCGCAGTGGCGATATTTCTGCAGTTATCATGCCGGAACCAGCGAGAAAACAGCGAAAGCCCGTGTCATCCGACAGTCGGATAAATGTATGGGAAACTCCAACTTGGCTAACTACAATCTTTGTTATTCAGACACATGCATAACAAATAATGTATGAAAACATGCTAAATTTTCAAACTCGAAAATTGGAACAAAATAGTCACTTACCGCAGTAGACATGGTGATTCGTTGCGTTCGCCTGTCTGCTAAGCTCAAAACAACCGCGCCTGGCTTGATGGAGAAACCAGGAGAACAGCTGAGCATATTTACGACAGTGCACTTTTACTTTCGCCCTCTGGGGGGAGCCTCGCTGGAAAATCAACACCGGTTGCATAGTATACCTTTAAAGGAGAGTAGAGCCATGTTTATTATGGTCCAATCAAAAACTTAGATCACCCATAATCTGTGGACAGACTTTAATGTTTACAGATTATCTTTATGTAATCTGACAGAGTTTGAGTTTTTCTCAAGGATAATTGGTACAATAGATTTTTTAGGAAATACTCAAAAAGATTTGCAATAAAATATTCAGCAGAGTGGCAGAATACAGCTGCATGCCACACTTTTCAGATTTATTTTTAGTCAAACATCTGAAGAACCATGTTTCCTTTTTTTTCTTCCCCTTTGCAATTATACACATTTTTTTGATAATATTTCCCATATAAAAGTCTATCTCTAGCAATAAGCCAAACACAGATTTTATTGTCGATTTATGCTATAAACATTAATCAAATAAAAGACGGATTCACTTTATCTAAAAAACAGACTGCTATAGGCTTCCTTGAATGTTAAGCTGTCCCCTCCCCCCTTAAGCTTGTCAAAGCTGCAAGGTGTTTGAAAGCTATCTTGTAGCTCTGTCCTTTACAGATTCCTTAAACAGAACCTTTGAAATGCTATAAAATCAAAGCTTTTGACTTTTACTTTTCACGAGTCTGCTTTGGTCTTAAGGAGGCGTCTTTCCTGGATTTGCTCTTCTATTGAAGGGTCCTCCACAAATCCGACAGAAAGAAAATGCTTTGAACATCTGCTTCTTCAGACAGAAGAATGATGATCATATGCAAAGGAGCAGAAAGAAAGTGTTTGAGGATTTAGCTTTGTTACCCTTAATCTAAAAACTTCCATCACCATGGAGCATCAATGTGCACTGAACACTGATAGTTATTGTGGGTGAAAAGCTCTACTTTTGAATACTCTCTTAGAGATGATATATGGAAACCTTGGATAGATGAAAGCCCAACATTTTTTAAATGATCACAAAAAGAGAGAATTGCAGGATCTTCTCTAGCTATTAGAAAATAGGTTTGAATTAGAGATTTCCAAGCAGCAGTGATATCAGTGCACACACAAATAATGGTATTTAATGAAAAATCCATTTTAATTTAAAATAGCCATAAAATAAAAATACTTTCTTGTCCTGAACTTAATAGAATGATATGATCTACCAAACTACCAATCTATTTAATATATTCCAGTGACTGGTGGGTTGCCTTTTCATTCTCCTGTTTCAACTCTGTTGTTGTGTCCTTTGGCAAAACACTTCATCTGCCTTGCCTGCTGGTAGTGGGGCTGATGAGCAGCTGTACAGCAGGCTAGCTGTATGTGAATGAGTGAATGAATGAATGCAATGTAGAGCATTCTCTGTCTGCTTCTCAGTCGGCCTCAGCAGATGGCCACTCACACTTAGTCTGGTTCTGCTGGAGGTTTCTTCCTGTTAAAAGGGAGTTTTTCCTCTCCACTGTCGCTACAAGCATGCTTAGTGTAAGGGATTGTATTCGAGCCAGTGTGTTGATGCAATCAACTGGTTTTCCTTAGACAGAAAACTGTGAATCAATCTGGCTGCATGCTCGGGTGAACTGTAAAGTGTCTTGAGTTGACGTGTGTTGTGAATTGGCACTAGGGGTGTAAATAATAATCGTTTTGTATCGATGCATCGATCCAACACCCGGCGATCCGATGCATCGACACGTCCGCAAGAGAATCGATACATGTTTTTTTTTTTCCTCCGGTCTATTTTTATCCATTTGCTCCTGGGCGTAATTCTCCCTCCCGTGCTGCGATGGCGCTAAACCCATTTTGCCCTCCTACCGCGCTTCCTGGTTATACTCTTACAGCATTGTGTTGCAGTGAGCTTGACGCAGACATTTTTAAATTATGCTCAATATTGCAGCGTGGTCTGTGCTACACGCTGTGGGTCTAGATACGGCCGAGGCGGTGAGGAAGTGGGGGCGAGTTTAGTCTGAGGACGGAGGGACATGAGGGCCAAAAAGAGCGGAGATCCAGGTGGAAAAATGGTCCCAGCGTTCTCGCGCACCTCGCTCTTCTAGCGGGTCAAACTTCACGAGTTGTTTTCCGCAATTTCGGTCAAAAACAAAACAAGCCGACCTCCTGTCTGCGGCACTGTCTGCGGTCAGCTACAGTTTGGGAGAGGAGCTGCAGAGCGCTTGTGGATGGGGCAGGACGTCTGGAGCCGAGGTATTACATTGCACCCATTGCACTGATTATGTGCAGTACTTTTGCAGTATTTTTGATGCAACTTTTCTACTTCTGTTATTTGCTGTTGTTGCTAAAAAAAAAAAGCATAATGATATTACAGCTTTCATTGATTTATTTCAAACTTGAAACTTTGTTTAGCCTGTAAGGTGTAAAAAAAAAAAAAAAAAAAAAAAAAATTAACAAATTAATCGATTCGAATCGAATCGTGGTGTGTTCTTGAGTATCGGAAATAATCGAATCGTTGGGTCAGGAAATCAATACTGAATAGAATCGCCATGATGGGTGTGATTTACACCCCTAATTGGCGCAATCGAAATAAACTGAATTGAATTAAAAGTGCTTTGGGGTCCTCAGCCTTGATGAAGCATTAAACTAATACAAGGCATTTAACAATGCAAACAGAAGAAAAATAAATAAAAAGAAAAGAATAAAAAAGAAGAGGCCCAAAGCACGACTGGTTTGTGGTTGGTGCAGCAGATGTCATGTTCAAAATTCACTCTTTCATTCTGACTTTAATATTTCTCCAGAAAAACAAGGGTCCTTACTGACAATTGATATCCTGCTGATTGTAAGTGGGAAATTCTTCAGATTGTGACAAAAAACAAACAAAAAACTAAAAAGGGGAACTTTTCTGCCATGTATGTAGCAGTGAAATACTGGAAACAAAAAGATACCTAAATTCCTGAGAACAGCAATTAGATTGTGTTAAACGGTTCCATATCCCAGCAGTCAATGAGAACCTCCCAGGGATTAAAGCAAACAAAAAAACAACAACCTGAGCCTGAACTTCAAGCCATGCCAGGGGAATGTGGGGGCATGGGATCAGAGATTGCATGAATGATTGAAAGCTAAATTTGAAAATGCAATACCAAAAACGGACAGAAGATGGCAAAAGTGCATCTCTATCTACCACTTGCATGTACCACATTTTTTTTTATTTCCAGTTTCGCTGCTAAGCATTCCTGGAGGACTAATGTCTCAGCGTGATCTGGAAAAACTAATCCATGCATTTATTTTTTAGTCGAATTGATTACTGCAACAGTGTTTTCACAGGTCTGCCTAAAAAGTGGATCAGACAGCTGCAGCTGATCCAGAACGCTGCTGCCCGTGTCCTCACTAAGACTAAGAAAGTAGAGCACATCACCCCAGTTCTAAAGTCCTTCCACTGGCTCCCTGTATCTCAGAGAATAGACTTTAAAATACTTCTGTTAGTCTATAAATCTCTGAATGGCTTAGCACCTAAATACATCCCAGACTTGCTATCAGTGTATCAACCCTCCAGACCACTCAGGTCTTCTGGCTCCAGCCTGCTCTGCATACCTAGAACCAGAACTAAACATGGAGAAGCAGCATTTAGTTCCTATGCTCCACTTATCTGGAACAAACTTCCACAAAACTGTAAAAGTGCAGAAAGCCTGAGTTCCTTTAAATCAAGAATAAAGACACATTTGTTTAGGATTGCCTTCGACTGTTCTAGTTAAACAGTTCAACTAAAACATATTTTCTTTAGTCCAACTGTTTTTAATGTTCTTTTTTGTTTCTGCATTTTTTATTTTTTATATTTTTTCCTACTTGCTTTTATTCTGTTTTATTTTTCTGTATTTTAATCATGTAAAGCACTTTGCATTGTCTTTGTACTGAATTGTGCTATACAAATACATTTGCCTTGCCTTGGAGCACAGCGTGCAGAAGCAAGCGCCTGGTTGACCTAACTTCCTGCACCAGCTGCTAAATGGCTCGCCATCTCACCCTGTCTCCTCCAGCCATGCCCAGCGCCATTTATTTTAGAGACCTTTATCTATGGTCGTGACATCATCCCTGGAGTTCATGAACTGCATTGAACCCACTCCATGCAATTCCGTTCTCTCCATCGTCCTTCTCTCCAAACACAAAGTTTCATTTATTTATTTTTTGACTTTTTACACGTCTCACCGTTGAATGAAGCTGTAAATGGAGCAAGGTGACTTCGGCACTCTACCAAAATCTATATAGCCTCGTGAGACCATCCTGATCTCGTGAGCTTTCAAGATTTCACTCGCTAATCAGTCTGGAGACTCTCCGTTGAAGAAAATTTGGAGCTGTTCACCAAACGAACGTCCAATCAGCGTTGGCTTTGAGGCGGGTTGAGGTGTGACGCAACGAGAAGCACGACAGTTCAGTCTAAAGAACATGGAGGCTTCAGCCGATGAAACTAGCGTTAGCGTGGCTATCGAGCAAGTTTTATCGGAATTACAGAGTATTTCTTCACTGAAAGAAGAGCAAAACACTGATCTGGAGGCTTTTCTCAGAGGAAAAGATGTTTTTGCTCTTCTCCCGACTGGTTTCGGCAAGAGTAGCCTGGCTTGTGGTTGTGTTTTCGTCGTCGCTCTGTTAGTACGTCATATGCTTCGTTGATCTGATTGGTTTATTTGGCTTGTCTATCACCAACATAGGCCAACCAGCTAACCAGTATTTTCGCCCCTTCCCTAAATTACTTCAACCGAAGGTTGGACATGCGGAGCAAATCCATCATGCGGAGTCAGGTTACAATCTATCTGGCGACTTGAGCAAAAAACAAGAGGAGGAGGTACCTGCTTTCCTAAGACCTGCCCCCTTCTTCTTCTGATTGGCTAATACTGTTAGTTTCAGAGTGCTGCTTTGCTACCATTGGCTGACAAACGCAAGGGGATTTTGATTGTCATTTTTTATTTATTTACCGTCAATTTATTTTCAAGTGATTTTTTTTTACCCACGGGCAATCGCTACAAGCCAAAAATCCGAATACTTTAATCCCTGGAACCTCCACACCTAATTTGGCTTGTTTACTTCTAATTAGAAAATAAATCATTATGTAAAATCTAGTTAAAATTGAAATAATCTCACTCTAACAAAGAACTTATCCAGATAGATTTCTGATGATAGGTTAGTTATGGTTTGTTTCATCTTGAAACAAATGTACAGTTTTAGGTCTCAACAGTCATGATTAGGTCGAAAATTTTAATACTGTCTCAGATATTATTTACAGAGATTAACTTTAACTCTTCAACAGTGCTCTTGTCATAACAAAATGGCCATGTTAATTATTTTCAATTAGACTCTGCTAGATATCTCTAAATGGATAAATTCATCCTAATTTGTTAACTTTGCTTTAGTGACTCAGAAATGCACATTTATCAAAAGAAAATCTTTAATAACTCCCTTCCCCCCCAAAAAAAGAAAGCAAATGCAGCCATCATCATTCATCATTGGTGGCTGTTTGTTTTTGTCAGGCTGTGACAGTTTAAGCGTCTCCCTCCAGTGCTGACATCTGCTTCTACAGCTGCCTGCAGCAATGCACTCCGGCAGACCAATCAGACCAGTCCCACACTTCCCAACACTGGGACAGACACAACTCCCAGATTGGATTTTGATAAAACAAATTAGGCAGAGGAAGACAATCTCAAAACTAGTAAAGTAAAAAAAAAAAAAGACAAATAGATCTATAATGCACCTCAGTTGGGGACATGTTTTTAATAAAATTGTTAACATTACAACACAGAGACAATGTCATGGGAAAAAAGTATTCAACTATTCATCCTAGTTAAATAAACGGAGATGGATTTCACTCAGTCGGCACATTTATTCATATCTTTGCAAAGAGAGAACAGTTCATCATACAGACCTTATGACACAGCATTCTGCTCTGTTCTGCTAGAGCAAGGTTCATCCCCCCTTACTTATAACTAGTGTTGCGCCAATGCCCTTTTTTGGCCCCGATACCGATACCCGATACATGGCTGTGCAGTATCGGCCGATACCGATACCATAATAATGTAAAATAATTGCCATCATGGCTTTGTCAAGCTGCTGCCTACCTTTGTGAAGCAGGAAAAAATCTAATACAAAGTAAATCCAGTAGAACTTTTTTATTAAAAAGTTCTACTGGATAATAAAAGTAAAAAGTTTTTATTGCCTACAGGAGTGGGTGACAATAGTTGAATAAACTTATGGCTCTCAAAATGGTATCTGTGCCCTATTTGTTGGTACTCGCCGATACCGATACCACCATTTTAGGGCAGTATCGGGGCCCCGTCCGATACTGGTATCGGTATCAGTGCAACACTACTTACAGGTGCTGGTCATAAAATTAGAATATCATGAAAAAGTAGATTGATTTCAGTAATTCCATTTAAAAAGTGAAACTTGTATATTATATTCATACATTACATACAAACTCATATATTTCAGATGTTTATTTTGTTTAATTTTGATGATTACAAATGACAACAAATGAAAGAGAGGCGAAGGGAAGGAAAAGATGTGGTCGAAAAAAGTGTACAAGCAAGAGAGATAACCGCACCCTGGAGAGGATTGTGAAACAAAACCCATTCAAAAATGTGGGGGAGATTCACAAAGAGTGGACTGCAGCTGGAGTGAGTGCTTCAAGAACCACCACACACAGACGTATGAAAGACATGGGTTTCTGCTGTCGCATTCCTTGTGTCAAGCCACTCTTGAACCACAGACAGCGTCAGAAGCGTCTTGCCTGGGCTAAAGAGAAACAGGACTGGACTGCTGGTGAGTGGTCCAAAGTCATGTTCTCTGATGAAAGTAAATTTTGCATTTCCTTTGGAAATCAAGGTCCCAGAGTCTGGAGGAAAAGAAGAGAGGCACTTCATCCACGTTGCTTGAAGTCCAGTGTAAAGTTTCCACAGTCAGTGATGGTTTGGGGTGCCATGTCATCTGCTGGTGTTGGTCCATTGTGTTTTCTGAGGTCCAGGGTCAACGCAGCCACATACCAGGAAGTTTTAGAGCACTTCATGCTTCCTGCAGCTGACCAACTTTTTGGAGATGCAGATTTCATTTTCCAACAGGACTTGGCACCTGCACACAGTGCCAAAGCTACCAGTACCTGGTTGAAGGACCATGGTATCCCTGTTCTTAATTGGCCAGCAAACTCTCCTGACCTTAACCCCATAGAAAATCTATGGGGTATTGTGAAGAAGAAGATGCAATACACCAGACCCAACAATTCAGAAGAGCTAAAAGCCACTATTAGAGCAACCTGGGCTATCATAACACCTGAGCAGTGCCACAGACTGATCGACTCCATGCCACGCCGCATTGCTGCAGTAATACAGGCCAAAGGAGGCCCAACTAAATACTGAGTGCTGTACATGCTCATACTTTTCATGTTCATACTTTTCAGTTGGCCAACATTTCTATAAATCCTTTGTTTTTATTGGTCTTCAGTAATATTCTAATTTTCTGATATGATGAATTTGAGATTTTCATTTGTTGTCATTTGTAATCATCAAAATTAAACAAAATAAACATCTGAAATATATGAGTTTGTATGTAATGTATGAATATAATATACAAGTTTCACTTTTTAAATGGAATTACTGAAATCAATCTACTTTTTCATGATATTCTAATTTTATGACCAGCACCTGTATAACAATGGAAAAGTAGTCAAAGTCAAAACAAATTACAAACACTTTGGTTAACAGTAACATGTTATGAATAAACCTTGAGAAAGAACCTGATTTCTTATGGGAAGCGGCTATGTCTGGTCTACAAACACCAGCCTAGAGAGAAATGTGTGACCTTGAGAGAGAAACAGACTGAGCGAAAACTTTTATAGTGAGTTAATAGGATAAATTAATATATAATAGAAGAAAGATAACAAATTTTCTGACAACAGACAAAAAGGACAAACAACCATTCACACTAATTCACACCTAAGGAGGATTTAGAGAAGCCAATTAACCTAACAGTCATGTTTTTGGACTGTGGGAGGAAGCAGGAGTACCAAGAGAGAACCCGCCCATTCTCAGGGAGAACAGTCAACTCCATACAAAAAGACTCCAGGCCAGGAATCGTACCCAGAACCTTCTTGCTGCCTTTGCACTTTTCTTTTATTCTGAACAACAGCCATAAAGAGAGCAGACAGCTGTCAATATCAGTGTTTCCAGATCTCAGAGAAAAACAAGCAAAAAAACAAGCAACACTCCTTCCGAGTTAGTCCCAATTTACTCTCTACAACTGTTTTCTCTGAATACTGAGTAGGGGTGAATCTAAAAAAGGGATGGAGGAGCAGCATCATGGTCACCACTGGCCAATCACTGGCCACCCCTGTGGAGATTTGCTGTTCCCACTGGTTTGTAATTCACCACCTCTGGAACAAGCAGTTCTCCTCTAAACCAGAAGGTGGCAACAGTGATACCATCATGTAGAATGTCCTACTTTAAATTTAGATTATTTACCAAAAACCGACAACAAAAATACAGCAAATACTATTAACAACAATGTACTACAATCAAAGAGGACTTATACAGCATTCATGATGTTATGCTAATTGTTTTTGACTCTGCTGTCATCTTGAAATACTTTATATAATTAATGATTAAAAAAAAACCTTCTCAACCCATTTAATGTGTATATTTTGTAAAACCATAAATCAATTTCATTTTAATTTTCATTTGCATAGTTTTAGTAGCATCAGCCTTTTTGAAAATCTGGTCTGTCTTCATTGATTTATTAGGAAAATATAAATGTTGTGCACGTTCCTCTTCCTGTTGGTTCTTTGTGATCAGCATAGATTGAATGAATATTTTTGTCGTCTATTAGTAATCAGTCACCCCTCGGTGCACATTGGTCCCTGCCTAGCCATGCCATGAATTGTTTCCACTCCATGAGTGACAAAGAAAGCTCGACCGGACAGGATAACCAGGGAACAGGTGCAAGGAAAGAAAAAAAAATTATGTTGGGGACTCAAGATGAGGAGTTTCACAGGCCAAACAGGAAAAACGCAAAAAAACAAAGCTAGATTAAAACACAAGCTGTGACTCATGTGATCTGCAAAAGAAAAACAAACAACCCCAGAGTCGCTTTTAATAAGCAGACTTGGCAACATTGGTCTGTAGGGTCTGACCGTAGAGCCAGAGGAAGAGAATAGAGATGCTCTGATCAGATGAGACATAATGACACGTTTTTATCAACTTGCATCATGTGAAGCAAAGAACTAGAACCAAACATCAGTGATGGGAAAACTGATAGAGCTAAAAATGAGCATAAAACAGGGCTTAATATAAGCTCAACACAGGACAGATCATCTAAGCATACAGCCAGCGCACCAATAGAGGAGTTTAGATCAAAGCATACTCTCGTTTTACAATTAACCAGTCAGAATACACCCATATTTCTTATTGGGGATCTCAGTAAAGCCCTAGAGAGTCGTTTCTGTGCAATTTCTTGCAGAAATATACCCCACAGACCAGCTGATTTTGGGTGAAAGAAAGTTGTGAAAAGTATTGACTAACAAAAGGAATTATTAGCTGCAGTAAAATGAAAACCATCTAAATATTTTAATATTTTTGCCTTTTGGTAGGAATTAGGATTCTGATTAATCACTGGCAACTGTTTATTTCTGAAACCTTTTGTATTTTTTCTATATTGACCGTGCTGTCGATACAGAAAATGTTCAAAAAAACTAACTAAACTAACACAAACTAAGTCTCCAACAATCACACGTTGAGTGGTTTCCGTGATTTTCTCTGTAAGCAGAAGAAAAAGCCCCCGCTGTGTTTTTAGCTCCTTCCTGGCTGGTTTAGCAGAATGTGAAACTAGATGTGTCGAGTGAAACATGTTAAAACAAGTTTAAAGACAGCCTATGGCAGCTAAATAAGAGCCTCATTATAGTAATATTTGTCACTTTACAGACTCAGTCAAGCCTGTTAATAATGAGTAATGATGGAGAGATTAAAATGATTAAAGATTAGAACAGAATTATACCATACAGCTTATCTGTAGTAATGTTATTAAAATCCAGGCAGGATGAAGCAAGGAAGCTCTCGAATCAACAGCCTTTTTATAACCTATCTTGTGTTTTATGACCTATGTTTGTGTACTGCTATCTTTGCGAACGCATGTGTGCAGTTCATAAGCATATGTCTCTAAACCGCACCCCCGCCACTTTCATGCCTCGCCGCTATCTTCATTTCTGCCCCTGCACCTCATCAGCAGCAGGTCTATCCGTCACGCTGAAGGGAGCGTGACGTAGCCAACATTTTCATAATCATGTTCCACTGCGCACATACAGGCGCCTCCTCCCCTTTTCCACACATCCCCCAGGCCGTGTGAAGACTCCATATCACCCCCACCTCTACCAAGACAAGCACATGAGTGTCAGCGGTATCACTACACCTCCAACTGCAACCATGAACTTGTTAGGCACTCACGTGTTCCAGCTTTAAGGGACAAGGCTGTTAAACTGTTCTTCATCCATTGCAACGTACAGATAATAAGATGAACTTTGGAAAAGAAAGGCTACAATGGATCCCATACAGTCTACTGTTAACAGCCTTTTCAGCCTCAATGCCAGCATTAGTTTTGTCTTTGCTCATCTGCCACATCTTTCATTTAAAACAAATGCTTAATGCGATGGCTAAACTCTTTCTCACCCCCTCTCTTTTTTCAAGTTTTGGGGTCACTGCTCCGAGTGTCCCAATATATATACAGGAGTGGATCCCATTTGTCACAACTAGACAGTTGTCTAGGGCCCCAAGTTCCTGGTAGACATGTTCACACGTAATTTTTTGCAAGTCCAAGTCAAGTCTCAAGTCTAGAGTAGGCCTGTTGCAATATTAAATTAATCACACAATAAATTCTAATCACATGATTAAAGGAATAGTACACCCAAAACATGATTAGCCTTCATTTTCTACTCACCCCCATGCTGAACAACACTCTGGAGTACTTTTTTGATATCTCAAATGCATCTGGAGATCTGGGAGGCTTCTTGCTGTCTGCTGACATTCAAATAATGGAGGTCTATGGCGCCCGAGGCAGAAAGGTCCATAAAAGTCCACAAAAAACGTGTCAATATTTCTCCATACTGCTCGTCCAATGTATTCCAAGTGTCCTGAGTGGGTAGCGTCCATAATTTACTCGAAACGAAGTCATTTAGAATGTTTTTAGAGCCTAAACAGTAGTGTATAGGATTTCCTAAAAGCGCGTTCACGAGTCTACGGAAACCGCGGCAGACCAAACCAGATGAAAGTGCGCATTCAGCGTCTGCTCTGCCGACAATGCAAGCGTAGAAGAAGAAATGTGCTGTTTACCAGTGCAAAGACAGAAACAACGAAAGAAAAATGTCTGAGGACTTCAGTGTTGAGGAAGAGCATGAGTTCTTTGCCGAGCTGAATGCTGAATATTGACACGTTTTTTTGTGGACTTTTATGGACCTTTCTGCCTCGGGCGCCATGGACCTCCATTATTTGAATGTCAGCAGACAGCAAGAAGCCTCCCAGATCTCCAGATGCAATTGAGATATCAAAAAAGTACTCCAGAGTGTTGTTCAGCATGGGGGTGAGTAGAAAATGAAGGCTAATCATGTTTTGGGTGTACCATTCCTTTAATAAAAATAGGTTTAATAATTTGCATGCCTGCTTGTTTCTCCTTGTGTTTTCATCTCCTTCACTGAGACGGTATAGCTTAAAGGTTGCTATTATTTCTATGGAATTATCATTATCTTGAACTGGTAAGTGAAAAATCCATGCTTATATGTCACGTAGCGTTGCGTCAGTGACGTCAGTGATACATGACAGTTTGACAGCCCCTCTGCCCTTTTTTTTTTTTACCTTTGCTGTGTGCGGGTAAGGCGAGCGGCGATCAGTCAAGTTAGTAAAACAAAAAACACTTCGGAAACACGTCGGAAATCGCGAGTCTCGGTCGAGTCTGAAGTCCTTCAAATGCCAGTCTAAGTCGAGTCTGAAGTCATTAAATATGCGACTTAAGTGCGACTCGAGTACGAGTCACAAACTCGAGTCCCCACCTCTGGTTCCTGGCAGCTCCATATAAACTACTTTTACATGTATACTTAATACAGCGATTCCTTATTTGTGCACATTAGTGATGTTTTCAATAAGAATAATTTAGCTAAAATGCCATCAGAATGCTTATAATTTTAAGTGTGACTCAGCAAATTCTCAAATTTCTGTATCTCTATAATGGGTCTGTTTTATGTGTTGGCTTCTCAATTCAGAGGGTCCCCTGCCTGTCTTTGCCCAGGGCCCCAAATTTCCTAAATCATTCTCTATTTGTATATATCTATATATATATATCTATATATATACAGGTGCTGGTCATAAAATTAGAATATCATGAAAAAGTAGATTGATTTCAGTAATTCCATTTAAAAAGTGAAACTTGTATATTATATTCATACATTACATACAAACTCATATATTTCAGATGTTTATTTTGTTTAATTTTGATGATTACAAATGACAACAAATGAAAATCTCAAATTCATCATATCAGAAAATTAGAATATTGTGAAAAGGTTCAAAATTGATGGCCCCTGGTGCCACACTCTAATCAGCTAATTAACTCAAACCACCTGCAAAAGCCTTTAAATGGTCTTTCAGTCTAGTTCTATAGGCTACACAATCATGGGGAAGACTGCTGACTTGACAGTTGTCCAAAAGACGACCATCGACACCTTGCACAAGGAGGGCAAGACACAAAAGGTCATCGCTAAAGAGGCTGGCTGTTCACAGAGCTCAGTGTCCAAGCACATTAATAGAGAGGCGAAGGGAAGGAAAAGATGTGGTCGAAAAAAGTGTACAAGCAAGAGAGATAACCGCACCCTGGAGAGGATTGTGAAACAAAACCCCTTCAAAAATGTGGGGGAGATTCACAAAGAGTGGACTGCAGCTGGAGTGAGTGCTTCAAGAACCACCACACACAGACGTATGAAAGACATGGGTTTCTGCTGTCGCATTCCTTGTGTCAAGCCACTCTTGAACCACAGACAGCGTCAGAAGCGTCTTGCCTGGGCTAAAGAGAAACAGGACTGGACTGCTGGTGAGTGGTCCAAAGTCATGTTCTCTGATGAAAGTAAATTTTGCATTTCCTTTGGAAATCAAGGTCCCAGAGTCTGGAGGAAAAGAAGAGAGGCACTTCATCCACGTTGCTTGAAGTCCAGTGTAAAGTTTCCACAGTCAGTGATGGTTTGGGGTGCCATGTCATCTGCTGGTGTTGGTCCATTGTGTTTTCTGAGGTCCAGGGTCAACGCAGCCACATACCAGGAAGTTTTAGAGCACTTCATGCTTCCTGCAGCTGACCAACTTTTTGGAGATGCAGATTTCATTTTCCAACAGGACTTGGCACCTGCACACAGTGCCAAAGCTACCAGTACCTGGTTGAAGGACCATGGTATCCCTGTTCTTAATTGGCCAGCAAACTCTCCTGACCTTAACCCCATAGAAAATCTATGGGGTATTGTGAAGAAGAAGATGCAATACACCAGACCCAACAATTCAGAAGAGCTAAAAGCCACTATTAGAGCAACCTGGGCTATCATAACACCTGAGCAGTGCCACAGACTGATCGACTCCATGCCACGCCGCATTGCTGCAGTAATACAGGCCAAAGGAGGCCCAACTAAATACTGAGTGCTGTACATGCTCATACTTTTCATGTTCATACTTTTCAGTTGGCCAACATTTCTATAAATCCTTTGTTTTTATTGGTCTTCAGTAATATTCTAATTTTCTGATATGATGAATTTGAGATTTTCATTTGTTGTCATTTGTAATCATCAAAATTAAACAAAATAAACATCTGAAATATATGAGTTTGTATGTAATGTATGAATATAATATACAAGTTTCACTTTTTAAATGGAATTACTGAAATCAATCTACTTTTTCATGATATTCTAATTTTATGACCAGCACCTGTATATATATATATATATATAGATATATATATATATAGATATATATACACATACGCCCACAAATACAAAATCTCCCCAGTTTAAGGTAGTTCATGGGAATCTGTTCTCTCAGATCTCTTCTGCTTTTGCTGGAGAACATTACTGTCTTCGTTGTTGAATGATAAGTGAACTGCGAAAAAACTGAATCACATTTTCACAAGACGGTTCCAGGCCTGACAGCCGTCAGCTTAATAGAACCTATAAACAACTAACATAGAACCTATTGGGGAAAATTCAGTCAGTTAAAACATTAGATTATGGGCCAGGTGGGAAAGAAAGTCAATGACTTCTTACATCCAATAAAGGTTTAGAGAGTTATTTCCCAAACTTTAGGACTCTGCAAACCCCAGTTGGCATACTACATCCACTAATAAAGACAACATAAAACCATGGTGACTGGCCAACCCAGATTAGACCGGAGAAGTTTGGAGAAGATGACAGAACCATTAAATTGTTGATCACTTCTGTGGAGGAATGTTTAAGCCTAAGAACTGTTTGCTAGGAACAAGTTTTAATTTTTGATCTGATTGTTGCTCTTCGGCCACTTTCATGGCAGTATATGCTCCGTAAGGAATATATGGTGTAATGATCATGAGGGCAGGGTTTTGAATGCTACCTGTCTCTGTTAAGGCTGTTTGGCTATGTAGGTAGCCTCTTCTCACAGGTATTAGGTACAAATAGAAGAGTTCTCATCTCTTCCAGGGAGCATGCAGCACATTTAATAGTATGGTGTTGATAGAGGGTATTAGCTTGACTCTCTGGACCCTGATATAGCAACAGACCATGGGAAATATCAGGCTGAGAGACGGACAGAAAGTTACAGATAGCAAACAGCAATCACCCGTCAACTCACATATCAGTCAAATGTGAATTTTTTTGCTATTAGATGAAACTTTTAAGGATGCTCTGTGTGGCTGGACCTGGAAGGTAAGAGTGAGTTCAGCAAAGAGTCCAACATCAACTCAGGGATAGTTTTCATACAGAGATTACTAATATTACAAATGTTAGGAATGGAATTTAGAGAAAGACTGATACCGATATTAGTATTTTGTTCTTGTATGGTTATTTGCCAAAACTTGCATGGCTTTGCTGATTCATTGCATTTAGATCACAAGAAGCGCATGCATTGCTGCTCCCTCTACCTACTGTTCAGTAATTAATACTATTCATTAATTTGTTAATGTTTACTTAAAATTGTTAATAAAGTTTTTTGTTTTTTTTTATGACGACTTGCATTATTATTGTGCCACACAGACTGGAGCTCAATGTTCAAGTATTTGATGTCGGCATTGCTGTTGAAAATCCTGTATCAGTCAAACTGTAATATAGATATGATGTATTTATTGATCCCAGTCATTATCAGCTATATTATAGTGAAAAATGATTTACTAACTCCTGACAGTGCCTAAAGCAAGGCTTAAGCTCAGAGGGGATCGAGCGTTTTCTGTTGCAGCTCCAAAACATTGGAATGGATTGCCGCTGCATATTAGGCAGGCCACCTCTCTGTCTCATTTTAAAACTCTTCTTAAAACCCACCTCTTTTCTTTGGCTTTTGACACCATGTAGAGTGTTGATTTTATGTACACACGTTGATTTTATGTATACACATGCATATTTTTATCCTGTGCGGGCAGTGCTTTTATTTTATTTTATTTACTTTGATTTATTTTAGTTATTTTATCTTTTTTGTGCAGCACTTTGGCAACCTTGTGTTTATTGAAATCGTGCTATATAAATAAAGTGGATTGGATCAACATATTCTCATTATCAGTTTGTATAAAATCGTATGAAAAGTTATGCACAGTATTTCGTACGTTTTTTTGACGTTTTTCCTCGAAAAAACAGATCAGTGCGCATGCACAGCCACATAGACGAAAAAAGCAGATCGGCGGACGGACGTAAAACTGGGAAAAAGAGTGCAATAATTACTTCTTGATGTCTCTCACTAGGTTGCTTGCTGTTTTGTATCTTAGGGTTAGGGCTAGGGTTAATTGTATGTTAAATTCTATTTTATTGAATGGTGCGTAAGATGCGCAAGGATATCTTGTCTCGAGGCAAGACGTAAAAATACGACGAAATACGATGAAAAAAACGTCAAAAACATACGAAATTACTGTGCATAACTTTTCGTACGATTTCATACGAACTGATAATGAGAATACACTGATTGGATTGGATACTAAATCCATATCATAATCTATAAGAAAAAATAAATAAACTAAGAAAACTCAGAGCATCATCCTCGACCTTTCTCAGATCCTCATCTTTTGTCCTGTTATTAGTGTTAATAATTAAAGCTACAGTGTGTAATTTTTAGCGACATCTAACGTCCAGACTGCAGACCGCAACAACATGAACATCTCCCCCCACCGCTTCTCCCCCCCAACACTACGGCGAGCGTTACGGGACAAAATGTCTTCCACGACGTCCGCATCACCTACCTTCTCAAGTGATGAGGTTTGTTTACATAGATAATTTTACAGATATTATTTCATTAGTCTGTGCGTTCAGTACCGTCTCAGTTCATCTCTCTCAACTTGCCGTAGTTACTTTCGAGCGTAATCGGCGATCTCGCAATCGCTAGTTTGTTGGCTCTGCGCTGCCGTAGCGCAAAGATGTCTGCCTCCATGGCTGCGAGACCCGCTCCTATGTAATTATAAATAACGAATTCTAAGGCAACGCAAATATTAAGGTTAAGAGGCTGAGCTCGTAGATGATGATAAATAACATAGTTATGTATAATATATTACATTTCTGACTGTATATCCCTGTAATTATTACACACTGTAGCTTTAAGGTAATAATGTATATATTATAATAGTTGTATTGTAGTATTGTATAATTTGTGAATAATTGAGTTCAAGCCCCACTCCCACAGACTGCCACTTTGGCCCCCTGAGCGAGACCCTTAAGCCCACACTGCTCCCCGGGCGTCGCACAATGGCAGCCCACTGCTCTCCAAGGGGAGGGGTAAAAATGCAGAGATTTTATTTTGTTGCCTTGTACTTGTGACAGGTGTAATGAAAATAAAAAAGGCTGGGAAAAAAAATAATAAATGGTATATCTTCTATCTTTTATCTGGAGTAACAATCCATAACTTTGTACTTTTTTTTTCTGAAAACATCTAGAATTGGACCGGCTGCAGAAATGAGAAACAATGTGCTTTTTTAAGATGCCCTATAATGTGTTCAGCTTCTTAGCTCAGATAGAAGTCCCTCTGCTCTCTGTTCCTCACGATGATCCCATAAATACTCGTTAGAGTCAACCTCCATCTCCCTCTTTGCTGAGTGAATATATACACTGGAAAAAATCAAAATCTAAACAAGTCATTTTTTCTTAAAATAAGTGCATTTGTTCTTGAATTGAGGAGGTAAGTGAGATATACAGATAAGTGAGATTTAAAATAAGAAAACACAATTGCATTGTCTTATTTCAAGTGCATTTTATCCAAATATCTAATTTTAAGAGTAAAAATACTAATTCCATTGGCAAATTATCTCATTTACCTACTCAAATTAAGAGTAAATCCATTAATTTAAGACATTTTTGCTCATTTTTAGATATTTTTTCCAGTGTAAGGAAATAAATGTACACTGCAAAAACCATGTGGAAACGAGTAAAAATGTCTTAAAATTAGCATAATTCAAGCAAGTAAATAATAAGATTTGCCAATGGAATGAGTATTTTTACTCTTAAAATAAGATAATTAGATAATATCCACTTGGAATAAGACAACGCTATTGTTTTTTCTGATTTTAGATGTAAATTGCCTTATTCCATTGGCAAACTGTATCACTTAACTGCTTAATTCAAGAAAGAAATGCTCCTTTTTAAATAAAGATTAATTTACTTAGATTTAAAAAATTTTGCAGTGTAACTTATAATCAGCCCATTCTTGTTCAGCTCAGTATTCAGGTTTTAAATCTAATTTCAGCCTGGTTTATGCTGCTTCTACCAGTTTCTATGCGCACACACTCCCCAGACTCCCCCCTCTGTTTGGCACAGGATGCCATTCCGAATATCCAGTCTGCTTTGCAGGTAGCTGTGCGGTCGCAAATCTGCATGGGACCAAATATTCATTTTAGCCCAAAATTTTATTTTTACTCACTGTTAGTTGAGCAGATAAATAAATTTTATTATTTTGTCACACTTCCCTGAGTGTGTTACTAAATCTTTCTCCAATTTAAGTAATGCTGATATCAGCTGAGTAACACCACCCTGACACCACAGTTTTTTTTTTAAACCGTGTTAATAAAATAACACTGAAGGGCATCTGTTTGCAGACACGCTCTGATTAATTATTTGACCTGTTTTGCTAAACTGTTTTTATGAAATTAAAATTCTTTACCACAATACCAAATAAATCAAGGGAAGGATCAAGCAGTAACCGAATGAGAAGTTTATTATAATTTAATGTTCTGGCTCTGAGTCAGTGGTAGAAAAACAAGTGCAAGAAAACCAAAGTTGTTTTCAGGCTATTTTTCCTCTTTATATATATGATAGTACCCTATTTTCAACTGCATTTATGTGACTCATCATACCGGGATATATCTCTACAAATGTCTCTGTACATTAAAGGAATAGTACACCCAAAACATGATTAGCCTTCATTTTCTACTCACCCCCATGCTGAACAAAACTCTGGAGTACTTTTTTGATATCTCAAATGCATCTGGAGATCTGGGAGGCTTCTTGCTGTCTGCTGACATTCAAATAATGGAGGTCTATTGTGCCCGAGACAGAAAGGTCCACAAAAGTCCACAAAAACGTGTCAATATTCCTCCATACTGCTCGTCCAATGTAATCCAAGTGTCCTGAGTGGGTAGCATCCAGAATTTACTCGAAACGAAGTCATTTAGAACGTTTTAGAGCCTAAACAGTAGTGTATAGGATTTCCTAATAGCGCCCCCATGCGCGCTCACGATTCTACGGAAGCCGGCAGACCAAACCGGAAGGAAGTGCGCATTCAGCGTCTGCTCTGCCGATAATGCAAGCGTAGAAGAAGAAATGTGCTGTTTACCTGTGCAAAGAAAGAAACAACGAAAGAAAA
The DNA here is from genome assembly GCF_016077235.1 of Cyprinodon tularosa. Lineage (NCBI taxonomy): Eukaryota > Metazoa > Chordata > Actinopteri > Cyprinodontiformes > Cyprinodontidae > Cyprinodon > Cyprinodon tularosa. Next base: position 1,241,981 of record NW_024039418.1, on the reverse strand, counting down.
ATGTCTGAGGACTTCAGTGTTGAGGAAGAGCATGAGTTCTTTGCCGAGCTGAATGCGCTGGTTTGGTCTGCCGGCTTCCGTAGCGCCGTGAGCGCGCATGGGGGCGCTATTAGGAAATCCTATACACTACTGTTTATGCTCTAAAAACATTCTAAATGACTTCGTTTCGAGTAAATTATGGACGCTACCCACTCAGGACACTTGGAATACATTGGACGAGCAGTATGGAGGAATATTGACACGTTTTTATGGACTTTTATGGACCTTTCTGTCTCGGGCGCCATAGACCTCCATTATTTGAATGTCAGCAGACAGCAAGAAGCCTCCCAGATCTCCAGATGCATTTGAGATATCAAAAAAGTACTCCAGAGTGTTGTTCAGCATGGGGGTGAGTAGAAAATGAAGGCTAATCATGTTTTGGGTGTACTATTCCTTTAATGCATTCTATGACATTTTAAGGTACAATTAGATATCACATAGCATGATATGATATAGCATCGTATGATATAATATGACATATGGGATGGTGTGAGATATCTTTTATAGTATGGTATGGCTAATATGATATGCCTTGCCTCTTTTTTTCTTTTTTTTTTAATGGCATCCTGCTTTTAAAGCATTGGTCTCTTTATTGCTGGGTGGCTTTTTGGCCTAGAATTTAGTTTCACTTTAGTATCAGCTTCAGTCAGCATCTAAACCACGTCTTTTACTTTTGATCTGGTATTGTTTCACTGGTTTTGCACCAAAATGTGTGTTCATCTCAGTGTCGCAGTCGGTAGCAGTGCTTCCTTGCAGCAAGAATGTTCTGGGTTTGATTCCGAGGGCCTTTCTGCATGGAGTTTGCATGTTCTCCCTGAGCATGCATTGGTTCTCTCCGGGTACTCCGGCTTCCTCCCACAGTCCAAAAACATGACGTTTAGGTTAATTGGCTTCTCTAAATTCTGTGAGTGTAAATTGTTGTCTGTGTTGCCCTGTGATGGACTGGAGACCTGTCCAGGGTGAAGTTCATTTCAGGGTTGCAAATCTTCTCATTTATGAATGATATGGTGGCTGCAGGGTCCCCTGGTGCCAGTAATAGCATTGAGTTGTTAAAAGAGCTGAATATATACTTCAAGTATCTGGGAACTGTACACATGGACACACCTTGAGCAACATACTGTGTGTTCAGTGTTTTAAACTGATTGATGTGCTGCATATTTGCTGCAAAATAACTTGAAACTTAGTAAATTGGTTCCTTTGAATACTTTTAGGCTGAGAATTAGATGTTTTGAGTTAGACTCCCTCACATGTCAATGTTTTAATTGAAATTTTAAGTGCATATTTGGCTTTTATGTGTGTGTCTTTGTACGTATGTAATGATGTGATGTAATTTTGATGCCTATCTTGGCCAGGTCTCCCTTGCAAAAGAGATTTTTAATCTCAATGGGTATTACCTGGCTGGTTAAATAAAGGATAAATAAAAAAAATAAAAAAAATTGATATACTTTTTCTCACTTTACTGTATTTGTGGGATGAAATGGTTCAGCCAGTAGTAGTGGAGCCATATTGCAGCTCTGTGGCTGCAGAACCTCTGCCAAAAAAAAAGAGCAGAGGATTGGGAATCCCACTACTTTGAAGTGACATTGCAGTGGTCACTGTAAATTTCTATCAAATAATAAACGATTTGCACAATCAGTTTAATAAGAGTTCCACTATATACTTATGTGGACTAAAAGAGAAAGTTTGATTGCTGGGAGCAGTGTTACGTTTCATTATTAGTGAATTGTTGGAACCACTTTAGAGCCTGGAGGTCCACTGGCACATCATAGAGCTTCTGCAACTTGTACCAGTGAGGAACTGGATCTTGCAGAGAGTTTCAGTTGAAAAGCAGCAGTGACAGCTTTTCTTGGGAAGCAGGGGATTGGTTTTTAAGGTCAAAATCTAAAGCCATGCATTGACAATAAAGATAATTTATTGGAGTATGTGCAACTCCATGAGACCTTTCTTAGTTCAGCAGCTGCCATCATATGGACCCTAACTCTCACCATCAAGGACATTATTCAAAGCTGCCCCGATGCTACAGCTTCAAGCAAACATCCCTGTGACTGAAATTACAACAAGCGCTCCATAATGAGGTAAGGGATAACTCTTCGGGCCAGTGTCATCCCAAAGGGGCCTGGCTAAAGAGGGATTCCTTCGATCTTCACAGTTTGCGGCATTTGATTCTAAATCCAAGGGTACACAATAAAGGAATGAGTCGAGAGAGATGAAATAAACATATAGTTTGTTGCTCAATAAAATGCTTTGATGTGCCTTATGGGAGAAGCAGTGAGATGTTTGCAAGGCTAAGCCATAAAAGGATTCAGATTCTGTGAGGATCCACTAAAACGTTTATCAAACTAATGTTATCTTTTGGTGCATACATGCAGGCCATTGAGATTAAAAGGCAGAATTCATATTGTTGATTTTTTTTCTTTAATATAGAATTCTCTAAAAGGTTTTAAGTATTCAAAGCCTCACCTAACTTATAATAATTTAAGATAAGTTGATCCCTTGGGCTAATCCAAGTGTGCATTATTGTGCACCATAGTTAATCAGGGGTTGACGTTAACGATTTTTACCACTTGCCCGACTTTCACATTTCATTTGCCCAGAAACAATTTTTACTTGCCCAGTATAATGTTTGATAAATACAGATCCTAATATTCATTTTTGTATATATATCAACGAAATATGTTTGTTTTTAAAATGTTTTTTGTAATTCAGTATTTTTTAAGTTTCCAGGTTCCTGGTGTGTATCTGCATGTGTCAGATAATGAACTCAAGCCTACATTACCGTGTTAACATGCTTTTCAATCCTTCCTGCACATTCTTTTCAAACTAATGCTTTTCCTAAATGCTTTTCCTCCTTTTTTTTTTGGTAGTTGTAGTGTTATATAGCGTATTGTTGGTTATTTTTCTTTTAATTCTGACATAAATCTCTATATAAACTTAACTCATTTACAGAACTGGGTTAATGGGACATTTACTGGCAGAGGCATTGGTATATTCAAACCTACACATTAAATTCCAAAGTGTAAAATATGCAGAGTCAAAGAACATTGACTCTTAGTACTTTTACAACAATAACTGGAGTAAGATAGACACCATGTAGTGACTTAATTTAACACGTATTCAGACTGGGACCTCATGCACTGGTGTTAAATTTATCTCTTAAAGTGTTTAACAATGCAAAAATAACTCTGTAAGTAATCAAGTGTTTTTACTTTCAACTTTATAAGTTTACTTTTAATTTATTTTTTTTTCTTTTGACCATCATGTTTTTTTCTTTAATTTAATAAGAGGTGCCAATAATTTTGTCTAAAAGTGTATGACCTTATTTCATTATGATAAAACATTTTTTGACTTCCTTTCCATGGGCATATAATGGCACTTTGCCACTTTAAGATTATATTTTTCTCAAATAGCGCTTTAAAATAACTGTAGGCCTTATCTTCTCCCAGCTTGAAATATTTTGGCTACTGGGGATTAAGAAGATATTTACTGAAACAGTTCTTGATTTCAATTTCTTTATGGACCATTTCAGTTTTAAGCAGTCTGGCCTACCAATTATGATCTCCAGTTCAAAATACAAGACATTTATATTAGTCAAATGTGAGGGACCAAACTTGAATAAGGACAAAAGGTGTTCAAAAATTGAAAAAGTGCTTTCATTTAATTGTGTCAAAAATGGTTAACAAAGGCTCAAAAGCAATACAAAATAACTTAAATACAAAATAACATGGATCTGGGCCCAACTTAACTGAGGTCAACTGAGGATCCAACTCAAACAGAAAAAAACTGACCTGCAAACAAAGAACTAAAGGCTGCCTAAAAAGGGATGGAGTAACCCAAGTCTGCCACATGAGGGAGGCACAACATAACAAAACAACTAATAAATACAAAACTAACCATTCTATGAAACAAATAAAGCAAAACTAACTTTTACTTAACAGAAACAATAAGTGAGTATTTAAGTGACAAACTAATTGAAAACAACTTGAAACAAGTCTCCCCCGTCAGTCTTTAAAAAATGGTACGCTCCAGGTTTCCTTCTCCAGCTGGTTTGCATCAGCAGCACCTCAAACAAAAAAACAATTCTAAATAAACCATTCAGACAGACATTAACTAAAGTGTGCATCCATTAGAAAATACCTGTCTAAAAGAAATAACCAACTTAAACAAAAATTGTAATATAAAGCAAGAAAAAAAATACTAACACAATGTGGTGGTGGGAGGATCATCCACCACATCAAACCATAACTGTGTATAATATATCCAACATGTATACAAGGTCTGAGATTAGTTAAACTACAAAACAATATCAGTTTTCTCAAATGATCAAATATTGGCATTTATTTTGTCTTAGACATGCCATTTGCTCTTCTGACATGGCATGAAAAAGTTTGGTTTCACACATTAAAATCTTTACTGGTATGATACAGCATAAAAAGCTTATACTCCTGTCTCTGGACAGTATTACTCTAGGTTTTTAATGTACAAACATTTTGCAGTAATACTCTCAGGTGGGAAATAAACTATGCTTCAAACAAGTAGGCAAGCAAGCAGCTCCTAAATAAAATGAGACAGAAATAATATAGAAACAATTGAGATCCAAGAAATAAAGGGAGGAAAATAGTAAAAAGGTATATGCATTTGAGAATTCTACAAAAGCTATATCTGAGGGCAAAAAAGGAAAGAAAGGACATCCTATATAAGAACCAGAAAGCTACAAAAGGGAATAATGAGAAGTATTTTGTGACTCATCCAGTCACTATGTGGGACAGACACAAGAAAAAAACATGGCACACTGTGTTTATCACCATGGCGCCTTTATTAGGAATCAGACAGATTAGCAGTGACATTCTCCGAGATGAGAGGATTTACAAAGGGAGAGAGCTATTAGCATGCTAATGCACTTCAGCAGAGTTCAGAATGGGCTTTTTATCCTGCCTTAAACTCTCTGTACCAATTGTACAGCTCTCTTATTTCTGGCTCACATTAAAAATGGTCTGTGTCAAAATGCAGGGCTGTATGGGCGCCTGCATATTATATTTAAGAAAGCTGAAATGCATGTTTTTTTTTTGGCCTATGTTTTGATGAAACACTATATTATGTATAGACTGAGCTTTGAGTAAAATAAATAAGGTGTTTGACTGATAAAATTTGCAGTAGTAATAAGCTGGAACCACAAATAATCTTTGCTTCTGCTTCTTTTTCTTACTCCTTGGTCTTATGCCCTATTTTTTCTCACCAGATGGAAAGTCTATCGCTTCAGTTTACTGGTTCCTAAGAGATAAAAACCAGGCTCCCTGACCCCCTTAATGCTGCTCGACTGAACTTTGAAATGAAAGCCATATCAGTCAAGCCAACAGAAGAATCTTTAAATTTTAATAATGTTCTGCAAAGAGCACAGCATGGTTTTGTTGATTAGATATTTGTAGCTAAATAGGAAAAAAATAAGTTTGCTGGAAATCAAGAAGACATCTCGGGGTGTACATACTGGAAGACAGTGGGCTGAGAGCCTTTTATTGTGCATACATGCATGGAGAATATCCAAGTAGCTCAATGGGTGCACATGTGCTTCAATTGTGTTATGTGAGATATGCAAACATCATTGTTTTATGTAACTTTGCACTGAAAATGTCTGCTTCATCCTTTGTTCATGCAGCTGCACCGTTTGCTAAACACCAAAACAACACCCCACAAATCTGCTTCCTTCGTGTAGCAGTAGAGAAAAAAAAAAATGCATATTACAAATATGCATAAAAAAGCCTCAATACATGTGATTCTTTAGTTGTGACTTTAATCCTCAGCCTATTTCTCATTTTCAAGGATAAGTGGGCTTTAAAAGCCTTTTGTCAAATGAGTACATTATAAAGGGGTTTAACACATGTCTTCAAAGGATTTTCATGTAGTGTCTGATCCACTTCGTTGGATTATTGTCAACAACACATTTTCTCAGACCTTTGTTCTATAATATTCAAACAACCATAAATCTCCCCTAATGGGTCACTTTTGTCCCTGGCATCACAGAAAGACATCTGGTAGGCTAACAGAATCAAATATACTTTCAAGACATACAGAGGATGGAAACACCAAGTGGTCACAGTCAAAAAAATGAATTAAGGAAAAAATTATTTCCTGGGGTTTGGTAATTGTAGTTTTTTTTTTATGAAAAGTGGTTGAATAGTCTAATGCTTTCTAATAACTAATGTGACTCTAAACTTTAAAGTTGTTTTCTGCGTATTAATTCACTGCATCTCTTGGATCTCCTGACTGACAGAAAAAAGGTGCAGCTTTTACCGCAGGAGCCACTGCTGACATAACCTGACTCCGTCAGATGGATTTGCTCCGCATATCCATCTGGAAACCTTCCGTTGCAGTAATTTTGGGAAGGGGCGAAAATACTGGTTAGCTGATTGGCCTATGTTGGTGATAGACGGGCCAAATAAACCAATCAGATCAACGAAGCATATGACGTACTAACAGAGCGATGACGAAAACACAACCACAAGCCAGGCTACTCTTGCCGAAACCAGTCGGGAGAAGAGCAAAAAACATCTTTTCCTCTGAGAAAAGCCTCCAGAGCAGTGTTGTGCTCTTCTTTCAGTGAAGAAATACTCTGTAATTCTGATAAAACTTGCTCGATAGCCACGCTAACGCTAGTTTCATCGGCTGAAGCCGCCATGTTCTTTAGACTGAACTGTCGCGCTTCTCGTTGCGTCACACCTCAACCCGCCTCAAAGCCAACGCTGATTGGACGTTCGTTTGGTGAACGGCTCCAAATTTTCTTTAATGGAGAGTCTCCAGACTGATCTGCGAGTGAAACCTTGAAAGCTCGCGAGATCAAAATGATCTCACGAGGCTAATGCTGACAGACTGTGTTCCAAAAATGCAGGGCCATGTTCCGTAACATCAAGTCATTCCATGTCTTGAAAGTACAGTATGAGTGATCCTTAGATGCTCTCCCTTTTAGAATAGTGTCTGTATAAGATCAGCAGAGAGGAATTCACAGTGTTATGCTGCTACCTAATTTTTCTCTGATGTCACAGTTTATCTTTGATTTCTTCTTATTTAAATGGTACATCTAATTAGAGTTTTTTTTATTTTCTAATGGGTCAGATTCACATCGGCTTAATGAGTCCGATGTATGTCTGTCTGTCAGTAAATTATTTCTATGGTGTTATTGATATGAAATAATGTTAATATTCAGTAGTTTCTGGAGGCTTGTATAATACCCCAAAACAAACTAATTAATGTAATTTTTGCACTACTAAAATATACTTTTTCTCAAGTTTAATTAAAACGTTGCCCTGGCCAGCCAGAGTAAGTTACTACACTGTGTAGATGACATATTAGTTGAACCCAATTTGATATGTAGAATTACATTATTCACCTTTGTCTGATGGATCCTATCAGATGACAACGGCTGTGAAACAAAAATTTTTTTTTTTATGAAAGTAGTTGTTGAAGTTTTAAAGATATAAATGTCTATTTTGGGACATAATAGGGGGCATCATTAAAACATTGCTCCATTGCTGCTGCAATTTTCACTATTATGATTTCTGAAAAGCGTTACTGGATGATGGTCCGCCTCCTGCACTTTGATTGGTCCAGCCTGTTTATATCAAGCTGACTTATGCCCTGTGTAAACCAGTTTGTCTGGCTGGGCTAGTGAAAATTTGCCATCCAAGAATTTACATAAGTAAAAAGTAATTGATATTTAGGTATTCATAACATCTGGTTTAATATTAAAGATATTATGTAAGTGCAGAGACAAAAACATGTAGTTATTTGCAAAGTCTTGTATATTAAAGACAGATTAATAAAAAAAGAAAATTCAATGAGGGATTGCATTCGAGTCAATGAGTCGATGCAATCCAATGGTTTTCCTTAGATAGAAAACTTTGTATCAATTTGACTGGATGATCTGGTTGAACTGTAAAGTGCCTTGAGATGACATGTGTTGTGAATTGGCACTATATAAATAAACTGAATTGAATTTGAATTGAATTAAACATAAATAATATCATAATTATAACATGCAACAATCAGGCTTTGGAAACACGCCCCAATCTATTTCTTTTACTTAAAAATTATGAAACTAATACTGTTTTAGAATGGAATAAAAGATCAGTTCCAGTGAAATGTAAACTCTACTGAATATTTACTTCATCTCCAAATGGCTTAGCAGCACATTAAAGGTTGTGTATCAGTGAACATTTATTGTACGTGTGTTTTTCTTGTTCATATTTATTTAAAACAAGCTTCTTCTTTATTCCATATAATTATTCCATATCCGCTGTCCATAGCGTTCCTTGACAGTGTCGTTTCTAAGTCACCAATTTAGTGCTACTTGGTCCCAATGGAATTTCCTACTGGGAACCTACTAGCACTAAATTGCTAACTAGATAGAAAGATGCTTCCAACAAACCGGCTGCAACCAAACTTGCTTGCAAACCTTCCGCCACAACAATCCCGCCCCCTTGATAATCGACCAATCACATTCACTTTTTCACTCGTATAAAGTCGGGCACCACTCAGGAGAATACAGAAATGCAACGGTTGGAACAGCCCCTTATCTATGACTTTAAGGTAGCCCAGCTTGTTTTTGTTAAAAAATGTAATAAATAGACAGTAAATTTTTAAACATAAATTTAAAATTATTTGTTATTTTATTGTATTGACCACACTTAAACATCAACTAAAGCAGGGGTGTTAAACTCGTTCCAGAAAGGGCCATGTGGCTGCAAGTTTTCTTTCCAACCAAGCAATAGCACACCAGACTCCAGTCATCTCATCAAGTGAGTCCAATCTGAACATGATGACTTGATGAAATGACTGGAGTCAGGTGTGCTATTGCTTGGTTGGAAAGAAAACCTGCAGCCACACGGCCCTTTCTGGAACCAGTTTGACACCCCTGAACTAAAGAGTACTTTAGCAAAGGTATTCTTTTAAAATACTGTGTTAAATAACAGAAAACCATTCAAATAAAATGAATTGTCCATAGCGTTCCTTGACAGTGTCATTTCTAAGTCACCAATTTAGTGCTGGTTGGTCCCAATGGAATTTCGCATTGGGAACCTACTAGCACTAAATTGCTAACTGGTTAGCAAGATGCCACAACCGAACATGCTTGCGAACCTTCCGCCACAACAATCCCGCCCCCTTGATAAACGACCAATCACATTCACTTTATTCACTCGTGTAAAGTCACTAGGGCAAGCAAGTTTTTCAGTGCAATATAAAAACCTTGTTTAGATTTTTCCAGACCCATTTGATGCTCTCTTGTTAAAGGATTGTCAACTATGAGAATGCTAACTGCTATCAACTGCAAGTAAGAAAAACAATCCTTAAAAAGAGATGGTTCTTTGGAAAGGTAAGTTACTTGTGTTAACTTAGGTGATATAAGTAAACCATAGAATTGTGATAAAGTATGGGGGACTAACTTATAATGTATTAGAAAAAAAGAAGATAGTGCAGAAACAAAGGTAGGAACAGGTATTGTAAAGATTTCATACACTAATAGATCTGTATGTATCGCCCTCCAGAGGTTGAGAGTCCAACTTCTTTATAAAAGCATCTTAACATCCTCTTTTTCTTTTTGTCATTTGTCTTTTTATTATATCTTATCACATTCCATTTTGAACTGGAGGACCACCAAAGAAGTGTTTGGAAACTTCCATCAATTTGTTACTGAAGTACAAAAATATCGACTATTCGCTGTCAGTCCCAGCAGATAGATGTTGGCTTATTATTTCAGATCATCTTCCAAAAAACAAGAAAAGTAATGCAGGTTTTGCTCTCTATTATTTAGCCATTAAATAGCTGGAAAGCCTCTAGCTGTGTGTGCTGGGGTGTGTAAATAGACCAGACACACACAGAGAGGTTGATGATGGAAACAGTTTCCATTCTGCACTCTCTGCAGCACTTGACCTTTCAGCTGGACACAGTTTAGCTCTCCATGTGTTGAAGGACCTCTTGAAGAGCTTTGTGGAAGCACTATGAGTGTCCCGGTATTTATACTCACCCTCTTTTTTTATCAGAACTCAAGTGGCTGCTGTTACAATCCAATGCAACATTGTAGTAACAGACAACAAGTCGATACTGTACCCCTGTGTGGATTTTCATCTTTGTGCGAAGACTAGATTTAATTCTGTTTGTATTGGACGTAACACTAAGGTTTATTACTATACGTATGTCTTTGGAACTACAAATCTGCTCCTTTGCAATTCAATTTTTATAAATCCTAATATCTCTACGTCTTGTCACAAAAAGTGCAAATAAAAATAAAATGTAGTTTTTTTGTACTTTTTTTGTAGTTCCCTGTATACCCCATGCAATTCCCTATATAACTTTCAGTTCTAGTTATTTAATATATTCATAATCTTCTGGTAAACTCTCACAACAATGGTAGCAGATGGGAAAAACTGTTCTTGTGGCGTTAGGTTTTGGTCCTGATGGACCGCAGCCTCCTGCCAGAAGGAAGTGGCAGAAATAGTTTGTGGCTGGGGTGCGAGGAATCAGCTACAATCTTCCCTGCATGCCTTAGAGTCCTGGAGACCTACAGATCCCGGAGAGATGGAAGATTGCTGCCAATCATCTTTGCTGCAGTCTGCCCTTGTCCTTGGTGGTGGCACCAGCATCCCAGATGATGATGGAGGAGGTAAGGATGGACTCAGTGATGGAGAAGTAGAAGTCCACCATCACTTGGCAGGTTTAATTTTTTAGCTGCCGCAAAAGTGCATCCTCTGCTCCCACTTAAGATCCTGTGAGATGATAGTTACCAGGAAGCAGAAAGACTCCATAGAGTCTTTTGGAGTCACAGAGAGCAACGGGATAGTTGGTGCTGAGTTCTTCTTGCAGTGCACAGCCATCTCAACTGTTTTTAGAGCGTTGAGCTCCAGGTTGTTCTCCCTGCACCAGGTTGCCAGATGGTCAACCTCCTACCTGTAGACAGACTTGTCACCGTCAGAGATAAGGGCGATGAGAGTGGTGTCATCTGCGAATATCCGAAACTTGACACACCAATGACTGGAGGTGCAGCTGTTGGTGTACAGGGAGAAGAGCAGAGGAGAAAGAAGACAGCCCTGGGGGGAACCAGTGCTGATGAGCTGGGAGTCAGAGATGTGTTTTCCCAGCTTCACGTGCTGCTTCCTGCCAGACAGGAAGTCTGTAATCCACTTGCAGGTGGAGTCAGGCACACTCTTCTGGGAGAGCTTCTCCTGAAGCAGAGCTGGGATGATTGTATTGAAGGCAAAGCAGAAATCCACAAACAGGATCTTGGCGTAGGTACCTGCAGAATCCAGGTGCTGGAGAATGTGGTGAAGGGCCAAGTTGACAGCATCGTCTGCAGACCTTTTGGCTCTGTAGGCAAACTGTAGGTCCAGGAAGGGGTCAGTGATCTATTTCAGGTGTGAAAGCACAAGGCGCTCAAAGGACTTCATGACCACAGAGGGTTAGGGTGACTGGTCTAAAGTGATTAACTCCTGTGGACCTTGGATTCTTGTGACCAGGGATAATAGTGGAGATTCTGCAGTCTGCCCTGCATGACAACAGCGGACACAGAAGGAGAGCAGGAGGCAGGCTTACTGATCCAATCACACAGGACAACAATTTGGTTATTTTATGTGTTGTCGCCGCAGTCTTAACATAGAAAAATTAAATCTGTCATCTTTTAGAAATAAAGGTATGAGAGAGGTTAGAAAAGTCAACCAAATCAGTAAGATGGCAATAGAACTCTTAGCAGGTATTTTGGTCCACTCCTAATGATTTAAATGCTTTAGTTGTCACAGGTTTAAAGGCTGTCTTTCACAGACAGCATGTCTCAGCTCCTTAGAAAGATGCTCATAGACGTCTACTGCAGAATAGTCCAATCTTTTCTTCTAAGCCCTTTTTCGGTGCTTCTAGCTTTGTGTTTTTGGTCATTATTCTGTTGCAAGACCCATCATCTGAAACTAAGACCAAGTTTTCTGACACTGGGCAGCACACATCTCTCTAGAAACACTTTATGCCCCCTGGACTCAATGCAGGAGCTGGGAAACAAGAGGGCCCTAACTAAAATGGATGAAGCTGTTGCTGAACTGGAGAGCTTCTTCAGTGACAGACTGCTGCACCGTAATGCACCAGGGAGCGTTGTCACAGATCCTTCCTCCCAGCAGCTGTAAGACTTTATAACCATCACTGTTCCCAACAACCTCAATAAGCTGTTACATTCATTCGGATTGTTGCCCAGTTTCTGTCTTGGGCACTTATATAACATGCTGCTGTCATTTTTGCACATCTATGGTATTGCTGCAATTTTTTTCGTACTATATCCATACTATTAAAAAAGTCAGCAGCAGCATATTGATTATTTATTCTTTCCAGATGCACAGTATTTATATTGTATAAACACTGTACAATAGAGTAATTAGTTTATTTTCTTAATTCTGTCACTCATTTTGTTATTTTTATACACTTTTTAAGGTCATACTTTGTGTGACCACTTTTTGCTGCTGCAACCACAATTTCCCGATTGTGCGACAAAACAAGCATTTTGTTTTTTATTTGATTCTATTCTATTTCGATCATGGCTACTTCACTTGTTTATTAAATGACAAGAAACAGGAGAATCACATTAAAATCTTTATTAAAATAATTATTTGTTAGACACTGCATTGATAAGCAATGGACTTCATACACAACAGACTTTTATTTCAGCTGGTTTAGTTTCTTCAGTGAGTAGCTGATCATTCACCATGTTGGTCGGCTGGAATAAATCTCCCCTGAGGAGTGTTGACAAAGTCTCTCTGTGATGGCCAGACAGGATTGTCACCATGTTTATTTTGACAGACTGTAAGTGCTTTCTGGCTATTTATACAATTCTAGATATTCATTTGTAGGCTGGAACTTGATGCTGCTTTCTGCTGCTTTTGATTTTCTGCATGCGTATTGGGAAGTATAAAGGAAACTTGTGCGGAAACAAGTGTCACACATCTGCTTTTATGGTTTAGCGGTTTTATACATCTGCGTTTTTCTCACCCGCAACTTTCAAAATTTCTACCTACTGCGAAACTTTAAATGTCAAAGCTGCATACTCTTTTATGCAAGAGCCCCTGGGCAACTTCTTTAACATCTTTGCATTTTAGGGCTGTATAGTGGCACAGCTGTTAGCACTGTTGCCTTGCAGCAAGACTTGCAAGTCCTAGCCTGGAGTTGTTCTTAATGAAGTTTTGATGTTATCCCTTAGCATGCATACGTTTTTTGAGTGGACTCCGTATTTTTACCACTGTGAGAAAATCTACATGTTAGGTTATTTGATCTCGATTTATTGCAGTAAGTGTGTCTTTCTTTGCATGTTTTCCGCTCCTGTGAGTTTCTGTATGACCCTGTTATTGACTGTTGTCCTGTCTAGGGTGTACAGCATGCTTCACCCTCAACAAATGGTGAAAAAACTACCACGGGAAGAAAGAATTTTTGGATTATTTTACTTCAGCCTCTTAATTAGATGATGGCGCTTGATTTTCCCACCCAAGTGCGTGGTTGTAATGTGAAAAACTTAAAGGTATAGTAGAGGATGTTCTTTTTCCGGGTGGATCATCAAAAATAAGTGGTCTACCTTGAATGTTGAATGAAAGTTTTTTTGCAAGACACCATACCATCAATGATTGAAAATAAATGGGATGACACCTGTAAGTCAGTTCAGGCAGTCTATTCAAGAAATGTCGATGATCCGCGTGTGATCTTTCTCACACTCTGCACCTTATATCAAGCAAACTATCTGATTCAGTCTGTTTATTCAACCTGTATACTCACTGCTGATGCCGCTAGTTTCTGCTCAGTCCCTGACTATTATAAACGCCAGTTTCAGAGACCCTCTCCTAGTTTCCTGACATGCTGAAAATGAAAGGCTCAGGGGCTAGAGATGTGCTTATCACACCATGACATGTTTAGCAGCACTGGAACAGAATGATGAAATCAAAGCCTGGTTACCAATTTCAAACTCATACATTGTTGGCAAATAAAGATGCATGCAAACGTTTACTAGTGAGTTGTCTAACTCAACAACTTAAGTCTATAAAACCAAAGAGATCTTTAACAAAGATATAACTTTCTGCACCACTGTTGCCTACTGCAGCTAAGCCATTAGCACTTCCCAGCATAGTGTGGAAATAATGCTGAAAAATTCAAGATTCAATGTGGAAAACATGAAATTGAATTCAAGAGGGACAAACTCAAACCCCTCTTAGAATAATGTACTGAATAATGTAACAATGTGATGAATGTTGGTGTTCAATGAAGCAGAACCTTTGGTGAGTGGCGGCCTAGTGGATAGGGCCATGCGCTTGCAATCCTGAGGTTCTGAGTTTAAGCCCCACTCCCACGGACTGCCACTCTTGGTCCCTGGGCAAGACCCTTAACCCCCCACTGCTCCCCAGGTGCCACACAATGGCAGCCCACTGCTCCACAAGGGTTAAATGGGTTAAATGCAGAGAATTAATTTTCTTGCTCTGTACTTGTGACAGGATAATGACAATAAAACACTGGTAAAAACTAAAGCTGCTGAGGCATTCAGATATCACTACTGGGTTGATTGAATGCATCCTTATTAATTATGAAACTAGGGAAGGCACAGGTATGTTTAGTGTCTACAATCTAAGTACAAACAATATTATAAATAGATAGATAGTTTTTTTCTAGTTGTTCTGATAAAAGGCTCTGGGGAAGACTGACTAGAACTAGAACAATATTGGTTGGTCTTCTACCATTGGAAGAGATCAATTTACTGTGAATGACTGCAGGATGGTTGGGCTCTATTTAGTAATCACCATCTGGTGATATTGTGGCACTGCCAGCTGATGGTACCACATCTGTCCTTGTTTCATAGCTCTTGGTAATGGACATGATGAGCACACCTTTTGAGGCTCAAAAATAACTAAACACTATCAGGATGAATGCTTGGTGTATATAACCTTATTTTATCATGATCAAAAGGTTGTTGGTCTTTTCTTTGGTAAAGGCACATGATGTGACTGAGCAAATTTAACAGGAAAAACAGAACTCCAGCAGAACCCGATTAGGAGTGAACAGTCATCTACAACAACAGAGCATATAGTAAAAGTAAAACAGTAATGGCAGTAGTAGCTACTTTAGTGGTGTTATCTAGGAGGATATCCCAGCTGAGCAGCTAAGCTTGGAGTTAGTATTCAACTATAGAGGATAAAAAAAGAGAACACGCAGCAGAGAAAGGTGTACTGAGGAGGTTTAATACAAATGCTGTCAAGACTTTTCAGATATTTGGTTTATTACCTTTTATTATTTTCCTTACGTTTCACAATTATGAGCTACAGTGTTTTGGTCAGCACATTATATTCAAGTGACATACATTAAGGTTTGTGGCTGTAATTTAACAAACCTTAAAGAACGATAAACCACTTTCACAAACACAGTGTATGTTTGGGATTAAATGTTGCTTATCTTCAAATAATTGAACCTTATTAAAGCCAAGGAATGAGTTGGCAGCTTTGTTACACTTATCTTAAGGCAAAGCTGTCCCGTCATCCCCGATGTGGAATAACAGCTCCACCAGGAGGCGCCTGGTTCTGGTCCGCCTCCTCATACACCTGCTGATGGTTTCCTCGATAAATGGAGTGTTCTTAAGCTGCTGACTGCCACTACCTCGACGCCAGAGTGTTTGCCAGTTTTGGGTACTCTAGCCAAGCTGAGTTTGGCTGAGTCAAACTGAGTTTTTATCAACCTGAGTTTAACTTTGTTTCTGTCTTTGCCTCTCGGCAGGAAGCCATCCTGCAAACTGGTTTTCTCGGACCTTCTCTCCCTGGAAGGATCAACTAAGCTTCAAACTGAGCTGGGATTCAAACAGGAGGTTTGGATCCACTTTCCCCAAGAGATTGTTTGAGCTTCTCACTGAGAAAGGGATTATTCTCCACTACGACCCGTTCAAGTACCGCAGGAAATCTGAGTGGCAGTCAGTTTCTCCGTTCACGTACTAACAACCGCATTCTTGGTAAACCCTGTTCCGCCTCCATCGAATCAGACAAACACTGGAACCACGGCACACAGACAGGAGTCAAGGATTCAACAACTTCTCTGGAAATGTGAGTCTGCATCCAAATCCTCTTCTCCAAGTTCACAAGTCAAATTCCCCGCTGAGCCTGAACTAACCGCTGTGTCTTTACAGTTCCGGCTTAGCAGTGTTCAGAGCAACACTTCTCCCTCTGTTTAACTTCTTCAATAAAATCCGTTAAACCTTTCCCCTGGTCTCTCTGTTCGGTTTTCTGCATTTGGGTCTGAACTTTGTAAAATCATGAGTGTCATCAAGAAAGTAATTCAAATGAAAAGTGATTTCTCTAGCTACACCCTTGCTTTTACTTTCAACAATGTGATGTGCTTAGCTGATAATGTTCCAGCATTACTTAAGACTGTAAAGACACATGAAACAAATTATCTTTCTGCATAAATCAAAGTTTTACACTGTACCGGTAAGTGTCCTTACTTGCTCTAAGTACAGCCTCTCCCAAGTGACTGTCAGTAGGATCCATCTCTGTCACGACGACAGGATAGAGCCAGCAAACAGTCAAAGTTAAGAAAGGGAATCAACTGTTCATGTTTGAACTGTATGTCTGAGCTTCATCTTTCCACAATAGCATTGCATAAGACTGTTGCATACCCACATCATACAAGAAATTTGTTCTTGCTCCTGAAGCTGCAAGAAAAATGAAGTAATTTTGCAATTACAGCCCTGTTTTGGGGTTTTCAATACTCTTTCTCAACATATTTTCTGAGAAGGACGACCTGTTTTTTTTTTTAAAAGTGCATCAGAGAATAATATTGTGATTTGTCAATATTTGGATGGGTTTTATTAAGCTGGTAAAGTGATGATAATTTTCTCTGCTGTGTTCAGATAAAAAATTTCCAATTTTTGTTCCCACGCAGAAAAACAGCAATCTGTTAGATAATTCAAAGCTTTTTTAGGATTAGCTGGCCAAGGCATTTTGGAAATTGTAATTATATGTCTTCTCGTCTCGTCTTCCTCTTTATCTGGGACCGGGTAACGGGGCAGCAGTCTCTGCAGAGACTCCTAGACTTTCGTCTCTGCAGACACCTCCTCCAGCTCTGCTGGGAAAAGCCTGATGAGCTCCCAGGCTAGCTGAGAGACATTACTCCCTGCAGCTTGTCCTCCATGTCCCCTGGGCCTCCTCCTGGTGGAATGTGCCTGGAACAGTTCCCTAATCAATCCTCCAAGGGGAATCCAAAATAAATGTCAGAGACAGCTAAGCTGACTCCTTTCGATGTTGAGTAGAAGCAGCTCTAATCAGAGCCTCTACAGAGTGATGGATTGTATGCTGCTGTTGGAGGGGTTTCAGTGCCCGGATGATCCCAGAGGCTATGTTGTTAGGGGCCAAAATGCCCCTGGTAGGGTCTCCCAAGGCAAACAGGCTGTGGGTGATGGGTCAGACAAGAGCGGTTCAAAAAGCCCTCAAAAACCAAGAAATCAAGGCATGAGACATTGTCCGGTATGGCGGAGCTGGACCCCAGCCTGGAGCCAGGCCTGGGGTTGGGCTTTGTTGTCGGATACCTGATGGTCGGGTTCTTCCTTACGGGACCTGGCAGGGACCACCCTGAAGGAGTAATGAAAGGCCCCAGTGGGCCCATTACCTGCCGGGGGAAACAAGGGACCAGTGCAGAGAGGATTGGGTGGCAGTCAGAAGTGGTAACCTGACTCTGCCAGATGGATTTGCTCCGCATATCCATCTGGAAACCTTCCGTTGAAGTAATTTTGGGAAGGGGTGAAAATACTGGTTAGCTGATTGGCCTATGTTGGTGATAGATGGGCCAAATAAACCAATCAGATCAACAAAGCATATGACGTACTAACAGAGCGACGACGAAAACACAACCACAAGCCAGGCTACTCTTGCCGAAACCAGTCGGGAGAAGAGCAAAAACATCTTTTCCTCTGAGAAAAGCCTCCAGAGCAGTGTTTTGCTCTTCTTTCAGTGAAGAAATACTCTGTAATTCCAATAAAACTTGGTCGATAGCCACGCTAACGCTAGTTTCATTGGCTGAAGCCGCCATGTTCTTTTGACTGAACTGTTGCGCTTCCGTTGCGTCACACCTCAACCTGCCTCAAAGCCAACGCTGATTGGACGTTCGTTTGGTGAACTGCTCCACATTTTCTTTAACGGAGAGTCTCCAGACTGATCTGCGAGTGAAACCTTGAAAGCTCGCGAGATCAGGATGGTCTCACGAGGCTACAGAAGCGGAGCCTCGGTAACCTGATCCACAGGCACTTAAACTGACTCTGTCGATGTGGAATGATACATCCACAGATTAATATTAAACATTTTGGATTCAGCTATCTTTTTCTTATTCTTGCCACAACAGAAAAAAAAAGGTTCTCAAAGAGTAACAAGCTTAGGTGGCATTTCGACTGTTGGTAATTTGATATCACTGTTAAAAGTGAAAGTGTGTTCCTGCAAAGGATTCCCTGTCATCACTTGGTTTGACAGAAGGTCTCAAAGTCAGTAATGCTTGACTGCTATGTCAAAGTTGTTGCATAAATCATATGCAAAACTCAGTCAAAGAAAGCAGAAGTGATTAGTGCATTGGTTGATCTTACCATGGTTCTTTACCTCAGATGTCAACCATTCTAGATCATTTTAGATTTAAAAGAACTAAAAATAAATAAAGCTATAATTTACCCACTGAAAATGTCATAAATATTATCCCAATTTTGACTTACAAAAGCATTTTCACTCCTTTAATTTCCATGTTTTGTTCCTTAAAAAAGTGTGGCATGCATAAGTATTTAACTCCCCTACAGTAAGTCAATATTTTCTTATCAAGCTTTCACAGTTTAAGTTCTGAGCCAATTGGGTTATATTTTCTTTCAGCTTTAGAGTAGAGATTTAGAGCGGTCGTGCTCAACGTTTTTAATTTCCATTGCCTTCCTGAAATAATGACATAACTATCTCATTATAACTGGATTCCCAGTCCATCCATACCTCCTTTGTCCGTAGCCGCGCAGCTCGACGTAACACCGGCACGTTTCAGTTGTTTTGATTGTATGGCGCCTCCTGCTGTCGGTTAGTCAGAATGACAAATCTCCATGTATCACGTGACTTTTGGCAGAAACTTACCGCAGAGTGTGAAGAAGTGTTCCCTATGCGAGGAGAGGCTGTTTTGTATGCGACAAGATCGTTTGAACTCGGGGACAATTCACAAATTATATTTTCAGTCCGGTTTGTAAAACAAATTTTTGTGTCTGCGCAACATTTAAGGACAGTTTGAAAAAAAGTTGTGTGTGACATAAGAGGAGAGTTTGTAATACAAGTTTTATTTGTGAACAATAAGATTTATTTGAGTGCAGCCTGTTTATTTGTGAGTGATAAGATTTGTTTGTGTAAAACATGCTTTATGCATTTGCAACATACTTTATGTCTGTGCAAAACATACATTTTTGTACACAACGTTTTGGCAGAAAAATCACTCCATACCGGTTTCTGTCTTTTTGTTTAAAGGAAAAAATTAACTTTCAAACGTTGACTATCTCTCTGTGAGTGTTTCTGCATGTAGGCAAGAAGTATAAGACCCATCATGACAATCTCTACAGTATGACAATGTTTAAAAAGTTTCAATCTCATGGATACTTTTGCACGGCACTCATTTATTATGTATAGACGTCTAATGTTCCTAGAGTATCAATGTTTCTGCAAAATGACAAAAATAATTTTAATTTCAATACAAGTATCTGTGAATCCATCAAGCAAAGGTTCAGAAATATTATACAAAAAAATGTAATTTGCCAGAAACTATTTCAGTTTATTTAAATATGTTATATAGAGTATAAAGATTTAAAAGAACTATGAGATTTCCCTTAAGCTTTTTAGCTTAAAGCTAAATTACCATATCCACTTTATGGCAATAGCTTTTGTTATCAAATTAAAATACCAGCCTTCTCATCCTGTGCTATAAGCAGTGTTGTGCCAGAACGCGTTCATTGAACGAAAGTTCATGAACTCGTTCATATTTTGGGCGAACGTGAACTGAACGTACTGTATTACTGCCTGATGAACGTTATTGTGAACTCGTTCATTCTGGTGTCTGTGAACGGCACGCTCTCTCAGTTCAACTCCGTTCAATAGGTTGCCAGATTTCTATAGAGCCCTCCAGGCGAAACCCCGGCTAAATCACACCGTAAACAGGCCTTAATATGTAGCGGGAAAAACACCCAATCTGGCAACACCAGCTACCAGTGTCGTAGCCTACAGCCGCGTGCGTCATCAAAACAAAATGCATAGTGGGAGCCACAGCAGCGTGGAGGCGACCGTGGAGGCAACAAAGCAGCAGTATGATCACTTAAAACAGTTTTATGACCAGGTGGTCGGTGAGGATGATGGCAACAATCTTACATTTCTCTGCAAACTTTGCCCGCCGGCTTTCAGTAAAAAAATCTGCACTTCAGTAACCTTAAATTCCTACCTCAGCCTGGTCCCTCAGTTTGTGTTAGTAAAATGTTCTTGAGGGTTTTACTATTCATGTAACTTGTTTGTTAAACCTGCCTGGTATAATTTTCCAGGATTCATTTTTAGTATGTACTGAAATGGAATTTCAAATTGAAAAAAAAAATTAAATTTAAAAAAACATTTGCACCTTAAAAACTACTTTCCTGTTTTTCTTTTAATAATTCCGCATAAAAAAGACCATTCAAGTAGCACATTTTTCCTAATGATTTTGAGAATATACTGTTGGGGTGAAAGCTGCAGCTGCTACTAGTGTGAAGTGAATGGACAGCAACAAAGCGTTAAAGCAACAATGGGGAAATGCTGTCCCCTCAATGCTAATGTAAACCCTGGTTGGATAAGGATTCAAAACTGGATATGAAGATGAAATCTGACGCACAGTTTCAGAGTTACAACTGATAAAATAATTGCTGTCTGTGGTTCTACAGTAGGCTATGGTGTAATTGAGAAATATATGAAAAAAAAAAGAACTAAGAACTAGTTCATTTTTTGGAACTGTGAACTTAGTTAAAAATTTTGAATTATGAACTATGAACTGAACTAGTTCATTTTAAAATGTGTGAACTGAACTTTGAACTAGTTCACGTAGAAAGAGAACTTTCCCAACACTGGCTATAAGCATGCTTAACATTTTCTTCATTGGCTATTTTTTTTAACAAATTCCAGTCATAAAAAAAATGCAATCAAAGGTAACCTCAATAAAGTGAAATACTTTTATTGTTTTCCTTTGTCAAGCAATGCTGTTAACAAAGGCAAATGCTCTGCCTGGATTTTAAAGCATCGCCTCAGACGTTGTCCAAGCAATAATATCACTGATACTTCCTCCATTACCTGTGACCCTTTGGACTGGAAGTCTGGAGGATTATAGAAGCCATCATATGTTATTTATTCCCTGGAAACTCTCATTCAGCTATTCCTTTGCCTGCAACTTGGCGGACATGCAAATTATTCTGTCAATAGCCGCCTCACTCTGCACCCCCCACCGCTCCCCAAACCTGCAAATAAGTCGGGCCCATTTGCTGAAATGAGAGGCTGTGACCCTGACTGGCTGTCACAGCACATATAGCTCAGCTCAGTCATTGCACAGACCGCACTGACATCTCAACTAACGGATTGGAGAGAGAAAAGAGCGAGAGGGTTAGACATTTATATTTGGCTCTATCTACAGCCATTTTGGCAACATTTGGAGAAAAACATAACAAATCTTGTTCCCAGACAAATATACATAAGGACAACAATGACAGTCACATAGCTGTTCTAGTGTCAACAAAACCTGGGTGAATATTTCTGTAGCTATTGTGATTGCATGAAACACCCTGTGCCAAGATACCATATAATGCAACATTTATATTATGTAGCAGTGCTTTAGCTATGCTTATTATTCTTTAAAAGGATTTTTCTTCTTTTTTTAAATGATTAGATTCTAATAAGATTTACTTCCCCCCAGAAACTATTGCTATTTTTAGGTCAGACGCTCCCATGGGTATCCATATCAGCATATGAGAATGTAGGGATTTTTCCCATCTTAAGATGCAAATGTGTTCAAGCTTGCTCAAGTTGGATAGAAAGCTTCTGTTACAATCTGTCTTTAGGTTTTTCAAGAGATTTTCAAGGGATTTAAGGTTTGGGTTGAACGACAAGGACTTTCCATTTTTGCTGACAGAAGTTACTAAAGTGTAAACTCTGCTTTATAAGTACAGATCTTGTGTTAGAATTTTTTTTATCTTTATAGGCAAGTACAGATTCAAATTTCAGGTTTAAATATATGAATATATATTTTGATATATTTCAGAACCATTAATATTTTTTGTTTTAATCCTGCCAAGTGGATTTGGCTTTGGTTTTGGTAAAATGACTCTACAATTAAAGCTATCCAACAGAAGGCTGAGAAGGAAACTAAAATTTGGATTGCAAAACAAAAATGAGCAATAGACCAGAATTGGATTAAAATTTGTCGCGTTCCTTTTTTCTCTTAGTCATTCACGGAAGGCAAATAATTATGCAAGCATATTTTTGCTTGCTTGTTTCCCTAAACCTCAGCTGTTCTGTTTTGGAGTTGACTGCGGTACATAAGAGAGAGGACTCAGAGTTTAGTCCGGCCTACGGGACAAACGCCTGTTCCCTGTGGCGGGGCAACTTGACAGTAGCCAGATTAATATGCGTAGAACTGAGTTGAGTTCAACGTTATCAATCTAGGATGGCTGCCGTGCAGTCTGTCCGTTTCAAGGAGGGATGTTTAGTACAATTTTTCGAGCTTATTGGGTGATGTGCCAGCTAGTACCCGCCTTCCATAATGTGCTTTAAGCCAATCCTAGCAGTGTTATTCATCTGCAGCTTCTTGAGTGTTTTCACTACTACTAGAGTAAGCTGATAAATCAAACCTTTTCCAAATCCTTTCAAAAGATAGGCTCAGACATCTTTTTCATCTATAAATGCACAAAGTGTTTCCCTTTGCTCTTTTTTTGCACTGGGAAATATTAAATTTGTTTTTTGTCCAGGTTAAAAAAGAGGTCTTGGATGCTTTTTAGTAAAGAAGAGTGGTGTGAGTTTTTACAAACACAACAACAAAAGAGCACAGGGTAAACTGCTGCATGCAAAAGGGAGGAAGAGAGAGAGGAAAATCAGTACAGGTACGTTAGAAGGGGACTCCTTTTAATGTACCACCTACAGTGCCAACAAGGGTCCATCCAAAGAAATTTCACTGGGGACTTTTAGATTTATCATTTATTTTACTTTCACTTTGGTTATTGCATTTATGCCTAACTCTGACTTTAACTGAAACCCTAACTATTTCCAGTATATTCCTAATGCTGTTTAACCTAAAGTTATTTCAGACCAGAACTCGGGCACGGACTCAGAAGGTTATTGATTTTTATTTTTTATGTTTATCCATTTTATAGTAGTAGTACATCCTTATACAGGGTTATTGAACATGGTGTTTATATGGGTATTTATATATATATATATATATATATATATATATATATATATATATATATATATATATATATATATATATATATATATATATATATAGGTATACAAAAAACTGTCCTCAATTTGGAACATAAACAAGTACTTCCAAAGGACACATTTTTGGCTATTGTTATGTTAGCTGTTGATGTTTGCTGGCTGGAATGTGATGACTAGCTTAGCTGATTGTGTGAATTTTGCAGTCAGGTTTTAGTATTATTAGAAAACTCCATAATGCCTCTTTAAGCTAGTAACAGCACTATTTGTAATGGTGCTTCTGCCTAACATGGATTTTATAACAGTTTATTTGTGAGGAGCCAAAACAAAACACAAATAGAAAAAAAAAGGAAAACACCAATTTCAAAGCAACCACTCAATTCTTTTTATCGCAGTTGCTTTAAAACAGCAAATGAATCCCAGCCGAAGGTGCTGCACGGTGGGGCAGTAGGTAGCATTGTTGCCTCGAATCAGGAAGGTTCTGGGTTCGATTCCTGCTTCGGGGTCTTTCTGCATGGAGTTTTATGTTCTCCCCGTGCAGGCATTGGTTCTCTCCAGGTACTCCGATCTCTTCCCACAGCTCAAAAACATGACTGTTAGGTTAACTGGATAGGCAGTTAACATACGGTAGCTACCGTATGTTATTTTATAACTCATAAGTCTCTTAATGACAATCTGTGACATCACCCTGAGTCAGTTATGACGGGTCACAGAATGCTGTGCAACACTGATATCTGCATGTCAAGGAGGAGCTAACCTAGACCTTAATTTATATACCGCCTCTGTTTGACTACACATAGGTTTTGTTTTTTTAACAGTGTCCTGTCTGGCAATGTGGCAATAAGAATAATTGTCTTGATGCCAAAAAGAGCCCAACAGATTTTACTTTCACAAGTGTAGCAGTATGGCAATTGCCATATTGTTCCACTTGTTTCATGCATATAAATTGCTTTATTATAATTATGCAGGGAGTTTTACAGTTTACATGGACACTGCAATGTAAATAGAGCAGAAAAACAGAAGAAGAAAAGGAAAAAAGAAAAAAAATGAGAAAAGACGAAAGAAAGAAAGACTCCACATAGGCTTTTGCTGTGTGGTCAATGAGCAGCATGCTTGAAGAAAACACATGGCTACTTAAAGCAGGTGCTATTTGAAAAGAATGCGTTTCTCCCATATGGACAAAGCTAAATGCATTGCCCAAGAACTGAAGGTGGCTGTTACAGCATTTCACTGTTGGAATACATGTTCATCAGGACATCAGTGCCGATGCTGAATTCTCTTTAGATTCTGAAGCAGAAGTGATTGATTGGATAAAATGCAAAGCCTCTTATTTCCTTAAATAGTTTGCGGAGTTCAACCAATCAAATTGTCTCATCTTCTTCAATTCTTGTTCTATTTCCAAAAGTTTAACATTTTTAAAAACCTTATATTCCACTCTTTAAAGTTCTGTAAATAACTCAAAACTGTTCTGGGCAGAATTGTTCCTAATAATGTCACATTTTATTGTCCATATCGAAGTTGTAGTTAATGATTAAGTATTCTGTAATTAACCTTAAAATCGAGTAATCCCTTTTTCATTTAGTGGTAATAGTAACAATGTGATTCACTGACTGCTTGCTGTAGCTATACAGGCTGACATTTTGGCTAGTTGAGGATTGTATTTTGTGTATGGTTCAGTGAGTGTGTAAAAGGTTGGTGGTGGGGGCTCCTCTGTTTACTGGGCACTCTGCCTTCACAAACAGCCCTTGTCTTCACCTCGGAACAACAGGAGACATGACAGCCATACGGTTCCCCTGCAGCTGGCTAATTGTGTGCAGCATGATTGTGGAGTAGCTGCTCTTGGTTCTCCTTCCGCTTGGCGTTCACAATAGAAAAATTGGGACATGGCATTGTGCACCTCATGGGCTTATGCTGACACAGAACATTATAAGAGTTAGTCTGCAGTTCAGCTGATCTAAAAAAAACTATTATTTTAGATTAAAACGTCCAAGTCACCTTCAACTCCTTTGAAAAATTAGATATTCAGTCAGTAGCTTAACCTTTCATTCATTTATTTCATTTATTTTGAAAAATGATATGATTTAACCCTTTAAAGCTTGATCCAAGAATAAAACAAAACAGAAAATTACTTTTTTTTGGTTTGAAGTCCGTATTTGCCCTTTTAGCAAAATATGTAAAAAGAAAAAACAGAAATACATTTTTGATATTAATAATTTATTACTATGCGATAAGTCAAGATTATTTTTTGTGTAGTCTTCTGCTCTCTGTTATCAGGTATATCTGATTGTGTACAATAGGATTTTGGGAAAAGTTTTTACCATTAAATTATGCAAAAGGTATCAGATGCAAAACATTTCAAAAACCGTATGTATCAAATATGATACATTTGGCATTATAGGGTTAACAATGTTTACATTGAATGCTTCATAAACATGCATCATGTTTCAAAAAGGAGCAGGATGAAGCATAAGCTTATTAGGCCACACCCCTGTTACATGTGTCATGGTGGTAAAGGACAATTATTTACAGGAAGACAAAGAGTTTACCAACTTTTTATATATTAATCTTTTTTGTATTCATCAAAAATGCTTTTCTTGTATTGCTGGATGCTTTATACATTGTTTAATGTTTTCAGGCAAGCTGTTCCAGAGCTTCACTCCGCTAACTGATAAACTAAAGCTTCTTTTTGTTGTTCGAACATTTAATTTTCCTCTTAGATTATATTTTCCATCTCTATCAGCAAACAATTGTTGTATGTGCGCAGGAACTAAGTTATTTCTTGCTTTATAAAAAAGTTTGAGCAGTCCTGAAATTGATCAGATCTACAAATTTGAGAATTCTTGAATCAAGGAATAAACAGTGAGTGTGATCTCTATAAAGTTTGTTATTTGTCACTCGTATTGCTTTGTTTTGCATAATAATCAATGGTTCTGAAATTTTACTCTCAGTCCGTCTGCATATTATGGAGGAATTTTTAATATTTTATAAAAAATGTTTCCCCCTTAATATAAATCAAAACGTAATATTGCAGTCTTTGTTTTTTGTTTTTTTTTCCCAGTTCCCTTTACCACTGAGTGCCATTAGCAATGCATTTCTTGTTTTCTTTCTTTATAGTTTTTTTATTTCCTTGTGAAAAAGTCCCATCAGAATCCATGCATTGGAAAAGGCACAACTTTTTGATGAGTTACTGCCAATACTGGATAATTCCAGGCCCAGAACTCAAATAAAACCAATGACACCAAAGTGATAAAAACAAATGAAAAAACATAAACCCCATTTAAACTCACCTCATTTAGCATATTCTATACGATGTATGCTGGAATATTCTGGGAATTTTATGACTAGGTAGAGATTTGAAATGTCATGTTACACTGAATTTTGTCAGTGAAAAGCCATAAAAACTGTCCTTTTAGGGGGGAAAAAAACCACAAAACAATAACAACAAATCCTATGCCATCTTTTATTAGGAGCATGCTGGGAACTGTTAGTTCATAACAAATCCTTTTATACGTCCTCTGAAGCTCTAAACTGTTGACATTTTTTTTAAAGACAGTCTCTGTGTCATCTTTGTATCTCTTCTCAGAAAAATATACTTACAGTATGCAGCCATGTACAGCCAAACATGTGGAACATTACAATACAGATGTGCTGTAATAGAATTAGAGCAAAATCTACGAAAGCAGAGTAATTGTCTGAAATACATGGATGATATTTTTCATCCTTCATGTTTTCGACTCAACTAACTTTCATTTTAGTTTTATAGCATTTAAAGCAGAAAAACATTGGTATCATTACACCAGACATAGTTGAGTATCGACAGTTTTAACAGATGCTTTAATATGTCGTCCTGTATTACAGTGTATTCTCATTATCAGTTCGTACGAAATCGTACGAAAAGTTATGCACCGTAATTTCGTACGTTTTTGACGTTTTTTTCGTCGTATTTCATCGTATTTTTATGTCTTGCCTCTAGACAAGATATGCTTGCGCATGCGCATCTTACGCACAATTCAATAACATAGAATTTAACATACAATTAACCCTAACCCTGACCCTAACCCTAAGATACAAAACAGCAAGCAACCTAGTGAGAGACATCAAGAAGTAATTATTGCACTCTTTTTCCCAGTTTTACGTCCGTCAGTGGATCTGCTTTTTCCGTCTGTCTGGTTGATCTATTTTTTCAAGGAAAAACGTCCAAAACGTATGAAATACTGTGTATAACTTTTCGTAGGATTTCATACAAACTGATAATGAGAATATGTTGCGGATTAACGTATATCTCTACTAAGGTCTGTTTGGGGAAGCAAAACTATCCCTTCCCATCCAACATAGGGGTGCATTTTGTTGTTGCCTCAGCAATTCCTTACACCAAGCATGCATGTAGTGACACAGCCATTGGGGGGTGTATCGGGGACAACAAATAGGAGGAGCACAGGAGTCTGGCGGGGGACTTTGCCACCTGGTGCCGCACCAACCACCTGGAGCTCAACCAGGGGCGCAGATAGGTTTTTGAAACTGTGGGGGACAGTTACTATAGGGCTTGGTCATCGTGACGTAAGCACTTCGCGTCGCCGCCATGTTGAATGCGTCTTTTACCGCAGCTCAGACTACTCCCTATGACTCCCGCGTACTGTACTCCCTCTCAGCCGTGTTTTAATTTGATTAATTTCACCTTAACTTGATTTCAACCATGGTAAACCGTTGCTGTATTGTTGGCTGTAACAGCTCAACACATGATCGCCATGGAAACATAGAAAATGGGTTAACTTTCCACCGCTTTCCTGACTGGAGGCGTAACCATGGAGACCAAGCGTCAGAGATAAAGAGAGCTAGCTTGGATCTCGGCTGTAAGACGACCGAACATAACTTTCCACAGTATTCCAATGTCATTGAGAGTGTGTTCCCTGCATTTTCATTCTGGTAAGTTAAAGATGCACGGTTTTATTTTATAGCCTACATTGTTTCTTTCCTTCAAAGTTGGGATCTTTTACGGGAAAATAATAAAAACGGCAGCGGGAAAAGGCTGAAATACGCGAGAAACCCGGAGGGTTGGCAGTTAATGTTACTAACTACACCTTTGAAACACATAGCAGCTAGTTAAAAGTACATTACATGCGTGAGTGGTTGTTAGCATTAGCGGTTAGCAGTTGCTAAACTAGCAGGTTCCAGAGCCCGTCTGATCACAGCTTACCTTTGTACGGATTACTGTGTTCCTACTGTTTGCTGGCTTTATGATGTGCAGCTCCTGAACCCATCCATTCATGAACTGCACATGAGACTCCAAGGACTTGTAGCTTGGGAACTGTTTTGAAGTATAGGCGCTCACTCATCGGTGCTCCACTCATTGTTTGGAACTTCATATGGATCCAAATTATTAATGATGCTGATTTTGTCACCATACCGGTCCCTGGCTTCTCTATTTAATGTGTCCCGGTAAATTCCAGATCCTTTTCGGGATTTTAACGTCTTTTTTCTCTCTACTTCTGTCTCTTCTTTCAACAACAACGTTGTGTCAGAGCTATGCTTACGTTTGCGTAGCAGTCAGTGTGGCTGCGACGTCCCACAATGCAACGTGGATCCCGAGCCCTATTACTGGCTATTACTCAGCTATGACAACCCATCAATCTTAATTGCCCATCATTGCAAGAAAATAACATCTATTGGTACCAAGTACTCACCAAACATGCCACATGACGTGTGAAAAAAAAAAGGTTTTATTTAAACATGGACTGACTTTAAGTGCAGGCTGTAAACACACAGAAACACGAACAGCAAAGCCTACATATATACAAAAACAAATTTGTAAATAAGTACTTTACATGGCTTTTCAATAAATGGCCTCAAATGAAGAAAGTTGTGTGTCTACTTTGTCAAGGACTCTGTAGAACTCCACTTTGTGGTACTCCACAGCAGATTCTGGCCTGTGTGCAGGTGCTGGCCCAGAATATCTCTTTGGGGGCCTATGTGTTCGAGATAGAGCAATGGGCTCTAGAGACAGCTTCTCAGCCATATCCACTGCTTCCTTAAAGACTGCCTCAAAGTGGGCTGGCTTTCTTTTGTCCCGTAAACTCTCTTGGACAACAGAGACTGCAGAGACCATGCCCTCCAATGTCTGGGTGCTTTTTTGGAGCGATGTATTCAGCACTTCCAGTTCGCTCATTACATCTAAGGCCAGTGAGCCCCAGTAGCTCCAATTTCAGTAAAATCTCAGGCTTTTAAATGTTGTAAAATCACCCATAAGTTTTAGGTGTTTTAGTCCTTTATAATTAAATTTATACATTCAAAAAACATAAGGAAGTTATTATCAACGTCTCACTCTACTTTACAGCTTTGTATTAACATTGCTTTAATGGGTGTTATTGTGTACAGCTGGGGATGTTAAGGGCCATGTTAATTATAGATTAAATAATTTACTGTTCTGTAGTTTAAGCACTTGTCATATTTGTAACATCACTAGTCTTTCCTGTGACATGCACCTTTTATTTATTTATACACACACACACACACACACATATATATATATATATATATATATATATATATATATATATATATATATATATATATATATATATATATATATATATATATATATATATAAACTTTTTTCTCACCCCTCGTGGGGTGGTATGTGTCATCCTCAAGCTGGGGTCCTCTACCAGAGGCCTGGGAGTTTGAGGGTTCTGCGCAGTATCTTAGCTGTTCCTAGGACTGCACTCTTCTGGACAGAGACCTCTGATGTTTTACCTGGAATCTGCTGTAGCCACTCTCCCAGTTTGGGGGTCACAGCCCCCAGTGCTCCAATTACCACTGGCACCACTGCTGCTCTTACTTTCCACATCTTTTCTAGCTCCTCCTTCAGTCCTTGGTATTTCTCAAGCTTCTCGTGTTCTTTCTTCTTGATATATATATATATATATATATATATATATATATATATATATATATATATATATATATATATATATATATATATATATATATATATATATTCTTTCCTCCGAGTTACAGTGACATAGACAAACTTGAAGATACATGACATCCTCAAATTTCTATTCTATTAAAATTTCTGTATCTGTATAATGGGTCTGTTCTATATGTTGTCTTCTCAATTCAGAAGGCCCCATGCCTGTCTTTGCCTAGGGTCCTAAATTTCCTAAATCCGCCACTGTGTAGTGGAATTTGTCTAGCTTTGAAGTTCGTTTTTCTCATGATTCAACCTGTAACAACCTAAACCATTTGGCTTGGCATAAATACGGATTCAAGTAGCCTACTGTAGCCTACACATTTCTGAAAGACCCCCGACAACTCCGGAAAAAGTCGGAACAGTGGATTTAATTATAAATAAATAAATGCCAGTCGATTCCCCCTGCCTCCCGTCTTATGACATTGGCACCTCTCTTCACGCTATTCTCACTGACCGTCTCTACTCTTTTTTCCACGGCGACATCGAACAGACAACCAAAAAAATGCAAGGTGATATGATGAACAGTTTACTTACAGTTGGTGCTTTTCGAAAAAAGGATGCAATTGTTTTCTGTTTTTTCGGTTTGGCTGGCCTCATGTTGATGTCCGGACTCCGGAATTGGGAACTATCCCACCACTACTGTCTGTCTGAGTAACCATGGAAACCAGGCTCGAGACGTAAACGCCAGAGACAGGATAACTTTTAGATTAGAATCTCTACGACGCAGGCAGCCTGCAGTTAAACAAAACGATTGCCTGTCTATGATCTGACTGTTTTATGTTGTTGTTGCAAAGCAGTAAATTAGAAAAAGCTTTTTGATTTTCTGTGAGTTTCGCCGTATGTTTTTTTTTTTTTTTTTTTTTTATAAAAGTGGGGGGGACGGATTGAGGGTCATTCGAATCTGTGTACGTCAGAACACCCCTGACGTACACGCTATCTGCGCCCTTGAGCTCAACATCTCCAAGAGGAAGGAGGTGGTCATAGACTTTGGGAGGAATGGACAAAAGACTAAGCTGGTACTATGGGAGGGGGCTGAGGGGGAGGCTGTGGATTCATATTAATACTTTGGGTGGCTGGACAATAAACTGGACTAGTCAACCTACACAAACCGCCTGCACAGGAAGACACAGAGCAGGGTGTAGTTCCTGAGGAGACTGAGGTCGTTCAACATCTGTATTAAGCTGTTGGAGATGTTCTACCAGCCTGTGGTTCCCAGTGTCCTCTTCTACACCGGGGAGCAGCACAACCAAGAAGGACACCTCCAGACTGACAAACTGGTTAGACGATTGGAGAGAAACTGAAGTCTCTGGGGACGGTGGCAGGGACAGGGACACTTAACAAACTGCTGAACATTATGAACAATGCAAGCCAGGACCAACAGACTGCTGAACTAATTTGTTCCTCAACTCATTACGCTGTACAACTCCTTACTGGGGGGAAGGAGGAGGGTGATAGTAAGAGGGCAAGAGGGATAACAGTCAGCAGCCCCCCCTTCCTTTCTCAAGCCAACTAAGGAAGGCAGGATAATCCACAGGGCGCAGCCAATGTCAGTGACGTGCTCAGTTGTAAGACCAAGGAGATCAGAGGTCCATAGAGGTACTGAAGGAGAATCCAGATGGAGACAGATAACAGTTCCAGGTTTGGTACACAGGTAGACAGAGATTCCGCAGGAGTCAGAAGACAGGTCAGGCAAACAGATCAAACAGGTAGAGGCAGGATCAGAGGTCGAGAGGCAGAACAGGTCAGGATCAGAAAAACAGAGAATTCTCACCACTGGCTCAAAATAATCTGGTACTGATGACTGGTCTAAAGGCTAGTTAAATAGAGACTGGTGTTACAGATGAGTGGAAATGAGAATTGGGCAGAGATAAGCAGGTGAGTGAAATGATTAACCAGACCAGACATCAGTGCAGAGATCATGACAGACAGAGCATAAAGTTGAAAATGAAAAGTGGTCCCTATGTCCTCCAGCAGCCTAAACATATTGCAGCATAAATATAGAAAATAGTTTAGGATAACTGACTGTTTTGGATGAGGTAGAGCCAAAGAAGGGCAAAGGTTTGGCTGTGACGTCATCCTGGAAAGAAACATCAGCTGTGCTGCTTCCATCAACACCCTTGTTTATAGATGTTGGAGATCGGCCTGTTTTCCAGTGTGGTCCTGTTTCTCTGATCGTGACTGGCTGGATGTGCTCTCTTCATCCTCTGACATGGGAGCTGGCTCGGAGCTCGTCTGCCTGGCTGTGTGTTTCCTGGACGGAGCCGCCTTTTACAGCTGCTTTTTTGTATCTCTGCTTCTGTCTCCTTGAACCCCAGTCGGCCTCGGCAGATGGCCGCTCACACTGAGCCTGGTTCTGCTGGAGGTTTCTTCCTGTTAAAAGGGAGTTTTTCCTCTCCACTGTCGCTACAAGCATGCTTAGTGTGAGGGATTGTATTTGAGTCAATGAGTCGATGCAATCAACTGGTTTTCCTTAGATAGAAAACTTTGTATCAATTTGACTGTATGATCTGGTTGAACTGTAAAGTGCCTTGAGATGACATGTGTTGTGAATTTGGCGCTATATAAATAAACTGAATTGAATTGAATTGAAGGTAGAACCAAGGTGAAACATCTGTCCGGACAGAAATGTATGAAATTCATTTCCAACATTTCATGATGTGTTTAAAATTCTGCAAAGGGGTAGAACCATCTGAGCATGAATAAAAGATTTAAAAGTTAAGGTATATTTTTTATAGGTGTTATTAGTTGATTGGGTCTGATTTTGAATATGATGTTACAATTTGGACTGTTAAGGAGGCTTTCAGAGCACCCTATAAATTTAGGGGCATGTCCTCAAAACGAATGCCAGGAGATGTTCTCTATCCTATCAGATTAAGAGTAGCTTAATTAAAAATGATTTGGGGGAAATTCCAGTTCCAGAAAAGCAAAGCTTGTAGAAACAGACCCCAAAGACATGCAGCCATAACTGTCAGGTTATAGCTGCATAATAGTAGCCTCGTGAGACCATCCTGAGCTTTCAAGATTTCACTCGCTTATCAGTTTTATCGGAATTACAGAGTATTTCTTCACTGAAAGAAGAGCAAAACACTGCTCTGGAGGCTTTTCTCAGAGGAAAAGATGTTTTTGCTCTTCTCCCGACTGGTTTCGGAAAGAGTAGCCTGGCTTGTGGTTGTGTTTTCGTCGTCGCTCTGTTAGTACGTCATATGCTTCGTTGATCTGATTGGTTTATTTGGCCCGTCTATCACCAACATAGGCCAATCAGCTAACCAGTATTTTCGCCCCTTCCCAAAATTACTTTAACAGAAGGTTTCCAGATGGATATGCGGAGCAAATCCATCTGGCGGAGTCAGGTTGGCATAATAGTGAGGTTCTTCTAAAAAAGGATTAATTCAGGAGAGATGAACACAAATACAAAGCATATACTGGACGTATATATTCATAAAACATAAAAACCTGCATATCCAGTTCTAAATTTGGAGCTGCTCTTTGTTAGTCTGTCAAGAAAAAAATCCAACAAATACATTTGCGTATTGGCTGTAATGTCAAGAAATGTGAAACTGTTAAAAAGGTAGAAATACCTTTACATGCGATCTAATAAATTTGATTTCATTAATTTAAATTTTTGTTAGTTAATAAGGTGAAAGCATATGTTGATATTGCTCCTGAAATAAACTGTGTAAAATACCCAGTGGAAATACATTTAGCATAGCAAAGAAAGGTCAAAAAAATATAAACAGGAAAAAAGAAAATGCCAGCTTCCCTGAAGACGCTGTGAGAATACCCTAGTTTCAGGTTTAACCTTCACACCAGCAATACAATAAGCTGATCAAAGACAATGACCTAGTTTTCCATGCCTAATTCAATCTAGCTCAAATGTACCTTTACGGAATGGAGAGGGAATTCCTGAAACAGCAGGAATCCCTGAGGAGAAAGCATAATAGTGGGGTACAGCTATAAGCACCAACAGAGAGTGAAATAAAAGGAAAGGTAAAACTGAAAACTCCATGCAGGTAGCCACCCCCCATCAAGATTCTTTATGTTCATCAAACATTAATAGTCTGGAGGAACTCCATGGAGGAAAATATTGTGCTTGGAAAACAGTGATGATGAAAAGCCCCCAAATGCATCTGACAAGGAGTAAATATTGAATTGAAAGATAAACAAGGTGAATGCCCTTCATTTTTCATGCCAATGGGGAGACAAAGGAACTTGATAGAGTTGAAAACAACATGCTTTATCTGTCTAGCTCTCTTCTAAAGCGCCGTCTCAGACTCACAGGAGACAGGGTCAAGGTAAACTCATGCTGACTTCTTATTTCTCTGCTTGGATGTGGCTCCAAATAATCTTATAACAGATAGAGGCCATTTGTATGACTTGTTCATGGAGATGATTTTAATTCACTTGAGGAACAGCAGAAGCCTGTTGCTAGAAGCTCTGTACTCAGGATGTAGTTTGAACTAGAAATTTGCATAAACTGTCTATTTCCTTATGTTGGATCAGATTAAACAGACTGACCTTTTTCTCTTTCAAGTCACTTACCTTCTACATTCTAGAATTCACTGCAAAAATGATCTCAAAATGAGTAAAAATGTCTTAAATTAAGGTTATTTACCCTTAATTTGAGCAGGTAAATAAGATGATTTGCCAATGGAATTAGTATTTTTACTCTTAAAATAAGGTACCAAGATAAAACGCACTTGAAATAAGACAATGCAATTGTTTTTTTCTCATTTTAAATGTAAATTGTCTTGTTCCATTGGCAAAGTGTCTCACTTAAATCCTTCATTCAAGAAAAAATGCCCTTATTTTAAGAAGAAATTACTTGTTTAGATTTCATTTTTTTGCAGTGAAGGGTGCAATATTTAATTCGGATTGTTTTATCACTTTGTTTTAATTCAAAGGTTTATCTCAACTAAATCTAATATTCCTCTAGGTAATATTTTACAGCCTATATAAGATAGTAGTCTTGGTATTGATGGGACAGTTTTCAAAATCAGAATAGAAAAGAGTGACACCTACAACTGCAATAGCTCAAGCCTAAATAAGAACAGTAAACACAACAAGGAAAGAGGTATGCACCTCCTCTTTTCTGAATGCTCTTTGAGCACAATTAAATAGTCACATTAAGCTGCTCAAGAGATGGGTTTTGACCCCAAGCTAAACATGACTTAATTTGCTTATAGACTGCAGGATAAATGATAAAGAGAGACATATTACACAACAGAGTCCTGCACAGGTCTGATTTCTCAAAACTCTATCAAACCGGGCCCGTAGAGTTCAGAACCAGTTTGAACAGCCTGTTTCTGTATGCCTCTGCTGAATCTGCTCACATGTGGCGGTGGCGGAGTGGGGGGTTGTGGGAGTTAAAGGCAGGAAGCTTAAGGAATGTGTTCTGTGGACCTGTGTGATGCAGGAGTTGAAGCCTTCGAAAACAGCAGCTTGTGTTTTCAGAATGAAAACTCAGTTTCACAGGATTTTGTGTCGCTGTCGTTACAACAGAGATGGGGAATCGAGTTTGTGACTCGTACTCGAGTCGCACTTAAGTCGCATATTTAATGACTTTAGACTCGACTTAGACTGGCATTTGAAGGACTTCAGACTCAACTGAGACTCGTGATTTCTGACTTGTGAACAATATTTTATTTTTAAGTGTTTTTTGTTTTACTAACTTGACTGATCGCCGCTCGCTTTACCCGCACACAGCAGAGGTAAAAAAAAAAAATGGCAGAGGGGCTGTCAAACTGTCACGTAGCACTGACGTCACTGACGCAACGCTACGTGACATATATGCCCGCGCGCCCGTGCGCATGCATGCATGATCGACAAGCCAAGCTTTAAAAACTTCATGTCAGTCGTAGAGGAGAAATATGTTGTGAATAATGTTGTGAATTGGCACTAAATAAATAAACTGAATTGAATTTAAAATACTGCCCGCCAAGTCGGTTCTGTCTATCCAGAGCATTAAGTTACAAAAAGTTATTGCCACAAAGTTTCTTTTATGAAAGAATTGTTATTGTCCTGGTATTTATTTAGGGTTTTTCTTTATCTGTTGTAGTTGCTAATTTCATATGTATTAATAAAAAGCAGGATTGGGATTGTTTTTTTTTTTCCACAGCCCTCATTTTCACTTAAAAAAAAGAGCAGACATTTACTCCTAAAACTAGAAAAAGTTGTAACCACAAATGTCAGGTAAGAAAATTGTTGTTTTTGAAAGAAAAAAATAAAGATGCAAAATTTAACTGGAAAAAAAATTGTGTGTGCTTTTTTAAATTCTATTTTTCATTTACCAGTTCAAGATAATGATCATTCCATAGATATAATAGTAACCTTTAAGCTATACCGTCTCAGTGACGGAGATGAAAACACAAGGAGAAACAAGCAAGCACACAAATTATTGCACTTATTTTAATTAATCAAGTGATTACAAATTATTGTGCGATTCATTGATAATTGTGACAGGCCTTCTCAAGACTTGAGACTTGACTTGGACTTGCAAAAAATGACTTGTGAACATGTCTGTGTTACAATACTGTAATCTGGATCTTCTTGAATCAATTTATTTAAAAAAATAAAGATAAAGGTATTGTGGAGGATTTTTTAAAAGCCCTGTCCTCTCAACTTAAAAAAATTGCGTGCAAGAGCATGCATGAACCCATTTCTCCTCGTGCACGCCCTGTTTAAAATGTGCTGTTCTCTTAGCTCATATAAGCTTACTGTGTCCACATACTGCACTGCAAAAACGATCTAGAAATAAGTACAAAAATTCTTAAATTAAGGGACTTTACTCTTAATTTGAGCAGGCAAATAAGATCGTTTGCCAATGGAATGAGTATTTTTACTCTTAGATCAAGATAATTAGATAATATGCATTTGAAATAAGACAATGCAGTTATTTTTTCTTATTTTAAATGTAAATTTTCTTGTTCCATTGGCAAAGTGTCTCACTTACCTCCTCAATTCAAGAAAAAAATTACTTATTTTAAGAAAAAAATACTTATTTAGATTTACATTTTTTGCAGTGTGTACAGCGGGGACTATATAGTGGACTTAATAGAAAACCGCATTGGGAAATCCCAATGGGAAATTAGTCCCTAACTATGTACTGTAGGGGCAGTGATAGCCATGCCAGTCCAGGGACGGACTGCAGTTCTACTGTAAGGTGCCTTGGTCAAGGTCATTGTCCGGCATACCTGACATGTAGCAACCATACCATGCATTTTGCTTTAGGTCAATAAACTATTAATCAGGCTATGTATGCTTCCAAAAAAAAAAAAAAATCCACCATTGTCAGGAAACAGAGATGGATGGACCCAGTATTCAAGGAGAGACAGTCAGTGGGAAAGTTCAAAAGGTTTATTAAATAAAAACAAAACTAAAAGGGGAGCTGCTAGGATCTGTGGCACGCGGCAACTGCAGACGGGGGGGCGGGGCACCGCCCATTCTCAGATACTCTGTAGTGGGAGAAACACAGGTAAGTGACCAGGATCATCTGACAGAAGATGATTACCTGAGTTGGTCACTTACCTGGTTTAACAGTCCAGTCCAAGATGTCCCCAGCAGTCCCAGAGGTCAAGCAGGAAAGCCGATCCTGGAAGGGATCCAGAACAGACAGGAACAGACAGAACATGATCCAGATCAGGCTGGAATAGAAACAGGAGGCAGGATCCAGGCTTCCAGAAATCATAGAGGTCCCAGGCGGGTTCAGAGTCTGAGAGAGTTCTGAAGCATGACCAGACGGTCACGCACAGGAGCAGACAGGATCAGGTGCAGATGAGCAGGCTCAGTGGAAGATGGTAGCCGAGACAGGACGTGGAACCAGAACTTGATGCAGGACCTTTAAACTGGTCTCCTCCCTGGAACCAGGCTTACTTGGATAAAAGCTGAACCTCCCCACAAATTGAGCCAAAAACACAGAGGACTCCGTGGGGGAGGAACAGTGGACGATCAGGAGACGAGACAAAGAAAAACCCTCTTTCCACTGGCTGCCAGGATCCAGGACATGAACCATGAACTAAAACTGAACAGATAGACTAACAAAAAGACAAGTAATGATCTGGCACTGAATGCTCAGGCTGAACTGAATATAAACCAGAGGAAACAGGTGAGAGGAATAAATTATAATTGAGGCAGGGAGGGAAAACGACAGGTGAAAGGAATGACTAATTGAGGAGCAAACAGGCCAGATCATGACAACCATCCCTCTTCTTTTTTAAGAACAACTCAACTACTGCCCTTAAGTAGAACATAGTCAGTATGTATATGGGGGGGCGCCATCACCAAAATGAGATCCAGATCCCACTGAAAGATAGTGGGCAAAGCTAAAAAAGGTGGGATTGCTCATCGACGACTTCTCAGCTCTGCTGGTTTATACATCTGAATCACTTACATAAGTTCTGTCAAGATGCAAATACACCAAAATCTGGAAAACTATTTGATGATTTCATTTTTCAATTATCAGCTACAAAAACTTTGAGTCTGTTTATACAGCATGTGTAACTGTCTGGTTTTAATAGTATCTCATACTTACACACTTATGGTTTAAACCCTGGATTAATTCTGTTCTTCTAACTTCTTTCACATCATGTTTCATGGATGATAAGAATGTGGCCCCAGTGCATACATTTGCAATTATGCATTTAATTATATTTGTGCATTATGTGATTTATATTTTCTCAGACAAAGAAGTCACTCGGGCAAAGCAACAACAACCCACTTCAAGTTGACGCTCTCAAGTGACTTCTCAATAAAAAAAACACAAGATGCAGTGGTAGAAGGCAAAGCCTGACAAGTCTGAGAGGAACATATGTTTCTTCTGGAAGAAGAAATAAGAAACATAAAAACAAGCTTTAGATACTCAATCTAAATCCTGCAAAATCCGAGTTTAAAGCCCCTCTTCACTTACACTCATACAAAGAGCTAAGTAATTCACCAAGTTGTACCATGCTAAATACAGCTTTACTACTACTGAATCTGTTCACATGTTTTCTCTTCACTTCACTTCACTTTCACTTTTTTTTTTTAGCAAATAATCCAACATTAAACAACAAAACAACAATATCAAAACAAAACAAAACCATCAATTTACCAAAAAAAAAAGGAATAGGCTGAAGCAAAATTATTACCTACCCTGTTTTATACTTACAACCTTTACAACCTACCAGGTTCTTTACTGCGTATATAAACATTCAAACCTACATAGTATCATTTTACATTTTAAAGCCCTTTTGAAATTCACCAAGAAAGAAATTCCACATTTTCACACCAATAACTGAAACACGTCTAGACTTTATCTGGCTCTTCTCTTTTGCACATTCAAATATAAACAAACCTCGCAAATTATATTTATTCTCTCAGAACTTAAATCATTTCTGAAGACTTTTGTTCACTGCTTTATGCATTATTTCCAGTATTTTTATATAAACAATGTCTTTGAATTTTAAGGTGTTGCTTTGAATGAAGAGTTTATCAGTTGGTTCACGGTATCCCACCTTATTAATAAGCCTTATAGCTTTTTTTGCAACTTAACTAACTTATCAATAATTGTTTTATTTGCATTTCCCCATACTTCTAAACAATAAGACAAATAAGGCATAACCAAAGAGGGATATATAATATCCAGGCCTTTAATATTCATTAAATCTTTTATTTTAAACAATATTCCATTACTTTTTGCAATTTTATTTCTAATATATTCTATGTGAGGCTTCCAACTAAGTTTGTTGTCTATAATAATCCCTAAAAATGTTGTCTTATAAACTCCATTTATACATAACTTTACATCGTTATATTCCCGATTACCAGAGAATACCATAAATTTAGTTTTCCCTTCATTTAACTCTATAGATATGTGATAAACTAACTCATAGCTGTTTAGAATTGGGAAGTATTTTCAACAAATAAAATATTGCAAGATGTTCATTTCATTCCTAGCCTGTCATTCAGGCAAAAGACAAAAGGAAATCTGATGCAAAAAAAAAAGAAAAAGAAAAAAATCATGTAAGTAAATATGTTAGTGTGCAACTGGATCATCACATTAACATGCAGCTAAATGTTGGCATATATCTAATGCTATTCTGTGGAAGTTAAAGAGGTCTTTCTAGAGATATTTGTCCACAAAGAGCATTATGAAGACCAAATAACATAGCAGAGAGGTCGGGGGGTCACCTCGCAGGTCACCTGGGTGTATTGGCTCTATATAAATTAGCTGGACTGAATTCAGTTAGATAAAGTTTTGGATGAGTGTGAAGGAGAATCTGTCTACAGGAGAGTTTTTTCAGGTTCATATTGTGGTGTGTTGGAGCAGCTGGAGTTAGTTTTCCCAGCATGCACTGAGCAGGATGCTGGATATTAACTGATACATAATGTCAATCATTGCAGGTTATAAAGTTACAATTATGCTTTCTGCTGTTCTTATGTATGTTACAGGCTACCTTCGTTCGGTTCATGCGCTGCTCCTTTTTCTCATAGGCGAAGCGTTTACACTCCAGAGCAGAAGGTGGCGCTACTGCGACCAAAGCCAACCACCAGTAGTAAACAAGAAGAAGAAGCGAAGCAGCTTAGCCGGGTGTAGCAGAAAAAAATCAGTTGTTGTGGAGAATTGTATGGGTATGGCGAGTGGGAAAGAACAGGAGTTGGAAGACGCGCCAGCAGCACTTTATAGGTCTGCTGTATGGGACCACTTTGCATTTAGAGTGACCTACGATGACGGCGGAAAGAAAGTTGTGGATAAAAGTGCAACAGTGTGCAATCATTGTGCAACACGTTTTGTTTATGCTAACAGCAACATGACCAACATGTCATGCTAACCCCGAAATCCCACATACTCCGTCAGCAACCACCGCTCCGCCGCGCTGCGCTCCAGACCGCCTGCACAAAGCAAAGCCTACAGCCTCCGCTGTGGCTGCCGTCCGCTCCGCTCTGAGTTCCTTGGAGATTGTAGAGGGCATTAAATTCAAAGCAGCAAAACATATGGAAATGATCCAGGGTTTCCACGGATCATTTAAAATAATTATAATCTGTTATTTTTTGGGGGATTTTTTTCATTAATTTCATAAATTTTTATGGGATTTTGGTGTAACAATCAACATATACCGAATCGAACCGAACCGAAAACCGTGACCATGAAACCGTGAATCGAACCGAACCGTAAATTTTGTGAACCGTTCCACCCCTAATATATATATATCACTGCATGAAAAGTGAGATTTTCGTCCCCGTAAACCCCCGTAAACTCCCGCAGATCTGCCTGATTTTCGTCAGTTTCCGACAATTTGCAACCCGTGCTTGTCCGCGTTTGTCGTGCCACAAATTGTCGGAAACGGACTCTGACGTATGTGGAGAGCGATCAGCTGTACTAATGGCCCTAATTAGCATATGAATGCAGCAAACCCATGCGGCTGGCCAGGTCTGGCTTGAATAACCTTCTCAGTATTGGCTGAAACCAATATTCTCAAACAAATGAAATCGCTCGTGATTGGCAGCAAAACCAAACGTGGCCACGCCAGGCTTTAATTTTCTTTCTTTTTAAACAAGTAAAGTAGCTCGTGATTGGTTGGCATATATATATATTTACATATAAATTTACATATATATATATATATATATATATATATATATATATATTTATTCATTCATATATTTATTCATTCATATGCTGTGTATTTATGTTATCCTACACTACTACACAATTATTAGGCTACCATCAAGGACATGAATGAATTTATATAGGAAATGAACATTTGCCAGGAAGCTGTTTATGCAAAGAAAGAGCTTTATTAAAACACACACAACTATATACAACGCGTATCCAAACACATGCGTATCTAAAAATTACAACTCCGTGAACGGTCCGTTTGCTTCCTCGGGGTTGGAGGTAACTGGCAGCATTCCCTCCGAGGCAGGTCCGATGTGCAGACGCCTACTGTGCGTGGCCCTGTACTTCGGCATCGCTTCTAACCGGGACTGCAGCTTAACACAGAGTTCAGTGAGATCCGGCCTACGAAATGGCGGCGACCGCACAATCCATCCAAAGACACCGCCAACGACGCTATCTTCTTCGACGGACATGAGGCCGAAGGTGGCGGACTTCCAGAGTTCCACTTCCTCATATGCTAGCACACTCTGCCTCGCTTTCAGCAGCTGAAAAAAAAAAACAATGAATCAGCGCACTGCGTATGGACACAACACATCTATCAATGCACCTGAAAAATAGTCACCAAATAAAGTCTTACCCTCTTTCTTCTGGCCCGACTCCGAGCAGATTGCCTCCGCACGCAACGTTTTGGCTGGCAGCGTATATCTGAAGCTCCTGCGTACCGTCTGAAAATACGTCTTACAGGCAGCTGGAAAACAATTAAATGAGAGTGGTATGAATAAAAAATCAAACGCAAGTCACAGTAACAAGGAAGGAGAAAACATTAAAACAAGTCACTTACACACAATGTCGTCTTTATCAACATCGTGCAAATCTGGACTTGCTGATATGGCTCCAAGCAAAT
Organism: Cyprinodon tularosa; assembly: GCF_016077235.1. Taxonomy (NCBI): domain Eukaryota; kingdom Metazoa; phylum Chordata; class Actinopteri; order Cyprinodontiformes; family Cyprinodontidae; genus Cyprinodon; species Cyprinodon tularosa. The sequence continues at coordinate 1,198,998 of NW_024039418.1, read as the reverse complement.
AGGAGGTCACCGCCTCATTGTGAGGCGACAGTAGTCTGTGAAAACAAAATGATGCTATGCTATGATCGGTATCCATCCGTATCCATTGCCTTTTACAGCAGAATGAAAGCATATTCTTTAAATCTTACCCTTGCTCCGGTTCATAGCTCCTGCAATTAGTCTCCGAGTTGTGAAGACGGCGTACTGCTTCCTGTGAATCACAAAAAATACACTTTAATAAAGCTTGTTCTTGCAAGGCTACTATTAGCCGTAGCTTAGGCTAGGCTGCTATTAGCCGTAGCTTAGGCTAGGCTGCTTTTAGCCTAGCAGGCAGTAATCGAACATATATTTACCGCTAGCATCTCTTCTTTGAGTTCGTCTTGTTCGATGCAGAGTCGCCATCGCGTCCAAGAGGAGTTTTACCCCGAAATCCAGACGCTCCAGACCGCCTGCACAAAGCAAAGCATACATCCTCCACTGTGGCTGCAGACCCCTCCGCTCTGAGTTTCTTGGAGATCGTAAAGAGCATGCGCGAGATGAAACAGGGTTTCCGCGGATCAATAAAAATAATTAAAAAATCATTCTTTTTTTTTTTTAAATCAAGGCCTTAATTGGCACTAAAATTATTTAAATATGTTTATCGAAGTATTTATAATTCTTTAATAAAAAATGCTTATAAAAACAATTTCGTCAGATATATTATATCACTGCAGGCGGAGAAAAAGCTAGAGGATATATATATATACGTATATATGTGTGTGTGTGTGTGTTTACATACATACAGGAGTCATGGAACTCTGCTTACAGCTCCTTCGTATTTCATGTACACTAATAACTTGTGTACATGGTTCTTGTTGATGGCATTAAAATCATTTCAAATAGCATTAAAATAGCATTAAATTAGAGTCACTCATTCCTGTATGAACCCTGTGAGCGCTTAATTTAATATGACATATTAAAAAAATCCCACCATCATCCAGCATATGTTCAGTTTCTGCCCAAATATATATATATATTTTTGTAGATTTTGGTAACGGGGATAAGGATAATTCAAAACTGCTTTTTTTTAATGAACTTGTTCACTGCTCCCAAACTCAGCATCTCTTCTCATTCCTGTAATAAGAAGTTTCTTTTGAATGGATTTGATTAAAGTTTAAGTCCCTCGGTATAAAATAAATATTTTGATGGAGATGAGAAATCTGCTTCCTCGTTGGTGAATAACCAATAGTTTGGATCCAATCATTTAAATAAACGGTGTTAGTTTTTTTTTTTTTTTTAATATATAAGAATTGTGCTATAATTTCTAGTCACCGATCTGTTGCTGCTATATTTTAATTTGACGATGTTCTTTTTCCTGTTTGGTGCGATTGCAATTGCGGATCTTGACCTGGCCGGACCTTATGACCACAGTGTACCAATCTTCTGATGGCTACTTCCAACAGGATAATGCGCCATGTTATAAAGTGAATCATCTCAGACTCATTTCTTGAAACTTTTCCACTTAAGTAATTGTGAATTGAGCATATTGACAGACAACATTTTATTTTTTTATCTTAAATGCAATAAAAAAAAAAAAAATTACTGCTCTAAATGTATTGCTCTGTCAGCTAAAGATCTGTTTTGGTCTTTATACTTTAATTAAATAAATCAATTCAAGCTAAAATGTAAGAGGCTATACTGAGCCTGATCTCTTTGTATCAGAGATTTTCTTACCTTTTAGAAAAATGTAACTTGGAGTAAACCCCCCCCTGCAACCCTGGTTTGCATTTGTATAGCTCACAGCATGTTCATTTACATGTTAAAGCCTCCCCTAGAATTACATGGGGGGAAGCATGGGGGGAACACTGCCTAAGAGAGTCCACGTCAATTTCTGACAATTTTCGGGAGTTTTCGGCGAAGCCTGCAAATTGTCGTAAACTGCCGCTAACCTGAAGTTCCACGACAATCTACAGTGCCGCATATTGACGAAAATCCCACTTTTCATGCAGTGTATATATATATATATATATATATATATATATATATATATATATATATATATATATATATATATATATAAAACCTATTTGTGGAGGAAAATGTTACACCACCCCAAACAAAATCCACATGGCGAAACAGAGTGGGGGCAGCATCTGTCACGTTTTGGTTGTGATTTGGACGACCCAAATGCAGAGGCAGAGAGGCTGAGGTGAATACTTGTAGTTTTAATGATGAAAATGGTTAACAAAGGCAGTCCAAAAATCCAACTAAAAATGTAACAGACCAGAACCATGGAGACATCAAGGGAAAACACGTACAAGGAGCCAGGGAGAGACGAGGTGAGACGACAACAGCGATGACAGGACAAAGGGAGGGCTAACGAGCTGACAAGGAGCAGGTGTGAGAGGAGACAACGAGGGAGCCAAGGGGAAAGGAACACACACACAATCAGGCTACAGAGGGCAACAGAAAAACATGAGAACAAACATAAATCTAGAAATTACAACAAAAAAGGAATTAAACCAATGAAACTAGGAAACATAGAGCAAAGTAAAGCACAATATAACCAAAACCATGACAGCACCATGATATGGAGGTTCTTTTTTGCGAAGTAAGCAGGAAGCTGCTTGAAGTTGATGTGAAGATAGAATAAGTAGCTAGAAGTGGATCTATTCCACATTTATAGCAAGACTTGGAAACTGCTCTTCTATTTAGTTAGCGCTATTTGTAAAGAGATGAACATGTAAGTAGTTTCAAATTCAAAGCTGGTGCGCACAAGCCTTAAAAGATTTACAGCTTTAACAGCAGTAGAGGAGGAAATTACGAAATAATGATTTTGATGAATAGTTGCAGCTGCACACCATGTTTTGCAGATATATGTTTGTGAAAATAATATCTTATTCCATTCATTTTACACCTGTTTTGTCACATAAAACTCCATAAGTATGGTTTTCATAAGACTTTTTTGGAAACAGGATTACAAAAAAGCTGAATTTTCATAGTCAACACAATATAGACATCAAATACTATAAGTTTGTTGTTGTTTTTTCTACAAACCTTTATGTCATTGTCTCTGCTGTTGCTACAGCTACCAAACCTGCTTGTTTATTTGAAGTCTCCTTCTAATTAGCAGCCCCCAGTCTGTTTATTACTGCTATGTGTAATTGAGATGACAGCACCACCTCCTGATGACCCTCTGCAGTCTCGTTCCTTTACTATAAACCAAAGAAATAAAAAGTGATTGATGTTCACAAAGCCTTTGCCTCAAAGTTTCATCACACCGACACAGAGTCATGTTGAGTAGCAGCATAACCCTCATTGGCAGCCCAGACTCTGGAGGCAGGGAAACATTACCACACACTACGAAGACTAGATGGTTTCTGGCAAGACGTTAAACCAGAAATAATTTCACTATTTCTAGAAAAACAGCTAAAAACATTTCTATGAAAACCCATTTTACCCGTTAGTTGATTCTGTTTAGTTTGGTAAATTTTAAACTTTTCAGAAAAGCATCCCAAACAGACCAGAAACTGAATAACTACCCAAACCACCAATGGCAGCAACATCTGCCATCAGTTAGCCTAAGATAACTGGCAGTAAGCTTTTCAAGTAACCCTGGTGGGATTTTGACCTTCAACTATGCATTAACATTGTTTTGTTGCTAAATGTCTCAGCTCACTGACAGCTTCATCGTAGGTAGCCATGTTTGTTGTGACTGTGTCCGGTTGCTGCTAACCAACCAATAAGTAGAAGTTGAGCCCTTAAGACACACCCCTCCTCATTTGCATATGAGGCAGAAATGCAGACGGAAATGTAAATACGACAGGCAGAAATAAATAGCGTTTAAGAAATAAATACAGGTGCTGGTCATAAAATTAGAATATCATGAAAAAGTAGATTGATTTCAGTAATTCCATTTAAAAAGTGAAACTTGTATATTATATTCATACATTACATACAAACTCATATATTTCAGATGTTTATTTTGTTTAATTTTGATGATTACAAATGACAACAAATGAAAATCTCAAATTCATTATATCAGAAAATTAGAATATTACTGAAGACCAATAAAAACAAAGGATTTATAGAAATGTTGGCCAACTGAAAAGTATGAACATGAAAAGTATGAGCATGTACAGCACTCAGTATTTAGTTGGGCCTCCTTTGGCCTGTATTACTGCAGCAATGCGGCGTGGCATGGAGTCGATCAGTCTGTGGCACTGCTCAGGTGTTATGATAGCCCAGGTTGCTCTAATAGTGGCTTTTAGCTCTTCTGAATTGTTGGGTCTGGTGTATTGCATCTTCTTCTTCACAATACCCCATAAATTTTCTATGGGGTTAAGGTCAGGAGAGTTTGCTGGCCAATTAAGAACAGGGATACCATGGTCCTTCAACCAGGTACTGGTAGCTTTGGCACTGTGTGCAGGTGCCAAGTCCTGTTGGAAAATGAAATCTGCATCTCCAAAAAGTTGGTCAGCTGCAGGAAGCATGAAGTGCTCTAAAACTTCCAGGTATGTGGCTGCGTTGACCCTGGACCTCAGAAAACACAATGGACCAACACCAGCAGATGACATGGCACCCCAAACCATCACTGACTGTGGAAACTTTACACTGGACTTCAAGCAACGTGGATGAAGTGCCTCTCTTCTTTTCCTCCAGACTCTGGGACCTTGATTTCCAAAGGAAATGCAAAATTTACTTTCATCAGAGAACATGACTTTGGACCACTCACCAGCAGTCCAGTCCTGTTTCTCTTTAGCCCAGGCAAGACGGTTCTGACGCTGTCTGTGGTTCAAGAGTGGCTTGACACAAGGAATGCGACAGCAGAAACCCATGTCTTTCATACGTCTGTGTGTGGTGGTTCTTGAAGCACTCACTCCAGCTGCAGTCCACTCTTTGTGAATCTCCCCCACATTTTTGAATGGGTTTTGTTTCACAATCCTCTCCAGGGTGCGGTTATCTCTCTTGCTTGTACACTTTTTTCGACCACATCTTTTCCTTCCCTTCGCCTCTCTATTAATGTGCTTGGACACTGAGCTCTGTGAACAGCCAGCCTCTTTAGCGATGACCTTTTGTGTCTTGCCCTCCTTGTGCAAGGTGTCGATGGTCGTCTTTTGGACAACTGTCAAGTCAGCAGTCTTCCCCATGATTGTGTAGCCCATAGAACTAGACTGAAAGACCATTTAAAGGCTTTTGCAGGTGGTTTGAGTTAATTAGCTGATTAGAGTGTGGCACCAGGGGCCATCAATTTTGAACCTTTTCACAATATTCTAATTTTCTGATATGATGAATTTGAGATTTTCATTTGTTGTCATTTATAATCATCAAAATTAAACAAAATAAACATCTGAAATATATGAGTTTGTATGTAATGTATGAATATAATATACAAGTTTCACTTTTTAAATGGAATTACTGAAATCAATCTACTTTTTCATGATATTCTAATTTTATGACCAGCACCTGTAGGGTAAAAAAAAAAAATCCAAAGGAAAATAAACCAGACATAAGTTTTATAACATGCCCATACATAAATAAATACTTAAAGAAATAAGTGATAAATAAATAAAGTTGAAGATTATCATGGACAATAAAAAATAAGGTAATTATTAAAAAGGCAAATAAACAAAGAAGCTAATTAAAAGATATATATACGTTTATGTCTCACCATATAATTTAATTTCTATCTACATTTATTTGTTTATTGTATTTTTGGGGGGCAATTAATTGTAAGCTTATATATTTTTGGAGCATTTATTTTATTTCTGTATTTATTTTTAATTATGGCAGGATTGGTCCTCCATATTTTTGGGGGGTTCTTTAGTAATAAAGTTTGCCTCTTACAAGTTTTGTCATAAAGTAGGAACGAAGGGCCCAGAGTTCAGGCAACACAGACAGTTGGAAAATTCAAAGGCGTTTTTTTAAATTAATCATAAGTGGAGCTGCGGATCTGTGACGGCTGCACACCTCCCATCACTGGATACCTTGGTAGTGAAAAACACAGGTAAGTGACCATGATAGTGAGTCACTAACCTGGTTCAACAGTGCAGTCCACCTCCACAGAACATGGTAGGATTCAGCCGGAGGGCTGCCAACTAGATGATAGTGTACCAGATGCTGCAGCCCTGGAGGGCGGGCACTAGTCAGAGCCAGGTCAGGGAGACAGATCAGAACAGAAACAGACTGATTCAGGTTTCTCAAACTCAAAATCAATGATCTGGCCCCAATAACTGGGACTGAGGCGTACTGTAGATAAAGAAGCAGGAGCAGGTGCATAAGATGAGTGGTAATTGGAAACCGGAGAGATAAAAGAAATGAGCAATGGGCTTTATGCACAGCTCCACTACTTCCTGAATTTAAGGTAGCTCCTTTGTTTCCTGTCTTTCATTACTGGACGAACTGATTAATCCAGCTGTGTCTGGCCAGTTACATAGGTCATACACACTTGGATTAATCAGTGCATCCAATTATGAAAGACAGGAAACAAAGGAGCCTCCTGAAGTGCAGGAAGTGGTGGAGTTGTGCATAGAGCCTATTAGTCCAGGCCTAAGAGCCATGATCATGACAGGTTTTTGGTATGAATGATATAAAAAATCCTGAAATGTAGTAGTTTGGTTGCCTGAGTTACAAGAAATAGTTTTGAAAAATGATAAACTTACTCTATGTAGCCGTTTACAAACCTTTTTGTTTGATGATAATATCTGTTTGATATATAAGATCCAGTTGGTGAATTATAAAAACCTTTAAAATGATTTGGATCAATGAATCTTGGAAAAGTGAATCTCTTGTATTTTCAAACTCATAATCCTAAATCAAAGTCAGGTCATTAGAATAAGCTTTCCCGTTTATATAGATCAACTTTCGTGGGCATATGAACATTGTGAAATGCAAATTTTCAGTTTAAATAATGTACGACTTTAACTGTAATATTTTTACTTCTGCCAAGACAAATCATTTGTAGTGGCTCTCTTCTTAAATCAGACCGATGAACTCACTTCAAAGCCTTACGCAAGTTCCCTTGATTGTTTTTAAGAGTTCTTACAGCCACTGATATCAACAGTAACCTAAAAATCCACTGTAGTGTTTCAGTTATCCATCATACCCACCATGATTGGTTAAAACGGATACAGTATGTGTTGATGATCCTATGATATTAGTACCTGTTGAGGGATGAAGATGAAAACATTAGTTTAGAAAATGGAAGAGCAGATGTTTCACTCCTAACAATTCAATTCAGTTTATTTCTATAGCGCCAATTCGCAACACAAGTCATCCCAAGGCACTTTACAGTTCAACCAGATCATCCAGTCAAATTAATTCAAAGTTTTCTATCTAAGGAAAACCAGTTGATTGCATCGACTCATATGCAATCCCTCACGCTAAGCATGCTTGTAGCGACAGTGGAGAGGAAAAACTCCCCTTTAACAGGAAAAAACCTCCAGCAGAACCAGGCTCAGTGTGAGCAGCCATCTGCTGAGGCCGACTGGGGTTCAAGGAGACAGAAGCAGGGATACAAAAATCAGCTGTAAAAGAAACACACAGCCAGACAAACGAGCTCGTAGCCAGCTTCAACGTCAGAGAATGAAGAGAGCACATCCAGCCAGTCACGGTCAGAGAAACAGGACTACACCGGAAAACAGGCAGATCTCCGGCATTTATAAACAAGGGTGTTGATGGAAGCAGCACTGCTGATATTTCTGTCCAGGATGGAGTCACAGCCAAACAGGAACAGATATTGGACATTTTCACCTTTATTTTAGACAAAACTGGTTAATATGATTAAAAAAGAAAAGAAAAGCATGTTTTTTTCTATCTTACCTGCATATTTTAGGATAAAGGGTCCAAACCAGTCACTAAATAACAATGGTAACAGAAAAAGGTCACATCACCCCTAATATTGTTGCTTTTTTATCCAGGAGACCCCAAACATAAAAATCTGGAATCATTCTCTACAGTTAGCGTAGTTGCCACTTGAACTTAAAATATTGGTTTAGATCAGGAAAAGGATTTCAAAACATATACACATACTTATTACATCCTCTTCAGAGCCACAACATAGGGTATCCCACCTCCATACTGCTCATCGACATACTCCAGACCTGACTGGTTCAACTGTAAACAGCCTTCAGCTGCTTCTATGCCTTTGGACCCTGGTTCACAAAGCACAAAACCGCTATGTCAGGACAACGTTAAACATGGGCACCTGATTAGTTTATGCTTATTGATTTGCTTCCAAATGCATTCATCTATATTAGATTTGTCGTATTAAAGTATTTTTCTTGTGTTTCAAACGCCTGAACATACCAATAACAGCTACTTGAAGTTCAAGGTGTTTTATTGAACAATTGGATTAATATTGAGGTTTCGAATGTCAGGGCTGCAGCCAGGGATTTCTCTGGGAGAGCAGACAATGTGATTAGAGAGGTTCAGGTAGGTTTTCAGAGAAAATGAGATTATTAAATCCTGCTTTACTCATAATAGGTGTGTTAGAGCCACAGAGGGGTAGCTGGATTCCAGCAGCCATGCTTTTTTCTTTTCTCTCAAGTTTAATTGATATCTGGATGGTTTTTATGAAAAATGGTGGATAGATTCGAAAATACTATTCAGTGACATTTTTATTGTTTTATTTTTTATGTATTAGGTTTCTAATTTTAAGCAAAAAGCACTGCTGGTCGGAAAGAGACACAAGGTGATCTCTAGGTCAAATCTCTAGATAGGTTCTATGTATAAGAGTAAAGGGGGGTCATTGCAAAGGCTTTCAACACTTTTCATAATAAAGAAAACCAAAGATTCTGTCATGATTTTATTAAAGGCCTGACCCCAAAATGCAGAAGACCAAACAGAGACACCAGGGAAAAGTTTACAGGTTTATTAGAGTTCGGTGATGAAAAGCAGTGCTGCTCAGAGTAGAAGGAGTCCAGTGTTGCTCAGAACACTGCTCAACCGGAACTGGAAGGTGAGGGGAAGATACTGCGGTTAGTTCAGGCTCAGTGGGAAATTTGAATCTTTGGTATTGAATTGGAGGAAAAGGTTGCAGACTCACTTCTCCAGGAAAAGGTGTCCATTATGGAATCCAGTCTGTGAGGGAAGGTTCCAGTGATTGTCTCGTTTGGTGTTGGGCGGACAAGGTTACTCAGACTGCGGTTGTTCCTAGATGGACGGAGAAGCTGACTGCCACTCAGATTTCCTGCGGTACTTGAACGGGCTGTGGTGCAGATGAAACCTTTGCTCGGTGTGAAGCTCAAACGACCTCTTGGGGAAAATGGATCCAAACTTCCAGTCCTGCTTCACAATTATTTGCTGTTTTGTGTTTGCCTGATCTAACATACTACAATAAAACGTATGGTTTTAGAAAGACAAGCACTTCTCCTGGTGTGATTGAGTTAAGCAAAATTTAAAGAATAGACCATGCCAATCAGTCAGTGTGATATAGGGCCAAGCTCCATACCACCATCACCCATGTGATATACATATAGACGACAAACACAGACGGCTGCGCAGCTCAACCCCCATCCAACTTTAACTTGGCAGCCATTTTGCTGAGGAACGATCTTCATCATCATTATTATCATTGCAACTTCTGTGAAAAACAAAAACAGGAGCAGTAGTGACCCTCACCTCAGAAAACATCCCTTTCAAGCCACTTTTGGCTCTAGCCGAATCCAGAGGTTGCACGCTGATTGAGCCATCAGTATGATGTGCCTGTTAAAAAATAAAATATAACTTTAACAGCAACCTCAATAAGAACCCATTAGTTGATAATAAACAGGTTGAATATTGCAGATATCTTTGGAAATTATGCTCTGTAGAATTTACTGCAATATGGCTCTCATGCATTACAGTGTATGGCTTTTATGGTGTTATACATAAGGTCACTGTATTTTGTTTCAGAATTTGAAATAATAATGAAAAAAGGAACATTTTTCTTTTTTTAAAGCTGGAACTTACTGTCTGTAATCTAAAAAGATCGCTATTGCTGCCTGATACTGCAACAAATCCTAGTGAGAGCTGTTGTGATAAAGTAGTTATCTGCTTTTCTTCATCTTTTCCTCTCTGCCTAAACCCAGAAAACAGAGTATAAGAAATGAATCCAAAAATAGTTGAGCATGTCAGTTTTCTTAACCTTCAAATATTTTTAGTTGCAGAGCTTCAGTCTGCCGTTCACCTTTCAACAAGCCTGAATCTAAGACATGTGTAACCCAGGAATTGCAGTATGAATTCTTACATCTGGGGTAAAAAGAAAAAAAAAAAGAACAGAAAAAAGCGGATTATCTTTTTATAAACAGCAAGAAATTATTGTGCCCTCTGGTTGTTATGGTTTTGGTTCGTTTAAGTTTTAGTGTTGAGTTTACAATAGTTTTATTTCCATTCTGTGTTATTCTAGTTATTTTTGATTTGAGTTCTTAGGTATTTCTTGATTTCCCTCTGTTGCCCTCTTATGTCAGTCTCCTTCTCCTAGCTCCCTTCTAGACTGCTCTGTTCACACCTGCTCCCAATCTGCTAATTAGCCTGGTCATCGTTTTTTCTCTCCTAAATATACACATCCTGCTCAGTCACTGTTTGCTGGTTTGTCGTCATTTATTTGCCCCCTTGTTCTGAGTATCCCAGTTTTCAGTAATTTTTGATTTTGTGGATTATCTTTGTGGATTTTTGCTTCAGTTACCCTTTTTGTTATTAAACCATAGATAGATAGATAGATAGATAGATAGATAGATAGATAGATAGATAGATAGATAGATAGATGTACTTTATTTATCCCAAGCTGGGAAATTGCAGTGTAGCAGCACAAGAAACCACTTCAGTTTCAGTCTCTGCATTTGGGTCCTCCTCAAACCATCACCCAACTGTGACACCAGTTTGATGTGTGTAAAGCAGAAAAAAGGATTTCAACAAGTTTCACTGTGATAGAGCATTTGTTTAAACTGCTCAGTTTGAAAAGTCAGGGGTGAATGTCCGCCCATGTGGTCTTGAAGACAGACAAACGTAATAGGAAGAGAACCATGAACAAAGTTGACGTTTGTTGCATTGGGGTTTGCATAACCACAGACCAGTTATCAGGCCATGATGACCCCTGTCCAACACCAAGAGCAACCAACAATAGTCACATTGGGATCAGAACCAAACCAGTGGAAGAAGTTGTTACGATCTGTGAGCTTCTCTAATGCAGAGAACAAATGGCCCCAGCTGTCAAGATGTTTCAAAGTTCTGACCCAAAAATGCAGAAAACCAAACAGAGAGACCAGGTAAAAGGTTTAATGGGTTTTATTGAAGAAGTAAACAGGCGGAGAAATGTTGCTCAGAACACTGCTCAACCGGAACTGCAAAGTGAGGGTAAGACACAGCGGTTAGTTCAGGCTCAGTGGGGAATTTGAGTCGTGAAACTTGGAGAATAAGTTTTGGTTGCCGACTCACGTTTCCAGTGAAGTTGTTGTTTCCTTGACTCCTGTCAGTGTGCTGTGGTTCCAGTGTCTGTCTGAATAGGTGGAGGGCAGACCTGGTTTTACCCAGAATGCGGTTGATTGTTGGAGAACGGAGATACTGACTGCCACTCAGATTTCCTGCGGGACTTGAACGGGTCGTTGTGGAGAATAAACCCTTTCTCAGTGCGAAGCTCAAACGATCTCTTGGGGAGCTCAGTTTATCCTTCCAGGGTGAGAAGGTCCGAGAAATCCAGTCAGCAGGACAACTTCCTGCCAAGAGGCAAAGACAAAACAAAGTTAAACTCAGGTTGACAAAAAACTCAGCTTGACTCAGCAAACTCAGCTTGGCTAGAGTACCCTAAACTGGCAAACACTCTGGCGTCGAAGTAGTGGCAGTCAGCAGCTTAAGAACACTCCGTTTAACGAGGAAACCATCAGCAAGTGTGTGAGGAGGTGGACCAGAACCAGGCGCCTCCTGGTGGAGGAAGGGAGACAAACACAGAAAACACAGTCACACAACAGGTGTCCTGACACCAGCATGCTTGGAAAAAAAAGGCCTTGAAGGTTTAGGAAACATACTTCTATTCTGCACCCCGTGGATTTTCCCTTGACCCCTACTACCTACCTAAGAATTGTTGGAGACCATTTGCATCCATTCATAGATATAGTTGCCAAACATACTGTATGGCGAGTCTTTCAATGGGACAATTGAGTCCCTATGCCATGCATACAACATCTTATCTCTCCTTATTTTCCTCTTTGACCACCAGCACAATGTTATATGTTGACATTTAATGTTTTTCCCCTTTCTCCTTTGCTCATTGAGTTTAATTTCTCTATGCGCTCCTGTTAGGATATCATTATTATTATGATTATATAAAAGAATAACAAAAGAAAAAGAAGCACATCCATGTTAGTTTTCCACCACTTCACAACTTTTCTCTTGGAGTTTCAATTGTTACCACACATGTTTTTGAAGTGCACTGCAAACCAGTGTATCTCTCAGTGCAAAAGGGAGATAACAACATAGTATATAACTGTCGGCTCTCTCTCCTTTCTATTTCGCTTATATCTTTTATCTATGTGGAGCCGGGGCCATCATTGTCACCCCGCCATCGCCTGGTTTACGCTGAGTGAAAACGCACTCCTGCACCCTCTAGGGCCAACTAATTATGGACTTTGATTATTCCCATTTCGTTCTACTCAGTGCCGGCGCCTTGCAGAAAGGCCAGCGCCATTGATTGTCTCAGTATCAGGCCTAATTGAGCCAAATGGGAACGGCTGTTGCCAGAGTTCACTCTTTTCCAGTGTTTGCATGCAGATCCACCAGAGAGACATTCATTACTGCCTTGCCGAAAACTCCTCTGGAAGTCTTCACAAATACACATATATATACACTTGCATTCATATTGATAATAGGCTGGAGCTCTATGCCGTCTGAATCTACTGCTAGGATTGCAGATGGGAATAAATAATGTTTTCTAATGCTGCTGGGATCTACACCACAGAGCCCTTATTCCTCTCTCTGTTTGGGCTTTGACATTCCACACCTAATGTTTGCCGCTCTTTGCCCACATTGGTTTCCAAGTGTCAAAAAAAGGTACCTGATCTGACCTGATCTTAGGGCATAGGGCTTTGAATCCTGAGGTTGTCAGTTTGATACCCCACTCCCACAGACTGCCACTCTGGGTCCCTGAGCTAGACCCTTAACCACACACTGATCCCTGGGCGCCGCACAATGGCAGCCCACTGCTCCCCAAGGGGTGGGTTAAATGCAGAGAATTAATTTCGTTGCTCTGTACTTGTGACAATGGAATGACAATAAAGTAGACTTCTATTCTATATTTTTGTATTTACAGCTGTAGATACAAAAATATAGTTTATACATAGCCATGCCTTACTTTTATATGTGTTTGTTCCCAAGCTTTCACAGTGCAGTGGTTATTCTTTTCCTTTGGGGCACACATTAACTGAAATTTGGATGTTGGCAACAAAGCTGGAGGCAGTTTTTTTGCACCAAGATCAAAGCATTTATTCAGTTACTTTAAAGGTCCTGCAGTCACTGTTTATTCTTGGACCAGGAACAGCAACACCCCACCATTGGGAGGCCTGGTTAAACTCCCAGACTAACGGTCTGCATTAATAAGTTTGTGATTGGGAAGGCCTTTAATACATAAACATTATACATTCTGTATTTCAACAACAAAAATGTTTACCTATGCAATTGTTGTAAGTTTTTATTCATTGTGCAAATAACCACAACAGCAAAAAAGCATTAGGTACCATCACCTTACTCTCGGTTGTTGTCTCAACTGTACCCTTTGGTTAGATACTATTCTATGGCCTACCATACACTCCTCTAATTTTCCCAGTGTTTTACCCTGCCACCTGCAGCTTTTTGTAGTTCTCTTATTTTGGGCCTGAATAAAGCCATACACTGAGTATCATTCCTTTCTCTTTGAGGCAGACTTACTCTGACAGTCCAAAGCACTTATGGTTGGGACTGGATGAAATTCAACTATAATGGAAAGTGACTCAAACCGCGTAGAGTCAAATAAAAAACTAAATCTAGTCGATCTGGGTAGGTCTTAATGAAACAGGGCCATAAAAGTAAGCCCAGCTCTCTTATTGTGGAAGCCAACTACAACCTCTTGTATTTGTATTGTTATGAGCCATATTCAATGACCATATTTATGCATAAATATGCTTTATTTATTTATTTATTTTTTCAGCTCTTTTTTATACCATCAGCTGAGATTTAGACACCAGCAGACTTTAATTCCTTTATTTTAGTCAGAAACTGACCAGCAATATAAAAAGGAGTAGTCCACTTTTTCCCAGTGGTGTCAGACTACAGCTGGTTGTGAAATATGGAGTAAAAATCTTGTTTATCATATTTACATCTCCTTACGCTAAACCTAAAAACTAGTAAACCCAGAGACAAGACAAAGATAAAATATTTAAATCCCCTCATGGTTTATCCAGTAGGAAATGAGTTTCAGATTATAGCAATAAGGATGTTTTTTTTACTGCAAACAGATGAATAAATAATGCAAAAAATATATGATGCAGCGACAACTAAGATATGAATCTTGTTGCTAAGGTGCTATTTGCCAGGTGGAGACACTGACACTGATGTTTATAGTCTTATTGCAAGTTGTGCATGAATGTGGAAATTACAGCAGTGCTGTCTTGCAGTATCTGTCTGATTTGATTGACTGAAGTTCTTGGAGAGAGAACGGATGGTAGCCTGGGTGGTACGTGGGTTGATGCATCAAGATAATTCACTTTACATTCTTTTGATGGACTCCTTTTCAACACAGTCATCGTTAAAATGAAAAATCCCTTTAATAAGGCGGCCGCAATGTTCATTATGTCATTATGTGGGAGTGCAACATCTCTTCTTTTATAAGTGGATTTCTCTTCTTTGACGTGCTGTTAATAGAACTGAGCTGAGGACATTTCAGCCTGCCAGGTTTTGAGTAGATCATTATTCTGTTGCGCTGTCCTCAACGTAAAATGTGTGAACACGGTCTCAGGTAACCAATGTTGCCAAAGGCAGACATGAACAATTATCATAACACGTGTCTGAGCTGCCATTGATAGAAGGATCTCTTTAATGGGGGCGATTACTGTAACCATGTGTGATTTAACCTGATCGACTCAATGCGTGATGGGACTTTAATGCTAGAAAAACTGTGTCCACCTGAAAAGCCCAGGCCAATATTGATTATGGCAGAATTAAACATTTAAGTAATCACTGCACTTAGCTAAATGATTGTGTAATGAATAATAAATGAGATGGAAGGCGGACAGGGTAATGGATGGTTTGCAGAATAATATCTGGCCATGTGATATTCAGCCATGGCTTTATATCCACAAGGGCACGCTTTTCTGTTTAAGATGGAAGCAACTCCCGTACATGCTTGTGAATCAGGGCATTTGCCTATAGCAATACACACACACACATAAACGCCACACTCAGGAATCACTGGGGATTTAATCAATTCACATTACTCTTGTGGAGTGTTCAATGTGAGTGCACCACTTATCCCCCAAGAGTTAAATTGCTGTAGGGTGGTTTGGTTAAATATTGCAAAGAATATAGATTTTCCTAACTAAATCTCCATTTATTCCAGTCTCTTTGACTCCCTATTTATGCTTATCTAGAAGCAGATTCACAACATGGGAAAATACAGATTTATAGCTTTAATACAGACATTGAAAAGGATGCAAAGCTGCAGACATTTTGTTTCTTTACTGCATCCCTCTAGTACGGAAGAGGATTTGGGCCAGTGGAAAAAAAAAAAGTTAACTGATTTTTACATTTTATTTCAGTTTAGTATGGGAAAAAGTCAGAATTCTGACTTTTTTCTCAGAATTCTGACTTTAATCTCAGAATTCTGACTTTTTTCTCAGAATTTTGACTTTTTTTATCAGAATACTGAGATTAAAGTCAGAATTTTGACTTTTTTCTCAGAATTCTGACTTTAATCTCAGAATTCTGACTTTTTTCTCAGAATTTTGACTTTTTTTATCAGAATACTGAGATTAAAGTCCGAATTCTGACTTTTTTCTCAGAATTCTGACTTTAATCTCAGAATTCTGACTTTTTTCTCAGAATTTTGACTTTTTTTATCAGAATACTGAGATTAAAGTCAGAATTCTGACTTTTTTCTCAGAATTCTGACTTTAATCTCAGAATTCTGACTTTTTTCTCAGAATTTTGACTTTTTTTATCAGAATACTGAGATTAAAGTCAGAATTTTGACTTTTTTCTCAGAATTCTGACTTTAATCTCAGAATTCACAAACTTTTAGCGATAGTTTCAAGGTGTTGCTTTATTGTATATCTTGTACCGTGTCTTTTGGTTGTGCTGTTCTTTTTTCATCTCGTTACAGGTGATGAAGCAGACTGAAAATGTTTTGTCATTGTCTCCTTTCTATCTCCTCTTTCTTTCATCTTTTGTCCTTTTTTTCTTTTTCTTTTTCCTTTTTCTTCTTCTGTTTTTCTGCTCTATTTACATTGCAGTGTCCATATAAACTGTAAAACTCCCTGCATAATTATAATAAAGCAATTTATATGCATGAAACAAGTGGAGCAGTATGGTAATTGCCATACCGCTACACTTGTGAAAGTAAAATCTTTTGGGCTCCTTTTGGCATCAAGACAATTATTCTTATTGCCACCTTGCCAGACAGGACACTGTAAAAAAAAAAAAAAAAAAAAAAATCTCAGAATTCTGACTTTTTTCTCAGAATTCTGACTTTTTTCTCAGAATTCTGAGATTAAAGTCAGAAATCTGAGATTAAAGTCAGAATTCTGACTTTTTTCTCAGAATTCTTATTTTAATTTAAGAATTCTGACTTTTTTATTGTCAGAATTCAGTCAGAATTCTGAGATTAAAGTCAGAATTCTGAGATTAAAGTCAGAAATCTGAGATTAAAGTCAGAATTCTGACTTTTTTCTCAGAATTCTGACTTTAATTTTAGAATTCTGACTTTTTTATTGTCAGAATTCAGTCAGAATTCTGAGATTAAAGTCAGAATTCTGACTTGTTTCCCATGTTAAACTGAAATAAAATTTAAAAATCAGTTAACTTTTTTTTTTTTTTCAGTGGCTGCGTTGCTACTTTAGCTTCAAGTTTTAGATATTGGATATTGGAGTGAGAACTTAGTAAGATCTGTCCATGCACTTTTAATCATAAAATGCAGGCAAAAACTACACTGTGCCTGTGCAGGAGGCTGGTGGACGGCCCTTCAATCAGCTAATGCAAATGGACTGAGGCCTGTTGTAGTTTACAGCGTGGCCCTGTCGAGTTTGATAAATTCAGCCCCGTCTCTGTGTTTATCATGTCAAGATGACATCAGTCCTGCCTGTCTGCAGTTCCACCGTCTCACCCAGGCGTGCACAGTTCACTTGAAGCTACTCATTTCTTCAGTGAGTAGCGGCTAGTCGACGGATGCGTGGGATGCATGTTCATGTGAGTGCTTGTGTGTGTCGGGGGGGGGGGGGGGGGTGGTAACATGTGCGAGACAGCTTGGTAATTAGTATTTGAGCAGGCTCTCGCTAAATATTCCTGCTTAATGACAAGGCCAAGAGGGTGCACTGTGCCTAACGGCCTGAGGTTCAGTCTGATTCTGCATGCTCTGATCACAATCCAAACCCCCAGTGAAACTATTGCTCAATGCAGCAAAATAAATAAATAAATGTTAATAATTAAAAGCAAGTAGATGTTGGGGCATACTTTGAATTGCACATCAAGCGCAGAGATTGTGAGCCATCAATAGTATTTCCAGAGGTTAGGCCCTTCCTCTCACTCTTTCTCTTTGAGTCTCTCTTCTGTCTCACTCTCATTTAGTTAGATGATTGCTTCTCGCTGCCCCTGGGACCGATAACAACCACCAAGTCTATTACTTCCTACAGCACTTACTTCACCAATATGAAACACTCGATAACAACAGGGCCTACCTCATGTTCACTCATATAGTCTATTAGCGAGACACCTATTCTAACCAGCAAAATGCGTCAATACAAGGGAACCCCTGAGTAACATTATCCACATCGAAACGACTCGCAAGAGAAACAAACAAGTCAACCCCATCAAAAATGAGAGTAATGAAAGATTTTTTTTTCTTTAGCTTTCCAGGGAGATGCATGAGTGAAAGTCATAAGGAAGAAGCACACACACCGGGCAACAAAACAAACCCAGTGGGGCTAATGGGCGAGGCAGGTTTTGCACATTTTTAAACAGCTCCTTCAGACGTGTGCAAAGTAACACAGTTTTCCACAGTCTTCTAATATCCAGACGCTGTGCATCCAGATGCTAACCTCCTAAATCCAACAGGGCTGGATGCACTGCAGTGCCTCTGGGCTCAGGTGTTAATTTATGCAAGTGAACCGCTTTTTTCTCCCTGACTAACCTCGAAACATCACGTCCCCTGGTGCAGCCATGACACTGCTCAAGTGAGACAGATTTTGCTATTTACAATGCCCTGCGAAATATTCAAAACTATTAACCTTTTCTATAATTTAAAATTTTACAGCCTGAAACTTCAGTGTATGCTTTTAGAATGTAAGATGACCAGCTAATCATAAAGATAATTATGTTTGAAAGTAGAATTGAAATAGAATAAAATCATGGATAAAATTTGCGGGATGAGCATTTTGTATTGCAACTGCCTAAATGAATACTTTGCACAAGCCCCAATTAGTTTGGAGTATATCAGCACCTTATTTTCCTAACAGAGAAAGTGACATTTTCTTTGTTGTTTGTAAAATATATCTCAGATTTTTTTCAGAATAAATAAGAGCCTCTGGGGAGCTGTTTTAGAGTCATTCTGTAAAAATTCAAAAAAATATCCACTGGACTTGGTTTCCAAGATTTGAAGACGGAATGTATCAATATGTAGCTTTGCCTCATCTGTTCCTGTTTGGCTGTGACTCCATCCTGGAGAGAAACATCAGCTGTGCTGCTGCCATCAACACCCTTGTTTATAGATGCTGGAGATCGGGCTGTTTTCCAGTGTGGTCCTGTTTCTCTGACTGTGACTGACTGGATGTGTTCTGTCTCCTTGAACCCCAGTCGGCCTCAGCAGATGGCCGCTCACACTGAGCCTGGTTCTGCTGGAGGTTTCTTCCTGTTAAAAGGGAGTTTTTCCTCTCCACTGTCGCTACAAGCATGTTTAGTGTGAGGGATTGCTAAAGAGTCAATGAGTCGATGCAATCAACTGGTTTTCCTTAGATAGAAAACTTTGTCTCAATTTGATTGTATGATCTGGTTGAACTGTAAAGTGCCTTGAGATGACATGTGTTGTGAATTTGGCGCAATAGAAATAAACTGAATTGAATTGAATTGAATATTGCTATCATAGCAAATTATTTTGTGGTTTTAGGGAAACAAATTATAAAAAAAAAGAACAAAATAATAATAAGAATAAATAACTCCCTTGTATTTGTCCTTTCGTTCTTGTATTTTTTGTCCTGCTTAGCTTTTAGTTAAGTGATGCATGCATCCGTATCCCGTCTGTCAGTCTCTGAGGCCGACTCGTCTGTCAACGTCCCCGTGGCAGAGGAGCTTTGTGAATGAAATGCAGGAAGCAGCCACATCTTACGAGATCCCTTGATTACTTCTGAACGCTGAGCCACCCACAGTGCTCTTCTCCACTCACTCTCTGCATCTTCAGGGCCATCTACAAAGTGTCCTGTGCCCAGCAGGAGTGACAGGGAGCAATATGAAAACCGCTTAGGAAAGAAGCTTTCATATGCATGCTCTGTGTGTGTGCATCTGAAACGGTGTCTCAGGTGATGTCTCAACAATGAAGTGAATGGACAGCTGCGGCACCACAGTTCATCAATAATGAACTCAAGTTTGGGCTCTCAGAAGCGGAGCGGACATCCACTATTCCTTCAACTACAAACATAATTGCCTAGCTGGACATCCTTTCCTGTCACATCACCCAGCAAAGAACACCTCCTCGTTTTATTTGAAGAAACACAGCACTGCTCGGTGTTGCAATCTATTTAGCATGATCATTGTGGAACAAAACGAAACGGGTGGGCTTACTATGGGCC
This sequence comes from Cyprinodon tularosa, assembly GCF_016077235.1. Taxonomy (NCBI): domain Eukaryota; kingdom Metazoa; phylum Chordata; class Actinopteri; order Cyprinodontiformes; family Cyprinodontidae; genus Cyprinodon; species Cyprinodon tularosa. The sequence continues at coordinate 1,179,043 of NW_024039418.1, read as the reverse complement.
CCCTTTGATCACGGCTAGTACAATATCAATTAAATATTTGTCTGACACGAGAGTGTGCTGTAGTTCATTGTGTGCCGTGTTTTGTTTTCCTTTTGTCTTCCCCTGCTTTGGTTTAGCCCTTGCTGCTGCATGATGCAATGATTTCTACACCACCCATCATCTGCGATATCCACCCGAGGTTCAGTTATCTGTTCTACCTTAACATGAGAAAAACCAAAGACAAATCTGTCAAAACTCCCCATGTTATTTGTGCTTTGGTGGTTCTCTGTTCCACAAATCTGGCCTTTATGGAAGAGTGTTTAAACAGCCATTGTTGAAAGAGGCCCATCATGAAGTATATTTTTTGTCATAAGCCATGTGGGAACACATCAAACATGTGGAAGTGGGTTATATGAATTAGTGAGACTAAAACAAAACCAGATAACACTTATGACCATAAAAATTACTTAAAATAAAACTGTTTAGCATTTAAAGCAGTTATATATATATAGTAACAATGTGAGATTCTGAGCATATAGAAAAATCTGAAGTTAATATTGATGTTGGCATCACTCTCACTCTCACATTCCTGAATATAATGCCAAATGGCCTACCCCCTTTAGCTTCGTGAGACCATCCTGATCTCGCGAGATTTCAAGGTTTCACTCGCAGATCAGTCTGGAGACTCTCCGTTAAAGAAAATTTGGAGCCGTTCACCAAACAAACTTCCAATCAGCGTTGGCTTTGAGGCGGGTTGAGGTGTGACGCAACGAGAAGCGTGACAGTTCAGTCTAAAGAACATGGCGGCTTCAGTCGATGAAACTAGCGTTAGCGTGGCTATCGAGCAAGTTTTATCGGAATTACAGAGTATTTCTTCACTGAAAGAAGAGCAAAACACTGATCTGGAGGCTTTTCTCAGAGGAAAAGATGTTTTTGCTCTTCTCCCGACTGGTTTCGGCAAGAGTAGCCTATGTAGTTTGTGGTTGTGTTTTCGTCATCGCTCTGTTAGTACGTCATATGCTTTGTTGATCTGATTGGTTTATTTGGCCCGTCTATCACCAACATAGGCCAATCAGCTAACCAGTATTTTCGCCCTTTCCCAAAATTACTTCAACAGAAGGTTTCCAGATGGATATGCGGAGCAAATCCATCTGGTGGTTAATCTCGTAGAGATAAAACTTGGAATACTTGCAGATTAAAACATAGAAAAAGATAGTTCTACAAAGTATTGACTCAGTAGATTTTAAAAGATATTTTGGATCCTTATTATTCAAAAGTAAATATTAAGGATAATGCATTAATTAGTAGTAAAATAGCTTAGTCAATAAAAAATGCAAATAAACTTAAACTTGTCCTGAAAATAAATATCAAAGGTGAAAAATTGTGTTGCAAGGCACTGCAGTTTATGACTCATGTCCGGAGAGAATGAGGCTATGGATGATCCGCTTTGTTGTCCATCCTGACCGTAAGCCAGGGAACAGGGGACCTGCGCTTCAAAGGCAGCCGGCCATGGCACCTCAATCCCAATCCTGCAGGGAGTGTGTCATTACATTCAGGGCTGTTTAGAAACAGATTTCATCAAATTATCCCTGTTTAGTAGCCTTTTTTGCTTGGCGCCACACTTTGCGTCACAGTCTGCCTGTCTGTCTTTTAAGCACTACAAATGGAATATGAAAAATATTTTGGTGTGGGGAAAAAAAATCAATATAACATTACAAAGCAGGTTTAAATTTCCTCTTTTTTGAACCTAAGCATTAATGCCGGGACACATTAGGTGTTGAGCTGAATCTATCAATAGAACCGGGAGGAAGGGAGGCTGTATTGAAATATTTATACAGGTAAGCCCACTGTATGTGTGGAGCTCCATTCATTGGTGGTATCCAAATGTTTGACCAAAGCTCCAATCAATAAAACACAATTATCACAGGACAACCAAGAGGTGGCTATTGATGAGGGATTGGAACGTGGTGGATTAAAGGGACTGTTAAAGTATTTTCACACATAAATATCCAAGGAAATAAAAGCTCTCTAGGCATCATTTAGTTTAAATGCAGATAAGTTGGTCCTAGAGTCCTCTACACTTTTGATACAAGTTCCAATAATAAAAGCACCCTAGTAGTTTAGCCCGATTTACAAATCTAAACTGCTGTCAGTTTTGCGTTTGATTGTTTGTCACAGAGAAATAAATGAGTATTTATTTCAAATAGATATATGTAATAGCTAAGGGCCAAATAAAGCATTTTTTACAGCAAACATGAGACTAAAAAATGGATTAGGTAAAAGTAAGATCTATCAAAGAGGATGCATACTTCAGAGAATTATAACCGGAACAAGAAAACAGATTAGTCTAATGCAGAGATCTTCAACAGGGGGTCCATGACCCCCAGGGGGTCCACGGAGGTACTGCATGGGGGTCGCGAAGCTTTGGTTGATTAGTTTTTTTTATATTCCCCCCTGCAATTTTTTCCACTAATTGAAACGTCTTTAAATCCACATTAACATGAATTGAAAAGACTGTAGTAAACAGATAAATGGAGGCAGAAGATGTCTTTCAGTCATCAATGCACACATTCAGCGACACACAGGAGCTCTTTCTAGCTGGGCACCTTTTCATTCACAACACCTGTCCCATCAACCAGGAAGCAGAAATACTTTAATAATCCCAGGGAGGGATTACTTTAGTTACATTACTCAATCTTTAATAGAGTGACTATAGAACCAGTTTGATAGAACACTATTTCATAGAATATATATAATAAGGGGGTCCCTGCTCCATCTCGCCATCAGTTTGGGGGTCCTTGGCATGAAAAAGGTTAAAGACCCCTGGTCTGATGTACAAAGTGGAAAAAGGTGAACGTTATTGCATATAAACTAACTATATGCTGATTCCACCAGAAAATATAAGTCCCTTTAAGGTTTGGGCAAAAGAAATCCATACACTGTTGCTTTAGCCTTGCTGGCCTCCTTTGTGGTAATAGCAGTTTAATCTGTTCTCCACATTGTCTCATCATTCAACAAGCGTTCGCCTTTCTTTTTATTCATTCATTGATTACTGATACCCCTGAGCTTTGACTAGAGTTAATGTGCTAAAGTGCCTTATGACTCTAGAACGAAAGACAAGGCTGGTACGCTTATCCTTACATTAATGGCTTCAATGCGGGAGGCAGGCCAGTAACCTTGAGAAACAAAACGACAACAGCGCTCAAGTCCACATTCACATTCACGGCAAATGCCACCAACAAATCAAATGAACAGCAAGTCAACAGCACTCGCTTTGAAAAGGAGCCTCTGGAGAAGCATACAGCCAAGGTCACAACGCCCATGAGCCATCAGGTTCAGCTGTAATAGATTTGAATTGGATCACAGATGACTGATCTGCTCCAAGTTGCAAGTGTTTTGCAACATGCCAACAATGATTCTTTTGCATGCAAGTAATCAGTGATTACACTTAACCTTGTGGAAATATCAACTTGATGCAGCGTGTGGGGGGCTAGCTGAGTGTCTACATTGTTTCTGACGCTGGAAGTATGTGTGTATTTACTGAAACAAAAAAAAAAATACTAGCTCTCTGTGAAAGGGTGGTGACAGGAGACTATCTGTGGCATTGTATACCTCCTAAACCACCTTCTGCCCTCTAATAAGATTGAGTATGAAGCCAAGCTGAACTAGAGCCAGACACCACCCAAATAGAGAAGACATCTTAGGAAAATAATGGGAGGAAGGGAGTCGAGCAAGGGTGATATAGGCAGGTAGAAACATTTCAGTGCTGCAGCTTACTGTGCTGACAGATCCGTCACGGTCAAGGATACCTCAAAGAGCCCTTGTCAGGTAAATCAAGTATGACTTTTATTTCCGGGGGTGATGGAGGCACACGTTGGATACTGAGATGTCCTGGGACGATGTATTCTTAGGGTGAGTGCATCGGAGGAGGCTAATGTACTCCCATGTTCGGTGTACAGAACATTTCCTGTCGGGAGCAATTTAAATTTCACTTTAAAAATCTACAGGAGAGTTGCAGCCATTTCTTTTCCTGTCATGCCAGCGGTTAAAAATGCATTTCAGCGAACAAATAAAACAAGTGATTTTTAACTAAAAACTCTATTATTTAAAACAGTATATTACAGTGCAGCTTTTTAACAAGTGCCGGTCTAATATTTTCTTTGTAAAGCAAAAGGTCTTGAGGTGGGATATAAATGCTGACACATAAAACAAGGGTTTTTATGGTGATAGGCATGTCAGGACCTTTCTCTCTCTAAAACATTAAAAGCCAATCCTAAATGGCAAGCAATTATGCTGCACAGAGTTTGAACAATCTACTCGTGTTCCTGCCCCAGTTTCAGGTGCAGTTGCTGTCAAAGTTTGCAGACCCACATTTAAATGTCAGATTTCTGTGATAAAAAAAAACGTTGGGTTCCTTTTGTTTTTACATTTGGCACAAACTGTGACATTTATTTGCATAATTCATCTTTAAATATTTTTGTTGCATAAGTACTTGCACTCTCTAACTATGTATTTGTTTCACGCTAATTTTGAGTCACCATCTCTTTCTCACACATTTCCCCCACTCGGGTAGGGGGCTGATCACTTAGTTGGAATTAAACTTAGCTTTAGAAGTCCATACATTTCAGGGATTCCCTAGTTCCAATAATTCGATCCTTCCATTATGGTATAATGCTTTCAGTTTATTGATTGCGGGTAAAAACTCAAACCAAAGTACAAAGATAATCATATAAAATCCAGAGGTGCCGGCAGCATATTGACTACCGTGTTATTAGGTCTGTTTCTAAACATGTAAAGGTTGTTCAAATATGTAAGCGGTAAACAAAGCCCAAAATGTCTTAACTTTCATTAGTATGTTTCTAAAGGGCAAATCACTCACCAGACTCTACATTGTGCACTTTATAATAAGATAAATATATTTATTCTCAGACTAATAATTGTTTACCTTTTGTTGTAAATATAAATATTACACAGGATGGTAAAAAATAGGAAATGTAGGGCTTTGAGAAATTGAAATGATGTTTTTTTTATTAAATAATTAACTTCTATTCTTTTTTACGTTGCCGTTCATATTTCCAAATTTATGCGACTTGTATGTGATATCCTGTGTGAACTGCAGTCGTGCAACTCAAGTGTCCCGCATGGGCAGTAGAGGACACAATGACGTCACAGGCCAGCGTGCTCTTTTTTTCAGAAAGTAAACATAGCTGGTAGTGCCGACGCGCAAACAGCCATCTTTTCCAACCATAATACACAATCTTTTCAATATGGTTAAACATAAATATTGCTCTCCGCATCATCATCTGCCATGGTTGTTGTTTTTCTTGCCGCTTCTGCGTAGCAGGACGCAGAATAGCGGCCTTTGTCGGATGAATCCGACCTGGCCGTTAAGACACAGGTTGCATTTGAAAAGATTCGTATCGGATTTAGGACCACATAGCCAAGTGGCCTGGGTCGCATTGGAAACATTTGGATCTGTGTTGTTCAGACAACAATGAAAAGATCAGATCTAGGTCGCATATGGGCAAAAAAATTGGATTTGGTTCACTTCAGACTGCAGTCTGAACGTAGCCTAAGATGTCGACCTGAAGATAGAAACTGGTTCCATTTGGGGGTTCAGAAGCTAAAGGTTTGAGAACCTCTCATCTAAAGCATTATTTGAGTTTAACAAAACAAAAAACAACAGAATTTTAACTTAACTCACTAAGATAACAAGTATTTCACTCTTTAAGCACTTCAAAGAGGAAACTGTGCCAATGATTCATCAGTTTTTACTCCTTATAGGTTCCCTACTTTCTGGTAAGACTCTTCTAGCAAGTTACAAACATCCTAGGGTAAGTTCAGTAGGACTAATACACTGTCTAAACTTTCTTTGAATATTTTTTATGTAGTAGTCATGGAACTGGCAACCTCGATTCTTGCTTTGGTTTCTGTGTTTGTGAGCTAACTACAGCACATCAGCCCTTTCTCACACACTAGTGCAGATTAATGGCTATAAAAGATTGCATACTGTAACATGAGGAAGTAAACCTAATATTTTACTTAGCTACTTTTAGCAGTTACAAGTTATGAAGTGCAGCTTTAATAGAAGAGAGGTATGCTTAAAGATTCTTTGGTACAGTAGGCCATAGGGGTGTAAATTATAATAGTTTTGTACAGAGGCGTGCACAGACATTTTGGGGGGCAGGTGCTCAGGAGGGGGGGGGGCACTTTTTAGCGCACGTGTAACACTTAATTATAAAAAAAAATAAACGCATGTTGAATGAAATTTGACTTTTATTTGTAACATTCTCTAAACGTGAGTTTTCAATGGAAAAAAGTCACATCACCAACAGAACAGACTAAAGCATACTTCTTTCATCTGGCTCATCTCCCTGTTTTCCCTCACCCATCTGTTCTCCCTCATCCTGGTCTTTTTCTGTCTCTGTGTCTTCCCTGAACTCTTCCTCATCTCCTGTCCTGTTATATGTTGATGGTATAGAGCTTCCCTGCTGTGACTGGCTACAATATATTAATAATAACCATCATGACAATAATAATAATAATAATGATAATAATAATAGCTTTAACAAATATGCCACATTAGTTTAAATAATGGGCTATTAGGGCAACATGACTGGAAGTCTTGTCACGTGGATATGACTTATGGTAGCCTACAAAATATTAGCTATTTTAATACCTGCTGCACAAACCACTTAAAAATAAAATGTGAACAGCTTTTAAGATTTTTCAATATGATTAACCCTTCTTTCTTGGCATTGTGCTGCAATTACTAAATCAATATACAATTAAGACAATAAAGAGACCAAAATGTGTTAATTTATGTTGCCTAACAAAACCTATACAACAGAAAACGTTTGTCTTAACACATAGATTTGTACAGAAGAGGATTAGGGCCACTGAAAAAAAAAAGTTAACTGATTTTTAAATTTTATTTCAGTTTAACATGGGAAAAAAGTCAGAATTCTGACTTTTTTATTGTCAGAATTCTGAGATTAAAGTCAGAATACTGAGCAAAAAGTCAGAATTCTGACTTTTTTATTGTCAGAATTCTGAGATTAAAGTCAGAATACTGAGCAAAAAGTCAGAATTATGAGAAAAAAGTTAGAATTATGAGATTAAAGTCAGCATTCTGACTTTTTTCCCATACTAAACTGAAATAAAATTTAAAAATCAGTTAACTTATTTTTTTTTTTCAGTGGCCCTAATCCTCTTCCATAGATTTGCAATTGCAAACTCTACCAAAATTATTTGTAGCCTATGCGGTCGTCCTCACGTTATCTGTCATTGACTTGGGCTACAGTGTAAAACTTTCAGAATCAGGTTTATTGCCATTGTTAGTGAAGGAGTTCACAAACTAGGAATTTTTTATGGTACAATCGTGCAACATGAAACATATAATATGGAATAGGTAAATAAAATTATAAAAATATCTAAAAACTGTGGGTAAACGTCATGCAATAAAATAGACTAATATATACACTTAAGATAAAAAATATGGATACAAAATATAAAAAGTAAAATAGCATCTTACAAGGAGACAACTAGTTTATCTGGTGACCAGTCGGCAAAATGCGTGTTTGGTGCTGCTGAATGAGACATTTTAATACACAACAAAATGATTCTGCTTGATCTGTATATTACCTGGCTAATGGGGCACGGGAGAAGCAGCCTGTCAGCGACCGTTCCTGCTATCTGAAAACTGCTATGATGCTGCGCATCTGGCATGCGCTGCGGGCGACCGAGCGAGTTCACGTGACGAAGGAAGAGAGAGAGGCTGGTCGGTGGTGTGCGCAAGGAGGTCGGTCATTTCGGGGCATTGTTTCAGTCGTTTTTAATGGCTCAGGTTTTCAAAAGATCATTTCAAAACCGACCTCAGTAAAATCTTAATAATATTAATAATAATAATAAAAAAAACGAGTTTCAAAAGGGCATTTTCTTTGATAGAGGGCAAACTTCCTAGTGCTTTAGCACCACCTAGTGTCTATGTGTGCACGCCCCTGGTTTTGTATCGATGCATTGATCCAACAGCCGACGATCCAATGCATCGATATGTCTGCAGGAGTATCAATTCATGTTTTTTTTTCTCCTCCGGTCTATTTTTATCCATTTGCTCCTGGACGTAATTCTTCTCCCGTGCTGCGGTGGCGCTAAACCTATTTTGTCCTCCTACCTCGCTTCCTGGTTATACTCCTGCAGCAGTGTGTTGCAGTAAGCTTGACACAGACATTTTTAAATTATGCTAAATATTGAAGCGTGGTCTGTGCTACACGCTGTGGGTCTAGATACGGCCGAGGCGGCAAGGAAGTGGGGGCGAGTTTAGTCCGACGACGAAGGGACATGAGGGCCAAAAAGAGCGGAGATCCAGGTGGAAAAAGGGTCCCAGCGTTCTTGCGCACCTCGCTCTTCTAGCAGGTCAAACTTCACGAGTTGTTTTCCGCAATTTCGGTCATAAAAACAAAACAAGCCGGCCTCCTGTCTGCGGCACTGTTTGCGGTCAGCTAAAATATGGGAGAGGAGCAGCGGAGCGTCTCTCAAAGGGGCGGGACGTCTGGAGCCGAGGTATTGCATTGCACTCATTGCACTGATTATGTGCAGTATTTTTGCAACTTTTCTACTTCTGTTATTTGCTGTTGTTTCTAAAAGAAAAAAATGCATAACGATATTACAGCTTTCATTGATTTATTTCAAACTTGAAACTTTGTTTAGCCTGTAAGGTGTTAAAAAAAACAACAAAAAAAATACAATAAACCAATTAATCGATTAATCAAATCAAATCGTATCCTGGTGTATTCTTGAGTATCGAAAATAATTGAATCGTTGGGTCAGGAAATCGATACTGAATCGAATCGCCATGATGGATGTGATTTATACCCCTAGTAAGCCATATCCAGACCCTCACATTTACAGCAGTGTTATGATCATTTCTCTAAAGCTCAGTTGAATCTTTATGTCAAATATAAGAAGCTAAGACCTGAAATGGTACATTTTATGGGTTCTTGCTTTTTGACCTCCTCAATGATTATCGAATTCTTGGCATTGTTTTTTGTAAGCCAGTCAATCGTGAAAACAATGATCCCTGGTAAAATCTCCCTCATGTTGGTTTGCTGAAGTCCCAAACACTTCAAATGAAGGCTATGAAAACCTTTGGAAATTGACCAAAATGGTTTTAAGATTGGGGCATGAAGTATTGATTATTGACTTCTTCATTGCCTATGTTTTCAGACATGTTTTATTTATGCAAATTCCTGACTGTAATTTTCTGCCAATAACCCGACTTCCACTTTTTGCAATCTGGAAATGAAGTAGATAATGGATTATTCTAGATAGATAATTCTTTTTCATATGGTAATGCTGTCATTTAGAGACATTTCTATCGCTTTAAGATGTGAGTGTTCTAGCTCCAACCCTAGCCAAGCAATACCTCTGAGACCCTCAGCCTTTCTCATTTTCATTGTTCTCTGTTTTGTATTCCTCCCTCCAACACCAACAAATGAAACAGTAATGATTGCTGCTGCTTCAAAGGGCATGTCTTGTGTTGGGACAAAATGGGGCCTGTTTGGCTGTGTGTAGCTACTTGAAGTGGCCTTCTTTGGTGATAAGCTTTTACTCGACGTGAGCAGTGGGGATCGTTAGTTTATTTTTCTTGACTTGGAGATTAACACTCAGTTATTAGCGCAGTTTGACAAGCACAAATACATTTTATGATTACAGCACAAAAGAGCCAAAAGTCTTGATTAACGAAATATTTTTTCCTTTAAGCTGATATGTTCAACATTAGTACTAAAGAAAGAAGAACATGAGGCTCAATTAGAACATTTGATTCAGCGTTGTCGGAAACTAAAATCATGCCAGATTTTTAGCAAGAGAATGTTTCTTCTAAACAGGTTCTACACCTTTATCCTACTGACATTCTGTGCCAAGAACATTTCTGAGTGTAGAGTTCTAGTTCTTCATATCCCTCACCTGAAAGCAGGCACTGAAGCAGTATTTCCATTTATGCCTCACACTGCAATCTTGTGAAATGTAAAACATTTTTTTCTACCTTCCAAAGTCCAATATGACTAAAAGATGTGAGGGAAGACTACTGGATACTCTGAATTGGGATTTTGCTTTATACATATGTTCAAGGTGAATATTTTTTCTTTTTTAATAGGCCAGGACAAGCTTCTCAGCCACCCCAGGATATGACTTTCAAGTTCCAGCTTGTGCCCTGCGACAGACTGACGACCTTTCCAGGGTGTAACCCGCCTCTCACACATCGACTACCAGAGATGTAAGTGAAAGAAGATGGATGGATCGATGGAAGTTCCAAATTGAATAAAAATTAATTTGCAACATTTTGTTCAACTACAACTACAGGAATATATGTGTTTAAAATGTATAAAAATAACAATCGACAAGATCAGGTGTACATTTGTATCCCATCCCTGTTAATATGTAATCTCTAAAGAAAATTAATAGGAAGAAGTTGCTAGGGCACATGGACTGATAACCTGTTTCTGCTGCTTTTAGATTTTGAAAAACATTGTTGTACCTTCAGAAATGTAGAACCTTAAACACAGAAGAAGCCGGAGGTTTTTGATTACTTTGGTTGAGGTGCAGAGATCCACAGATATGTTGACATGTTAAATATTAGCCATAAAGCCGTCCATTACAACCCAGTCTCATGGGAAAATGTACCCCCACTACATTGGTCCACACTGCAAAACGTAGTGGAGGTACATTAATGGCCATTTTTTTGTGGTACTGTTACGTTTCTTCTGCCTATACGTTTTCTATTGTTTTACGTCCTAGTCACGTGACTTTCAAGATTCCAGCTGGGAGAAGAAAAAAATATATATAGATGGCCGACATTCGCTCATTTTTTTGTGGAAAGATTAATAACTTGAGTTTGTTTTTGCATTAAAATGAGTTTTGATTACATTTCTAGTGAGAAATGTATAGTTTGTTGCCAGAATATTTACTCAGGGAATGTACATATTCACTTGCTTGTTCGTTTCTTGCAAAGATTTTTCAAGATAATGTGAAACTGTAACATTTTGGTATAAACATGGCTGAGATTTCTCTAACTTTTAGTGGGAAAATCAATAATTTCGATCAGTTTCTGCATTTAAATGGGTTTTGATTACATTTATAGTGAGAAGTGTAGGGTTTATTTACATAATATTTACTTCGTGAACATACATAATCACCCGCTTGCTAGTTTTTGCTACGGTTTTTCGGATCTCGTCAGGATTATGTGAAATTGCAACGTTTTGGCTTCTACCCATCGCCTAGCATTTAGCTGCCGCCCCGATTCAACATTGAATTCTTTGTGATTTAACTCCATCTGACGGATCAAACCCTCGCCACTGCGGCGTTGCGTCTGAGGTTGATTTTCAGATCAATGCATTACGTCGTGGCATACGGGAGAAACTAATTAAACTAGTTAAAAAAAGGATCATGGGTTAAGATCGGATGTGTTTTATTTGGAAATCTACCGGATCCTTTGTGCAATTAACTTCCTGTTTGGTGCGATCTCATTGATGGGTTTTGACCAGATTTTGACCAAAGAGGAACAAAAAATAAATAAAAAACAATTTAAATACACAACCAGCATATCTGGAATCAGTGACAGAGAGCATACATAATCACCCGCTTGCTAGTTTTTGTTACGGTTTTTCGGATCTCGTCAGGATTATGTGAAATTGCAACGTTTTGGCTGCTACCCATCGCCTAGCATTTAGCTGCCGTCCCGATTCAACATTGAATTCTTTGTGATTTAACTCCATCTGACGGATCAAACCCTCGCCACTGCGGCGTTGCGTCTGAGGTTGATTTTCAGATCAATGCATTACGTCGTGGCATACGGGAGAAACTAATTAAACTAGTTAAAAAAAAGGATCATGGGTTAAGATCGGAGGTGTTTTATTTGGAAATCTACTGGATCCTTTGTGCAATTAACTTCCTGTTTGGTGCGATCTCATTGATGGGTTTTGACCAGATTTTGACCAAAGAGGAACTAAAAAAAAAATAAAAAACAATTTAAATACACAACCAGCATATCTGGAATCAATGACAGAGAGCATACATAATCACCCGCTTGCTAGTTTTTGCTACGGTTTTTCGGATCTCGTCAGGATTATGTGAAATTGCAACGTTTAGGCTGCTACCTATAGCCTAGCATTTAGCTGCTGCCCCGATTCAACATTGAATTCTTTGTGATTTAACTCCATCTGACGGATCAAACCCTCGCCACTGCGTGCGTTGCGTCTGAGGTGGATTTTCAGATCAATGCATTACGTCGTGGCATACGGGAGAAACTAATTAAACTAGTTTAAAAAAAGGATCATGGGTTAAGATCGGATGTATTTTATTTGGAAATCTACCGGATACTTTGTGCAATTAACTTCCTGTTTGGTGCGATCTCATTGATGGGTTTTGACCAGATTTTGACCAAAGAGGAACTACAAAAAACAATTTAAATACACAACCAGCATATCTGGAATCAATGACAGAGAGCGACTGGGACCAGAAGTTTATTAATTTCTCCCCACTGATTTCCATTCAAAATGTTTTCGATCCCACCGGGCTCTAGGGAAGGGGCGTGCATACCGCCACCTACTGTTCTTGAGTGTGTAGCAACATTGTTTTACATCTATTAAATTCTATTTTTTAATTTTGTATTCTGAAGATAAATAAATAATGCTTTCCTTAATCTATAAATATCTTTTATATTTCCTTTATTTCCCAATAATCCTTTAAGACTCCATTCTTGGCCTGTCCTCTTTTCAATTTCTTCCTTTCAGGTTCATATGTTTTGCAGTTCATCAATACATCTGCATTTTCTATCTCTCCACATCCTTCACATTTATCATTATTTTTCCTCCCTATTAAGTATAAATTGTCATTTAAATAAGTATGACCTACTCTTAATCTGATCATTATTATTTCTTCCCTTCGGTTTCTCTCATTAATATTTCTATTTAATACTGACTTTTGTACTTTATATAACCGTCTTGATTTTTATCTTCATTCCACCTTTTTTTTTTTTGCCATTTTTCAATTTCTTTCCTCTTAATAAATGATTTTCCTTTCCCTAAAGGAATTGTAATTGTTATTGCCTCCTCTAATTGCTAATTTGTCTACTACTACTACATTTTCCCACTTTGACCTTTTAAGGTTAGCATATTGACCAAAAGCTGACACCAAAAATAAAGCAATCGATTATTTACAACAATATGCTACATTTAATGAAGACTAATACAGATTTTACTCCCTTATAAGAGTTTAGTTTTAGGTTTTATAGGGGAGAGTTTGTATCGGCAGTCATCTGGGAATCTTTTATGTATTTACTGGTAAAGAATATGCTGATGAAGGTTCTCAGTCATCCAGGTCAAAGTCATTCCGTAAAATTTTTTTTTTATATTTTTTCCGGTAGATTTCCAAATAAATGGGACGGTAGATTTCCAAATAAATGTTTTTGATATTTTTTGAATTTTTACGGAATACTGGTAAAGAACAACCTCTCAACCAATTTAATGTAAATGTTGCGTCGAACCAGAAAGTTATTTGAAGAGCATAGATGCATAAATATGTGCATAGCTTTAACAAGGGCCTCATGAAGGTCTGTTCTGTTATTCTCTTTTGGAGAATATAGACATTGTGGGCATTCATTTCCCTGATAAGCTGGTGAAGATTCTTAGACATCCAGGTCATAATCATTCCAAAAAAAAAACAAAACAAAAAAAACAAACAAACTTTGGACTTTGTTTTTCAAGTTTGAAGACTTCCCATTCAGGACGTTTTTCAATTCAAAATTACAGTAGCCCAACAAATCCTTGTTTTGGCTAAGAAAATATGCAAATTGAACCTGATGCCTGATCCCAATAGCTTGACTCTGAACCGAATTTGATCCCTATTACTTTTTGGCCACATGCACATTATTGTGCTGCCTGGTCAACCCTATGAAAATGTTCTGGAACTGCCACTGAACTGACACCCAATGCATGGAGGGTAACCCAAAAAGGGCCATTGTTAGAGAAAGTGGGTGCCTACAAAGTGCTGTTTTCAAGCTAATTAATGGAAAGTTAGGTGGAATGAAAACTAGACAAATAACAATTACAATTTCTTTAGGGAAAGGGGAAGGAAAATCATTTATTAAGAGGAAAGAAATTGAAAAATGGCAAAAAAAAAGGTGGAATGAAGATAAAAATGAAGAAGGTTATATAAAGTACAAAAGTCAGTATTAAATAGAAATATTAATGAGAGAAACCGAAGGGAAGAAATAATAATGATCAGATTAAGAGTAGGTCATACTTATTTAAATGACAATTTATACTTAATAGGGAGGAAAAATAATGATAAATGTGAAGGATGTGGAGAGATAGAAAATATAGAACACGTATTGATGAACTTTAAAACATCTGGACCTGAAAGGAAGAAATTGAAAAGAGGACAGGCCAAGAATGGAGTCTTAAAGGATTATTGGGAAATAAAGGAAATATAAAAGATATTTATAGATTAAGGAAAGCATTATTTATTTATCTTCAGAATACAAAATTAAAAAATAGAATTTAATAGATGTAAAACAATGTTGCTACACACTCATGAACAGTAGGTGGCGGTATGCCCGCCCCTTCCCTAGAGCCCGGTGGGATCGAAAACATTTTGAATGGAAATCAGTGGGGAGAAATTAATAAACTTCTGGTCCCAGTCGCTCTCTGTCACTGATTCCAGATATGCTGGTTGTGTATTTAAATTGTTTTTTGTAGTTCCTCTTTGGTCAAAATCTGGTCAAAATCCATCAATGAGATCGCACCAAACAGGAAGTTAATTGCACAAAGGATCCGGTAGATTTCCAAATAAAATACATCCGATCTTAACCCATGATCCTTTTTTTAAACTAGTTTAATTAGTTTCTCCCGTATGCCAAGACATAATGCATTGATCTGAAAATCAACCTCAGACGCAACGCACGCAGTGGCGAGGGTTTGATCCGTCAGATGGAGTTAAATCACAAAGAATTCAATGTTGAATCGGGGCGGCAGCTAAATGCTAGGCGATGGGTAGCAGCCAAAACGTTGCAATTTCACATAATCCTGACGAGATCCGAAAAACCGTAGCAAAAACTAGCAAGCGGGTGATTATGTATCCTCTCTGTCATTGATTCCAGATATGCTGGTTGTGTATTTAAATTGTTTTTTATTTTATTTTTAGTTCCTCTTTGGTCAAAATCTGGTCAAAACCCATCAATGAGATCGCACCAAACAGGAAGTTAATTGCACAAAGGATCCGGTAGATTTCCAAATAAAACACATCCGATCTTAACCCATGATCCTTTTTTTTAACTAGTTTAATTAGTTTCTCCCGTATGCCACGACGTAATGCATTGATCTGAAAATCAACCTCAGACGCAAAGCCGCAGTGGCGAGGGTTTGATCCGTCAGATGGAGTTAAATCACAAAGAATTCATAGTTGAATCGGGGCGGCAGCTAAATGCTAGGTGATAGGTAGCAGCCTAAACGTTGCAATTTCACATAATCCTGACGAGATCCGAAAAACCGTAGCAAAAACTAGCAAGCGGGTGATTATGTATGTTCACGAAGTAAATATTATGTAAATAAACCCTACACTTCTCGCTATAAATGTAATCAAAACCCATTTAAATGCAGAAACTGATTGAAATTATTGATTTTCCCACTAAAAGTTAGAGAAATCTCAGCCATGTTTATACCAAAATGTTACAGTTTCACATTATCTTGAAAAAATCTTTGCAAGAAACGAACAAGCAAGTGAATATGTACATTCCCTGAGTAAATATTCTGGCAACAAACTATACATTTCTCACTAGAAATGTAATCAAAACTGATTTTAATGCAAAAACAAACTCAAGTTATTAATCTTTCCACAAAAAAATGAGCGAATGTCGGCCATCTATATATATTTTTTTCTTCTCCCAGCTGGAATCTTGAAAGTCACGTGACTAGGACGTAAAACAATAGAAAACGTATAGGCAGAAGAAACGTAACAGTACCACAAAAAAATGGCCATTAATGTACCTCCACTACGTTTTGCAGTGTGGACCAACGTAGTGGGGGTACATTTTCCCATGAGACTGGGTTGTCCATTAGTAGCCTCGTGAGACCATCCTGATCTCGCGAGCTTTCAAGGTTTCACTCGCAGATCAGTCTGGAGACTCTCCGTTAAAGAAAATTTGGAGCCGTTCACCAAACGAACGTCCAATCAGCGTTGGCTTTGAGGCGGGTTGAGGTGTGACGCAACAAGAAGCGCGACAGTTCAGTCTAAAGAACATGGCGGCTTCAGCCGATGAAACTAGCGTTAGCGTGGCTATCGAGCAAGTTTTATCGGAATTACAGAGTATTTCTTCACTGAAAGAAGAGCAAAACACTGCTCTGGAGGCTTTTCTCAGAGGAAAAGATGTTTTTGCTCTTCTCCCGACTGGTTTCGGCAAGAGTAGCCTGGCTGTTAGTACGTCATATGCTTCGTTGATCTGATTGGTTTATTTGGCCCGTCTATCACCAACATAGACCAATCAGCTAACCAGTATTTTCGCCCCTTCTAGAAATTACTTCAACGGAAGGTTTCCAGATGGATATGCAGAGCAAATCCATCTGGCAGAATCAGGTTAGTCCATTAGGGAGTTAAAGTACAAGAAAAAGACCTGATCAGATGATGACAATTAGAACTTTCTTACCTAAATGCAAAACAAGGAGGAAACTTATGCCATGAATCGTCTATAAAACCATCAACCAAACATAAAATTCTTAAAAAAAGAAAAGGACCCTTGTCAGAATTGCTGGCAGCAATCTGAAAAATATTCAATACAGGATGGGTGAAAATAGATTTGAGACATGTAATGTTTGAAGAGACATGGCCAAAAGATTTGTAGCCATTAATCCAGCAAAATGTGGTTCTAAGAAGCACTGACTCAGGGGGGCTGAATACAAATGCCTTTACCTTTTGATAACAAAAAAAAAAGGAATTTTGTAATTTTCCTCCCACTTCACGAATATGCACTTGAGTGTTGGCTTAAATGCCAATAAAGCACATTGATGTTTGTTATTACAAATTGAGGAAATATGCAGAGGTTCAGGGGCTATGAATACTTTAGCAAAGCACTGTAGAGAGAGCGTATATTTTTTTTGAATCTCATGCACATCATGAATTGCAGTATGGGACAAATGCATATCTTTATTATGAAATAAAGAGAGCTTTCAGTGCAGCAGCAGTGACCCCCAAGCATTGCTTTCAGTTTTATAAATGCCAGGGTACTGCTGCAGTGGGAGGTATAAAACCTGTTGTTTCATTTGACAAAGGAAATTAGAATGGTGTTTTGTTGGAGAAAAGGCTTTAACATCTATAAAAACTGTAATTTATTTCCACTGAGGCTAGCTTTTCTTTTCTGACAGAATGCTGTTTATTTGGAGCTATTTCTTCTTATGTTACACCCTATTGGGTCACAACTTGATGTGAATTACTTTCTTTTTCTATTGAAGAAAAGAAACATTTCATTGATTTCCACAATAAAGACTGTGTTTCTATACACCATTGATCACTTGCTCAGGTTTTTATAGTGTATTTTTTTTACCAGTAATTCTAGGATAAAACACATCAATAAAATGTATAACACACTGATCAGACAGAGAACATTATGACCTTGTACCATGATAGGCAGGAGATTGTTCTTTGCATCTCAACCCAGTAGTTTTTGGTGGCTTTAAGCCACGATACTACCAAATATTGATACTCTTACATACAAAATGTAAGAGTTGTTTGAATTTGTAGCCTCGGTTTTCTGTTCTTAGTAGAGTGGAAGATATCGTAGTGCTCTTACCTATCTGCTTCAATATTCAATGCTGTATGTTCAGAGATTGCTTTTCTTCTTTCATTCCTATCCAGTTGGTCCATCTCATCTGATTTATTAACAAGTATTTTTTTTATCCTCACAATTGCCAGTCACAGAATATCAGGGCTTTTTAAACCACAACAACGTGTGAAAAGCAAAGCAGAACAGCTTGAAGTGGTTTTTCCATTTTTGAAAAAGAGTAAAAAGATAAGGTGGAAGCTAATTTTTCAAATAGGTTCTGATGTAGCGAATATTTAACTTAATTGTGGAGCTAGTTTACACTGCCGCTGGCCTCTTACACTAAGTACGGTGTAGGTACCAGATTGACTCGGGCTGCCAGATTGACTCGGGGGCCTGCGCCTTTTGATGACGTCACAATACATAATTGTTTTAACGTTTGCACAATTGCGCAAAACATTTTGATTGGTCTGGACAGCTTACTAAAGTAATTATAGCGGGGTGTATGTTTTATTCTAAAGTGGGATTGCGGTTGTAAACGGACAATTTTACGAAGAAATTCTCCATGGTCCCTGCGCCTTCCGATGACGTCACCGAATTAGCCATGGGCCTTGCGCCTCCCGATGACGTCACATTATGGCAACGCCACTCAAACAAACTACATTGAGCCCGCGGTCTGCATTTGTAACGAGAATAAATTCAGGAGAATGAAGCTAAAGGGATACAAAAAATAAACTTGTAATATTACAAAAACAAAAACATATAGTGAATATATACCCATTTCCTGTAATCTGTAAAAGAATTAATGAAAAATGTATGTTTTAATGTATTATAGGTATTTGGTCAATTAACGGACAGTGCCAAACGATTACCGTTTATTGGCTAAATAAAATAGATTTGTGACAAATAGAGACCGCGGGCGCAATGTAATTTGTTTGAGTGGAGTTGCCATATCGTTACGAGTGGCGATGCCATATAGTGACGGGCGGAGTTGCCATATTATGACGTTATCAAAAGGCGCAGGCCCCCGAGTCAATCTGGCAGCCCGAGTCAATCTGGTACCTACAACGGCATTAGAAACAGCCTTCATATTCTATGGCTGTGTCCAGATGTCCTCCCTAATCAATATATAGGGCACTATATGGTGCTACAGCCATTTTAAATGAGTGTCCAAACATCTACTGGATGAAAAAGTAGTGGGATCGAAATTTCCGACAATGCATCTTGAAAAGCAGTGATCATCCATGGTCACTAGACAAGCAGATTAATCCCAGAATGCTTTGCAAAGAGAGCTCTCCTCATAAAGCATTATGGGATCCCGCTGTTTATGTCACTACCCGATCCGTACCAGTAGTATGCACCTGTAGTATGCTCACTCCTCCCACACACGGTGGTGCAGTTAGGGACCGTCAACAAATATTTGAACCAAGCATTCTTGAGAAACAAACAAAAAAAAAAAAATTCCTTATCTTATGACCAGCTCAGACGAAACTAATATAAAATCATGCCAATAGATAACATATGTGAGGCACACTTGCTTTTATGCAATTTGAAGCTATTTTCAATTTTTAAGATATTTTTAAAGACAAAAGTTGGGACTTTTCATCAATAGCTTCCAGGTCATGTGACCCACTGACTCCAAAACTATGTCAAATTGTTTTACTACATTAGCCTGATGCAGGGATGGGAAGTAACGAAGTACAAATACTTCGTTACTGTACTCAAGTAGATTTTTCTGATATTTTTACTTTACTACTTTTTTTTTATGGCGACTTTTTACTTCTACTCCTTACATTTTTACACAAATATCTGTACTTTCTACTGATTAGCCAGTCACTTCATTTGGATGGGATTAAACTGATTTCAGATAATAAAGTAAAAAATCTTGGTGTTGTTTTTGATCAGGACCTGTCATTTAAATCCCACATCAAAGAGGTTTCTAGAATTTCCTTCTTTCATCTGAGGAACATTGCAAAAATTAGAAATATCCTGTCCAGGGGTGATGCTGAGAAACTAGTCCATGCATTTGTTACTTCAAGGCTGGACTATTGTAATTCTTTACTATCAGGAAGTCCACAAACTGTAGTTAAAAGCCTTCAGCTGATCCAAAATGCTGCAGCCAGAGTTCTAATGAAAATTAAAAAGAGAGATCATATCTCGCCTATCCTGGCTTCTCTTCATTGGCTTCCTGTTAAATCAAGAATAGAATTTAAAATCCTCCTTCTCACATATAAAGCCTTAAATGGCCAAGCTCCATCTTATATCAGAGATCTGATTGTTCCTTATGTTCCTAACAGAGCACTTCGCTCTCAATCTGCAGGTTTACTAGTGGTTCCTAGAATTTCTAAAAGTAGAATGGGAGGCAGATCTTTTAGTTATCAGGCTCCTCTCCTGTGGAACCAACTACCAGTTTTAGTCCGTGAGGCAGACACCCTGTCTACTTTTAAGGCTAGGCTTAAAACTTTCCTTTTTGATAAAGCTTATAGTTAGAGTGGCTCAGGTTATCCTGAGCTATCTCTATAGTTATGCTGCTATAGGCTTAGACTTTTGGAGGACATAGGGACCCCCATTTCATCATTCTGCTTCATTCTCTCTCTGTTCTCCTATTCTGCAGAATCTGTTAGTTCAATCTCTAACCTTCTGCTCTCTCTGCTTTTCCTCAGAGTAGCTTTGCCTCGTCTGTTCCTGTTTGGCTGTGACGTCATCCTGGAAAGAAACATCAGCTGTGCTGCTTCTATCAACACCCTTGTTTATAGATGTTGGAGATCGGCCTGTTTTCCAGTGTGGTCCTGTTTCTCTGACCGTGACTGAGTGGATGTGCTTTCTTCGTCCTCTGGCATGGGAGCTGCCTTGGAGCTCGTCTGCCTGGCTGTGTGTTTCCTGGACGGGGCCGCCTTTTACAGCTGCTTTTTGTATCTCTGCTTCTGTCTCCTTGAACCCCAGTCGGCCTCGGCAGATGGCCGCTCACACTGAGCCTGGTTCTGCTGGAGGTTTCTTCCTGTTAAAAGGGAGTTTTTCCTCTCCACTGTCGCTACAAGCATGCTTAGTGTGGGGGATTGTATTTGAGTCAATGAGTCAATGCAATCAACTGGTTTTCCTTAGATAGAAAACTTTGTATCAATTTGATCTGGTTGAACTGTAAAGTGCCTTGAGATGACATGTGTTGTGAATTTGGCGCTATATAAATAAACTGAATTGAATTGAATTGAATCCTTACATTTAAAAAAAATTGGCTCGTTACTTTAGTTTTGAATCATTTCAATGGAGTTACCGTTATTATTTTTCACGTCATCAATACCAAATTCAATCTAATTGAATAGGAATCTACGTTGCATTTGACGCACCACTACAAGATGAATCGACAGATTCGGCGGTATTCATTGGCGGCAAATCATTGCAGCCTGGTGGCGGTGGCGTTAGCATAGTAGCATGGACGACGAGATGATTGAAAATGAACACAACGGAGATCTAGTCCTATTGGCAGACATCCATTTAAAATGTAGGCAACGGCATGAAAAAAGTGATTTCTACTTTTACTTTTATACTTAAAGTAAATTTACAAGCCTGTACTTTGTTACTTTTACTTGAGTAAAGAATTTTAATCAGTACTTCCACTTTTACCAGAGTATTTTTTAACACAAGTATCTGTACTTTTACTCAAGTACGGAAAGTGAGTACTTTTGCCATCTCTGGCCTGATGGGCACAGTCATTTTTAATCCATTTCAAGTCTAAATAAAATAATATACTAAAATATTAAAAAGTACAAAATAGTTTATGAATAATTTGTCAATGAAACAGATGTTATATGCAGACACAACATCAAGAGTTTTTGATATTTAGGGTATTTACGTACATTTAGCCAAAATGCAGGAGCTGGAAATTGCACCTGTTTTATACATGCAAATGCATTTTGGTCCAAAAAAAAACCTCTTATGCCACATGACCCTCAAGTTTTTTTGGTTGCATTCTTGCATTATTTACAACCTCATATTGTGATAACTTTCATTTAACAGAACTATTTTATTTTTAACAAAGCAGTTTTACATGTGAACCATCAGTATGGCTGCATGTTCACAGTTTACTCTGAAATCTGCTGCATAATAATTTGTGTCTGTCTGTGTACATGTTTGTGAGTAGGAGGTAATGGTTGCACTGGTGCATGGGGTGGGCTGTCCCTATTGTTTAGAGACCTCTCCACCATCTGCCAGACTGTGCCTGGCCTCTGTGCCTGATCTTGCCTGACGAAGAGCAGATGTTTCCTCTCTCTCTTGCTCCCCATCAGGACCTACCCTGCACTATTTCAGCCCACTTTGGCTCAAACTCATAAAGTGAACACGTGCTGCACCCCTAATTAGAACCCTTGCTCATCAAGATAAGGTCCAAACATGTTTTATCATTTTATGTTGCGTTTACTACCACATTCACATAGATTTTCATTTTGGCTTTGGAAATATCGAAACTTATTGAATTAATCAATTACCTTCAAACTTGCACAAACTGCACATGTGGAAAAATGTAATTTACAGTGCTATGAAGAATTATTTTCTCCCTCGTATATTTTGGTTTTTGTCAGATCATCAACATTACTTAATATGAGAAGGAAATGTGTTTTTTTCAGCCTCATAAAGGGCTTTTCCAGTAATAATATTCTCTTTAAGGTCATTTTATAGGCAGTTAGTAGTCTGCAAGATAGTTAACCCACCCATTGTCTACTGTCTGTAAATTGCCAATTCAATTCAGCTTATTTATATAGCACCAATTCAAAACACATGTCATGTCATGGCACTTTACAGAGATAATTTAACCAGATCATCCAGTCAGATTGGTTCAAGTTTTCTATGTAAGGAAAACCAGCTGATTGCATCGACTCATTGCCTCGAAAGCAATTCCTCACACCAAGCATGCTTGTAGCGACAGTGGAGAGGAAAACTCCCTTTTAACAGGAAGTAACCTCTAGCAGAACCAGGCTCAGTGTGAGCGGCCATCTGCTGAGGCCGACTGGGGTTCAAGTAGACATGCAGGAAGAAGCAGAGATATAAAAGGCAGTTGTCAACCAGTTCCACAGGCGGCCCCGTCCAGGAAAGACAAAGCCAGGCAGACGAGCTCGGAGCCAGCTCCCATGTCAGAGGATGAAAGAGAGCACATACAGTAAGTCACAGTCAGAGATACCCAGCATATGCTATGCTTGAGATAGTGGACGTCCTCTATCTCAGTACCTAGGTGTTCATCTGAATAACAAACTGGAATGGACTTAACAAAAATGAAGCTCTGTATAAGAAAGGTCAGAGCAGACGCCCCTAAAGATCTTCTATGACTCTGTTGTGGCATCAGCCATTTTCTATGGAGCTGTCTGTTGAAGCAGTGCTTTATCTGTAGCTGAGAGAAAGCGGCTGGATAAGATAATCAGAAAGGCCAGCTCTGTGATTGGACGCCTTCTGGACTCAGTGGAGGAGGTGGGAAACGAAAGGATCCTAACTAAATTAACATTTCTGTTGGATAATGTCTCCCACCCCATGCATGAAGCTGGTGCAGAACTAGAGAGTTCCTTCAGTGACAGACTGAAACACCCTAAATGCACCAGCAAGCGTTATCACAGATCCTTCCTCCCAGCAGCTGTAAGACATTTATAACCATCACTGTTACCAACAACCTAAATAAGCCTTTACATTCATGCTGATTTTGCACAGTTTCTACCTTAGTTAAATAACTTGCTGCATTTTCCCATAGTAGCTTTGCCTTGTATGTTCCTGTTTGGCTGTGACATCATCCTGGAGAGAAATATCACCTGTGCTACGTTTAGGGTCTCCTGGATAAAAAACCCCAAAATTTTAGGGGTGATGTGACCTTTCCCTGTTACCGTTATATTTTAGTGTCTTGTTAAACATATTGAAGCTGAGTAGGTTTGGACCCTTTATCCTAAAATATGCAGGTAAGATAGAAAAAACATGCTTTTCTTTTCTTTTTTAATCATATTAACCAGGTTTGTCTAAAATAAAGGTGAAAATGTTCAATATAGTTTTATATTGCCTCGTCTGTTCCTCTTTGGCTGTGACTCCATCCTGGAGAGAAACATCAGCTGTGCTGCTTCCATCAACACCTTTGTTTATAGATGTTGGAGCTTGGCCTGTTTTCCAGTGTAGTCCTATTTCTCTGACTGTGACTAACTGGATGTGCTCTCTTCATCCTCTGACATGGGAGCTGGCTCGGAGCTCATCTGCCTGGCTGTGTGTTTCCTAGGCGGGGCCGCCTTTTACAGCTGCTTTTCGTATCTCTGCTTCTGTCTCCTTGAACCCCAGTCGGCCTCAGCAGATGGCCCCTTACAGTGACTCTGGTGCTTCTGGAGGTTTCTTCCTGTTAAAAGGGAGTTTTTCCTCTCCACTGTCGCTACAAGCATGCTTAGTGTGAGAGATTGTATTTGAGTCAATGAGTCGATGCAATCAGCTGGTTTTTCTTAGATAGAAAACTTTGAATCCATTTGACTGTATGATCTGGTTGAACTGTAAAGTGCCTTGAGATGACATGTTGTTAATTGGCGCTATAGAAATAAACTGAATAGAATTTTGCACATCTCTGATGTTGCTGCTACTTTCAAATAACCATTACTACAAAAATATCCATATCTGTATATTGGTTATTTATTCTCCAGGTGGACAGTATTTATATTGTTAAGACACTTTATTGTACAGTATTTTATTGTTTATCTTTTAACTCTTCACTAGTATGTTATTCTTATACATTTTTCTAAGGTGCACATTTGTGTGACAATTTTTTCTATAATCTTTTCCCTGCTCTAAACACCAGAATTTCCCCACTGTGGGACAATAATTGATTTTCTATTCTATTCTAAGTGGTCATCCAAGAAAATACTTAAGAGAAGGAAATTGTTTGGTAAAAGGCGGAAAGCTCACCTATTCAATGGGCCAAGGTTATGATTTAAGACATAAACATTAAATGATCAGACAGACAAGAATGATAATCATATATATATATGCATATAAATGGTCATTTTGTGCCCAGATTAGAACTGGTAGCCAACCTCTAGCAGTGGCCAGGATATGTATAGCAAAATGTCTCCCAGTAGAGAGTGCGGTTTCTTAGTCTGTGGTTTTTAAACTTAATGTGGAGGAAGTTGAATATCATTTCTCCTTTATTGCCCCTGGTATTTTGATCTGAGAATTTCCTTTTTTGAAAGTATAAATAATGGAAACGTAAACATATTTTGACTATCTAAGGATGAAATTCTTAGTTGGATGTTTGACAGATATATTTGCTACTTTTCTTTGTAAATCCTTGGATAGAAGACAAAGAGTGCCTTATCCATGTTGTGCATAAACATTTACCTTGATTTCTATTTGCTCATTTTGTTTTTGTGTGTCTTCTTTTTTGTATTCTTTGTATGCCCATGTAGGCTGGGCACCATTGGCATGACATTAAAATCAAATCAATTCAATAAGCTCAAGGGTAATTCTTGAATTTTAAAGACTTGAATAAGTTAAGATATTCAGATTAAAAAGAATGAACTCTGTTAGCCTATTTTCCTAATAATAATGGCTAAAGAAACTCTTTCTTTTCTCCTTTTATTTGCTTTTGTTTCCTGGTAGAGTCATTGGACATCTACTTGGCTTATTTTATCTATCATTAACCAAGGTAAATGACTCTGTTTAGTCTTGAAGTTAATAGAACCATCTTTGAAGTGACTGCTTACAATTTGACTCAAACTCTTATACAACTTGAAGAAAAAAAATCAAT
This sequence comes from Cyprinodon tularosa, assembly GCF_016077235.1. Classification (NCBI taxonomy): domain Eukaryota; kingdom Metazoa; phylum Chordata; class Actinopteri; order Cyprinodontiformes; family Cyprinodontidae; genus Cyprinodon; species Cyprinodon tularosa. Next base: position 1,153,505 of record NW_024039418.1, on the reverse strand, counting down.
AATAGCAGCAGACTTTCTCAGACCTGGACACGGTACCAGACCCTCACAATGGCAACGCAGTTCAAGGTGGAGAAAATGAGGACAGCGTTAGAGAAACATAAAATACTACAGAATTTGGCCATATGTGTTTTTTTTTAAATTAAAGAATACTGTTTATTCCGTATCTGTAAACCAATTTTGACAGTTTAAGATCAGATCTCCTTTGCTGTTATACATCTCAGCCTGCCCATTCTGCTCCCCACACTGCTAAACCTGCACCTTCCTCAGACTAACAGCCTAATAGAGACCTAACTACATGGAGATACTATTTAATAATGCCTAAAACTTCAAAAGTAAAGATTTTTTTCCCCGAAACAACTATAACAGAGCTCTGCTGGTAGTTTTGTTTTGAAAATGCAAAGAAAGCGGGCTCTGAATCCCATTATTAATCAGCTTTCTCGTTTTCTCATCACAGTGAGGAAACCACAAAGCATTAAGCAAGCTGGTCTTTCTGTAAACTTTCACCATTTCAAGATAAACAGGAGAAAATGGATGTGTTTGTTGTAGGCTTCAGGATGTATTACATAGCAGTTTACAACACAAATAATCTCTGTTAATATTTTTGTGTCCCAAAATTCAAAAAGATGTAAAAATATTTAGTTTCAGATTATTTCTGATCTGTTATTTGTTAGTCAATGTTAAAAGTTACAAGGCTGCAAAATAAGTGCTGTCATCAGTATAATTATTAAAATCACTGATTGTAAAAACATTTTTCAACTTTATTTACTGAGGATAAGAAGTTACTAAAATGGCCAGGAGTATGTAAAAAAAAAAAAAAAAACCTGGCACACAGTAAAAAAAGAATAAGATAAAGAGACCTTAACAATTATTCAAACCAAGATGTTTGTGGGTTTATTACTTTATAAGGGAAACTCTGTCTGCCACTGAAAAACCTCATTTATGATGGGATGGACAGAGGCTCAATCAGAACAGTGTTCATTTAAATAAATAAACTTTACTTTTCTCTGTCATGAATCCATAAGGAACAGGAAATAAAGATTTTTCCTGGTAAAAAGTTTATTCAGGATGGAAAATGTATTCGTTATTGAACGGACATTCAATTGATTTAACTGAGACAAGGGTGACATCACTTAGACACAGTGGGATTGCTTAGAGGAAAGCAATGTGATCATTTCGTCTCCAGCTGAGTCAGGAAGTCACATGTTGGTTTGGCAAGGTAAACAAAGGAAGGCATGGTGACAAACAATCCCACAGTTCACATTTCCAACATTGCAGTGGCTCTTGGACGCTGGCTGAGAGGAATTAGCAAGGAGGAAGAGGGGGCATTGACGCCACAGCGCCCATTAAGAAGAGGAATCTTCAGTAGACCTGGCCTGGCATAACAAGCCTTGACATTGGTCTGCGTCTAATTTTGACATTGGATCTAGAGCCTTATCTCCTATGCCTTCACTTTTTGAGACAGCAAGAAGTACTTGGGTGAATCAATAGAGGGAAAAATAGGAGGTGGAAAAGTTTGTTTGTACTTTTCCATTCCCTAAAGAGGGATTTCATTGAGTACATTATGCCAAATAAAATTCTAGGTTGCAACTCTGGGCAGCAGAGAGGTACCCTATTGATACTTGGGCTGATATGACAAAAACAACATGTGAAGACATTCAATAAGAATTTACATGGGAGTGGAGAAGTGAAGTGGCCAGACATATGCACCATCTTGCTCAAGGCCATTTCACCAAGCAGCCAGATAGTACTGCTCTGCTGGACTGAAGAATCAATGCTATGCAGTAAGTGACTGAAACTCAGATATTTATGTAATGATGGACAAAAGAGCAAAAGCATTCTCGCAAAGAGAAAACATACTGCAGCGCTCATTCAAGCGATATTATGAGAGAATATTGCTTTTTCAAAGCTGTAGTAGACTGTACAGTGTGAGCTCACTTTTTCCAGGTTGCCACTGCAAGGCATTCCAACTTGCACACAGACTGGGCAGAGTATGTATCTTGACGCAACCAGGGTTTCGCTACCTATTTCTCAAGAGCTAAAATCCCAGGATAAGAGATAAAGCCAGCAAAACACAGTCCATTTTTCAACACTTAACCCTCCTCTACCTGCCCCTCCCCTCGCTGCTGAGGCAAACAAACATAGCCATTTGAGGAGACCAGATTTGGAGAAGTCACCTTGTTCTGCCTTGTGCTAACTGATTAGAAATCACAAAACTGCAAGGGAAGTCAATGAATCTCAGAGAAAAAAAGGTTTTGAAGCCTTCAAGTGGGCACAGGAAAATATGTCTAAATAATATGTTTGTTTTGTGCCATAGGTGTACCTGGAGCCGCAGAAAGAAGTAGGCTAATGCAGGTGGATTCAGTTAAAGAAGAGGAGAGACAAGTGGGGCAGCAGGGACAGACAGGAGATCAAAATAGCTACTAAGAGAACAGTAAGAAGAAACAGAAAATATTTGCCTTGGCAGAACTAATTGAAGAAATATGATTTTTTTTTTCTCACATTTTTCTCCATTTTCTGACACGCTTAATCCCAAGTGGGGTTGCGAGGGGTGATGGTGCGTATTTCCAGCTGTCTACGGGCGAGAGGCAAGGTACACCCTGGACAGGTCACCAGTCCTTTGCAGGGCAACACAGAGACAAACAGGACAAACAACCATTCATGTACACACTCACACTTAAGGAGAATTCAGAGAAGCCAATTAACCTAACAGTCATGATTTTGGACTGTGGGAGGAAGCTGGAGTACCCAGACAGAACGGCATCCTGACTGCCATTAGCTATCAGGATGAAATCCTTGCACCCATTGTCAGACCCTATGCTGGTGCAGTGGATCCTGGGTTCCTCCTGGTGCACAATTACTGAATACCAATTTGAGTTTCTGCAATAAAATTTCAGCAAAATGGACTAGCCTGCTGCATAATTTTTTCACTGTAATTTTTGGGGTGTCTTTGAATTTAGCGCTCTGTAGGTTGATAATTTTCATTCCTATCAAATGATGTGGCATCCTTTTGCTCCTAACACATCACACAGTCTATATGGATATAAATAAACAGCATGATTTTTCCCCCCCGCATTGAGATCTGATGTGTTTTCAAAGTGTTTCTTTAATTTTTTTTAGCAGGTTGGCTGGGATTGGCTGAAAGCGTATTATGGCTGAATGAGCTTGAGATATGTTACAAAGAAAATAGGTAGGCTACAATGTATCTACTGATGCCACACTTTTCAGATTTTCATTAAAAAGTAATAAATAAATAAAAAATAATAATTTCCCATCATATATAGGTAAGTGCCATTTTATGGTTATCTACTTTAAGGGGTATATACAGTTTTGCAAACCGCTGTTTATATCATAGGGACATTTTTTAACCAGTGAACAGGGACACAAGTACAAAAGGGTAAGAAAAAGTACATTAAAGCTCTTCAGTTCAAAACCCAACAGGGGTGCATTTAGAAATGGAACATTTTTCTGTCCTGTCAAAGGAGACGGAGCGGTAGCCATATTACAGCAGACAGGGTTCTGTATTTGTGTGTTTGAAATGTTATCCCATTCAGCTGAAGAATAAGAAAGAAAGCTCAGCCAAGATGATCCCATTTTAGGCTTTTACAATCCCCTCTCTTCATCTCTCCAGGGGCTTTGGTGAATCATCTTAGCCCACGATGATTCATTGGTTTAGAAACTGAAATCTTTTTTTGAGCAATTAAGTGCAGTTCTTTTTTCTCTCCCATCTTCCATTTTGACACACGAGAGACAAAGCTGGTGTACATCTGAGAGGAATTAATCAACAGCACACTGAAGGAGAACAACATAAAATGCTAAAATGGGGCTTACTGTAGCTTATGAGTGATTATCGGGATCTTGAGTTAGCCGTGAATATTGCAATTTGAACAACTGAGGGATGCAACATATAATCAATAGACGTAAGCAGGAGTCTGTGAGGCGACACTTAATGCTTCCGTAGTAGCTACAGTAGTAGCAATAAGTTTATAAAAACCTATCTACACATTGTTTCAATTCAGTTTTTGGCAGAAAACAACAATTCTGGTCATAGTTATGCCAGAAACATAACCCGCCATGTGACTGTTGCAGAAAATTTACCAATCTTGAACTATGATATTGTTGTTTTGAAGCTCAATATACCCCCAAACCCTCCAGGGTGATAACCAGGCCTCCAAATAACAGGAAAAAAAAATCCAGTGGAATCTGATTGCATCTCTGGAAAGCAGCCGTAGGGCGTTGACATCCCTCTACCAGAGACTCCTGGAACCAGCCAGATATTGAACATTTTTGTTCCGACCAGACTAAACTTTTAACTTTTTTTTCTCTCTAAAACTGGGACAAATACATTTTGTGCCAGAATTTTAGTGGATAAGTGTTATAGTTATTTTGGTTGTGATAAATGTAGCTGTGAGACGGTGACCATTTGCAAGCAGGAGTGGTATGGCTCGAGGGCAGTGGCGTCAGAAGCACTTCTAAATGGGCCCATTTTCCACAGGAGAAGAGGCTAAAGTGCAATTTACAAGCCACATGCGGCTGTAAAATTATTATTTTCTTCACACTGTTGTCAACCTTATCAGCCTGACTAAAAATGTAAGCAATAATAAAGTTTTTTATCATCTAATACAGAAATTTACATGCAAAAAGCAGCCCGAAGCATGTTATTTAAAAATCACAAAAACAGAGGCATAGGCCACTTTAAATATGTTAGCATTACAAGTCTTTTATAAATTAAGAGTGACTGGCAAAGTGTCTTTATTGCAATCCAAAATATTTTTAACCTAATTGACAACAGACTACAAACTTTTGTGACCATAGAGCATAAACCAAAATGATTTTAATGATGTTTTATCAGACTTATGACAGTTTATTTTGTTTTTTGTAAAACCTGATGTTGTGTTTCTGTTTCTTTGTAGCCCAAACTGGAGCGTATACATTAGAAACTAATCCTAAATTGGAAACAGTGTTGCATATCTACGTGCATAATATGGGGGTTAAACGAGCATATAAAGAATCAATGTAAATAGTTTTACTACACAGCAAAGCGGCGTGTCCAGTGTATTTACTGCTTTATTGTGTGTGTGAATTTAGTTTCTAAACATTTAAATCAAGCCTTAATAATTAGACACCTAATTTTTTTTTTTATATGGGTGTCATGATCTGGCCTGTTTGCTCCCCCTTAATTGGTTATTTCTCTTACCTGTTGTTTTCCCTCCCTTCGTCAATTATCATTTATTCCTTTCACCTGTTTCCTTTGGTTTATATTCAGTTCAGCCTGAGCATTCAGTGCCAGATCATTAGTTGTTTTCTGTGAGTCTGTTCAGTTTTTTTTTTTCATGGTTCATGTCCTGGATCCTGGCAGCCAGTGGAAAGAGGTTTTTGTGTCTCTCTCGTCTCCTGATCGTCCACTGTTCCTCCCCCGCGGAGTCCTCTGGGTTTTTGGCTCTATATGTGGGGAGGTTCAGTTTTTATCTCAGTAAGCCTGGCTTCAGGGAGCAGACCAGTTTAAAGGTCCTGCATCAAGTTCTGGTTCCATGTCCTGTCTCTGCTACCCTCTTCCACATAGCCTGCTCTTCTGCACCTGATCCTGTCTGCTCCTGTGCATGACCACCTGGTCATGCTTCTGGTCCCAGTCAGACTCTGAACCCTCCTGGGAGCCTGTGGATGCCTGGAAGTCTGGATCCTGCCACCTGTTTCTGTTCCTGCCTGATCTGGATCCTGTTCCTGTCTGTTCTGGATCCCTGACCAGGATCGGCTTCCAGCATGTCCTCTGGAACTGCAGCACTTGGGAACATTCTTGGTCTGGACTGTTAAACCAGTTAAGTGGCCAACTCAGATAATCATCTTCTGTCAGATGATCGTGGTCACTTACCTGTGTTTCTCCTGCAGAGTTCTGTGATTGGGCAGTGCCCCGCTCCCCATCCTGCAGTGTCCGCGAGCCACAGCTCCACTTTAGTTTTTGTTTTATTATTTAATAAACGTTTTGAACTTTCCTACTGACTGTCTCTCCTTGAATACTGGGTCCATCTGTCCTCGGTTCATGACAATGGGACAGTTTTTTTTTCAAAGGACAGTTGGCAAACCTACATAGCTACCTTAATAAGAGATTTTATGAAACATTTTATTCTCATTTATCTTTATCAGTAGTTAAAACCAAGATATTTCCAGTGACACCTTTTGCCAGAGACAAATTATCCATAATGGAGACTCTCTTTGGAAAATAGAGAGGTCTGATCACCCTAATAGTAGTTTTGAAGCAAATTTAAGCAGATTTCTCCAAAATGTTTGTTTAGTTCAGCCTCTATTAACATGATCTAGGGCCCATTTATGAAAAGGCTATGTGATAAAGCTAGGCATAATGAGGTCATGGAGGGGATTATGTTACATTGGTTAAATTTACCTGTGCATCAGGCATCCACGTTAGGCATAAATATATACAGTATATATGTATATATATTGTAAGAAGTGTTTTTAAGGACTTAAAGGAGAAAAGTGTGACTGTTAAATGCATGTCAATAGAAAAAAACAATAAAGTGCCATTTGCCATGGTGTTTGCTGACGTAGGCACCTTGAATCATAGATTTAAAGTCCATTCTGCTCTCTTGACTGAAGCTGACTGGGTGTCCGCAGGGATTCAACCGACCTCCACAGCACAGCCAAAGGTCACACAGTAGAGGTATGGCTTTCTAATGCAATGCCCTTTTGTATCGTCTGAACTGCCTGCATTGTATTCCCCTCACATAGGCTTCTTGCTGGGAGAGAGGCTTTGAGAAGCGGGATAAGGAGAAAAGCATTGACAGCAGTTCTAAAGGGCAATCATACAAATAATGCAGTCCAATGGCCCTCTTTATTGGGATTAAGGCACCAGCACCTCTGATATTGGATAAACAAAACAACAGGCATTTTCTGTGATGGCCAAAGGACTCAGGGAAAGATGAAACAAGACATGTTAAAGAAAATAATGCTATGTTCTTGGCAAAGTCTCTGGGATGAGCTTTACCTTTTCCTGTTGTGGATGTGTTTTTAATGGGATACCAACATTATGTTGATAAAATAAAGGAATACATACAAATTGTATTGGATCATTGTTGAGAGCTGTCTCCAGAATACTGATAGAAACCTCCATGTAAAAAAATAAAATGTGCCATCCCTAACCACAGCACATTTTCTTCCCATATATCAGTCTTTTTATAATACTCTTTTCAAAAGATAATTTCTAATAGTATGCCGTCGTTTGCAGGATGCATTTTACTGTCACTTGTCAAAGTTGCTGTCAGTGTGCTAAAATGCAGCAATAAAGAAAATCTTGCTTTTAATGAGCTACAACTCCATGAGGTCAATTTTTAGAACTACATAAGGATAAGCAGCTAGGGACCATAGATGGTTAGATGCATATACATTAGTAGCCATTCAGTTCCTTTTTAAACATCTATCTTTGTTCTAAAATATTTTTTCTGTCATGATTTGCGGACGTTACGATCTATGGAGAAGCACCTTCCCCTTAACCTGACTCCGCCAGATGGATTTGCTCCGCATATGGGAAGGGGCAAAAATACTGGTTAGCTGATTGGCCTATGTTGGTGATAGACGGGCCAAATAAACCAATCAGATCAGCGAAGCATATGACGTACTAACAGAGCGACGACGAAGAGGAGCCAATTGATAGATCAAACTCTTGCCGAAACCAGTCAAGAGAAGAGCAAAAACATCTTTTCCTCTGAGAAAAGCCTCCAGAGCAGTGTTTTGCTCTTCTTTCAGTGAATGTTCTTCTTTCGCCATGTTCTTTAGACTGAACTGTCGCGCTTCTCGTTGCGTCACACCTCAACCCGCCTCAAAGCCAACGCTGATTGGACGTTTGTTTGGTGAACGGCTCCAAATTTTCTTTAACGGAAAGTCTCCAGACTGATCTGCGAGTGAATCCTTGAAAGCTCACAAGATCAGGATGTTCTCATGAGGCTACTTTCCCCTGGTCAGACCCTGTAATTCAGTGAAAGTGTGGAATCAGAGTAAAAAAATATGCAAGCCCAGGAGAAGGAGGAGCTCACTCTAGTCGCTGGAAGTTGGCTGCCATTCGGCTGGGGTTTACCTGGGAGGGGCCATTTTGAAAAATTTGGTGGTTGGAACATAATGGAGAGGCCTGTGTTCCAGCAGTATGTGATGAAATTTATTGCAAAATAAATAAATCAAAGTGGGTTATCAAAAGGACTGCAATCCATATAAGAGACAGGTAAAGTCACAGATGTTTAAAGTGGGGAAAAAATGGCTACCCACAGAACACAGTGTCTGCGAATGATGGCTCTAAATTCTATATGAGCAATATATGCAACTAGTTTCTTCTCCAGAACACACTGCATGTTCTAGTTTCATCACAAATATTTCATTCACATGATAAACTGTGTCTAATATTCCTAATGTAATTCCGCTGTATTACACAACACATATGCTGTACGTAGATTGATTTATTTGGACTTCTTCTTCTGTTGTTTGACTTGTGTTGTAACTAATCTTTTGGGAACTTCTTGACAAAAAATCTGATCAGAAATATGTTGAGAGAGATAATAACATGTTCACTGCATGTTTTCCCAACTGTATCAATATGTTTGTAGACATGATTATGCTCTTAGCTAGATAATGACTGAAGTTCTTTTACCCCATTTTCCAAAAAGAGGTAAATTATTTAACATAGTTAAAATGTAAATAGGATTGAATGATATTAATTATTCAGCAAAAGTATATTGGAATATGTTTCAATGCAAACAGCACAACACAATCTAAAACATTTAAGCTCAAATAATCAGAATAGCTAAAATGTTCAAATATTTACAACAATCTATTCAAAACATAATCTCTGCAGGAAATAGAATGTATTTTTTGTCTCTTTACAGTTATCTTCATGCTCCTATTAATAGAAATAAATCCTCAACATTGCCTTATTCTTTCTGATTCTGCGTAAAAACTAACAGCTTGTTTGTATGTTTAAATATTCTTTTACTGTCTGACGCAACCTGTTGCAAGAGGACACAATATGGGCAGGATTACTGCTGGTAGATAGGCATATAGGATTAGGGGAAAAAAGTAATTTATCCCCCTCCTGACAATTAGAGCATATTATCTTTGTAATTACTATTATTATCACAATTAAAAGGGAAAGCATTTGTGAAAAGTGGTGTTCAGGACACTGCACATTACCCCCTTATTATGTTAAAATTCTTATTAAAAATCTGAAAGTGCAATTATGTCAGCTGGCGAAGAGTCATTAAATCCAGTATGAAAGCGTCCCTGATATCAAATGGGGAGATTGTGCCTCTCTTCAAGCCTAACTCTCTCCACAGTACAGCAAAGCTTTGTCACGCTCTGCAAAGGCTCAACAAAGGACACTGTGGTCCCATTAGCCAAGTAAACAAATCAGAGTGAAATGAGATGCTTTTTTTTACTGAAACAATGGTTTTCCCATAGGAGAAAATATGGCTAGAGATGAAACCCAATAAGAAAGCACAAACTCTTCTAGAAACACTGTGAATAGAGGTTTCAGAGAAACAGGCAATATTCATGCAAATAGAATGGGGGAAAAAAAATCTGTTGATGATTATTTGTCTGAAACGATTATGTGCTGTTTGGGCTTTACAAGCAATTCTGGGAAGTACAGTGTAATATTCACAGCAAGAGACATGCTTTCATAAGGTTTTCAGAAGCAAAATCTGATCCAAAGGTGGTTTCTACCAGCAACTGCACTACATTAGGCTTTTATAGCCAATTTATATTGCTGGGAAAATATATTTCCTCTCCCTTACAGATTTCTAACATTTTTGCTCCTTTGTCACACTCACATAAATGTCCCATATTTCAAACGAGGATTACCGTATTTTCATGACTATAAGGCGCATATAAACGTCTTTTTTTCCCCTCAAAATGTGCGGCGCGCCCTATGTGTTACTGCGGACGTTGTTGAGACCGCCATGAGAACGTTAAAGGGGGAAGAGTGGGCGTGGATTGTGTATAAAAGAACAGGTATGTGCTTTATGCAGAGCATTGTTGTCATAACAACCCTGAAAATGGCAAAGAGACATGCCTATGAAGCACAGTTTAAACTGAAGGCTATCAGCTACGCAGAGGAACATGGAAATCGAGCGGAAGAAATTAAAATTGAACATTTTCAAGGAGGTCTGTCGTGGTGCTTTCGTTTTATGAAACAATTTTTCCATCCGGACCAGGACTACAGTAGCTCAGCAACGTCCGGCAGATTATAATGAAAAGCTGGCGAGCTTACCCTCCTACTGCAGCAAAAACATTGCCGACAAACGCTTCCAGCCAAGCCACATCACCAACATGGACGAGGTGCCGCTCACTTTCGACATCCCGGTGAATCACACGGTGGAGAAGAAGGGGACCAGCACGGTAGCGATAGACACAACGGGGTATGAAAAGGCGTCGTTTACTATTGTGCTTGGTTGCCACGCAAATGGACAGAAACTGCCTCCTATGGTGATTTTTAAGCGAAAGATTTTGCCTAAAGAGACTTTTCCAGCTGGAGTCGTTATTAAGGCAAATGAAAAGGTGTTTTTTTTTCCACTCATCACCATCGCTGTTAATCTGTGACTCCATGTGTGCTCATCTCACAGCCGATGTGAAAAAAAAAGGTGAAACAAAGCGCCGGGCATGTTACGCCGCAGTTTGTGGATGGATTGTAGATGCTTGGGCTAACGTGTCTGCTGGCACTGTTGTTCGAGCTTTCGCAAAAGCCGGCATCATTTCCGAGGAGCCGCACGGCACGGAAAGTGACTCTGACCGCGAAGAAGGGGAAATTGGCATGTCTGATTTAGCGCAGCTGTTTAATTCAGAAACAGAGGATGATGACTTCGATGGGTTAGGGTTAAATACAGTAATTTTAACATAACTGAGACTGCGCCTTTTAGTACGGTGCGCCTTATGGTCGTACGGTACCTGAATGAGGCTTTAAAACCAACCTGGCCTTATACTGTATGAAAATGTAATTGCTCTTAAACTTAATAACTGGCTATAGCAGCGACTTCTATTAAAAATATAGTAGATACCTACAAAACAATATGTTTTACATATGAGCTAAAAGCTTCGCTATGACCTGACAGTAAAATATTGTAGTAAAATACTGCCTGACTTCTGCCAGTGTGCTCCAGGCCAGCTCAGATAGCATGGGATTATTTACCACCGTTATGCTGATGATGCTCAGCTATATTTGACCATTGATCCTGATAGTGTTAACTCTAGTGTTTTTTCATGAACTTTTGACATGTTTCAGATAAATTCAAGCCTGATAAGGGTTAAATTTAAATGAGTGTTGTTTCAACTCTCTTAAGGTGTTAACTGTTTAGCTCTTTCAAAAGTGTTATTTCAACCGGATCTAGGGAGGTACAATATCGACAGTTTAAAAGTGCTGAATTTACCTCCCTGGGACTTGAATTACCACTTCCAATTTTGCTGTGCAGAGCTGCAAGGAATATCTTGATAATGTCAGTCATGCTCTCCTATGCACTGCTCACCCTCACCCACAAGACCCTTAGCCATCTATGCTAAACTTACATCAATTGCAGAGAAGATTATGGGTGTAAGGTGACCGTCCATGTCTTCTAAAATTAAACTTGTCTGGCTTTGGCACCTCCATCTGTGTGCAGGGCAGAGGAGACCCTCCAAGCAGTAACCACCACATAGCAGTTCTTAGACATGCCTGTCAGAGTATTGATCCTCTCTGGTATCGTGTGCAGTAGGACTTGCATTAACTCAAGACAAGTTGACATCTCAGACCCATTAAGGCACAGATGACCTTAAAGGAAAAATGCAGCCCACCTTAAAATACCTTTAAAGAATCATATGTATATATATATATTTTTTTAATTGATGGAGTTCACATTGGCTGACAGCAGTATGCATGCCTTCCTGAAATCTTATCCGTATTTTTTATCTTATCTGTAGTGCTTTGTTGTAGAGTGAATGAAAATTAAACATTCATTTTTACAAAGAAATAAAAAAAAGCTGTGTGTATTTGGATTCAGCCCTGTAAGTTAATACTTATAGAACTATCTTTAACTGAACTCACAATTGTAAGTCTTTGGGACGCTATTTTTACTAGTCTTGAAATTTTTGATTATTTTTCCTTACAAAATAGCTTGGACTTAGCCAGACTGGAACCATCTGGGATCTAGTTTTTGATTCTTAACATCAGTTCTTTAAAAAATTGTTTGTTCTAAAGCTTTACTGGGCCATTTTCACAGAGGAATTTACTTTGCCTGTTTCTCAATTCACTAAACGCGAGTACGGACTCGTGTCCTCATCAAAGATTTCCTTGAGAAGAACACCGGAAAGTGTGGACTCGGGAAGAACGGGAGCACGCAGCATAAATATGGGTCAACTGGAACAGAGCGTACTCGTGATGTCACCACATGCCTGGCTTGTCTGTAGCTGCATTTCAACTCCTGTTATTAATAGTCTCTAAATAATAATATCTAAATAATAATCATAAATTCTGATTTTTTTTTTTCATTTGGTGGAGGAATAATTATTAACTCAGTTAGATAAACACAAATCAAATAAAGATTTTGCCAAATAAAACAAAAAACTCGCCATCAGAGCCAGCGGTCCTTCACACACAGCTATGCCGAGAGAGGGCTGCTGCAGACGGGCTGAGGTTAGACCTGACCATGACTGGCTGGATGTGCTCTCTTCATCCTCTGACATGGGAGCTGGCTCGGAGCTCGTCTGCCTGGCTGTGTGTTTCCTGGACGGGGCCGCCTTTTACAGTTGCTTCTTGTATCTCTGCTTCTGTCTCCTTGAACCCGAGTCAGCCTCAGCAGATGGCCGCTCACACTGAGCCTGGTTCTGCTGGAAGTTTCTTCCTGTTAAAAGGGAGTTTTTCCTCTCCACTGTTGCTATAAGCATGCTTTGTGTGAGGGATTGCTGAAGAGTCAATGAGTCGTTGCAATCAACTGGTTTTCCTTAAATAGAAAACTTTGAATCAATTTCACTGGATGATCTGGTTGAACTGTAAAGTGCCTTGAGATGACATGATGTGAATTGGAGCTATAGAAATAAACTGAATTGAATTTTAGCCTCGGAGGTCCGCTGGTTGCCGCGGTCCTCTCAATTTCGGAATTTTTTTTTTTTAAATGGCGTATTAAATTGGTAATTGGGCCATATAGTGACACTTAAAGTATAATGTTCTCGCCTCAAAGGATCTTAAAGTTGACCTTATTGAACAACAGCAACAAAAAAAGAGAACTTTTAACTTCATACTAATACTAAACTGTGTGAGCGCTCCACTGGAACCTGCTGCTGCCGCAGTGCATGCTGGGACAGCTGTCAATCGGCGAGAACAACGTCTGGGGACTTTGTCCGTTCTCAGGCTGCTGTTCTTGTGAAATGGAACAGTACTAGGGCTGAGGTTGATGACGTTTAACGAGTACACAAGCTCATTAGAATGCACAAGTACACATATTGAGAAACAGCTTTTGATTTAAACTATTCCATTTTAGCTCTGACTGCCCAAAGGTGAACATCTGCCTTAGTGTTAAACTTTTGTTCACTATCACTGAGCATAAAAGTATTGTAAAAGGTACTCAACTCTGACCATCTTTACCAGTTTTACTAAAAGCAAGTTTATTTTAATCTTCGGAGGGTTTTTTCTTTTAACATTGACTTTCTATTTGTTCCTGGTTCATAAAGCCAAGATTTTTTAGAGTGTTGAATAAAGATAACAGGTCAGCATTTTGTTTTTTCTGACCTGTGGATCCCTGCACTTCCTAAGCATACTTATCTTGCTTATTTGTCTTTACATGCTCAGCCTCTAAGTCTAGGAGGAGGCCGTGTCTTAAACGGCTTCTTGTTATGCAAAGAGTGATTGCTGAAAGGTCAAACCCAATGCAATTGTTAAGGTTTCTCGAGATAAAAAGTTGGCTTTCAATTTGTCTTCATAATTAAACTGAGTTACAATACATTAAAGGGTTTTCAGTCTATGTGATTTTTTTTATTTACTGTAAAGATGAACTTTAAAATACACTGAATAAAACTGAGTTTATATGTCTTAGTCTCCCATCACATAGAAGAATTAGAAGAAAGATTGACTGGAGCTCCATCTGCAATAATGAGGGCAAAGATATTGTTTGTTAGGTTGAAACAGTAGCAGATCTCATTGACAAATGAACATTAAAAATATATGTTTAATGCTACCACTGACCTATAGTCTTATGAAGAACATAGTTCATCCCATTAAAGAGTTGGCTCTTCATTAAAGCAGTTCTAACGAGCCTTCAGTTTTGGTCGATTTTGCCTCCCACTAGTGGACAAAAGAAAATAAGAAATTTTTTACTTGGATTTTGCTGCTGTTGAGTTTAGAACCTTGGAACACACTGCAAAAACAATCCAGAAATAAGTAAAAAATGGCTTAAATTAAGTATATTTAGCCTTAATTTGAGCAGGTAAATAAGATGATTTGCCAATGGAATGAGTATTTTCACTCTTAAAATAAGATAGTTAGATAATATTTCATTGAAATAAGACGATAAAATAGTTTTTTCTTATTTTAAAAGGAAATTGTCTTGTTCCATTGGCAAAGTGTCTTACTTATCTCCTCAAATCAAGGAAAAACACACTTATTTTAAGAAAAAATAACTTATTGAGATTTATATTTTTTGCAGTGCAGACAAATATATTGTCTGATAATTCCACACTAAACACACAAAGATCCTTGCAGGGATGTGCCGCATTATCAGAATATCAGCCTTGCACAATTTGCACAAATATACAATCTAGTTTAGTTGCATCAACTTCCGTCTTTATAACAAATGGGGAAAGAGGGAAGTGACATATGCCGTAAAGCATTCTGCACATTTGTTGTTGTTTTGTATGCCAGGGTTACCTCGAATCCTCCTCAAAATTGCTTAGTGTCAGGTTCAAACCCTCTCAACCTATTCTCATTATCAGTTCGTATGAAATCGTACGAAAGGTTATGCACACTATTTCGTACGTTTTGGAAGTTTTTCCTCAAAAAAACAGATCAGTGCGCATGCTCAGGCAGAAAGACAAAAAAAGCAGATCCGCGGACGGACGTAAAACTGGGAAAAACAGTGCAATAATCACTTATTCATGTCTCTAACTACGTTGCTTGCTGTTTTATGTCTTAGGGTCAGGGTTAGGGCTAATTGTATTTTAAATTCTATGTTCTTGAATGGTGCGTACGACGAAAAAAAATGTCCAAAACGTACGAAATTACGGTGCATAACTTTTCGTACGATTTCATATGAACTCATGATTAGAATACACTGACCCTCTAGGACCATGACAGAGGTGTCATTAAACTTGTAATAAGTCGCCATATAAAATAAAAAGTTATGGAAATATATTTAGGTTGAAAAGTTACTTAGAGTTTGTTTAGGAGTTCATTAAATTTCAATGTTCATCTCAATAAGGGGATATAGGTAAATATAAACAAAATAAAATCAGATTTACTTTCTAAACAAAAGATACCTGTCAGAGATCAAAACAGAAGGATCCAATAATTCGAGGTGGACAAAGCAGTTAGATTTCTCAAAACGCTTTATTAACAACAGGGTACAATGCGTCGGTATTTAAGGCAGGAACCTCCGTAGGTGGAGACAGTAGATTAGTGACCACATCTTTCTGGAAGTGGATGATCACAAAAGAGTTAGTCACTAACCTGGTTTTATAATTGAGTCTGAGTCCAGAGGTTGAGGATTGTTCTGGCTGACGGCTGCCAACGTGGCACAGTGGTTCCTGAACAGTGAGTCCCAGACACAGGTGGAGGACAGAGGACAATCAGGACATCAGAACCAAGCGAATGGATGTAGGAAGGATAATTCAGAGAGCGAAGCCAAAGCCGATGTCGAAGACATTGTCAGAGCCCCGATAACCAGTGAGGTGCCAACTTCTGTACCCAATGAGGCTGACAGGCTGGACAAGGGCAGGTAAACTCAGTGGTCAGGAAACGGTTTTGGTCGGTACAGAAGCAGGCAGAGATCAAGCAGGAGTCAGAAGACAGATCAGGCAAACAGATCAGACGGGAACAGAAAGTCTCAGAGTTAAGGAGGCAAACGGATCAGGATCGGGTAGTCATTACACTAGTATACTAGACCTCTTGACCTAGTATGAACCTACTAGACCCCTCAGGTCATCCGGATCCGGCCTTTTATCAATTCGCAGAGTCAGAACCAGACATGGAGAGGCTGCGTTCAGCTTCTATGCTCGACATGTCTGGAACAAACTCCCAGAAAATCTTAGATCAGCTGAAACACTTAGTTTATTTAAATCCAGGCTGAAGACCCACCTGTTCTCAGCTGCATTTACGTAGATTTTATTCAAAAGTTAAAATTCGCCCGTCTCTGTATTCTCTCTTTTTAATTTTAAATGTTTTTAATTTTGAATCACGCTTTTAATTGTTTTTAATAGTTTTCTTTCCCTTTTGCTTATAATGTTTTATGTAAAGCACTTTGAATTGTTCTGTACATGAAATGTGCTATACAAATAAACTTGCCTTGCCTTGCCTAATTCTCATGACATGGATCAAAATAATCTGGCACTGATGACTGGTCTGAAGGCTGCTTAAACAGAGGCTATTGAAGGTGGATCAGATAAGCGGATAATAAAAACTGGGCGGCGCTAAGCAGGTGTGTGAAATGAGTGATCAGATCAGGCATCAGTACCAACATCATGACAATACATAATAATTCTATATTATTAGGAAAACGTTCAGTTATAACTAGTCTCATTCTTTTTGTTAAGACATGTCCTGTTTCTAGTCTCATACATCTTATGTTCCTCACTCTCTTCTGTGAGCTGTTTGTTTCAAAGTGGTATTTCGTTTACTTGTTTGTTTGTTTGTTTTTTTATTTATGCATTTCAGAGTTAAACAGACAAGACAAAAAAGAGAAAAAATAAAATATAACAAAACAGTAAACAAGTACAACAAAACAAAAAACAAGACAAAACAGTGTCAGCAAACTGAAAAACTGATAAGAGAATAATATATTATTATTATATTAATAGTGCATATTAAAGCATGAGGCAGAGTCAAAGAGGACAAAAAATAATTCTGCAGATATTGTATCAAGCGGATCAACATAAAACATGGGATATCAATAAAAAAAAAAATACAATAATAGTTCAATCTGAAAAACTCACACAGAGAGAAAAGATAATTAGAAGAATTTATTGATAGAGAGTATAGTCTTTGGCGCTCAGACCTCGGCAGGAACATTCATGCTGAATTATGCTTTAACATGCATGAGTAGATAAATGAGAATAGGGATGTTCCCCCGGCCTGAAACTGGTGGTGGTTTAGTCGGAGCTGGTTGACAAGGTGATCTGCTGAGCAGAATGTGGGACCAGAAGACTGAGGGAGCTGACGCCAGGCTTCACTCAGAGACTCGGGAACTGTCCATGATGAGCAAGCATGAAGCGACAGTGGAGAGGAAAAACTCCCGCTTGGGAAGAAACCTCTGGCAGAACCGGGCTCAACATGGTGGTCTTCTGCCGGACCAATGCGGTGAGACAGGGGATGGTGACAACTTGGATAATACTCTGATGAGGTTGAGGTGAAGTCGAGTCATGGGGACGATTCAGCTGCGATGGCGGGGAAGGGGATGGAGGTGGGTGAATTGACGTCTGAATCGAAGTCCGACATTGCGATTGCAGGAAAGCGGCTGGGATGAAGATTTGGAGCGTTTATAAAGTGAGCGCAGGACGCTGATTGGGCTTGCGGTGGAGTAGTTCGAAGCTGAATGGCTCGCTTCAGAGATGGATTTGCTTCTGATTGGATGGTGGTAAGTCAGAGTTTCTTCAATTGAACTTCCGCTAGAGCTTCATATGACAGCATTGAGATAATAAATAATGAAAAAAAAAGAGGTCCAGAAAAGAGTCATTTCAACCCATTATTTTGAATATGTCTATTAAAAGGACCCCACACATCTAGAAACTTATCGTGATTGTCTGACAAAGAGTATCGAATTTCTTCGAGATAGAGACAGGACACCATATCATTGAGCCATTTTTTAAAACATGGAGGTGTAGAGGATTTCCATTCCCTCAGAATAACCCGTTTTGCAACCACCAGACCAAACATTAGAGCCTGCTGCAGAGACATGGGAAGAGTAACGGAGAATTTAGAGCAACCCAGAATTATGAAATGATTATCTGGATATAGAGCTTTACCATAAGCGTTACTATAAAATTTGAATATTCTGTACCAAAAGTCCATAAGCATAGGGCAAGAGCAAAACATATGACCTAAAGTCCCATTGTCAGATTTACATTTGTCACATATAGGAGAGACACTAGGAAACAGTTTATTAAGTTTGGTTTTAGAAAAGTGCAAACGATGGATAACCTTGAACTGAATAAGTTGCAATCTGGAGTTAATGGAACATGTTTTGATCCTTGACAGACTCAAATTCCACATCTCATCTGAAATTTCGACTAGTGTATCAGAAGCCCAGGCCTCTTTTATATGATTGGTAGAAGGAGATGAACTGAAAAGATTCATTTCGTTTACTTGTTTACCTGAAATTGTACTTAAACGTTGAAGTGTCCAAATATATTAGAAAAATACTCATGGACATTTATGTGTCCAGACTGTATTTCATTTATATTTTGGTGTTATAGAAGCCCCCGAAGTTCATTCATTATAATTATCAGAAATGTCAAAAATAGAAATTTATTAATAGTTAGTAGACTTTAGTCAGTGTTTGTGATTTGCTAAACTACATGTCTGCATCCTGTGAATGCTCTGCATTGATTCAGTGGACCAACATGGTATCTTCATTTATGAAAAAAAAAAAAAAAAACTCATTTAGATTTCATCACCTAATCTCCACTGGAAGGCTATATCTGATACACTTAAATTTGTTTTCTCTAGTTGTGAATATATCTGTTGAGCGGGTTCATGTGTCTCTTTCTGCCCATCATACCTGAAAACAGCTGCTCCCTCCCACTGTCTTTATTACACATAATATTAATGTAGAGCAACCCGGCACTTGACATTTTTATTGAATTATTTACAAGGGAAAATAATGACACCAGGGTCTCAGGGCCAAACAAATAAATAAATCAGATCCCAAATCAAATAAGGGTGATGTATGTGGAGCACACTGTTATTAGGTTAGGTGATAGGTGTCAGCGTTTACAGTGCCAGCTGTTGAGGCTTGCATGGGCTTGGAAGCCATTGGAATTCAACTATTGCTTTTGTTTTGATTTATTCCTTTTTTTGACACCTGGTTCCACTTTGACAAAAGAAAAAATGTCTTAAGTTCTATTAGACTGTTAGACAGGGAACAATAATTTCTAGTAAAGGAATATCAGCTCTGTTCTATGTCCACAGTCAGAAAAATTAAGCACTTATAGAAAAGAACACTGTCCACACTGTAAACATGATAGAGGCTCTGTTATGTCCTGGGGTTGCTTTGCTTCATCTTGCAGAGGGTGTCTTCAGTCTCTGCGAGGTACAAACTGAAGGTATCAGTGGTTTCTAGATAGAAATGTGCTCCACGGTGTCAGAAAGCTTGATCTTAGTCATAGGTCAAGGCTCTTGCAACAGGATAATGACCCAAAACACATAGTTAATACCCATGAAAGGCTAAACGGGAAAACTTTGAACTTTTTTGAAGTGGCCTACTATGATCCTCCACCTAAATCCTTCTGAACATTGTGAGGAGATGAAACATGCTGAAAACGGTCCCCCGTAAACCTCAGACAACTGGAGCAGCTTAATTGTTCATGAGGAGTGGACCTAATACCTGCTGAGGGGAGAAGAAGTGAAAGTTATAGAAATCATTTAATTGTGGTAATATCAAGTGAAGGATGCAATGATTTTTCTCCAGGAATTTTCCTTGAGTAGATTTTTTTTTAAACCATGGTTGAAAAGCAATGTCTGAGATTTTCATTTCTTTTTAATTTTTTCATATTCATGTTATTTCTTTGACAATTGTTGACAGTTTTTTTAAGCACATCAGATGAGGGAGTTAAGGGCTGTTAGAGTCAACTGAATTTTGACTGAAATGCAAAGTAAATAGTTTGACACTTGATATATATCATGTTATATATAGAATTTACACAGGCACATACGTAATATAAAGAGTCGGACCACCATGCTTTAAATTGAAGAAATAAGAGACAATATTTAAACACCCAGTCAGTAATAAGAACATAAATCCATAACATTATTTAAGCTTAGACAATAACTACGGAGACTGGACTCATGGGAAATCAACTGCAACTTTTTTTTTTTATAATCCTAGGTTTTTACAAACGTTTATGCGTTTTTTTTTTAAATCTTCTAACATGGCTCTCGGCTATAGTTATGGAGAGATAAAGGTGTTTAGCAATTTGTGTGGTTTCTGCTCATCAGTTTGTTGATTAAACACCCTGTTATCAGCAAACCCACATGTTATTCTTGAATATGTGTTAATTACAAATAAAAAAAGATAGCAAATAAACATGTTTTTTGGCAGTGATTTTGAGTTTTGAGTGATGAAGCTCGTCACCTTGTAGAAGTATTTGTACCTATTAATTCTTTGTATTAATGTTTTGATCAACATATAGCAGGAAGAATATATATATAATTTTTCTCATTCCCTTTTCTACCATAGCATTGAACGAAATTCAATCCATCTCAAATGCTCCTAATTCCACCTGTAAGAAATTTCACCCAAGTATAAATGTATCTGTATTGTGAGGGGCTCAGTGGTAACCTGACTCCGCCAGATGGATTTGTTCCGCATGTCCATCTGGAAACCTTCTGTTGAAGTAATTTTGGGAAGGGGCGGAAATACTGGTTAGCTGATTGGCCTATGTTGGTGATAGACGGGCCAAATAAACCAATCAGATCAACGAAGCATATGACGTAACAGAGCGACTACGAAGAGGAGCCAATTGATAGATCAAACTCTTGCAGAAACCAGTCGGGAGAAGAGCAAAAACATCTTTTCCTCTGAGAAAAGCCTCCAGAGCAGTGTTTTGCTCTTCTTTCAGTGAAGAAATACTCTGTAATTCCGATAAAACTTGCTCGATAGCCACGCTAACGCTAGTTTCATCGGCTGAAGCCGCCATGTTCTTTAGACTGAACTGTCGCGCTTCTCGTTGCGTCACACCTCAACCCGCCTCAAAGCCAACGCTGATTGGACGTTCGTTTGGTGAACGGCTCCAAATTTTCTTTACGGAGAGTCTCCAGACTGATCTGCGAGTGAAACCTCGAAAGCTCACAAGATCAGGATGGTCTGACGAGGCTAGCTCAGTGGGTTGCAATGGATAATATGCTAAAAATAGAGGAAACACCAAGCAAAAGAGCAGACAGCGCAGAGAGAAAGTTGTGGAGTAAATTTGTCGGTGTTTAAGTCTAATTCTAAAGAAAAAAAAGGCATATGGCATAACGGTTTGTCATATGACATCACAATCCTGTCCTTTCTGAAACAGGATTATGACCTAAGCAATAGGTGAACATCTTGCAAAGAAATTAAATCAAAGGACGCGGGTCAGTGAGCTGTTCCCACTGCCACTAAAAGCCAATTGTTTGCTGGTTTGAAAGGGTTTTCCTGCCAGAGAACAGTTTTTTAAAAGAGATTTTCTGTCTGACTAAGTGGTAGGCAAAAGATGTGCAAAGCTGGTAGAGATACATTCTAAAACACAAGCAAATGACACTGCAGCAGATGGTGCTTCTATAGAATAGCGCTCTCCAACTTTCAGGTCTAGATTTGCAAACCTCAACATGTAAAAGGCCGACAGCCAACACTGCTGGTGTAAGTTAACAGATCCAGACCATTTTTGTCTAATTGGTTGACAAGAACTGACATGGTTTTCAAAAGAAAACAACAAAAATCATAAGGAGAAGTTGAAGAAAACAATGAACAACACTTTTACTGAGTGAAGAGGATTTCTTAATGCATTTGGAGACTTAATTTGATTGAGACAGCCAGAATAAAATGAATTAAATTGGACTTCAGTTCACAGCTGAAGCCTATTATCCAAACACTGCACAGCAAGGGACGCTGAGAGAGAAAGATATTGTGAGAGTGTGTCATGGTAAAAAAGAAATGGCGACTGAGAAGAAGACAGAACAAACTCAGACACAGACGGGAGAATTGTTGAAAGCCATTAGGGAAGGAAAAAAAGATTGAGAGCAAGCGTGGCCCTGGAAAAAATACCTCAGGTAAAAATGAGATAACTTCCCCACTTTTTATGGTTTTCACAATGAATATTATCAGAAAAGGGCATTCGGCAAAAAAATTATGATGAAAAAGAGCATGTAATAGTGAGGGAGGGTTCTCTATTGAAATAACCGTATGTATTTGACAGCCAAAAGGAGACATGACCCAAGAGGAGCTTCTGCAAGGAGACTGAGAGTGATAAGCAGGTCATTATACCTTAAACTTCAATAATCCCTTGACAGCAAAAGGCCCAGCCTTCTCCAGGGGTTAAAAGGCTTCTGGGTATCTATAAGGACAGATAAAGAAGATTAAAAGAACCAAATAATTAGGTGTTACCAATTAATTTGTAAAATAGATGTAAGATACAGTGGGATGAATTCATAATATAAGACATTTTAATCCAAATTTGAATTAAAATCATACTGAACCAAATAATAAGCATGTTAAAATGTAACTTCTGTATGATCAGAAAGGGGAATCTTTAAATTTCAATATTGTTTAGCAAATGAAGCAGGAGGGGATTTTACTTGTATTGCCTTCAGAAAAACAATTTTACAATTTACAATTGTCTAGATACATTCTTTTAGTAAAAAAATATTAGAGATCAGATTTCATTTATTTATTACAGGCTGTTGGTCACCTAGCATTTCTACGGAAGAGGATTAGTGCCACTGAAAAAATAAAAATTTAACAAAAAAAAAAGTCAGAAAAAAGTCAGATTTCTGAGATTAAATTCAGAATATAATATTATAACTGAAATAAATTTAAAAAATCAGTTAACTTTTTTTTTCTTTTCAGTGGCCATACTCCTGTTCCGTACATGTCCTTTTCAATCTCTGCATTTGATAAAAACTTTTAGTATTTGGTCTTGACACTGACCTGTAGTCAACGTCAAATTTCAAGTCTTTGGAGTCCAAGTCATATTTATATTTTTTCTCTTTATAATCAGTAACCAATCTATTAAGTATCTATACTTTACTCCATTACTTATTTTTCCTACTACTTCTGACTTCTACTCATTACATTTTCACAAAAGTATCTGTACTTTCTATTCGTTACATTTTTTAAACAAACGTTACTCGTTACTCTTGGCTTCGGTTTAATGTTTCTAAATATTTATTTCCCGTCATATGCTCCATCCAATGCAGATCATTGGCTCCACCCACATCTAGTGAAAACTAGTGTGATTGGATGAGTCATAGAACGCAAACACTCATTGGTTAGCTAAAGGAAATCATCAGAAGCAAGCAGGTGTTCTTCTAACTGCTAATGTGAATTGTCTATGCCATGCTACAATGTGGGATTTAGAAAAAGATGTTGAAATGTCTGAAAGGTCGGACACAGGCGAGAGCGTATCGGGAGACGGAGACCAACAAGACCTCCCTCATCCTTGGCACTATCTCAAAGAACTTTTTTAAAAATAGTTGAAAAATTGAGCTTTCAATTTATATAGTGGCATCTGGGTGTTTGTATTATTTTAAGTAACTTTATACTTTTATACTTTAAGTAGTTTTTGGAATGTTTTTAAACTACTCTACTTTATACTTCTACTTAAGTAACAAATGTGTGTACTTTTGACACCACTGTTCATTAGCCAAACCATTGACATATGTTTAAATAAAGCAGAGCTCAAAATAGAAAGGAGTTTCTAAAGCCATAAATGTGAGTTTTAAAGTCGTTGGGAAATCATATTCAAATGTCAAATGATTCTGGCTGTTAGGTTAAAAAATGTAGGTTCGTAAAAGAGGAACTGAGTCCACACAGAAAAGGGATTTTTAGCAGCTTCTGCAGAAGGAGAGAGTTACACCCAACTCACTACCCTCTGATGGGCTTCCTCTGCAGAGCCTTTTTATTAGCAGATCATAACACATGGGGTGGGTTACAAAACAGAGTGTTCTTCTGACAAGGCAATTGATCGGGTCAAAGGACAGAATGCTCCTCTGATTGAATCACAGAACAGAGTGGTCTTCTGATAACTGTGATTAGCCTTGCACATCAAACACCACTCATTTTCCACCACCGTTGCATGACAGTTTGCAGTAAACAGAGTGAAGCATCTCATTTCTCCAATGTTTGATATGTACACACATTAACTTTATAATCATCATTGAATAAACCTAACACTGGCTTAAACATGTATGTAAATGTAATCTTTATTAGACCATATTGTCCCAAAAGTTAGAAAATTTCTTAGAAAAAAAAACTCTCTTAAACCTGTGTTGTTGTTTTTTTTCATGTTATCTTATGCAGGTTAATTATATGTCAGCCTGAACACCAAAATTCGGCCAATCATATATCAACGGTCGTCTGTCAATCAAATTTTTTCAGTCATAGCATCTTGATTAATGTGTCGCAGCTAATATATGCAACAGTTAAAATAAGAAATAAGAATCCTTTACGTCCATTGAGTTACGTCCCAGTGTGCACGGGGATGGACGTCTGTGTCTTTGCAATTTCCCATTGCGAACCTACTAGCGCTAAGTTGCTAACTGGTCAGCAAGATGCTTCCGACAAACCTGTCACAACCAAACTTGCTTGCGAACCTTCCGCCACAACAATCCCGCCTCCTTGATAAACAACCAATCACATTCACTTTATTCACTCGTGTAAAGGCGGGCACTACTCAGGAGAATTCGGAAATGCAACGGTGGGAACGGCCGTTTCCCTATGACTTTAATAATTTACTGATAAAAATATATGAATAAATAAATGGTTTTTTAACACTTCAAGCTTTAATGGGAATCTAACTGGCCTATTATCAGGGCTGGTGCTAGGCATGCATAAATGAGTGGGTAGACAGGTATGTTAAGATGCATCATGCTTATATAAAAATCTTTAAGGGATGGTTTTTACCTACTTTGGATTTTTATTAGGGCCGGGACTTTAACACGTCAATTTCAATTAATTAATTAGAAAATATTCATGCTTAAAAAAAAATTATCCTATTGTGTTCCCTGTTTCTTTTACACCCGTAAATCTGACATATAAAGGGCATCATAAGCACTGGTTCATTGGGGATATTTAAGCTTAAAAACCTTGCCTAAATACCTCAAATAAGTGTGAACACATCTAAGCTATAGCAGGAGTGTTTTCGCAGTCGCCATAATAAGGGCTATCTGAATAGTGCTGGAAGTTAGGAGCTCTGACCAGAGACATTGATTATTTGTGTTAGTAACTGGCCTGATGAAAAGTAGCCTCAGTGGTATATGTTTTACTTTCACTTAATGCTACATATTGGATATCAATTAATAGGCAATGCTTTTCAGTGAGCTTAACGTCATAGTTCTGTCAATAATAGAAATATAACTTTTTCTTTGGTTTACAGCAAATACTGTATGCCTTGTTGCTATATATTCAATTCAATTCAATTCAGTTTATTTCTATAGCGCCAAATTCATAACACATGTCATCTCAAGGCACTTTACAGTTCAACCAGATCATACAGTCAAATTGTTTCAAAGTTTCTATCTAAGAAAAACCAGTTGATTGCATTGACTCATTGACTCAAATACATTCCTCACACTAAGCATGCTTGCGACAGTGGAGAGGAAAAACTCCCTTTTAACAGGAAGAAACCTCCAGCAGAACCAGGCTCAGTGTGAGCGGCCATCTGCTGAGGCCGACTGGGGTTCAAGGAGACAGAAGCAGAGATACAAAAAGCAGCTGTAAAAGGCGGCCCCGTCCAGGAAACACACAGCCAGGCAGACGAGCTCCGAGCCAGCTCCCATGTCAGAGGACTAAGAGAGCACATCCAGCCAGTCACAGTCAGAGAAACAGGACTACACTGAAAAACAGGCCGATCTCCAGCATCTATAAACAAGGGTTTTGATAGAAGCAGAACAGCTGATATTTCTCTCCAGGATGGAGTCACAGCCAAACAGGAACAGACGAGGCAAAGCTACTCTGAGGAAAAGCAGAGAGAGCAGAATGTTAGAGATTGAACTAAATAAATAAATATATATATACTGTATATATATATATATATATATATATATATATATATATATATATATATATATATATATATATATATATATATATATATATATATATTTAGATGGATAATATATATTTTTTAGTGGAAATACTTGTGCTTTAATTAATGTTCATGTACTGTTCACACTTCTATAACAGTATTTTTTAAAAGGAACTGCATAAAATATCAGGGGTTTCTAAATAAAGCTAAGATATTGTCCCTTTTAACCAATCTGATGGCTGATTAACCCAAATAGTTGGATTCAAACGAATAAATATATGAGTTGCCATTCTAATTTACTTAATTATTCAATGACCGAGGAGAAAAAGGTTTGGAATTGAAAAGGTGGTTTATTTTGTCAATATTTGGTTTTCGATTAAAATGTGATTAATTGCAATTAAATCCAGTAAAAACTTGTTAAAAGCCTAAAAGATTTCTTCATAATGAAACAAGGGATAAAATAGTGATAAAATTGGTCTCTACATTTGGTCCATTCTCTAATTTCTAAACTAAAATTGTCACCTTATATAACTTTGCCGAAGCAAAGTATGAACAATGAGAATATAGGCAAAAAAGGAGTAAAACGGAAATAGTGCAGTTAAAATAACGGTCACATTACAGCATAAGTGCAAACAAATTAAAGAAACTTTATTAAACAATTCATATTTGGAATACTGCATTTAAGCCAATCAGTTGGAGCTGTCGGCCTTTCCTAAGCTGTGATTAAACTGTATTCCTTCAGAGTAAATCAACCAAACACATCTTCCAGTCTGACTTACTGATTACTCCCAAAACAATTAATACCTACAACTCTTTTGAACATTTAACCCTTAATTTCCCTGATCCAAATTTCAAGGCAAGAAAACCTCTTCTTTTTGTAACTTTGTATCGTCCACCAGGTCCTTACTCTGAATTTTTAGATGAGTTTTCAGAGTTCCTTTCTGATTTGGTATTAAATACTGACAGGGTCATCATAGTGGGAGATTTTAACATCCATGCTGACATTGAAGGCGATAGCTTAAGAGCAGCCTTTAATGCTATCTTAGACACTATTGGCTTTGTTCAAAATGTGAATAGTCCCACACATTCTCATCTTCATACTTTGGATCTTGTGCTGACATACGGCATAGAATGTGAAGAAATAACAGTATTTCCTCACAACCCTGTCCTCTCTGACCACTTTCTAATAACCTTCAGGATTACTTTAACAGAGTTCTCCTCCCCCAAAAGAAGGTTCAATTTTAGTAGATCTTTATCAGATAGTGCAGTTATAAATTTTAAAGAATCTGCTTCACTTTCTCTCTCCTCTGTGTCACTGAGCAGTGCTGCAGAGTGCAAAAGCTTAGCTTATTCCCCTTCACAGGTTGATGATTTTGTTGATGGGGTTGCTAGTTCTCTGCGTATTGCCTTAGACAAAGCAGCTCCTTTGAAAATGAAAACCGTTAAAAATAGAAAGCTTGCTCCTTGGTTTAATGCAGAGCTGCATACTTTTTTTTTTTTTTTTTTTTTATTAAGTTTTCCAGATGAATATACAAAAAATGACAAAAGAACAAATCACCACCCTACCCTTGCCCTCCCAGAACAGCACATCATAGAACACTTTCACAGTCAAAACAACATGACGAAAACACCATATATTGATCTAAAGCATTCCACAAGCATGGAAAAAAAGAAAGTTATACAGAGTATTAAGTATTGACGAGTCAATCTTAATCACTTTTTCGTTGAAGGAATTTTAGTACAGGGTCCCATACTTTCTCAAACACAGCACCCTTATCTTCATTATAATGTCTCAGTCTTTCCAGGTGCAGAGTATTTGCTAGTTCTCCCAACCCAGAGCTGCATACTTTGAAGCAAAATGCTAGGAAACTGGAGAGAAAATATCGCTCCACAGGCCTGCGAGAGTCCTTCCTAGTCTGGAAAAATGGTTTACTGCTGTATAAGAGGACCCTTTGTAAAGCAAGAGCAGCATACTTCTCCTCATTAATAGAGGAGAATAAGAATAATCCTAGATTTCTTTTTAATACAGTTGCCAAACTCACCCAGAGCCATAGCTCTGTTGAACCGTCCATTCCACCTGCTCTTAGCAGCAATGATTTTATGGGATTCTTTATAAATAAGATTGATCTTATTAAAAATAAGATCATAAGCACTCCTCTATCCGCGATTGTACCTGAGGTAGTCATGGAATCTGAACCGGGTTTAGACTGCTTTGATCCAGTTGAACTCTCTGAATTAGCAAAATTATTGTCTTCATCTAAGCCTTCAACTTGTATGTTAGATCCAGTTCCAACCAGGTTATTTAAGGAGGTATTCCCTTTGATCTCCTCCTCCATTTTAGATGTGATTAATCTATCTCTGTTACAGGGATATGTACCTAAAGCTTTTAAGGTTGCTGTAATTAAACCTCTGCTTAAGAAACCGTCTCTTGACCCAGATGACTTGGTCAATTATAGACCTATATCCAATCTTCCTTTCTTATCCAAAATTCTTGAGAAAGTAGTTGCCAAACAAGTTTGCGATCACTTCCACCATAATGAACTTTTTGAAGAGTTTCAGTCTGGCTTTAGAGCTCATCATAGCACTGAAACAACTCTGGTGAAAGTCACTAATGATATTCTCATGGCCTCAGATAATGGACTTGTATCTGTGCTCGTCCTGTTGGATCTTAGTGCTGCATTTGATACAGTTGACCATAATATTCTTTTAGAAAGACTTGAATATTTTGTTGGAATTAAAGGAACAGCACTAG
This sequence comes from Cyprinodon tularosa, assembly GCF_016077235.1. Taxonomy (NCBI): domain Eukaryota; kingdom Metazoa; phylum Chordata; class Actinopteri; order Cyprinodontiformes; family Cyprinodontidae; genus Cyprinodon; species Cyprinodon tularosa. Next base: position 1,124,605 of record NW_024039418.1, on the reverse strand, counting down.
ACTGGTTTAAATCTTATCTATCTGATCGAATTCAGTTTGTTCATGTTAATGATAGATCTTCAACATGCTCAAAGGTTACCTGTGGAGTACCACAGGGATCAGTGCTAGGACCAATTCTCTTTACTTTATACATGCTCCCAATTGGTAGAATTATTAGACAGCATGGGATTAATTTCCACTGTTATGCTGATGATACCCAGCTATATCTGTCTATAATCCAGATGAAGCTAACCCATTACATAGATTATAGGCATGTCTTGAAGACATAAAAACCTGGATGACTCTTAACTTTCTGCTTCTGAATGCAGACAAAACAGAAGTTATAGTCTTTGGACCAGAGTCTCTGAAAAAGAAACTGATTAGCCAGTCACTTCATTTGGATGGGATTAAACTGATTTCAGATAATAAAGTAAAAAATCTTGGTGTTATTTTTGATCAGGACCTGTCATTTAAATCCCATATCAAAGAGGTTTCTAGAATTTCCTTCTTTCATCTGAGGAACATTGCAAAAATTAGAAATATCCTGTCCAGGGGTGATGCTGAGAAACTAGTCCATGCATTTGTTACTTCAAGGCTGGACTATTGTAATTCTTTACTATCAGGAAGTCCACAAACTGTAGTTAAAAGCCTTCAGCTGATCCAAAATGCTGCAGCCAGAGTTCTGATGAAAATTAAAAAGAGAGATCATATCTCTCCTATCCTGGCTTCTCTTCATTGGCTTCCTGTTAAATCAAGAATAGAATTTAAAATCCTCCTTCTCACATATAAAGCCTTAAATGGCCAAGCTCCATCTTATATCAGAGATCTGATTGTTCCTTATGTTCCTAACAGAGCACTTCGCTCTCAATCTGCAGGTTTACTAGTGGTTCCTAGAATTTCTAAAAGTAGAATGGGAGGCAGATCTTTTAGTTATCAGGCTCCTCTCCTGTGGAACCAACTACCAGTTTTAGTCCGTGAGGCAGACACCCTGTCTACTTTTAAGGCTAGGCTTAAAACTTTCCTTTTTGATAAAGCTTATAGTTAGGGTGGCTCAAGTTATCCTGAGCTATCTCTATAGTTATGCTGCTATAGGCTTAGACTTTTGGAGGACATAGGGACCCCCATTTCATCATTCTGCTTCATTCTCTCTCTGTTCTCCTATTCTGCAGAATCTGTTAGTTCAATCTCTAACCTTCTGCTCTCTCTGCTTTTCCTCAGAGTAGCTTTGCCTCGTCTGTTCCTGTTTGGCTGTGACGTCATCCTGGAAAGAAACATCAGCTGTGCTGCTTCCATCAACACCCTTGTTTATAGATGTTGGAGATCGGCCTGTTTTCCAGTGTGGTCCTGTTTCTCTGACCGTGACTGAGTGGATGTGCTCTCTCGTCCTCTGGCATGGGAGCTGGCTCGGAGCTCGTCTGCCTGGCTGTGTGTTTCCTGGACGGGGCCGCCTTTTACAGCTGCTTTTTGTATCTCTGCTTCTGTCTCCTTGAACCCCAGTCGGCCTCGGCAGATGGCCGCTCACACTGAGCCTGGTTCTGCTGGAGGTTTCTTCCTGTTAAAAGGGAGTTTTTCCTCTCCACTGTCGCTACAAGCATGGTTAGTGTGGGGGATTGTATTTGAGTCAATGAGTCAATGCAATCAACTGGTTTTCCTTAGATAGAAAACTTTGTATCAATTTGACTGTATGATCTGGTTGAACTGTAAAGTGCCTTGAGATGACATGTGTTGTGAATTTGGCGCTATATAAATAAACTGAATTGAATTGAATTGAGGCTGACAATGACAGAAGTAGTCATAGTCTACAAACTAAAAAATCTAAGGTAATCTTTCTTTTGTTTGTGTAGCTGCTTTATTTTTTCACAATACATTGTGTTTATGACAAAAAAACGCATAAATATAACTTGATGCGAAAGCTAATCACTTAGTCCATGAATCTTTTTCATTCATCACCTTGTAAAGTCAAGCAAAACAACAACCAAAGGCATGTCAAGCCTCCAGTTTCTCTGTCTTCATTCGTTTTACATAAAATCTTGGCAATCCCTCATATCTGTGATATTGGTCTTGTATCTTTGGCTCCTCAGGGTCCACCTTGGCAATATGTAGCTCTCCCTTTCTTGTGAGTGTGGTGAATGTGAATCTGATTTAAAGCCATCCAGGCAGAAAATGGCTACTGGGGCCAGAGCGAATAAACCACATGAGACTATTTTCAAAAAAGACCCTGAAATTAGAACCCCTGTATTTCATTTACCCAGTAACACAACATCTGGAATCATATGTAAAGTATATGTGTAGGCACCAAAATAAGTTTGGGTCTACTGGCTGCTACATGGTAAAATGCATTTCAGTGTTTCCTTTTTGATAAAGCTTATAGTTAGAGGGGCTCAGGTTATCCTGAGCTATCTCTATAGTTGTGCTGCTATAGGCTTAGACTGCTGGAGGACATAGGGACCCCTATGTCATCATTCTGCTTCATTCTATCTCTATTCTCCCACTCTGCAGAATCTGTTGGTTCAATCTCTAACGTTCTGCTCTCTCTACTTTTTCGCATTGTAGCTTCATCTGTGACTCCATCCTAGACAGAAATATCAGCTGCGCTGCTGCCATCAACACCTTTGTTTATAGGTGTTTAAAACCCTCTCCAGGCAGATGTTGCAGATTTGCAACAGCTAAATGCTACTTAGCTAATTATTCCACATCCATATTTTAAGAGTTTTTGTTAGTCAGAAGTACAACAGAAGGACTTAGTTGTGCATTTGCAACAAACAGTTTGTTTCCAGCTCCCCAGATAGCACTGCTGACTCACTTTCAACATGGCTGAGTCCTTGGTGTCACTGAAACAGATTTTCTAAGCACCAATTTCATGAAAGTATCACTACCAATTTCCATTATTTTAAAATCAATACTACATAAGATGAATCAGGAATGTGTATAGATATGACACATGCCAATTATTAGATTTTATCTCTCCTCCTCTTTTTCCTGTAGATTTGCTGAGATACACATAAATACAGCAAATGCATTTGCAACATTCTTCAAATTGTTTGTCTTTTTTGACTGCCAAACAATGTTTTAGTTACTTGGGCTTAAAGCCAGTGCAGAGGTCTTTAGAGATTTTAAATGTCCAAATTCTATATCTATATACTAATTTATAAAAAGTTAGGGACCCGCGTCAAATATAACTCTGTCACTTGACACCGTACTAGTTGCTGACCTTGAAATTGATAACATTAATAGCAACTATCCAACATTAGGGCTGGGCAGTTGCAACCTGACTCTCCTCCCTGTTGCTCTTCATGACCTGCTTCCATGATTTTTCATTACTGTATTTACAATTCAGGGATTTCTGTAACATATGCAGCAAAAATTGAAGAGTAACGTGTATTAAAATGCCAGTAAACCCCAAATATCTGTCATTTAGGCAAATTTGTCCTACTTTTTAATACTCTTTTGTAGTGTATTGAAAAACATGATGCCTCTGAGTCACAAACATGGAATACAGAAGTTAAAGTGTTGACAATTTACCAAAAAAAAAAAAAAAAAAAAAACGAAAAACAGGAACTGTGCATTTTAAATATTCTGAAATATATGGCTTAATCAGTTTGAATGATTAACCAGAGACACAATTAGCAGAGCAGTGTCCAGAACTAAACTCTATAGAGAAAGGTAGGACATCCGGCTGGAACCAGAATCCTGGGCAATCTACAGGTGTTTAAAGATTACTAGCAGAATATCTCCTATTATGACTGAATTTCAATATGAAAATCATACATAGGCCTAATTTATATCTATAATCAGAATTGCTCATATATGTGTAAAAACGTATTTTTTCTCTGCAGAGCAGTTTCCTATTTTATTTAAGAATATTATCCTTTCATATAGTGGTTAAAAAACGTGCCACAATTGAAATAACTATTCCCATTATGTCTGGTTCTGCCGTGAGTAATTGGCGAAAGGAAAAGGGAATAAAAGCTGCACATGCGTGAGTGAAAAGAAAGAGCAACAATGCGAGTTAATTTTAAGATCTGGTAATCTTCCAAGTTCATTAAGTAACTTGCTGCAGCTTTCATAAGCACTGAGGAGTAGTTATGATACAGCACAATAAATATGTGATAAGCTATTTGGGTAATTCGGGAAGTGACACAACTTTTATTATTTACGGCATAAACCCTGATGGGTGCGTTGGGGAGGGGGGTCACAGATAACAATGAATGAATGTGACAGGATTGTGTGGGCGGAATACACTTAGAACTATTACAATCAAGCTTCATTTACATGAGCGGCCGACAACCTTCAGCCGACTTTGGGACTGCGTTTGGGAATAGCGGACATGGGTATTACGGAGCATACTGATGCATTTGTAATGGGGGCAGGCAGCAGAGCCTAATGCTGACGTGCTCGGCGACAGAAAGGGGGGAGAAAGGGCTTCAAATGGAAAGAGATCAATTCTCCCCCTACTTTGCACTGCGTGATGGATGTGACATTCATCAGTGCCCTGTCAACTAATGCATTTGGTTTTATATTACACCTGAGATTTCTCTGTCTCCCCCTTCTTTTATGGCTTTGAGAAACCAGATTAAAATGTTAAAATTCTAAATGAATTTCTAGAAAGGGCATAGAAAGCCAAAGAAATTAGTGGTTCTGGAAAATGATGTTTTTTCTTAAAAAAAAAAAAAAAAAAAAAAAATAGCTTGATTATATGGGCCAAAAGCAAGTCTTTTTTTATTTTTTGGGGGTGGGGGGGCACTGTTAGGGCTTTCTACCTCATTTATTTTTATGGTTAAATTTGCATATGCAAGACATTATAATTTTTGCTATCTTGAGGTTCCCATTAAAATATCTCCCATTAGAGTATATGCAAAACATTTAGCTGGAAATCTGTTCACAAATAAAGGATAGAATAATAAAAAGAATCCCTCAAACACTGAAAACTAATGTTCTTTGTGATTTGGTTACATTTAAAACCAAACCTAATGGTTTTTTAACTTAAGGTGTTTCATTAATATTCCATCACAGTTATGATTGATTTGTTCACACATAAGAATGGCCCCAATGGATGAAAGAAAGATACGTTGGATAGTTCAAGTAATGAAATTTTCTTTTTAACAATATTTGACATTATATTCATGCGATAAACCAGGTCAAAGTAATATTAAAATCTAAACAGTGGTTTGTGTATTTGTGTCTAACTACCCCAATTACATGTGTGATTTGTGGTTTTAAGGTTAAATATTAAAGTGTGCCGGTTTTTCCTGCTGAATAATGGTGATTAGTGAGAAGCTATTCCATTCTTTATGCTGAGATATAGGGAAAGAAAGGAGGTTTAAAAAGGAGTTTCCTCCCTAGGTTAGATAAGGGGGAAACATAGATAAACAGGTCCTTATTGTGTTTAAGATCCTCACATCCTGTCTCTGGTGTGAACGTAAAACAGTTGTTTATCTGAACATATATTTATGTCTTTTGATGAAGTGTTTCTCTTGGAAAGACTCAATGTTCGTGTGTAAGGAGTCTTTATAATGCAAAGGTGGGGCAGGACCTAGTCAGAATCGCACTAAGCTCTATTCAGCTGGTTTGTGCCATTCTTCTCTGCAGAAAGAAATAAAACCTTTTCTTCCTTACTCTCAGTGCTTATTTTTACTCCACACATGATTTGTTCACAGTTCTTAGCAGACTACTTTCCATATACTTTGCCAAGCATCTTTTTGCCTGCTGAAAATATCCTACAGTATTATACTGCCACCACCATGTCTGTCATGGGGATGGTGTTTATAAGACAAAGTGAAATTTAAACCCTCATTCACAGAACCTGTCATTCATTGTTATCCTCAGTTTCAGAAGGCAAAGTCATTCTAGTCAATGCATTCATTTCCATCAGCAATGTTTCACTGGTGCATGATAGAGACTAACCTGACTCCGCCAGATGGATTTGCTGGATTTGCTCCACATATCCATCTGGAAACCTTCCGTTGAAGTAATTTTGGGAAGGGGCGAAAATACTGGTTAGCTGATTGGCCTATGTTGGTGATAGACGGGCCAAATAAACCAATCAGATCAATGAAGCATATAACGTAACTCTTGCTGAAACCAGTCGGGAGAAGAGCAAAAACATCTTTTCCTCTGAGAAAAGCCTCCAGAGCAGTGTTTTGCTCTTCTTTCAGTGAAGAAATACTCTGCAATTCCGATAAAACTTGCTCGATAGCCACGCTAACGCTAGTTTCATCGGCTGAAGCCGCCATGTTCTTTAGACTGAACTGTCGCGCTTCTCCTTGCGTCACACCTCAACCTGCCTCAAAGCCAACGCTGATTGGACATTCGTTTGGTGAACGGCTCCAAATTTTCTTTAACGGAAAGTAGCCAGACTGGTCTGCGAGGAAAACCTTGAAAGCTTGCGAGATCAGGATGGTCTCACGAGGCTAGATAGAGACCCCTCCTCGGTCAGATGTTAGAAAAGTGGATGAAGTCTGTTTTGGATGGATGACTAACCAAAACAAATAACCATATGGTTATGTGTTAACCATGCACAAAGTCAGATACAGAAAGAGTTAAGCGAACGAGGTGCATTACAAAATAAAAGACGTGGCTGTTTGGATGCAGAAATACCATACAGAACAGATTACACACAGCACTTTTTGCAAAAGATGACGGAGTGGACAGAAAACATTGTCATTGTGAAGCCAGCCTTAGTCTTCCACACATACAGGAAGGTCAGAAAGTTTAATTCTGGATATGTCTGTCGGGAGAAACAACTTCAATATGTTTGCTGTGTTCCCTACAAGACTTGATGTTTTCTAAAGCAAAGCTTGATGCTGTTTGTCTCTAAAAGTCTAGATGTATGGATCTCAGATCAGTAGCTGTCCTATCATCAGTCCCTGTGTAGAGAATTTCTGCAGCTCCTCCAGAATGACCATGTGCCTCTTGGCTGCTTCTCTGACTAATGATTCCTTTGCAAAGCCTTTCACTTCAAGTTGACAACCATTCCTTAGTCCTTCTCTGACCTTTCTCCTCTGTTGATAAGAAATTACCCAGACATTGATTCTAGTGACTAGTTAGCTGAATTCTGATGTTAAATGGTTACAGTGCTTTTTAATTAGGTGAGTGAGAGTAGACAGGATCTGAAAGCAAATGCATAGCCTTTCACATTTAAACCATTTATATATCTCGTTTGAAATTATCTTGCATTAAAAGAAGAGTTATTCAAAGCTATTACAACAGTAAATGACCTGAAAATAAGAAACTGGAATCATAAAGTCAGCAAACTTGAGTCTTCAGTAAATAAAGGCACATAAAAAGATTCCATGCTGTTTTTAAACATCTTGAACCATTCTCAGAGGAAATGAAAAGTGGAAATATATGCAATAGCACGCATTTTAAACCATGGTTCAACGACCACTTACTCTAAAAGTGAGATATAATTTCATTCAAAAGCACACAAAGAAATCTGTTTTCCTGCTGCATTTGAGGGGATCCTGAAGGACATGTTAATCCAAATAAGTATTTCATGAGTGAAAAATCTGTCAAATGAAAAATTAATATATATGGTAAATGAAAGCTTTAGGTTCAGTGTACTCAAATTCCTTCCTTCATTCTCAGTTTTTCCCTTTTTGGATTTTTTCTTTCTTGTGGAGACGCATGCAAACCGAGGCATTACTCTATCCCGACACTGAGGGGAGCTGTTACGTCATTACCTCAAAAAGAGAAATCTTGGTAAAGTGGAGTGAAACTCATGATTAAGTTTTGTCTTATATGAGGTAACATATTTATCTGTATGTATATACCTGTAAAGAATATTTATCCTTATGCTTACTAGTAGGCTCCCCCTTCACCCCTGCATTGATTTATCCCTTCTAAAGCACTACTCAGTCACAGCAAATAGATTTCTGACAGCTTGGAATGCCCTTTACAGATCATAATCATGATTATTATGATTAGTTTGTCAAGTGTAAACAACAGGCTGAGATAAACACTCTTCTCTGAATGCTCATCTTCTTCTCCTGGCACCCTCCTCTGGTTTGCTCATTCTCCCAGTAAGCCTCACACCATCTCATTTATAACAAGAGATACACTGATGTCTGGTAAAATCATAAAGGATGTTATTTGTCACATTATGGGAGTCATTTTCTGCTTGGAGGCCTTAAAAGCTGTCTATTGTTATCCCAAAGTTTGGCAAAGATAAACTGTGGAGGGTAACAACCAGTAGTTAGGCTGCATAATGCCTTCTTTCTAACACATGCTGCCTCTTCGGTGTCAAATCCACACAGTTCTTATATCCCTCTCACACTTTTGCATTTCTACCTTCGATGTGAGGGATGTGTAGGAAGACAAAATGACATCTGAAATTAAAGTTTCAATATAATATTGTTATGCAATTGGTGCTGTAACTGTCTCAGTTTCAGATGGTTTAGTTTGTCTTTATTTTTTTTTACCTATCAGGGACTAAGAAGACGGATGAAACGAGAGAAATTGATGGATGGATGGATGGGGCTAAGAAGGCTGTACATGACAACCATGTGTCCTACTGAGTTCATCAAGCAGGCTAATGATCATTCTTCACATGAGTATCAACTATATTGAGCTTTATTGGGTAAATAGTTTAAACTTCACATGGTTATCCTCTATTATGGAACCAGTCTGACTTAAGGAACACTTTAGCATCTATTCTCTACTCCTCAGTCAATGTACATTCTGGTTTATGCTACTTCTGTTGCCATAACAGCAGCATAAACAATTTATTAACAAGCCAACCCAGGTAGTCCTGTTGGAGGGGGCGAGGTTGTTTTTGACATTTGAAGCAAAATTCACCATGAGTGTTGTAGCATGTGAACTGAAAACACGAACCGGTGTTAGAAAATATTGCAGCAACGACCCGGTGATATTGCTTTGTTTCGTGTAAGGCTATGATGCCAGCAATGCAGATTTACTTACCTAGGTGTGACGTTTGCTTGAAACAGACAGCTTGACCTGCTTTGTGATTAATTATACAAATTACCTGACCACTTAAGGGCCCTTGGAACACTGAAACCCTCATTCTTAAGGGGTCAGTTGTTCCTTCGGTGAAGGGAGAGATGATTCTGCTTGAACCATATGCTACTTAGCTGGTCATTAGCCAATCAGCATTTGGTTTGCTTAATATAGATGGCTAACAACTACCTGCATTTTGTCTGCAGACACAGAGTTCACACACTTTAATTTTACTAGATCTGCACGTCATCTACTTGTGGGTCTCCTCCTGTTTCAGAGACTGGATCAGAGTTTGTAAATGCAGATGCTAGCTGGCTAAGCTTAAAGTTTGTTCTGACTGAGTAAATGCAGTGCCTGATTTGAACATTGGTTGTTAATAAGCAGCTAGAAAGGAGAAATTGTTTAAAGATAGCAGATCAGTTAATCAGTGGTTTATGAGTGTGATTGTGTATTTGCAGATTTTTAAATTAGAATGGCTTTTTATTTGTCGTTGTTGTTACCTGCTGAGCAAAAATTGGTTGAAAAGACATTGAAAAGACGACATGGTTTACGTCAAAACGACGACTATATTCGGCTGAAAAGTGAAAGGTGAAAAGCTGTGATTTTCAGATCATTGAAAAGATGTTTCAAACCCGTTTTTTATGTCTTTTCAACGATAAGAGATGACATACTATCATTACTACCAAATGCTACCATTCCCTCACAATCAATGGCATATGTCAGCACAAGGTCAAAGGGTTGAAGTAATCAGACTGAAAGATTATTGCAACACCTGTCTTTCCCAGATTTCTGTGCAATTGAAAATGTAAATAGCTCAAGGGAGTTGCCTGATTTATACCAACAACATCCTCTTGTTGCAGCCAGGTTTCTGTGAAACAACATTTCAATTGGAAAAACTTACACAGAGAGAAAAAGACAATTAGAAGAATTATATTAACATGATTATTTTAACACTTTGGAGCTTAGATCTTGGCAGGAAACATCAGTCCTGAATTTTACTTTAATATGCATAAGCAGGCGTATGAGAACAGGAATGCTTCCCCCCAGGACTGAAACTGGTGGTAGAGAGGAGATAGATGAAGTTTGTTCAGTCTATAGACTGCTGGTTGGTGAGGCGATGTGCTTGACCTGTATGGAAAGATCCAGTGGACTGCGTGAGCTTATATTAGTGCCTCACTCGTGACCCAGAAAGATAGATTTCGGTTAGATAGACACTGGTTTGTATGAACCTGTCCTTCATGAGCAAGCATGAAGCGGCCGTGGTGAGAAAATACTCCCCTTTGTGAAGAAACCTCTGGCAGAAGCAGGCCCAATATGGCAGTCTTCTTCCGGACCGGTAATGCAGTAAGAGACCGGGAGAAATTACACTCTGATAGTAAAAAGTTTGAAGAAGCACCATGGAAAAACCAGATGGAGCTTAGCTAAGATGGTGGAGAAGGGGATGGAGGGGAGTTGAATCAGGGTCAAGCTTAAAAGCTGATTGATTTGCATCAGAATCAGGTGAGCCTCTGATGATGTGTGTCAAGACTTGGACCAATACCTTGGACCCAGTATTCAAAGGAGACAGATCTGGTCGATTTTCAAACAAAACTTTATTTCTCTTAAGTACTGCGTGCGGCTGGTCAGCGGCTGGTTACATATATATATAGGAGGAGAGATATATATAGGTTGAGGAGAGATACGATCAAATAAAGTGATACAACTGGCATAAAATCTAATACAAACAGCATAAAAATAAAAGAACAAACCGCTCCCATCTAGGCGTAATCGGAGAAAATGACAGACGCTCCTGATGTCCAGTCTCCTCCGTAGCTTTGTTTTGGTCGCTGTAACCGCAGAAATTCCCGCTTCACAAGGATAGGATGTTATAGATAGGATGAGTCTTAAACTGAATTAACCTGTGTCAAGAGGCACAGATGCTCCGACTGATGTAATTGGGAAAGAATACTGCAATTTTTTATATTTTTTCAAAATGAAACATCACTCAGACTCTGATCGTCGATAAATTATATATATATATATATATATATATATATATATATATATATATATATATATATATATATATATATATATATATATATATATATATACACTTTTTTCTGTGCGGCGCGGTACCAAATGCCCCACGGACCGGTACCGGTCCGTGGCCCGGTGGTTGGGGACCGCTGTGTTAGACCATGACTCTGCTTTCTGGGCAATTGGACTCATAATGGTATCCCAGTGGTTGCTTTGATGTTCACCTCTCTTAAGTTTGACAGCTATTGTTTTATAAATGCTCTGCTTTGTTCACATTATCTTTTTTTTTGCTGATGATCAAGTCTGCTCAAGCACTACACTATACACTATTAATAAACTATATATTTTTACTTAACTTAACCAGTAACCTGTGCAGAAATGGAGAAAACCTGTTGAAAACTTTTGTCATTGACTTGAAATCAGCTCCAATATCAGATAAATCTAAAGCAACTTATCTAAGTAAACAAGTTTGGACAACTTTTAAATGGATGTAAATACAAAGATGTAAATTTCTTGATTTGTCATTTTCATTAATGACTGGAATGCAAACATATGAATATAATAAGTGGTGAAAATCTGTTATTTTATGCTATAAATCTTATATGCATGGATTACTTAAGTAATTCATTACCAAAGTAAGCCAGTCCAGGTTCTACACAGCTCAAACAAGCAGTAGTAAATAGGTGGACTGATGGATAGAATGCTTCACAACTATCTCTGTGTCATTTCAATTTTCTTAACCAATTAATGTTATTTAAGTAATTATTAATTTTCATTCTTCATTTTTGTGTTTAAATTTTAATGAAGCTCTTGTCATCTTTTCAGAATTTTTTTTAAAGGAACGTATATTTTTTTCCTGCTTCAATGTAAAGAAAAAGTAACATGCTGAGAGAGGCTGTAGTTCTGACATGTATAGCTGGTTTATTTTGGCACTTTTTTTGTGCTTATGATGCATTTTCTATGGTTCACCCCAGATTGGCTGCTAGCTTGAATGTTTAATATTTCACTTTTCCTTTTGGCATTCCCAAAAGATTTCAGCTTATTTGGGAATGCCTTTCTAATCTTCCTCAGGTTGAATTGCAGTTTTTCTAAAGGTCAGTGCTGATGTTTTTCAATCTCCACATTGTCATACCAAACCTATATGCTCCAGTGCATCAGAGCGGAGGTTCTTCCATTCATAGAGGGGTCAAGCAAGGGTCGTCAGCTGCTGTAGTCGACTAGCGTGAAAAATACTTTTTCAATTAGTTTTAACACTCGTTTTTGAGTTTGGACTGTTTCAGGAGAAAATCCCAGCATAAATCTATTTATATATAATCAGATAATCTATTTTATGTTTTCTTTTTAACTTAAGGTTAAAATCTAAATTGTAACCCTAAACCTATAAATTTCATTTGCAGTTAAAGTTTCATTCATTATTGACTTCTTAAATTGGAAGAGGAGTCCAACCAGATAGAAAATCCCTGTTGATTATCATTCATATCATAAAAACACCTGTGTGCTTAATGCTGTGTTTCCCATACGTTGATGCAGAGCTGCTCTGATTGAGGTGACCTATTTTGTTTTAATGATGGATGAGTTAATTGGGTAATTAACTCAATAACAGGTGTCCATGATTGCTGAATGCTTTAGAGACTGAGGCTTATGATTACGATTTATCTTTATATGGGTTGATGGACAGAGCTACTCACAATCTGCTGACATCCAGAGAAATGTAACATTAATTTAAAAGAAAAAAGGGTTTGTTTTTAAAGAAACTTACAGTATATACAGTTTGCTAAAAACTGCCATTTGAATTAACCGTTTTATGATATGATGGTTGGGTTTAGTTCCATGGTCAGAAATAAGGGTAAGTTTCAAGCTTTTTTTCTCATTATTCTATCATTTATTCTCAGGCATTCAATTCAAATGAATCTGAATTTATCGATTCCAAATATTTTCATAACCTGTTTTTTGGAGATGTTGCTAACTTCAGACAGGAAGGATATTCTGTATAAGTCTAACTTGCTTCATATCTGGGGAAGTTTAAGGGACCCGACGTAAACAAGGACACAGAGTCATAAAAAAATGAAAGACAAAGAACAAATGCTCCTTAAGTAGGTGTGGAATAATCTATACTCACCACATGAGGGAGGTATATAATGACAGGGAACAGAAATACTATATACCAACCAACATAAACGAATAAAGCAAAATCATCTTTAACTTTGTTAGGGTAATTTTTTGTGAATTCTATTCCCATCTTTGTGTTTCCTTGACCGATTTAGCGTTTGCAGTACCTTTTGTAGAGTTTTTCATTTATATTGTATTTGCAGGGTGTTTACACCTCTGGGCCTCTGATTTAGCTTCTTGATCATTTTTGGGGTAAATAATCTTTAAAATTTGATTTATAAAAATAAATGAATGTCATGAATTATTTTTTATCCCTTTTGACATTTATGCTATGCTATGTGTCTAACAAATAAAATTCATCCCAAATTTGCAGCTGAGGCATAATAAAAAAATGACTTTCCCTGCTTATCCAATATAGTGCATAATGACCAAACGTTTAACTCACAGGAACAAATAACTGTTGACTGGACAATGGCCTAGAGTAGGCGTACCACGATGATCCAACACTCTGGCTTCCTTCAGCTGACTGAAAACGCCTTTTAAGCTCCAGCCAGAGCAGCCCCAACGACAACAGACTCCTGTGGAAGAGAATAAGCAAAGCACGGGACAAAGAATCCTGATAATTGTCATTCCGTGAGTTGGTTTTATACAAAGTGAAAACAGCAGTAGTTTCTCCTTTTGGTGTTATGACAGAAAAAGTGAGAGATAATAAAATTCAGTAATGTGGAAGTGTCAAAAATAAAACAAGAATCAGAGCAGATGACTTTTTCTAGAAGCAGGTTTAACCTGGTTAGGCTGTTAACTTTTGCCCAAAATTAGGAAATAGCATAAAAGTGTCACAGGCAAAAAGCGTCCTTGGATCTGTCTTTCTGGAGCTCGCCCCAAACAGTCGAAAGCTTTAAAAAAGAAAGCAAATGAAAGAGGAGAAGCTCCGTACTCTTTGACACTTTCATGGCAAAAAGCCATTTCCTCCTAAAAACAACATGATGATAAAAATCCTCATTAAAATGTGCCAAACTCAGCATCAGCAGCATTTGTATTATGGTTCTGTCATTACCCAAAGTCATGATTGGTTTTTGACATTTCTGTGTAATTGAGTCATTTGATGAAAGACATTTCATGTTCGATAATAGCATTTAGAGCATTCATGAAAGCACTGAAGTCATTTGGCAGTCAGCATGCACTCAGGTCAGTGAGGCATTATTCTTTGTGTGCGGTTTTGGGGGGGATATTCATGCAGAGAATGACAGGAAACACCAAAAAAGAGGAAAAATCTACAAACCAAGAATAGAATGAATAAAAATATGTTGCAATTAAAACCACTTTGTCACTTCCACTGACTATAAAAGAAGTCTAGTTAAGTCAAAAAATACTTAACTGCACATCCTCAATGACCAATAAATATTTATAGTACAATTCCTATTTCATTTTATTGAAATTAGCTGGGACAAAAATCACCTTTGCAGTAAAAGCAAAAGCTGCTGGAATTTATAAAATCTTTATTAAAACAGATGGTTTAATATTTAAAATATCACATTAACCACATCATTCAATAATCACAGACAACATAAGAAAGAAAGTACGAACCAAGATGGAGTCATTTGAATCTAATTTTATTTGGCATCATTTGATACACATGCAGAAGAGCATAGATTTTACCATCAGCCCCTACTCCAATCTGAAGGAGAGGAGTGGGGGCAATAATTCGATTTCCAAGGAGCTGGCTGATCATGGATGGCCATCAGGGGGGCAGAAGTAATGCAATTGGAAATTGTGGTGAAATTTTACTGGCTTATACTGAATCATCTGGAAAGTTGTCGGAATATTGGGTGGAATTTCCCCAAAAGGCAATCCCACATAGACACATTAGACTGCATCATCTTCATTAATCAGAGTTTTATGCAGGCCATGGTTTGGGTTTGAACCAGGCCTGGTGGTTGTATTAAAATGTGAATTTCCCAACATTTGGAACTCAAGCTTAACAGCACGGCACAGGAGGATTTTACACAAAGTAGTACATATCTGTGAGGTGGAAGTAAAAGGCTATAAGGTTTTAAAACATTTTGTAAATAAAATCTAAAAGAAAAAAAGTATGCTGCAATGCATTCAGCATCCTTTATATTACAGTCATGTTGTAAAGATACCGGAAACAAGTAAAAAAGCTCCTCTGATTTCATGGGATTGATTTGGAAGAAAAGCCAACGCTGCACACACTGCAAAAACGATCTAGAAATGAGCAAAAATGTCTTCAGTTAAGTGCATTTAATCTTCATTTGAGTAGGTAAATAAGATAATTTGCCAATGGAATGAGTACTTTTACTCTTAAAGTAAGATAATTAGATAAAATGCCCTTGAAATAAGACAAGGCAACTGTTTTTTCTTATTTTAAATGTAAATTGTCTTGTTCCATTAGCAAAGTGTCTCACTTACCTCCTCATTTCAAGAAAAAATGCACTTATTGCAAGAAAAAGTTACTTATTTAGATATATTTTTTGAAGTGATCTGAACATACCATGCCACAATGGTGGTGGCAGCATCATACTGTGGGAGTTTCTGTGTTTAGCAGCTTCAGAGAAGCTGATTAGACATAATTGCCAGAGCCAAATAAAAGGCAAGGCAAATTTATTTGTATAGCACAATTCAGTACAAAGACAATGCAAAGTGCTTTACATGATTAAAATACAGGAAGATAAAACAGAATCAAAGCAAGTAGGAAAAGAAAAATGCAGAAACAAAAAAGAATATTAAAAAAAGTTGTACTAAAGAAAATATGTTTTAGTTGAACTGTTTAACTAGAACAGTCGAAGGCAATCCTAAACAAATGTGTTGACTTTAGTCTTGATTTAACCCTTTAAAGCCCGATCCAAGAATAAAACAAAACAGAACATTACTTTTTTTTTGGTTTGAAGTCCTTATTTGGCCTTTAAACAAAATATGTAAAAAGAAAAAACAGAAATACATTTTTGATATTAATTATTTATTACTATGCGATAAGTCAAGATAATTTTTTTGTGTAGTCTTCTGCCCTCTGTTATCAGGTATATCTGATTGTGTACAATAGGATTTTGAGCAAAGTTTTTACCATTAAATTATGCAAAAGGTGTCAGACGCAAAACATTTCAGAAACCGTATGTATCAAATATGATACATTTTGCATTACAGGGTTAAAGGAACTCAGGCTTTCCGCACTTTTACAGTTTTCTGGATGTTTGTTCCAGATAAGTGATCTGTGACAAATGCCGCAAAGATCAGAGACTTAAGCACAGGTTTGGGTCCCAACAGGAGAAAAACAGAAAAAAACGCTCTCAATATACATCTAAAATTACAATAGAATGTTTTTGGTCCAAATATATTTCAAAATGGCCCAATTAAAGTAATTTTCCTTAAATAATTTCCAGCCTACAAAGTGGCAACAATGTCCTCCATCCAACCTGATCGATGCCGCACAAACCAATGCATGTTTTTCAAGTGCAAGGCAATGATGAAATCAAGTTTTGAAGCTGAGGGTTTGGTTTGTGAATATGTTAAGCTGATTTAGAAAAACAGGAGGCATGTGGGCGTGACAGACAGATTCTAAGATGGCTATGATCACAAAAGCATAACTAAAAAAGACAAGGTTTAATTTGCCTGAACCGACATCAAGGCCTTGTAGCAAAACAAGCAGTAAGCTTTGTTGGGTGTTTGATTTAGGCAGCAGTGGGTTTCTGTGTATAAAAAAATAACCATGAGTAACCATGACTAACTGTCAGTGCGTGTATAGGGGTATTTATTTCAAACCCCCACCTCCAAACCTGAACCCCCAGCTGAGACTGTTACACTGTGTTTGTGCCTGCTGGACTGTTATTGAGTTTGTGTGTTATCACACAGCCTCCAGTCTATAAAACTTGACTGGTGTGTTTTCATTGCTCTCACCCTTGCCTTTGTTTAGCTGCCGCTGACCTTTTATCATAGTTTGACTCAGAGTAAAAAGTGCTGTGGGCTGTCAGGAAAGTCTGTGTTCTCGGCCCTCTATCCCACTCGGAAAAATGTCACCCCACAATTTTAACAAGTGGGGGAAGAAATTTTGATTTCAAACGTGGAGAGAGTAAAAGGTAGAACCAGCAGAAAAGTATCAAGAGAACCTTTGTTTGTTAGGTATTCCTTAGGGAAATATAACACAAGAGTAAAGTTTTTCATGTCACTTGAGTGAAAACTAGTATACGTGTTTAAAAATGTATGTTCCAGTAAAATTGCTTTATTTTTCCCCAATTAGGCAAATGACTGTATAGCAGAGGAAGCAGCAACACAAAATACACATCTGAAACATGCATAACGACACGATATGCATTTAAAAACTACTGAAAACTTCTGCTTCGCTACAGCATACAAATGATCAAAGCAATACATATTTGGTTAAGTTCATGTGAATTAAGTAAAAGTTTAAGTATAAAACCTGTCCAAAGGGATCTATTGAAACTAGATATGAAAATTGGAATGATTATGGAAATTTTATCAGCAGATTTTTGGATTGTATTTTTTCTTAGGATCATCTGTCCTCTCTGCCATAGTTTCAAAGAAATAACTCCTCACTGTAACAAATAAACAAAATGATTCAAATAGAAAAGACAGCTGCAGACTCATTCTAAAAACACAGAGGTCTTCTGGACCACTAGAGGGAGTAAAACGAAGAAAAAACAATGTCAGACCAGAGTGTTACAGTACATATATTACTATAAACCAACTTAAGAGTAGTGTAAACAAAATAAAATATTAATGTATACAGCTTTCTGAGTGAATGACCTAGCCTCGTGAGACCATCCTGATCTCGCGAGCTTTCAAGGTTTCACTCGCTAATCAGTCTGGAGACTCTCCGTTAAAGAAAATTTGGAGCCGTTCACCAAGCGAACGTCCAATCAGCGTTGGCTTTGAGGAGTGTTGAGGTGTGACGCAACGAGAAGCGCGACAGTTCAGTCTAAAGAACATGGCGGCTTCAGCCGATGAAATTAGCGTTAGCGTGGCTATTGAGCAAGTTTTATTGGAATTACAGAGTATTTCTTCACTGAAAGAAGAGCAAAACACTGATCTGGAGGCTTTTCTCAGAGGAAAAGATGTTTTTGCTCTTCTCCCGACTGGTTTCGGCAAGAGTTTGATCTATCAATTGGGTCCTCTTCGTCGTCGCTCTGTTAGTACATCATATGCTTCGTTGATCTGATTGGTTTATTTGGCCCGTCTATCACCAACATAGGCCAATCAGCTAACCAGTATTTTTGCCCCTTCCCAAAATTACTTCTACGGAAGGTTTCCAGATGCAAATCCATCTTGCGGAGTCAGGTTATGAATGAGCAGCTTACAACAGTGAAAATGAACATTATCATTATGTTTGTAAGTTTGATAAATTGTTGATCAGAGTTTCAACAGTTTAACGGTCTGATGGCAGCTGGGAAAAAGCAGTTGCATAATCCGCTGGTCCTGCAGCGTATGCTGTCACTTTCCAGTCGGCAGCAGGAAGAACAGTCCATGGTGGGGGTGTGAGGGGTCGCTGAGTTGAAATGTCTTTAATGGAGGGAAGTGGAGCCCCCATGATCCTCTCCGGTTTCCTCACCACTCCACTAACGTTCTTCCAGTCTGAGGCGCTGCAGCCTCCACGTCACACAGTGAGACAGCTGGTCAGAACGCTCTCTATGGTGCTTCTGTAGAAGGTGGTGAGGATGGGCGGGGGCAGGTGGGCCTTCCTCATCCTCTGCAGGAAGTACAAGTGCTTTTTAACAATGAGGTGTTGTGCACAGTCCAGGTAAGGTTGTCTGTAATGTGAACTCCAAGGAATTTGGTGCTGCCCACCGCCTCTACAGCTGAGCTGTTGATGAGCAGTGCAGCATGGTTAGGCCTGTTTTCCTGAAGTCGACGATGATCCACGATGTTCTGTCCAACACTGACTGACTGAGGTCTGTTGGTGAGGAAGTCTTGCAGCCAATAGCAGAGGGGTGTATTGAAGCCCAGCTGTTCCAGTTTGCCCATCAGATGCTGTGGGATGATGGTGCTGAAAGCTGAACTGAAGTCAATGAACAGCATCCACACATGGGTATTTTCTCCTCCAGGTGTGCTAGGCTCAGGTAAATAGCAGAAGAGATTCCGTGCCAACTTGAACTGTTTGGACTTCTGATCTTCTGGCCTTGAATTGCGTTCCTGCTTCGACTCTGCCTTGGATTATCCCTCATGATTGTTCTGCTCCTCTGCGTGTTCTGGCTTCTACTCGTCGTTGCTCCACCTCTCTCCTGGAACTCTGAAAGCGGGGCCGCCACAAGCTATGGAGAAACCATTCCTCCAGACTTCACTCCTTCTTCTGGGCTTGGACTGAACTTTACCAGTTTAGTGACTCACAAGCTCATATTGTTTCCCCGAGAATCCAGTGAACCCGCCCCAGCTGACGAGCAGCCGTACCCCGCTACCTCTTTAATAAACGATTGTTTTAAAATCTCCCAGATCAGTCTGCTTGAATTCTGGATCCTACATTCTGAGATTCTGACATAATTTTCAGCTCTTAATATGGACCCGAGTAAAGGGGAGATATAAATGATTCCTAGCCTTACAGAGGACTGCATCCAGCCCACATTTTGTTACAGCGCTAATAGTTAAACCTAGAAAGTCACACACTACGGGGTCACAATATGATTTTCACAATCACTCTAATGTGATTGCAGAGGTATATTGAGGCCTTCATGTCTTTAAAAATACACAGGATATGGGAACATCTTGGAGCCGGACTGATAGAGGAGAGCTATCTGTAATCCTTGGGCATTGATGGCGTGTCAGTTTCTGATACGGACAACTAAGCATCCACCTGATGCAACACATAGACTCATGAGCTATAAGAAGGAGAAGATGACCTTGTTCGGGGCTCAATCTTTGCCGGACGCTCGCGGACGTGATTTTTGAGCCCACAGCTGTGCAAGCTCCAAGCATTTTCTCTGTCCTGTAACGACCTTATCTGGAATAAACTCTGTTAATTTTTACTCCTGTTTTATAGTCCTTTTTTATATGATTTTACCCAGTTTGTGTTAAGAGTAGTAAATAACTTGCTCCCGGGAAAAGAACCGTGAGGAAGCCCCGAGGCGCAGCAGCTTTTTAGGGGACATAACTTCCTCATTTAACAATATTGATTTAAATCCGAAATACTGTAGGTATGAATGTCAGGTTGGCAGTTCTGTTAATCGTACTAGTTAATCGTAGCTTCCAGTTTTGGGCCTTGCACATCTTGGGAAGAACTTAAATAGCACACAGATCACCAAGCGGCAGGCAAGGATGCCTTCTAGTCACCTTTTTTCAATCCTCCAGCATTCCCAATGGTTAAAGACGTTCCCCACCCTCTAGAGTTCCTGCAAACAATCAGCAATCTACATACAGTACAAGGATCTGGTTTCAACTGAGGATATACAGAATTCTTTAAAGCAAATCCCATTTGGAAACAGAACATCTTCCTCACTACATCCTACTTCAACAGCAACTAGAAATAAGGAGAATAGAATTGTAATTTACAGTGCTTTAATTACCACCATTTTTACTCACATTTGCTTCAAAACTCAGTTATTTGTGTCTCCCTAAGCCTTTTGTTCACTAATCCTCCCATACACTAAGACTATGGACCATAAATCATAAATTATCATTGCAATATTTTCATGTATCCGTCTTTATTACACAGTATGCATGCATCACTCTCACTCACCCAGTCTATGAGATAATTATATCACACTGTGTAGGGTGCAATTCATCAGCTGGAATGAAATAGGATAAATCTAGATGCAATCATATAGGAAGGCAGTTTTAACTGAATAAAGAGAATTGAAAGGACAATGTTTGCTAGTGGAAAAACAAATGTAAACCACGGAATAGGCAGTATATAAAACAACTGCATATAGACAGAAGCCTAGCCAGTAGAAAGACTAGCTTCTGGCAAAGCTTAGCTATTTTACTTAGACCAAAAGAAAATAGTGAAACAAATTAAGCAGACTGCAAAGTTAACATAAGGTGACTTACCTAAACTAGTTCAGAAGATTCAGACTACATAACAAAAAGGATATTAATAAGTATAAAAAAGGCAGAACATAAATATATATAGACACAAAGTCCAAGCAGAAGTAGTAAGTTTCTATGTTATTTGCTAATGCCTCATGACTTAAAGTTAAAGCAGCTATGACCTTTAAGACTTCGTTCGTTTAAAAACTTTTTCATATCAGGAGAGCCAGCCGGACAAACTGTCCTATTCCTATTACTGAAGTTAATTTCAAGTGCAGCACAATTTCTTTTCCACTGAGTGATGTTATCCATATGACGGGGAACATTTTTGATGCATTAATTAAAGCATAATGGAATGATGGTGTTGGATAAGTGTGACATAAAGCTTGCAAGGGCATTGCTGATTAGACACGGTGCCCCGTTCCCAGCACCCAGAATAGGTCTTCATTTTCAAGTAAAAGAAACCAAAAAACATAAGAAGGGGCTCAGCAGAACAGGCTGCAGAGTCACTTCAACCAATATCTTTTACAGGAAGCCAATATTTTAAAAATGTATGGCTCATACCAAATGTATAAATATTAATTCAACTTTTAGCTTTTATTTATTTTTTTAAAGTTGTATCATCAAAAAAAGTATTTTTTTGATTAAAGTAGATAGATCAACAAAAAGTGGCACCCAGAGAAAAGGAAATGTTTATGATGTATGTTTGTTTAATTCTATTAGAAATTAAAACTATGACTGCATTGTCTAACTGTCACAAGTACAGAGCCATGAAATGAACTATCTGTATATAACCCATCCCCTTGGGGAGAAGTGGGCTGCCATTGTGCGGCGCCCAGGGAGCAGTGTGGGGGTTAAGGATCTTTGCTCAGGGACCCGATGTCACAGTCCGTGAAAACTATATTATTTAGAACAGGGGTGCCCAACCAGTCAATCGCGGTCTACCAGTCGATTGTGGGCGGAGTATCAGTCGATCACGAGAAGTTTTACAATGTAGACCTATTTATAGCTATGACAAAAAAAAAAAAAAAGTTTTAAAAAACACTAATCAAATCATTGATCACGAGAGGCCAATGTGTATTTTCATAATAATAAAATGAAAAGTAAAAAGTATGCAGGGAACCTTTTTTATGCATGCTTATTGCTGGGCATGCTTTGCCACGGTTGCTAGGGTGTTACCAGGGACTCTAAAGCGCGAAGAGGAATCTGAAGAGATAATGACATCTATCACAACTGATGGGGCTCCATCTATGGTTGGGCGCACTGCTGGATTCATTGCTCTGTTCAAGCTGTCTGAAACTTTCCCGGAATTTTGGATCAACCACTGCATCATTCAGCAACAACAGCTGTGCGACAATATTTTAAATATGAAGCATGTCATGGACGTTGCGAGGAAGATCGCTTGCTCTGTTCGGGCCAGGAGTTTTCAGAGGCGTTTATTCCATGCCCAGCTGGAGGAGGCAGGTGCAGACCACACTGATCTGCTGCTGCACACCGACTTCAGGCGGCTGAGCCGTGGCAAATTCTTCGAAAGATTTTTGGAACTTTTGCCCAAAATTGAAGAGTTTCTGTAACAGGCAACAACCCATTCTGCCATATGTTACATCTTCACATCCGCATAGTTTGTACTTAGTAGTTTCCTATTTTTATCTGTTTTCCTGTTGAAGTTTAATCCATCTGCCAGTTTCTCTGCCAATGCCAATGCCCAGTAAAGTTTATCATTCTGAAATAGTGGACTTCCCTTCAATTTCCTGCTTTGAAGTGATCTTAGACTTTGACAGATTTTATTTGTCATTGTGTTTACACAAGTGTAAAACAAAAAGAAATTTAGTCTGAAACAGCTCTCTGGACAATTTCATCTATTTTTTTAAGTGCAGCCTTGAAAAGTAGTAAAAAAAAATGTATATATATATATATATATATATATATATATATATATATATATATATATATATATATATATATATATATATATGTGTGTGTGTATATATATATATATATACAGTGGGTACTGGTTGGAAATGGACGGTTTCCTGCATGATTCCTGTGTGATTCCCACGTGAATCACGATGTATTTCCTGAGGCCAGTTTTTTTTATTTCAAAAAGAACTGCAATGTACCCGGACAACCACCAGGTGGCTCTTGGGACCTCTGCCGTGCTGAGGGTCACGTTTGTGGGCCTGCAGTCAACTGAAAAGCAGGTTTATCGGGGATCTTGGTGTGATACTGTGCTATTTTATTTTGTTTTTGATTAAAATAAAGTTAATTAATTAATTTAACATAGTGACTGCATAATCTTATTTTATGAAAATGGTTGCGTAGTTATAGATACACCTCCGATCTTATCTGAGATCTGTTTATTTCTATTTATTTGCATCTCTATTTTTTAATGAAAAATAAAATTAATTAAGTTGGAACAGGGGATACGGACGGAGGCGCAACCAGAGAAAGGCGACAGAGACAGTGCTGCGGCTGGTGATGTTGAAATTAAAATCATATCCAAAGTTGATTCCTCATTAAGATAAGCCAAAGTTATTCAACAGGGTATGTAAGAAAATATATTTTCCTTAGTTTTGTAAAATATAAGTGCTGTAGCATCACTGCATTATTTATCAAGTAACTTTCCAGTAGTGACGTTATTTTTTTTATCAAGTAGCAAAATAGCGTCCACAAACGCTACAACATCCAGGGCAAAACTAAGTAATGAAACCAGGTTTTCTATTTTTGAAACAACAATTGGAGTTATTCGTTGGACATTCACGCATGAGCCTCCCACTATAAAAAGAGGAGCTGAGCAGCTCCTTTAGTCAGAGACTTACAGTAGACACCCTGTCTGTAAGAAGGAGCGCTACCGCAGGTCATTCGTTCCTGCTGCCACCAGTAATGCACTATATCAACAATAACTCCTGTAAAAACCACTGCAGCTACAGTATAGTTTTGTATTTATTGACTGTGAACAATATGCTGTGCAATATGTTGAATGTGCAATATTTATCCTCCTGTATATAAGCCATCCGTATTGCACATATCGTTATTTCTTTTTTTTTATTTCCTATTTTTGTTTTGTTTTTCATTGTGTGCGATACATGTACACATGCACCTTAATCCTATGTATCTTGATATACTGTATATATATTATATCCTCCCTGTTTGCACCTCCAGTAACTTCTATGCCAATATGTGACGAGCGAATTTCTCCGCTGTGAGATCAATAAAGCTCATCTAATCACATCTACTCCAATCTAAATAAATAAATCAATATATACATGTTCAATAAATAAATAAGCATTCAATTAATTACCCCCAATAAATGGTGAAATGATATGTTCTCATAATAAATCATTTATTTAAAAAATGTTGTTATGTACCTTTTTTGTAAAATTGCTTTTAAAATGCTTAACTATTTTTATTCTTTTATTCTCTTTCAAAAAAATCACTAGATTTTAAAAACACTCATAGTTTTTTAAAGGTATTATATATATATATATATATATAGAAACTAAAACGCTCGGATCTTTCTGTCATTTTGTGTGCGTGTGAAGCATCTGCAATGTTTTCGTTAAATATTCAAATAAATAAGATGGACTTTAAACTAGCAGACACGTTTGGATTTTTGCCATTTAATTTTTTTATTTAATTTTAAAAACGAAAGAAATGGAAATGGGGTTTTTATGTCATGATCTTGGCGCTGTTGGTTTGGTTTTTTCCTCTGCTATTGCTCCCTGTCTAATTGGTTCTGCGGTTCTAAGTTGTGTGTTTGCCTCCCATCAGCGCCAGGTTATTTGTGTGTTTTGGTGAGACGTTTCCTAGCTTTCTTTAGTCTCTCTGCTTCCCTGATTATGACCAGTTTTCTGTCCTGTGGTTCAGCGGCGTCTGCTGCTCGCCCTCTAGAAACTCTGGGGGCGTGCGTGGCCGCCGCAACTGCTGGTCAAATCTCCCTTCTGGATTCTGCTGAGTTTCTCCGCGAATGAACTGAACTTTGAATCAAGTCAGTGACTTTGCTCCAAGTCGCATTCAGCTCCACATCCAGTCTCTGGCCTGTATTCTCCTATCCATGCAGAGATCAGCCCCGCAGCAGACGAGCAGCCCCGCGCACCTGTTTTGATTAATAAACGCTTTGAACTTTCCCACTGCCTGTCTCGCCTTGAATTCTGGGTCCAATATTCTGAGATCATTACAGAATAACCTGGCAGTGGCGAAATGATGTGGATTAAAGTATTTCCCGGCTAGAATCAGGCATGCAGGAGATCCTTGATTATTAATCAGGCTGCTCCAGCTGCCCCGCCCCTGACAGCTGCCGCGCCGTCGCCTGCTACTGATAGTCCAGCTTCTCTTGAACCGCGTCTGTCCCCTCCTGAAGCGTTTAAAGGGGATCCTGATCAATGCAGAGCCTTCCTGACTCAGTGCGAAATTCATTTTGAATTACAGCCCTCTGCGTTTCCTTCTGATCGAGCCAAGGTGGCCTATGTAATCTCTCTGTTAGCGGGAAAGGCCAAATTATGGGGAACATCAGAGTGGTTGAATAATCCTGAACTCTGCAGCTCTTATAATAATTTTTCTTTGGAAGTAATCAGAGTTTTTTGCCCAGTATTCTCCTATCCCTGCAGAGATCTGCCCCGCAGCAGACGAGCAGCCCCGCTCACCTGTTAGTGTTTAATAAACGTTTTAAACTTTCCCACTGCCTGTCTCGCCTCGAATTCTGGGTCCAATATTCTGACATCATTACATTTTTACAGGTTTGCTTAAAAAGATTTATATAGTAGCCCATAATATAATAGTGAAACATAAAGTCAGGAAAATGTCTCATAGAAAATGTTTTTTATTTGCATTTCAAATCAATATATTACTGATAGCAAAAAACATGTATCTCTTGGCCCTGGGAATATTACATGCCAGTCGCTGCTCCATTCAAGGCTACGACCTCATCGTTGTCTTGGAAAAACCGATGTGTAGACATTTACCCTCTTGTTCTCTGACAATAGAGTTCAAGCACCGCTATAGTAGTAGCGGCATTCCTGCATTAAGTGGTTTGCTTAATTAATTGGTGATGTTTAGAACAGGATGACATACAAAAGAGGAACCCATTATACCCAGATTACGTTCTGGTCATACGTGGTTAAATAGTACATGATTTAAAATGGGAATAAACCGGATTAGCTCACTGACTTGCGCGTTGATCACATAACTATGTTCTTCTCTCCAAAACACACAGCTGCACCGCAGGCTTTGGAAGAAAAATCCAATCCATCACGGCGGGGCGGTGCTGATCCCCGCAATATTAACCCTTTATTTCGTATTGATGATTAAAAGTATTTATAACTATATTATTTTACAGTACAGTACAGTAGTTAACATTTATACCGTACTTTTATTTGTTAAACAAATGCTTGGGCCTGTATAAAGTTTTTATTCCCTGATTTCAATGTTGTAAGGAGTATTTCATCGTATGATAACTCTAAAAAAAAAAAGGTTTCTACTTCACGTATTTCACCTATCGCTGGTTCTTTTTGGAACGTAACCTCCACGATAAACGAGGGTTCACTGTATTTAAAATGGAAATACTCCGGATTAGCTCACTGACTTTTGGGTGGGTCACAACCATCCCTGACAACAGTTTAGAAACGCCGCTATTCATCGCGGCAGCAAGCAGCATTCTTGCATAATGTGCCCAAAAAGCCTGGGGGGTTGGGCCTTTCACGCTTGTTGTAAGGCATCATAGCGTCCTTTTCCAGATCAAACTGAAAATTTTACCAGCTAGATGATAATAAAAATAACAAAAATAGTATAACAATACGCCTATTATTATCAGAGTAAGATATTGTGGCTGTACAATGATAATCCCTATGGTCTAATGAAATTCCTTGGAAAGGTGGAGCGCACATCAGCTGATCTAAATAAAAGAAAGATGCCATAAAGTCAAACAGCATAATAGGCTACTATCCGTAATGTATATAAATAAGTTAAAGAAGTTATTGTACAATTTCTGATATCATAGGCCATCAAGTGATAAAAAAGAAAAAGAAAAACATTTAAGGCAACATTAATAACTTGACCACAGCTGGGACCGAACCCTTAACCTTTGGAATTGCAGACCATTCACCTTACCCTCTACGCTAAATCTGGGGAACAATAATCTTCTCAGCCTGCAACAACTGATACCCCTCCCAGTCTGCTCATTCACCTATCTAATCTGACTCATGGGACGCCGAAATGGACTCAGACTGCCACCTAGTGGCTATAGTATACACATGTTTTTCACACAATATGTGAAACACGCGGAGCGTGAGTGAAGTGTCCATTTCCAACCAGCGCCCACTGTATATATATATATATATAAGTATATATATATATATATATATAAAACCTTTTTAAACAGTGATGTAAATTTACAGTTCTAACGTTTTTTTGTTGTTTTTTTTCATCTCTACTTGACTGTGTGTATCAATTGGTGTATTTAGATTTTTTGACTGCACAGCCTTTGTCTGGAGATCTTGACTGCTCTTTTCTGTAGTTTGGTGTGTGATGAGTGAGTGAGTGGGAGTGAGAGAGATATATGGTCTCTTATGGGAAGTTCTGTTTTTGCAAACTATTTTTTGTTGTTGACACAATTGATAATTTCCTTGTTTGTTGGACTTACTGTTTATTCTCCACCTGTGCAAATAAAAAACAAATACTGCCCATCCCTTGTGTTTGGCTTGGAAGATCTTGGCATGCCATGAACTTCAAAAGTAGATCTTGGTTTAAAAAGGGTTGGGCACCCCTGATTTAGAATCTAAAATGGTGCTGGCACATTTGGAGTCCCACATTTATGACTCCTTCATGCAGACCAGTCAAAAAAGCTGTCATCTCTAGGAATACACCTAAATTGGGATCTTTCAGTATCTTTTCAGCAAATTAAATTTCCTCATAAACAGAGGTAATCTGGACTACGAAGTCCACCATACTATGTAAATTAATATAGGGGAAGTAATCCATAGTTATTTTTTATTAATATGGAAAAAAATACAACAAGCTTGAAGTTCACATGAGCTTTAACTTTGCCAGCATTCATTTCTGGACGTTTACTAAAAGCTTTAATGCTCACCAAAGCTAAACAGCCATCATGGTTTCATTCATCTGGGTAAACCTAAATTGAAAGTCCCCTTAGTAAACCATACAACTGGTAGCATCTTAATATGATAATTGTTTTCCCTGCTAATGACAGGAAAGCTGATCAGCAATGATGGAAAGATTGATAGTGCTTTTCCTTGAAAAAGACGCTACAAAATACAAAAGCTTTAGATGTTTAGTCCTTCTAAAAACACAAAGAATCTACACTATCAAGCAAATCTAAAACAGAATGGTTTAGATAAGAACATGTGTTAGTATGGCTCAGTAAGAGTTAAGACCAAAATCAAAATGTGTTTAAACCTAAAGGGGTGGTGTTTAAGATTAATTCCCATCTAGTCTTTCACTCAATAAATCACTTCAAGGATGAAATTCTACTTCTTCTGAGTGGAGGTGATGCATCAACCTCTGTCACTTTGGTCAAACAAGCTAAAATAAGCAATGAAATGCTTGGAACATTTTTCTAATATTAGAACTGGAAGAAACCTAAGATTGTGAGCTGCTATGAATTAAAAACAAAAGCTATAGAAGTCAGTAGTGTAAGAAATCAGTTTGAGTGGCAATATTGATTGACAAGCTTTCATCATCATGTAACTAGTTCTCAGGAAGTGTCATCTGGCTTAACTGGGGGGGGGGCAGGGATAAAAAACATCCCCCAGTGTGACACATAATTACGCTTGTGTCATAACATAATGGAAAAAAATCATTATTGCAAAGTTGGTTTCATTGTGGTAGAAGAAAATAAACTGACAGGTGGGGCAGACGGGATAAAGTGTAAGTAAGAAATATGGTTATAAAATGTTACATATATGAATATGAGAAACAAAAGCTTTAAGGTAAAAATAAGGTCCGTGTTATTCAAATTAATTTGTAAATTTGGTGCATTAATAAATCTGTTTGAATAATCCTTGTCAAGATGCACTACCAGCATAATAACTTTTTAATGTACAGGTGCTGGTCATAAAATTAGAATATCATGAAAAAGTAGATTGATTTCAGTAATTTCATTTAAAAAGTGAAACTTGTATATTATATTCATACATTACATACAAACTCATATATTTCAGATGTTTATTTTGTTTAATTTTGATGATTACAAATGACAACAAATGAAAATCTCAAATTCATCATATCAGAAAATTAGAATATTACTGAAGACCAATAAAAACAAAGGATTTATAGAAATGTTGGCCAACTGAAAAGTATGAACATGAAAAGTATGAGCATGTACAGCACTCAGTATTTAGTTGGGCCTCCTTTGGCCTGTATTACTGCAGCAATGCGGCGTGGCATGGAGTCGATCAGTCTGTGGCACTGCTCAGGTGTTATGATAGCCCAGGTTGCTCTAATAGTGGCTTTTAGCTCTTCTGAATTGTTGGGTCTGGTGTATTGCATCTTCTTCTTCACAATACCCCATAGATTTTCTATGGGGTTAAGGTCAGGAGAGTTTGCTGGCCAATTAAGAACAGGGATACCATGGTCCTTCAACCAGGTACTGGTAGCTTTGGCACTGTGTGCAGGTGCCAAGTCCTGTTGGAAAATGAAATCTGCATCTCCAAAAAGTTGGTCAGCTGCAGGAAGCATGAAGTGCTCTAAAACTTCCTGGTATGTGGCTGCGTTGACCCTGGACCTCAGAAAACACAATGGACCAACACCAGCAGATGACATGGCACCCCAAACCATCACTGACTGTGGAAACTTTACACTGGACTTCAAGCAACGTGGATGAAGTGCCTCTCTTCTTTTCCTCCAGACTCTGGGACCTTGATTTCCAAAGGAAATGCAAAATTTACTTTCATCAGAGAACATGACTTTGGACCACTCACCAGCAGTCCAGTCCTGTTTCTCTTTAGCCCAGGCAAGACGCTTCTGACGCTGTCTGTGGTTCAAGAGTGGCTTGACACAAGGAATGCGACAGCAGAAACCCATGTCTTTCATACGTCTGTGTGTGGTGGTTCTTGAAGCACTCACTCCAGCTGCAGTCCACTCTTTGTGAATCTCCCCCACATTTTTGAAGGGGTTTTGTTTCACAATCCTCTCCAGGGTGCGGTTATCTCTCTTGCTTGTACACTTTTTTCGACCACATCTTTTCCTTCCCTTCGCCTCTCTATTAATGTGCTTGGACACTGAGCTCTGTGAACAGCCAGCCTCTTTAGCGATGACCTTTTGTGTCTTGCCCTCCTTGTGCAAGGTGTCGATGGTCGTCTTTTGGACAACTGTCAAGTCAGCAGTCTTCCCCATGATTGTGTAGCCTATAGAACTAGACTGAAAGACCATTTAAAGGCTTTTGCAGGTGGTTTGAGTTAATTAGCTGATTAGAGTGTGGCACCAGGGGCCATCAATTTTGAACCTTTTCACAATATTCTAATTTTCTGATATGATGAATTTGAGATTTTCATTTGTTGTCATTTGTAATCATCAAAATTAAACAAAATAAACATCTGAAATATATGAGTTTGTATGTAATGTATGAATATAATATACAAGTTTCACTTTTTAAATGGAATTACTGAAATCAATCTACTTTTTCATGATATTCTAATTTTATGACCAGCACCTGTAAATCCAGCATTTTTTAACAATGAAGGATAACAAACGTTGCCCTTAAACCACAACAACATAAAACACATACAATCCATGTGAAAAAATAACCTGACTCCACCAGATGGATTTGCTGGATTTGGTCCGCATATCCATCTGGAAACCTTCCGTTGAAGGAATTTTGGGAAGGAGCGAAAATACTGGTTAGCTGATTGGCCTATGAGGGTGATAGACGGGCCAAATAAACCAATCAGATCAACGAAGCATATGAGGTACTAACAGAGCGACGACGAAAACACAACCACAAGCCAGGCTACTCTTGCCGAAACCAGTCGGGAGAAGAGCAAAAACATCTTTCCTCTGAGAAAAGCCTCCAGAGCAGTGTTTTGCTCTTCTTTCAGTGAAGAAATACTCTGTAATTCCGATAAAACTTGCTCGATAGCCACGCTAACGCTAGTTTCATCGGCTGAAGCCGCCATGTTCTTTAGACTGAACTGTCGCGCTTCTCGTTGCGTCACACGTAAACCCGCCTCAAAGCCAACGCTGATTGGACGTTCGTTTGGTGAACGGCTCCAAATTTTCTTTAACGGAGAGTCTCCAGACTGATCTGCGAGTGAAATCTTGAAAGCTCGCGAGATCAGGATGGTCTCACGAGGCTGATGAAAAAGTGGCAAAATCAAACATTTAAGTGTCCAAATTAAATTCATACCAGAAAGAAACCAAAAAGAAACCTTATACACTATTTGAATATAATATAATCAAATATTATGTGATCATAGTCTTAAGTGAATTTATCATCTTACGAAAAGTTTTCTTTAATTTCTAGTCATTTCTGTACAGTCTCTCAATGCTAACATATAACTCACTACCTCAGAACTATTTTAGCTATCTAAACTCTATGTACACTTTGATGATTTGAGAGTAGTTGATTAGAAGCCGCATTAGTAAAAAGTTGCTATGTGATTGAAATAGCTCAGCAATGTTTCTATTCAGTCAAATTTGCCATCCATTCCTCCCAGATTCCAAGCTGAAGTAAAGCATCCCCATTGCATAATACTGCCACCACTATGTGCCACTCTGAGCAGAAGCAGACACAGAGAATCACAGGGAAGAAATCTACCATAATGACAAAAATAAAAATAAAAAGATAAGCTAAATTAGGGAGTAAAATGTGTATAAAATTAAAGTGGAAATATATTAAGAACACCAAAGAACAATTACAACTAGAAAATTATGCAAAGATTACAACATTTGAGAACAAAAAAATAGCAAAGATATGGTCAAAAAATACAACAGGAAAAGAGAGATTGTCAACAATTTTTGTTCACTAAGGTTCTCAGAGGTATCAGAATCATTTTAAAAGTATGGTCAAATTATAAATAAAGACTTTTTTTTTTAGTTTTTGTACACTTCATATTTTTAGGTTTTCAGAGGAAATGGGGCCACGTGAGCAGTGAGATTGTCAGTTTTTCTTTTGAATTTCAAAACTCTTCTGTCTTTTGCTATATTTATACATATTTTTTTTATTTTTTCCAGCTTTTATTGTCATACACTGTCACAACTACAGAGCACTGCTCCCCATTGTGTTTCCACTTGCCTGTAACTTTCTTCTTTAATTGACGGACAACATTCAATTATATTTCTATAAAATGTTATTCTGTTGGTCTTTCCCGTCAAACCTTAATGAATTGTATTGACATCTCTGGTTTTAATATAAGAACATTTAAAATTTATCACCAGACTGCATTTCAAATGCACAGTTAAAAAGCTCAAATTCTGGTAGTTTCTGAATGAAACTTTCCAACTATCAATGGAAAATGTGCGATTATTAGAAGTTTTTTTTTTGTTTCTATTCCTGATCAAAATCAGCAACAGTGTTTTTGGGCAATATGTAGGTAAAGCCGTTGAAACATTTATGAGGTAGCACCACATGTAATTGTGAAGAATTTAGGATTTGTATTGGTAGCAAATGTGCTACAGCTCACATCAAGAACCTGTTATTGTTAGGTTTAAACACCAAACATTTTATTCAGTAACCTGTACAAAGAAAGACACAGAGAATTTAGTATAATTTACTTGCAAGGAGAGGGGGTCAGAAACTGCATTCAGTTACAACCTCCAACCCACTCTGAAACAGTTTCCGCTTTCTCCAAGCCTTTATTAAGGAACGCCCTGGCTACAATGTTGGTTCCGACTGCTAAAAAGGAGGAGGGGGTGAAACCAGTCGGAACCAGAAGTTTTGCATCACATCATACAATATCATAAGATAAGGTGAGCTTCACTCCTCATCCGGTGCCAGTACGTGCAATCCTCCCCTTTCCACCAATCTCCATGACCTTGCTTCCTGCACACACTAGTAACAAGCATTAGAAAGACAGCAAGTGAAACATTTCAACACTTTGTGTAATACAAGTATACAGGAATATGCAAATGTGTAAATATGAATGTATAAGTATAATATGATTAAAGTAGAATAACTTGTACAATTAATCCAACATTTCCCTCCTGTTTATTCACTTTAAGCTATTTATTTTATCATTCAGTAGTTACTTCTTTTCAGATTTTCAACTATGAAATCATGTTTTAGCTGTAAAGGGTACACTCAGAGGTACTTTAAACTGGTGGGTCACTGTTAATGTCATTGGAATTAGGATAAAAGTCAGGAAAATGCAAAGAGATTTCATCCTCTGCGCTGTCTTCATCATCAGATGGGTATTTTTCAGTGGGCATGAGGGCATACATTTCTGCTTTCATGGGTTGTATTGCTGTGGTAATTAGTCTATTTAGCAGCGCTCTAATACATGGAATACAACAACATCCACATAAGGTCAAGATGGCGGCAAATACAGCTATAGACATTAAAATAGAAAGCACCAATTGTTTGTATTTACCAAAAATGTCTCCAAATCCATCCCACATTTTTGTGTCAACTCCAGAATGGTCTTTCATTTTGCTGTTAAGAGAGCGAAGGCCTTCAAGGGCCTTTGTGGGGCTGCCATCTGCAGCGGTGTTGTTGGGAATAAAGGTGCAACACTGATCTCCAAAAATAGAGCACACACCACCTTTTTCAGCTAACAACATGTCAACAGCAATACGGTTCTGGAAAGCCATCAGAGAGGTAGCTGACAATTGTTCATGGACGGCGGAGAAGCCTTGTTCTGTTTTATTTCCCAGCCTCTGGACGTTATAGTGGATGTAGTTGATTCTGTCTACATTTTTATTTAGAGTACACCACCAGCATAAGAAAGATTCAAATCCTGCAGAAACTTGATTGGCTAGTTTAAACTCATCAGGAACACCTCTGGGTACACCAATGCTATCAATATAAGTAGGGTCATCTCCACTCCATGTATTTTCAGATGCCCTCCTCCTTCTAGTATGCTCTGTGTGAGGTAAAATGCTGTTTGCAGTCGTCAACAATTCATCCGTTGTGAGTGATGTAACAGAAACAGGTAAAATCAAGGTGACAGCAGCACATAATCCAGTGGTGTTACATGGAAGTCTGTCAAACAATTTGTCATCTCCACACCACCACCAGATGTCGCTGCGGGATTGGGGTTTAAAAAAGGTGGATACCAGTAAAATACTTGCACATTGTGTTTCATTTAGTGTGCCTAGTTTCGGGCCCACTCCGGTCCTGTTTACACAGGTGAAATTTGCCACAGCTACTTTTTTCAAAAAGATTGGTTTCTTTTTCTCAGCTGTGGTCAGGGGATAGATGTTATCCCAATAGGTGCAATTATCAGATGGGACTGTATAATTCATTATATTTAGAAGACATTGAGGAGTTATGGTGGCAGGAACCACACGTAACAGCGGTCTAGCTCCCATACACACAAGACAATCATTAGACACTGTTTTAGCTGCTTCTTCTGCCATTAAAAGCCAGTTGTTTGTTTGCCCAGAGATTCCAGTGATGACTTGAAACAATTCATCTGTTTTAAGCGGACCATTAATATTTTGAATTTTTATCTGTTCACCTTGGGCAGAAGTAAGAATCCCTTGTATCTCATCTCCTTCTTGTGTAATATTTACGGGGCACAAATACAAAGGCCAAGATGGATCGGTTCCACTAGACCGTGCACATAGAAATGAGGAAGAACAGCCTTCCTTCTCAAGGGGTTCTGCCGTGGAGTTTATTGTCAGAGTGAAAACTTTGGAGGCATGGTTAACAGTGAACCCTGATATTCTACTCATCCATTTCTTAGCTAAAGGTGTCCATCCATACGATCCCTTTTTCCACTGTCCAGTGGTTCTAAATACGTCTCCCCAACCATTATGAGTTCTTTGAACTACGCGAGGAAATAGGTAGAAATCATAACCGTGCCAATTTCCCGGGTCATGTTTAAATCTTTGCGAGAATGTTTGAAAAGGAATAGTCACCAAACTGATTACACTAGTAGAGTTATAGCAGAGATAGACGTCCCTTTTACAAATAACTGGATCATGGGGGCAACAAGAATCCTTGCCCTGAGTGAGAGCTAAAGACAAAACTAATATGAATAATCGCAACATCATCTAGGTTCAAACTTCAAAAAGTGTTCTATGGATAATCTTTTTACACAATGGTCTACTTCCTATGACCTCTCGGCAGAGTTGTTGAATCTTCACCAGTTTGAGATGGTTGTATGCTAAAAAATACAACCCCCTTTGTACGATGGACTTCCTCTGAAGGTCGGTGAAGGAGACCAAAAGTGTATTCTATAACAAGTACCACAGTAGAATTACTAGAGTGCTTAGCAGTATGGTAAGGTTCCAGAGAATAATTAAGAAGGTGATTTTACTTATTACTCATCTGATCTAACTATCACTTTCTTGCAATCCATTTAGAAAACAAATCTATTATAACCAAACAGAATTGAAAGGATAAATAGGTTTAGGGAAAGCACCTTTTTTAGGTCTTAAATTTCCTTGAAGATTATGTTTAGCACATATTAGACATGCTTTACAAAAGTTTTCTTTTTTTGGCATAGAACATAAATCCATATGCTGTATAATGATGCTCAATGCTCAATCAATCCTACAATCCCCCCGTTTGAGACATGAGTAAAATCATGACTCAAAATAGCAGCATTTTTATTTTTATTTTATTTGGAAGGATTGGTTTATTTTCTGGTCACACATAGGTGCCATCATGGATTTTAAGATAGTTTGGCTGATTAACATGTTTGTTTCGTTGAATGGCATCCCCACTTCACATGTTTTTAATAAGAAATGTTATGTTTAATACAATGTTACGATGAAATTAGGACAGCAACTAACAATTATTTCGTAAATCGATCAGTCTATCGTTAATTCTTTCGATTAATTGGTTAGCCAAAAGTTCTGTAAAGAAGATTACTAATGACATTAAACCAGGTGAAACCAAAACATCTCCTCCTGAAGAGCTCCGGACGGAAAGTATTGACAGACAAAAACATTTTATATTCGTATTTGCAAAATGTTTATAGATTTATCTTACAGTTTTGGTATGATTACTGATCCAAGTGGGTTACTCTGTCGGGGAAAGCCAGATTTTACATGTATATTATGTTTTAGAGTCTCTATACTCCATTTAATGATGAATCACTAAATTTGTTTACGAATATGCAAATAATCAATTAATATGATTCATGTTTTCAGCCACAGATAAAATACATGAGATGGGCAACACAGAGTAACTACAGCCCAGATGTTCAACTTTTATAGTGAAGTTATTATTTTAATGAATGTATTATTTTGCTTGATACAGAGAGAGCATAGTAGGTAAAAATATAAGAGTGGGGTTTAACTCTGCACGATTCTATATATTTAGAAGAAAGTACTGTATTTACCGTCTGTCTCAGTTGTTCAATTAAAATCATTTACAAAGTGGAAAACAGTCCTAATTCCACATTCATCAGAGCCGGTGATACTTCAACATTGATAAACAGCATCTAGTAAGTGTAGTGTTTAAAAATGTTTATTAATGTAGCAAAATGCTCCTTTTCTCTTTAAACAATGAATTCCTCTCATCAGTACTGATGCTCATGTCAAGCATAAAAAAAAAAAAAAAAAAGGCATGCATAATGCATAGCATCAATGACACCAGACCAATAGTGTCCCTTCCAAAGTTCAAATCAAACCTACGCCCTCGGGTGCCATCCTTCATTGCAGCGCCCCTTTTTTTTTTTTTTTTTTATTTATTATTTATCCAATTAAGTTTTTTATAGTCTTTATCAGGACCTGGAGAGTCTTTGTACCACATGGTAATATGTAGGTCATTCGGGTCCATGGACTGCTGTACAATTCGAACAGACTGTCTTCCCTCCTGAAGCAGCGCTTCTCCGATGTTTAAAGGAGGTTTGTTGGGAAAGTCCAGAGTATAATGGTAATGTGGGATGCCCAGCCTCTATCTAAGCAAAGCATGGCTAGAGCATCCCTGCCTAAGAGGTTAACTGGACATTCAGGTAAAGTCAGTACAGACAGCCGGCAGGAGAGTCCTTCAGGGTCTCTCAACCACACAAGCTGGATCTCCTGCACAGCCTTTAAATGACCTTGAGCTAATCGGACTATGACAGTCTCAGGTCCTTGGCCAGCACCTGGAATTTGTTGTTTAACAGTTGTTCTGCATGCACCACTGTCACACAGGAAAACTGTTGGGGTGCTATTCACATGTATAGTTAATACAACTAATCCTTATTTGTGCATATTAATTATGTTTTTGATAAAAATGCTTTTGCTAAAATGCCATCAGAAGGCTGATAAATAGAGAGGAAAAAGGGACAAGAAGAGAGGGACTAAACCTAGAACAAATAATGAATGTCTATTCTATTAACATTTCTCTATCTGTAGAATGGGTCTGTTTTATAGGTTTTCTTGTCAGGGGGCCCCCTGCCCATCCATGCCCAGGGCCCCAAATTTCCTAAATCCGCCCCTGCCTATAGACCATCATGACAGGAAAAAATTGATTTTCAGCTGGCCCCTGACCCGCCAAAGGATTTGGCAGCTCAATTAAAGGAAACACTCAATTTCAGGTTTGGGTTCAGGGGCTGGCAGTGGGGAGATTAAGCCTCCCCCCATATCTTTTGACCAAGCCTCCACAGGTCCCCCAGAACGGGTAACCCTTGTGGAGGTGCTGGGCATAGGAGAATAAGCCGGTGGATTCTCAACTTTAGGAGCTGGCAAGACTGGGGCTGAAGCAGAAGCAGCAGCAGCACCAAGTTCATTTGGGTCTTGCTGTAAAGCTGCTTGTGCAGCTGCTTGTGCTTGCTGTAATAATGCTGAATATGGACCTACAGGTAAATCATCTTTACGATGGGTATGTGCAAGGGTATGGGTTCTTTTATTGTGGTTCTGCAGGCTCCTGTATCACACAAAATTTAACAGGAGTGCCCTGGACCATCAGAACTTTTTCTGGTCTATATTTTTCTTTTATAAAACAAATCTTCTAGGTTTAAGACATCCATATTTTCACCCTCTATCTCTCTAATAGAAAATGGTTGCTCATCTAGTCATGCTGAGCTTCCTGCATTTTGTGGGTTGCTTTGACAATCTCTAGCCATGTGGCCTCCTTTCCCACATGACCAACACGCTCTGGAATTATCAGTTGAGCGTGATCCAAAACCTCTTCCCCTTCCACGGCCTCGGCCTCTGCCTCGGCCCCTACCTCTGGACTGCTGATAAAACACAGTGTCCTCTTCCTCCTGATAAAACACAGTGGATTCTTTATTGTGATTCTTTTTACCTTTTATGACTTTCTCTGCATGCAGGGCGTGATTTATATAGGTTTGGAGCGTTCCACCACTCATGTTTATGTAGTGGCGCTCAACCCATCCTTTGATTTCTGGTAATGACCCTGCGTGTAGTGCATTCTTCAGCTGCTGTTTAAATGGCCCCTCATCATTGTCATCAAAGAGCAGTCCACTATGTGCTCTAAATATCTTTTCCATCCTTATCCTGTATTCATCAAAAGACTCATCCCGCTTCTGTGTGCATCTCCCTATTTCTGTGTAATTTGCTTTCTTCTGATACCTGGCCCTGACGCGATTAATCAGATGCTCTAAAGCTGTTTTTAAGTCTCGGGAGTCTGGTTGCAAAGGGATAAGAGGATCTTGGTTTGTAGTTGGCACAAAATCCCCTTTAACATGGTGCCATTCTGATCCTAATTGGCACATCCAGACTTGCTGAACCTCCGCACCATTCAAATGGTAAGATCTTCTCAGATTCTCCATTTGAATTATGCATTCTTCCACATCCTCCTTTGGAGGGGGAATTCCTTCTACTGCTTTTCTAACATCTTCCTGTGTCCAGGTTCTGTATACCATTACTGTGGCTGGTTGTTGGGCATTCCCCTCAACCTGGCCTGCTAAGGGGTTTGGTAATTCTATTAAAGGAAGCGTGAGGACTGCTCCTTCACCTTCCAGGTTCACTGGCATCACTCGGGGTGTCCGTGGAGACAGAATGTCATTAAATGTTGTCGCTAAGGTTTTTGACCAATCCCCTACAGAACCTTTGGACCTAGTAATATATCCCTGGGAGGTATCAGCTTGTGGAGAAGCTACTTGAGGAGGGGCTATTTTCAATGGTGCTTCTACATGTTGTGGGGGAGTATATCGTGGAGGATCCCCCGTGGGTGAGAGAGCTGAGGGATCGGCTGCAGCGGCAGCACCTCCCATTGGTGGGAGATTATGTATTTGATGTATCAGGTTAGAATAGGGCCCTGCGTACTCATCATCCTCCTTTCTATGAAACATAACTGATCTTTCCTTTCCTTTTTTCTTTCTTCACTTTCCCTTTCTTCCTCTTCTTTCTCTTTTCTTTGTCTCTCCCCCCTCTCTCTGTTAGCTCTGCGCTCTCCCTCTTCTCTCTGTCCTGCCAATTTCATCCAGACCATGGTTTGCATGTAACCTTCTTTTGCCATCAAAGTGTCTTTATTTTGCTTTTTGTTTTTATTTTTTGTTGCAATTCTTTAATGTTTGCGGTGCTCAATTTGCCATTAAAACTGTAGCTTTTTTATCCAGTAACACAACGGCTCTACCGCCGATGGGTCATCATTTTCAACTGCTTTCCAATCTTTACACTGGAGTTTCTCTAATAACTTCTGTTTTTCTTTACTTTGCCCTTTTCCCATTTTGAACTAAATTTGGGCCCAGTGGGTTTTCAACACCTGTCGTGTTCTAAACACTGGGGCTTCAGACAAGATGGTGATCAACTACTTTTTGTGGTAAAACTCACTTCAACCTTTACAGGTGGAGTTTTCTTGTCTACAAACATCCACAAAAGCTCACCATTTAACCCTTGTCTTTTTGGTATGAAATACAGATATCTAGTGATATCTGTATTTCCTTTCACACACACACTCACATACACACTGCGCAGTTAACTTTTACTTTATTTTAAACACAGAGGACGCCGCCATCCTATGCAGAATTTAACTAGTTTACAACTCGGGGAGCCTGCCCTTACAAACTAGGGGAGCCTGCCCTCCCGCGGACTTTAACTGTTTTAAAATTTCTATTTTACCTGATAGAGTCTAGAATTGTCAGGGTTTTAGTACAAAAGGGAATCTCGTTATCCCACACTGAGAGGACTTCGCTGTCCTTCACTTCTATCTTTTTTTTTTTATTATATTTTTATAAATTTTTTATATTTTTATATATTTTTCTTCCAATAATTCACTCACTCCTTATTAAAAGAAAAACTACTCACAATTCTCTGCGTCCTCGAAATGCTTCAACCGTCGGACCCCAGCTTGTAAGGGAGAGACCAGTCCCGTAAAGGGTCTGTTTGCTGCGGCCGCAGGCTTTATCTGGGTCTCACTCACCTGCTGGGGGTCGTCGGGTATCTTGCAATCTGGCTCGAAGGACCAATTAATGTTAGGTTTAAACACCAAACATTTTATTCAGTAACCTGTACAAAGAAAGACACAGAGAATTTAGTATAATTTACTTGCAAGGAGAGGGGGTCAGAAACTGCATTCAGTTACAACCTCCAACCCACTCTGAAACAGTTTCCGCTTTCTCCAAGCCTTTATTAAGGAACGCCCTAGCTACAATGTTGGTTCCGACTGCTAAAAAGGAGGAGGGGGTGAAACCAGTCGGAACCAGAAGTTTTGCATCACATCATACAATATCATAAGATAAGGAGAGCTTCACTCCTCATCCGGTGCCAGTACGTGCAATTCTCCCCTTTCCACCAATCTCCATGACCTTGCTTCCTGCACACACTAGTAACAAGCATTAGAAAGACAGCAAGTGAATCATTTCAACACTTTGTGTAATACAAGTATACAGGAATATGCAAATGTGTAAATATGAATGTATAAGTATAATATGATTAAAGTAGAATAACTTGTACAATTAATCCAACAGTTATGGAATAAAAATCTGCTCCTTTAAGATAAGTTTGAATGGCTGTGGGACTTGTCGGTATCCTCGCTCTTCTTGTGTTTCTCTATAAGAGCCTTACAGCCGTGGAAATACTCACAACGACTGAATGACACTTCAAACATCTTCAGAATCACTTCTTTTTATCGTGACCACATTGTTTCACCACAAATACAAGGTAAGCTTAGCTTTAAATTAATGTTGAAGATCAAACTATGCAGGCAATAAATACAAGGAGGGTGGAAGGGTAAGTATATTCTTTCAAAGATGTAGTAAACAGTACTCAACAAAACTTAAACAACAATGTAGGTCTGAAAAAATGATAGGTTTTATTTATTTATGTGTTGCCAATAATTATCATGTGAGTTTTTTACATTTAAAAGCTACAGCTGGAATGCAGAATTTATTTTGAAAGTTACTCTAACCCTGTATCAATGTAACATTTAAACAGTGTTGGTTAAAAAGAGATAATTGCTTAGCTTGGCTGTTAAAGGTTGATCATCTAAATTCTTTTTGTTGGAGTAAGTGAAATTATACAGTAGAACATTTTACTAGATATGGTTTTGATTAATAATGAAAAGTTTCTTGGATATATAAACCGTTTTATTGCCAGCCCTAGTTGTAATGAATAAAGAATATTTTCAAAAAACACATGGTCTACTATTCCCTACTGAGATTTAATTAATTCTTAAAATCAAACTCAAAAGGACTTGAATCCACACTTACATACTTATACAAATGATACTGGTATCATTTGTATAAGATGGCTGCACCTGTAGGCAGGGGCTTGATACAGCTCCAAATACACAAAATACGCCGCTTAGAACGCTACAAATTGGGCATTGATCCTGCATCCACGACCGCCAACGCCTGCTGGAGCTTCGGTCACAAAAAGGTTCTTTCAGGACTCCTTAATTTAGCCACTCCAGACCGTTTAAAAAGCTGCCGAGTGCTTCGGAAGAATGTAAACAAAAGGACCAGGCAGCGCAGTGTGAGACGGCGTAAGAGGGGCTCCAGAAGCGGGCTAATGGCAAAGCTATAGACAGCATATGCCTAAGGTCCCAGAATCTTCTTAAACGCTGGCATACGCTGAACTTTCTATTTTATTTTATATTTTGTTTTCGATTTTGGGCTTATACATCATATATGTAATGATCTCAGAATGTTGGACCCAGAATTCGAGGCGAGACAGGCAGTGGGAAAGTTCAAAGCGTTTATTAAAACAATCAGGAGCATGAGGCTGCTTGGCGAATCTCTGCAGAGATAGGAAAATACAGGTCAGTGACTGGATGTGGAGCTGATCACGACTTGGAGCAAGTTCACCGACCTTATTCAAAGTTCAGTCTGTTCACAGAGAACACAGCTGAATCTAGACGGGTGGTTAGACCACAGCTTGCGGCGGGCGTCGCCCCCGGAGTTCCTAGAGAGCGTGTGGAGTGGGCGCTAGCCCACGCCGACCAGCAACCAAGTCCAAAGGGGAAATCCAAAGCCGAAGTGAGAAGACAGGTCCAGGTTCAGAAGCCGGAATAATCCAGGAATAAATCCAAAACAGAACTGACAAACAGAGCAAACAGGAGCAAGGCAAAACTCGGGATCCACAGGGCAGAAACAGGTCTCAATCAGGAAAACAGAACACACTAACGAATGCTAGAGTTTGTCTCACCAAAACACTCGAATAACCTGGTGCTGATAGGAGGCAAACACACAACATAAATAGCAGAGGAACCAGGTGGAAATGATCGGTATGATGGGGATGAAGTCTGGAGGAGACGTTATTCATAGGTTTTGGATAAGCTTCACACCATGACTTATAAGTAAGTTAAACTTAACATATTTCACCAAACGCATCACTTACCTG
Source organism: Cyprinodon tularosa (assembly GCF_016077235.1). Taxonomy (NCBI): domain Eukaryota; kingdom Metazoa; phylum Chordata; class Actinopteri; order Cyprinodontiformes; family Cyprinodontidae; genus Cyprinodon; species Cyprinodon tularosa. The sequence goes on along the minus strand of NW_024039418.1, from coordinate 1,081,702 downwards.
TAACTCATGGCCCAGATATGGCATATGCTGGCATACGTTGACGTATGATGTATGTTGACGGGTGCCAACGTGTTTCAGCATGCTTCAGCGTGTTTCAACTTGCTCAAAACGTACCCATAACTTATCCAACATATTCTGGATTTTTTGTGCGTCCGGCATACACTGGTCTAAATAGTAATGGTTTGAACGAGGCTTTACTGGATAGCAAAATGGATCATCTCTGACTCGAACTCTTCAAAAAAGCAGTTTAGTAACTGCTGTGCCATCATTCTGACTAAATCATGGCTTCCTTCATTGAAACCACCATATATATGGTTTGGCTGCGACACTATGCTGAATAGAGGCATCAACTGGGCTGCTGCCACCAGTAAAGTCCACTATATATTAAAGCGTCAGGCCTATTTTCCACTGCTCAGTCTTGTTTTTCTCCCAGTCAGAGGTGTTGGCTCAGCTTTTATAGTGACAAATATATTCTCTCTTCCATTCATTAAGACAAAAAAACGGACTCAATCCTGCTTAATTAGCTTTTCCTAGACATATTCACCTATAAAGCTGGTTTACAGTTAGCTTTTCCACCATAGAAACTATTTATGGATCAGTGTTGCTATGTTCCTTTTGTTTGTCTGCTTCCATCTTCTTGAACCCCCAGTTGGCCTGAGCAGAAGGCCGCTCACACTATAGCTGGTTCTGCTGGAGTCTGCTTCCTATTTAAAGGGTGGTTTTGCATTTTTTTTGTCACTACGTGCTCATTCAAGTGGAGCAAATCCTGCAAAGTCCATGACTCAAAGCAATCGGCTGGCTTTCCTTGGATAAAAAAAAAATATATATATATAAACCAATCTGTCTGTAAGATTTGACTGGTTTGTATTTGTACCTTGAAACGACATGTCTAAAGTGAATTGGTGTTACATAGATGAAACTTAATAGAATTTTATCAAATATCCTAAAAAAAAGCCATAATTGCTGCCTTTTGCACTTTTTTGCACTTTTAAATGATGAATGCTTTAAAGCATATGTTACTGCTAAATTATAACATTGATAAAAAAACTTTTAAGTTGATCTTTGAACATTTTGCACAATAGAATTTATATGCTTCACGGATTTGCATCATGCATTGTTAAATTTTATTGTCCATCATAATCAATGGTGGCATGTCGGTTTATAAGGATCTTTTGGCCCAGAAGAAAAAAGAGCGACAACAACTACCAATAACTATGTTCTTCTCTCCAAAAAACACACCTCCACCGCAGGCTTTAGAAGAAAAAAACGCCACAGAGCAGAGTCAGGATGCAGCGGCTCCGTCAGAACAGCAGTGAAATACTGTACTGTACATGTGAGTCACTATTTGTCCTTCTGCACTTTGTATTTTTTTCATAATCATTTTTCATTTTCTCCCGTTCCAATCCGTCACGGCGGGGCGGTGCTGATCCCCGCAATATTAACCCTTCAGTTCGTATTGATGATTAAAATTATTATTTATTTATTTATAACTATTATTTTACAATACAGTTATTAAAAAAAACAACAAAAAAAACACAACAACAACCGTTTATCCAGTACTTTTATTTGTTAAACAAGTGCTTGGGCCTGTAAAAACTTTTTGTTCCTTGATTTCAATGTTTTATGGAGTATTTCATTGTATATATATATAATATATGTATATAATAACTGTAAAAAAATAAAGGTTTCTACTTCACGGATTTCGCCTATCGCGGGTGTATATATAAATAATTTAGTTATGACAGTCAGTTCGGTGTGTATTATGCCATTTTTCATACTGATAATATGAATAAATACTTTTTACATTTATGTAGTTAGTAAAAGAATGAAGGTAAAAGGAAAATATGAAATTCATAGGGAGTTAGGTTTATCCCACTAACTAGCTCACTTATTGAAGACATTTTTCTATGAGATAAGATCTCTGGTAGAAATATGTCAGATCCTCAGAGTGATGGAAGTTAGCATGCAGCTGAAACACGCTCATCCATCTGCCTCATCCACTGGGTCATCAGAATATTAGACAACTGGACAGCTGGATGATATATATTGTAGTTTCACAAAACCTCTTATAAAAAACTAAGCTAAGCTTTGGTGTTCTCACATTCTTCAGGAGTACAACTTTAATTCCCTTTTCTTGTAGAGAGGTACTTAACATATTAAATTAAGACTGTTTGCTCTTAAGAAATGATCAGTTATCAGTAAAATCAAATGCCTCTGCTAGACGGAGACAAAGCTATGAAGTTCAGGTTTTTGAGCGAAGGCAAAAATCTGTAATTTTTTTCCTTCCTCCACTTTAAAAAAGGCAAACTATGACAGGTACGACACAGTTTGCCACCCATGGCCTTGAGTGCAGTGTGAATGTCAGCTTATTCTGCACAGTAGCCTCACCTTTGTTAGAATCAAACTGAATATTTCTCAGTATTCATTACACACATTGCAGCTATAAAGAAACTGTCTCATCTGCTCGGTAAGTGCATGTTAAGAGGTCTTGGCAGGGTAAGTCATTTGATCAATGCAGACACCAAGACCTATTCAGTTCATTGCAACCCCGTGCTTTGTGCTCCTCCGTAACTTGAGAGATTAGGTTGGTGTGCTTGCACTGAACATTGCACCTACTGAAAGAAGAGCTCTCTGTTCAGGCTCACATGCACAGTTTTTAAAGGCTGCTGTATTTGTGGAAAAAAATAGAACAGTGTGAAATGTTTTTCAGGAAAGATGAAAAGTAACATATTGGTTGTCGTATGATATCAATGTCAACTCCCCATCACTTGAATTTTTCCCCAGTTCGGATCGTCTCGAATGGTAAGCCATGGCTGTCACTCATCCCTACATCCTCTCTTAAAGCCACTGGCTTAAAATGGAACCTTAACATTTGCATTTTGATTAGCATAAAAGTAAGAAAGTGGAACAAGTAGCTTCTTAAGTCATCCACCAGTGCGCATATTGAACCAGAAGCATAAAAAAGGGTGGGGGTGCGTGGGTAGCATTTGATAAAGAGAAAAAAAGGAGAGAGGGCACAGTGCAAACAAGGGAGGGCAGGCTTGTAATATGACAGTGGGCTTGACTGCATGTTTGAATCACTGGTGTATGTCTTTCATGAGCTTACAACTTCACACGGGAAAATTCGCCCCACCACTGAGATTCTTTGGCATTTAGAATGCCACTTTTAATGACATCCGCCTCTCAGATCTGATTCCACGGATCAAAAAACGGCTCGAGTTTAAGTTAACATAACGGCTGGGGGGTGATCACATAAGGTGGGATCTGGGGGAGGGCACATGGAAGGCACAGTATGGAAAACTCTTTTCCTTTCTTGTTTTCCAGTCTAATGCAGGAATTAAATAGCCTCGTGAGACCATCCTGATCTCGCAAGCTTTCAAGGTTTCACTCGCAAATCAGTCTGGAGACTCTCCGTTAAAAAAATTTTGGAGCCGTTCACCAAACGAACGTCCAATCAGCGTTAGCTTTGAGGCGGGTTGAGGTGTGACGCAACGAGAAGCGCGACAGTTCAGTCTAAAGAACATGGCGGCTTCAGCCGATGAAACTAGCGTTAGCGTGGCTATCGAGCAAGTTTTATCGGAATTACAGAGTATTTCTTCACTGAAAGAAGAGCAAAACACTGCTCTGGAGGCTTTTCTCAGAGGAAAAGATGTTTTTGCTCTTCTCCCGACTGGTTTCGGCAAGAGTAGCCTGGCTTGTGGTTGTGTTTTCGTCGTCGCTCTGTTAGTACGTCATATGCTTCATGATCTGATTGGTTTATTTGGCCCGTCTATCACCAACATAGGCCAATCAGCTAACCAGTATTTTCGCCCCTTCCCAAAATTACTTCAACGGAAGGTTTCCAGATGGATATGCGGAGCAAATCCATCTGGCGAAGTCAGGTTAGGAATTCAATGAGGTTTATTTACATCTAAAACTTGGAGGGAATAACTTTATGAAGGCCTCTGTTTTTTTAATAAATTGAGAAAAAGAAAAAAAAAACTACTGTCAAATAAGGCCCTGTCTAAATAGATGGCTAAATACACAACCTGGAGTATTAATTTCCCTTAGTTTACTTGTTTTTGGGCAAAACAAGTTAAATTAAGATAAATTATGTGCAAATCAAGACGAGTTACAACTGGATGTGTCATAATTAGTTGTTCAATCTCATTTTTATTTTTTTTTACCTGTATGATTGAATGATGATTCCTTTTCTGCTTATAGGATACAGGCCTCCTTTTATCAGATGTTATGACAGTTGTATTGCTACATAGAGTTGCTTTATTTAATAATAATAATAATAATGAATTTTATTTGTAACGCATGTTACGTTTGATTTCAAATATCAAAGTGCTACATTTATAAACGGGGAAAATTAAAACAAAGTTAAACATTAAAAGCAGAGTAAAAAAGACAATCATTAAAATCAATACATTTGAAGGCATAGGTAGCCTATAGAAAATCTAAAAATCAGCAACTGTAAGCATTTCTAAAAAGGAAATTTTTTAGTCCATTCTTAAAACAATCCACCGTCTGTGGGGCCTAAAGGTGGTCTGGGAGGGCATTCCACAGACGGGGAGCTGCGGCTTCAAAGGCCCTGTCGCCCATTTACAAATGATAAAAAGACACAAATCACTAACATTTGACAGAACATATTTTTAAAGGCCTTATGCTTTGAATTAGGTTTCCTTTTCTGCATTCACATTGAAGTTGAAAAGCTAAGTCTCTGAGGGAACGTGTAAAAAAATTTTTTTGTGATCTTATTGCTGTTATATACATTTTTATTCTAGTCTTTTTACTTCTTCATTTAGTTATGTATAATATTGTCACATATTTTTATCTGTTTTTCCTATTAAGTAACATATTTATTTTAACAACACCACATTTTCATGTGGAGGAGCAATCCATAATTGTGATCTTAATTTTAAACAAAAAATAAGTTAGCCTCTTACACCCTAAGGGGGTATAAATAAATTTCTGCCTGACAAAAACACACAAAAGTAAATAACTTATAGCCTCACAGCTATTAGATTTAAGAAGAAACTTTTGGTACGTCTGTAAAGGTAAGATGTCATAGAATGGTTTTCTGGTGTCAGCACCATTGTAGCTTTGACCCTGCCTGAACTATTAGGGACAAAATACAAAATATTTTGCATTTTTTGAACCTCGCCAAAATTTTCTTTGAAATAAACATTGCAAAACACTACCAAAATATTATTTATAGCACAAAAAAGTAGTACAGACTTTTAAATCTAAATGTTGTGTAAAAATATACCAAATTTGGACTCAATCAGATGAATCATATTTATTTTAGAATGGTATTAGTGAGAAATTTCTTAGGCGGAGAGGCCATTTTTGCACATTTATCCAAAAATGTCACCAAACTGTGCCAAATGTGTTTTTTACATCAATACTGGGGGTTTGTTAAAATTACGAGGTCACGTAGCAGCTGGACCCACCGGTGGGTCTGTAGGGTTCTAGGGGTTAGTATGCCTGATATTTCATGATGTATTTTACACATACTCCCATCAGTCACACCATTACAACCACCTTTTTAACAGCGGTGCTCCTTGTTTGTGCCATAAAAGCCCTGAGCCATCATTACACAGACATCACTGAATCCCAAAGTTGTGCTGTGGTGTTTCACATCAAGTTGCCTCACACATCACATATGTGCTCAACTTAATTAACAGCCACATGGTTACAGGATTGAAAGTTTTAAACTAGAACTTTGGTCAGACTATCTCAATGCCTTCAGCTTCCCATCTTAGTTATTTCAAACTTAAAGGTACAGTGTGTTATAATTTCAGGGATTTACTGACATAAAGCAATATATTATCTATATGTATGGTATTTATTATCACATATGATAAAAGTTTTAATCTTTATGTCTGCCTTGCCTTAGAAAGAGCTTTTGATAAATACATAAAAGTTGGTTTGCATTTTTGGAGGCAGACATCTTTTGCGTTTCAGCAGCACAGCTTGGTGGCGTTGTAGGGGGGCAGGGCCTAGTAGTTAGGGCGTTGCGCTTGGATCCCAGAGGTTCTGATTTCAAGCCCCACTCCCACAGACTGCCACTCTGGGTCCCTGAGCATGACCCTTAACCCCACACTGCTCCTCGGTGCCGCACAATGGCAGCCCACTGCTCCCCAAGGGGATGGGATGCAGAGAGTGAATTTTGTTGCTTTGTACGAGTGATAATGCAGGAAGTCATCCTGCAAACTGGTTTTCTCGGACCTTCTTTCCCTGGAAGGATCAACTGAGCTTCAAACTGAGCTGAGGTTCAAACAGGAGGTTTGGATCCACTTTCCCCAAGAGATCGTTTGAGCTTTCCACTGAGAAATGGATTATTCTCCACTACGACCCGTTCAAGTACCACAGGAAATCTGAGTGGCAGTCAGTTTCTTCGTTCACCCACTAACAACCACATTCTGGGTAAACCCTGTTCCGCCCTCCACCGAATCAGACAAACACTGGAACCACGGCACACAGACAGGAGTCAAGGATTCAACAAATTTTCTGGTAACATGAGTCGGCAATCAAATCCTCTTCTCCAAGTTCACGAGTCAAATTCCCCACTGAGCCTGAACTAACCGCTGTTTCTTCCCCTCACTTTTCAGTTCCGGTTCAGCAGTGTTCAGAGCAACACTTCTCCCTCTGTTTAACTTCTTCAATAAAACCCGTTAAACCTTTTCCCTGGTCTCTCTGTTTGGTTTTTTGCATTTGGGTCTGAACTTTGTAACATCATGACAGACAAATTGGTCACTTTGGCCAAAATACTGGTTAAGTATTACAGCAACTTTTGAAAGCTTATACCAAGTCTCACCCACAACCTTTGGATTGGAAGGCATTGTCTTACAACAGACGCCACTTAAAATACTGACTCATCCTCAGAAAGCAAAGCTAAAAAAATACTAATAATTCAACTGAAACCAGTGGCTTGTTTATATTCTGATTATAATGTTTGATCTAACCAAAATTGTTTAAGTAAGTAGATACAGCCAATCTATTCTTAGAATCTATCCAACAGGCCGCATCTCTCCTACAAACTCCCACATCTTGACTGAACACTGAGGCTGTTTAAATACCTGTCAAAGTTTGCAGGCGAACTGAACCACTTCTCGAAGCGGTCTTCTGGTATGGCGGGGTAGCAAGGCTTCAGACGTCATGGATTTTGGCCTCTCCCCTAAATGAAACAAGCTTCGATACCTGCTTCACGGAAACGCCCCCTCCACTACTCGACACACGCCTCCAATTCCCTGCTTTTTCCGTATTATTTTATGTTTCCATTTTGTTTTGAAAAAGCTTGTTTTTGCAACCTCCTTAACTAAAACAGTCGTCCTTCAAAATTTCTCATTTCCTCATTTGTATACTTGTCAGTGGGCTTGATACAACACAATTGTAGAATATATGGACTTCAGTTATGGTTTTTTTCACTTTTATTTCAAACACGCCGTAACAAAAACCCTTGCAAAAAGAAACAAGGGCTTTTTGTGCAAACTTTTTAAAAGCTTGTAAACATTTATTGCAGATAATCTTCCTTCAGGGTATACAGAGCTGAGAAATAGAACATGGCAATAAATATTTGTTTAGTGTCCATGCTGGTCTTTTAGCACTTTTTTTAAAATGCTGGCAAAACAAAAGGCAAATCAGATGTGAGGCCTCCTAGTTCTTTTAGCCACAGGGTTTCATGTTTACCCTGAGTACCCACAGTACAGGAATTAAGATTATTTCTGCAAAATTACCCCAAGTACCATTATGTTTTTAGGCATTACTGCTGCATGTAGCTGTAGCGAAAGAGACAGTTTGATGAGCTGCAAGCATGTGACTCAACATTCCTTGTAGCTGCAACTCGAGGCAATGCTCAAAATACTTTGAGACAGATCTAATTGGGCAACGCTGAAACAATTTCTGCCTTAGCAATTTTCTGTTGCTCTGTGGAAAACAGAATGGTGTGTAAAAAAAGAGAGAGCAACCAGAGTGGAAGATTTGCTCCAAACATAATTCAGCCAGGTTGTTTCAATCATCACATTTAGTCCTGATTATTGTGATTAACAATTAAATGCACATTTTAATAAATCATCAAATAATATATAGAAATATATATTAATGTAGAAAATGTATTGAGTATAAATAAGCAGAATGGTACAATTTAAGAATTACCCGTCTGTAATTACCTTGTGCAATATAGGTTATAATATACTGCACAAGGTTTTAGCAGACTGCTATTTAAGCCTAAAGTCAATTTAAATGTTTAAATTAGTATAAGCATAAATGGCAAAAGAGTCTGCGTACCAAGGCTACAACCTTATCATCACCCATTTGACTGTGTTCTCAGTAATTTACGGTCACTATTCTAAATTTTGCTAATGTGCTGTCCCATATTTTGTGTCACAGAGAGGCGATGTTTGTGGGAAAATTTAGTTTAACCTTGTTTTTGAGTAATGTAACCTATGAACTACTTTATATTGTATTACTTGCAATCTTGAGTTCACTGAGCAATAATGTATGTCACTCAGTGCTCTGTCCGTACTTTCTCTTTGATTGTAATAGTGAGATCCTCCTCCCACTTTTGCTTTATATTTAATGTTGAACATTCAGACTTACTTAAAAAATAGCGGACCAATGATGAAATTAAACCCTTGGACTCTGGTGGGCCAAGTATGATTTTCAACAAATCATTATCCAAAGGGAGAGAGTCCAAATTTGCCAAATTATCCCTAACATAATTTCTTAATTGTAAAAATCTAAAAAAAATGTATTTTAGGTAGATTGTATTTTACTTGTAATTGTTCAAAAGAACGGAATTTTTTATTTATATGTACGTCTTTGATTGACACTATACCCTTACAGGACCATTCTCTAAAAACGGCATCTGTAAACGACGGAGGAAATGCATACGGTAATTATGACATATTGGAGCATGAACGGACAGATTAGGAAGTTGGCAGTATTTTCGAATCTGTAGCCAAATTTTCTCACATTGCTGTATGATAAAATGTTCTCCTCGTATAGAGGTCCATGGTCTTGGTGATACAAAAAGTATCACCAATATTTCCAAATATTTTGAATGTAAAAAATCTTATTAATATTATTAACACATTAAGATATTGTTTATAAAAAGCAAAGAATTTTACATTGCACAGCCTAGATAAGACACAATGGGTTCAGAATAATAACATGAAAAGTTCAAATTGTCCCAGAAAATAAATGGATAGTGGCTCAGGCCTGGCAGGAAGATTACTCACAAAACTAGGGAGCATCATGGTGACAAAAATATGAAACATACAGCAAATCACAAGGAGTACATGATGTACTGGTTAGGTCATAACAGAAAATAAATAAACAAAATAATTTCACTGAAAACAAGGAATTGATACTGGATTTACAGAATTTGTGATAAATAACATTGTAACCAGGTGAGTCTAATCAGAGGAAAGCTGAACAGCTAAGGGATCACACTAACCAACAAGGGGAATGTGACTAATTAACACAGGGAACACAGAGCAGCTGAATTACATGCAAAGGGAATTGCAGTACAAAGGAAAAAGATGAATACTAACATAATGGAACAAACCGAAATGCACAAAGATCAGACATGACAAAGAAATACCTAAGAACTGCAACATAAGATACAATATGTGTGGAAAGCTTCTATTGACAACAATAAAGATCAAAGAAGTTACTGAATATGGCAAGATCTTACCGACAGGACTGAGATTATCAAAAAAAAAAACTATAGAAAAGAACCCAGCAATACAAAAACAGAGAGATTGTGGCATTTCCATTCTTTCAGTGTTGGCTTTAAAGGTATACTTTGCAACCAGTGTTGATTTTCCAGCGAGGCTCCCCCCAGAGGGCGGAAGTAAAAGTGCACTGTCGTAAATATGCTCAGCTGTTCTCCTGGTTTCTCCGTCAAGCCAGGCACGGTTGTTTTGAGCTTAGCAGACAGGCGAATGCAACAAATCACCATGTCTACTGCGGTAAGTGACTATTTTGTTCCAATTTTCGAGTTTAAAAAATTCTCGCTGGTTCCGCCATGATAACTGCACAAATATCGCCACTGCGCTAGCAACGAGCATGCCTTTCACTGGGGGCGTGTAGCAGTTCTTGCCGTAAAGCAAGACCGACTCTCGCGATGCACGAGACTTCTGAGCCTGTGGGTGCGGGCCGAGGGCTCCTGCAATTGCAAGTACAGTACGGTAGTTCCCCTACAGACCACCAGGGCGGCCGAGAAAACCTTTGTTTGACCTGAAATGACTCATTTTATCATCCAAAACGTCATGGAACACATAGTAAACCCCTCAGTTTTTTGGAAATATATTCGTTATAAACAATAAAGATATAATAGATGTAAAGTAAAGTAGTATAGCCAAAATAAAAGCCTCAGAAAGACTACTAAGAATTTTTACAACCAATGAAACTTATTTTATCATATTTATAAAACTCCTCCAATATAAGATTTTAGAAATCTTTGCCGTAAAAAAAAAAACAAAACAACTAAAATTACACCCAGAATATCATCCTTTATGTAGTTATAGAATCTAATGTATACAGTAGTAGCCATACAACATTTCCACTTTCCTTGATGGGTCCTTGGCTGGTCCCCTAAGATTCATTTTTAAACATCAATCTTTTAAAAAAGAGAAACATCAATGTTTGTGCTAAAATATTTTTCTGTCATGTTTTGTGGACATTAAGATCTAAAAAGAAGACTGGGAAGGGCCACTTTGAATGGCTGCTACTCTATTAGAATATCAAAAATACCATATCGCCAAATATTGAAGGAAATTATTTAATATTTAAGTATCAATAATTCAGTATTCATTGTGAATTATTGTCCATTGCTCCCTAAAATAAAAATTATGGTCATAGTTTTTTTTATTACCTTATGCCCAAGTGCTTGGTTTATGCAGCATGAAAGAAACAAGAATCCTGTATCATGATTCTAAATGTTTAATAATTGTGGATAGAAAATACTTTCCATCTTGGTTAAATTAATCAAATTCTCGCTAAGCCCCATATGGGCCTTTCAGACAGGATGTAGTTCATGCTGCGCTGGCTGGATGTGTTTGTTGTCAGCATCAAAATGCTAACACTAGCCAGCTAGTTAGAACAAAAAGTCCAGGAAGGAAAAATAGGCTGCAGAGTGACTGCAAACTTGGGTCATCACACTTTAGATAAGCACAGTGTGAGGTTTTCCTTGATTTTGGTCCCTGAGTTTTCTGGCTTTCTTTTGGCTACATGTACAATGACCGCTCCATGGTAAAAGATTGACAAAGATTAACGTAATATGTGGCGTAATAAAACTCAGAGCTTGCAAAGTGCTGCACTTTGTTCAGCTAAACAAAAACCTCCCATGTTCAAGCCATTAAAAATAATTGGTTTCAGAGCGTAGAGGAACACGTGTCTCGTTCTGTTTGAGAGGAACATGAGGCAGTGCTTGGTTGTTTGCTCACGAAGACACAAAATGCCCAACAAGTCTGTTTCCTATTGATGGGCTCAATTGATGATAAAATGATTGAGGGGAACTCTAATACAGCACCAGTTGTAAGACATATTTGTACACTTTTTATGGTAATCTATGACCTAGATCAGGGGTAACCAATTAAAAATCAGCGGGGTCGAAATAGAGAAAATCATCAACCAATAAAGGTCCGGAGACCTTTTTTAATGATCTGTTACTTTAAACAGAATTTAACACTGAAATAAAAAGCAGTTTTAATTTAATACATTGAATCTTTAAATAAAAAAAAAAATATTAAAAAAAATGGAAAATGTTTCCATTTTAAAATCTAAAGTGTTTTTTGAAGTAGAGAACAACAATCTTTCAGTTTGGTATATAGACAATATCCTGATTCACATATTTTCTCAAACCCCTGAACTGATCGTTTGTTATTTTCTTTCTTTTTTCTGTCTTATTGTTGCCAGTGGGCTTTAGGCTGCCCTGCAAGGCTTTAAACCTGGGTTTGAATGGAGACTAAGCCATTCTCAACCACATATCAAGGTGCTCATTTTGAGCCTGGATCCAGATTTACTTTTGATTCTGTTCATGGTGGAGAATCTTACTTCACAGCAGCAGGTTGAGCCAAAAATACAGCTTCCAATCGTCTAAAAACTAGCCTCGTGAGACTATCCTGATCTCGCGAGCTTTCAAGGTTTCACTCGCAGATCAGTCTGGAGACTCTCCGTTAAAGAAAATTTGGAGCCGTTCACCAAACGAACGTCCAATCAGCGTTGGCTTTGAGGCAGGTTGAGGTGTGACGCAACGAGAAGCGCGACAGTTCAGTCTAAAGAAGATAGCGACTTCAGCTGATGAAACTAGCGTTAGTGTGGCTATCGAGCAAGTTTTATCGGGATTACAGAGTATTTTTTCACTGAAAAAAGAGCAAAACACTGCTCTGGAGGCTTTTCTCAGAGGAAAAGATGTTTTTGCTCTTCTTCCGACTGGTTTCGGCAAGAGTTTGATCTATCAATTGGCTCCTCTTTGTCGTCGCTCTGTTAGTACGTCATATGCTTCGTTGATCTGATTGGTTTATTTGGCCCGTCTATCACCAACATAGGCCAATCAGCTAACCAGTATTTTCGCCCCTTCCCAAAATTACTTCAATGGAAGGTTTCCAGATGGATATGCGGAGCAAATCCATCTGGCGGAGTCAGGTTATCTAAAAACAGGTTTGAAGCTGAAAAAGAATAATTTTCCAGCAATGTAATAAAAATAAAATATACTTTGCAATAGAATTAATCAGGGGTTACAAATTTAAGAAAAAAAAAACGCTAACATAGGGTGACCATATTTTCATTTGGGAAAACCAGGACACCTTGGAGCGGGGGGGGGGGGTTTCTGTTCCCATGCATAGAGATGTCTGTGGCATGCACTCTCTTAACATAGGCCTGCGTAATCCTACAATAACATGATATTTACAGTTGATTGATTAAAAATGCTTTTCAGTAAAAGTCAACAGCAATAACAAATTATAATTTTATTCTAAATGTATCTATTAAAAATGCTAAACAATTCCTGTAATGAATGAATAGCACAATGAAAGAAATAATGTCTCATCTAAACATCCCTCACTTAACAATAAAAGTTAACAATAACTCTCAACTCCCAATAACAGATGATACTCAGCCTCAGTTATGAACGAAATAATGTCTGTTCTGTAGGCTTTTGGAAAAAATTATTTAACAACTGAGCTAATTAACAAAAAATACCTCTTTTGTAGCAAAAATAACTCAAAATGTACCAAAAACGAACTAACATATCAATAGACTATCTTTACTTTCGGTATCCAGGTGGCTTTTCAGATTCCTTGCACCTCCATTGGACACTGAGACATATATGCCTGCTTTGCACACTGTGCACAAGGCCTCCCGTTTGTCTCAACCTGGTCTGAAAGCGTTGAAACCCTTTTGTAAATCGTCGGTAAACATAAATTTGCGCCTTCACATGTTATTGGCCTTCTGACAGCCACGCAATCTATATTCTGATTAGGAGCAGGGCTGCCAGCACTGACGCGGCTCAGGGATTACGTCACACGCAGCGTCGTGCGCAGTGCCCTAGCGTCTGTAAATTTAATGGTCCAATTAAGGTAATTTAAAAAAACAAGACATTTCCTCACTTTCTAAAAAAAAACCCGGGACACCCGGGACAGGACGTGAAATACGGACATGTCCTGGGAAATAAGGATGTTTGGTCACCCTAGCTAACAGGACTGTATGCAAAGTTAATGGAAAATAAAATAATGTAAATCCCTTTATTTTCCCACAATGGGGAAATTCACTCTCTGCATTTTGACCCATCCCCTTGGGGAGCAGTGGGCTGCCATTGTGTGGTACCCTGGGAGCAGTGTGGGTCAAGGGACCCAGAGATGAGGCTGTGGGGATCGAACCGGGTATTTGCAACTTTCTCAGAACACAAGCGCACTGCTCTAACCACTAGGCCAACACCTTAACGTAGATACTGCAATACCTAAGTTGATAATGCGTTCATCCCAACACAGCTTACGATAAATTGTCGTTTAATAGCTTATTAGATTAAAATTTGTTCCGTCTGATTCATTGGTAATGTTCTCTCAGAAGGAATTTCTTTCATTGTTGTAATGTTACCACTCTCCACTAGAAGGCGCCACTATCCATTCTTAAACTGGTATTTACAAGAGAAGCAATGCAGGTTTGTAGGCATACAAGAGCGGAAATATGAATCGATCCAGAGTCCATTCTGGAATTACTTACACCTTAATGGCAACAAGGATGCAGAAGGAACTTTTTTGCGGTTCCATTTAGTTGTCATGCATTACAGAGCAGCATTACTTCTGTGCTGTATTTGGAAGGATGTAATGATAGAAAAGTGGAAAGCATTGCAAAAAAAACATTTGTAGCATGATAGACCCTAGTTTTAACATTTAACATTCCTCTGAGAGAAAGCAAAACACCTATTTAATACGACAAAGTTTCTACCAGCACTCACTGCTTGATTGCAATAAAAACAGAAAGCTGTATCACAGTTGGCACCCAATTAATTGAAACAAAGTAGGAATTATTCTAAAGTCATGTCAGAATGGCATACCTTCTTGATAAAATAGTTTTACATCTTTGGACATTGAAAATCATAATTGTCTCACATATTATTTATCTTTTTTTTTTTATCCAAGAATATAAAGGCGTCCTGTTTTGTTAAACAAGTTTAATAATATATGAACATAAACATATTTTGTTTGAGCCCAGAAGCTCCTACAATAAATTGTTAAAGTATAATAATGTATGATTTTTTGTAACAGCATATTCAAAATATTGCTCTTCATAATATGGAAAGAATAAATTGATAATAGAGGAAATTGTTATCTAAGAAAACCTCTTATCAATGAAACTTTAATCAATAGATACGATCAATCTCAAAGAAATTGCATCCGTTCTCTGTACTGTTTTTTCTGTTTAGCTTTTAATGGTAAATGCTTACAAAGTTGCTTGATGGCAAAGTTCTGGCTCAATATCTGCTGGGTTCAGCAAAGTGAGCAAAAACTTCCATAATGAGGATATTAGTAACTGGAGCCCAGCTCAGCAACGGTGGTCAGTAGATTTGACAGATCTTAGACAACTTTTGGAGCGATTTTAAATTTGTTTACTGATGTTTTCTAGCTAGAAAGATAAGACGGTTTTAGAAGATTATTTGGACAGAAAGTTATGGAGTGAAGAGTAAAAGGGACCAAAGAAAGCAGGCTTTGCACTCGTCGATGAAAAACATTTTCTTATGGACTGAAGCCTAGACAAGTTTGTGTTAATGAGAAGATGAGCAACAGCTCGTCCAAAAAGCTTCTTGGGACCACGGAGGCCATCGGGGGGAGCTAAAGAGACAAGGGACTGAACAGAAACAGACTGACGAGGAGTAGAAACAAGGAAAGGCAAACCCCGCTGCCAACTGGGATTGTGACATTTTCTAAGCCACCCATAATGATGTAGAGCAAAATATAATCATGCTGCTGAAAGGACATTCTATTACATGTATCCTGCAGTGTAATACAGTCCTCACGCTGCTCTAAAGCCAGTAGTGTTACACTAAGTGCTAATGCAGTGAAAGTTTTCTTACAGGGAGTCTGGGGATTTCCTCTGAGATGAGAATAGCCATTATTTCTGCCAGGCGGATAGTGAGGAAACATATGCACGCATTCAAGACCAGCTAATTATCAGCTCTCAGTGTAATTAAGGCTTATAGATGAGCAAACATAATTAGTAAGCATAATGCAGATCTAATGGGTGAAATGAACAGGTGAACATATTTTCAGTCCTCTGTTTATTAGCTAAGGGTGTACTATAATGAGGGAAGAGAATAAAGTTGATTAGTTATGACCTAAATGCGTCCTGATGCTGCTTTGATACAGAAGAGAAGTTGCAAAAACATAGATTTTGTAATATTATGGGGGCACTATGGATCAGTCGAAGCTTGATTGGGTCCAGTTTGAAAGGGAAATCTCTTGCTATGACAGTATTAAATCGACAGACTGAACTGTTGTACAAAACATCTATCTCAGCAGATCCTACTCTGTATATTGGAAGATTAATGTGACGTCAATATAATGCAGACACCTTACTGCAAAGCGTAAGTAATAAATCTAATTGATGATGTAATGTGTTATTGGTCTATGGAAAAAAAATCATTGTGGCTTTCATTGTGGCTTTCATGATCATACATGGGTGGTCTGAGAAGCACTTTAGATTCACTAGGCACGGGTCATTATTGAATAAAAGAGATTTCCCAACAGCACAAGAAAACTTGTCCAACATGGCATTATAAAATAGATTATATGTCAGATTTATAGACCTCCACTGATCCTGCAGATTCAGTGTGCCATGGGACTTTATTCCAGATCCTAGGTGCCCCGCCACAAAGGCTCAGTCACCTTTGGGTTTTTTTTTGTTTTTTTTAGGGGCAAGATAAACAACAGAAACAAAATCCACAAATCAAACCAAAAGGCCAGGACAAAAAACACACATGGGGAGCCAAGAAACAACAAAGCAACAGAACGACAAGAAACCAGCAATGAGGAAATGCAGACGTGGTGTATATATGGGGAACAGAAAACAGAAAAAAAAAAAGAGTTGACTAATGAGCTGATATGGAGCAGGTGTGAATCGAAATAACTAGAAGGGAGCCAAAAGGAAACAGGCAGGAGGGGGCAACTCAAGAACACAACATTGCCAGAGAACCACTACAAAGACACTGAATTAAAACAAAACTAAAAATAACCCTGACATAAAATCAATGGAATGATTCAGTGATATCACAGTTCAGCATAGATTTTAATACTTGAGAACCAAGTTTAGCGTGGAATCAGCTTTTAACTAATTTAGAGCAATCGAAATGTCTGTAAACCAACTCACAATGCAAATCCAAGAGGTAAATAAATCATTATTTGGTCAAATTATTTTTCATTAAATGATTTGCTTATGTAGCAATCTGTAACCTTTTTGTAAATTGAGTTTTAGCTTTATGTGTTTGTTCCCAAAGCATTCATTAGGGGTTGGATCCCTTTTACCTTCTTTAGGCTTTGCTAAAGAAACAATGGAGCTAGTAGTTAGCAGACACATGGGAACTCATTTTTGTCAATAAAATGTAAGAACCATATGGGAAAACATAAACATTATGCTTTTATTAGTGCTTAAATCCTTAGTTAATTAATCACTAGGGGATTAGCTGTCTTAATGTTTTGCCAAGAGTATAGATGTGAAGGAGCTTAGTTAAATTCTTGGGGCTAGGTCATTGGGTGTTATTCTAAAAGCAACTGAAAGCCAATGCAAACAAACCAGGGCAGGGGGTGTGTGGTCAAACTTGTGTTTTCCAGCGAGGAGATGGAGAGCTGCGTTTTGTACCACCAACAGAAGGTGCAAGAGTAAGTGGTTTAAGCAAAGATAAAGAGAATTACAGTAACCCAATAATTTGTTAAGTCATTTTCCTATAGTGGAATACGGTGGTGGCAGCATCATGGTGGCAGCTTCATACTGAGAAAAGGTTTTTCTTTAGGAGGGACAGTTATAACCTATGGGAAAAAAGCCAAAGTTTGGACCTAAATCCAAGTAAAGTCTGTGGCAAGGCCTGAAAATGGTTGTTAACAGATGCACCTTTTTTCAACATGACTTAAACTTAGCAATTAAAATAAATCGGCAAATATTTAATCTTTTGTTTTGGTAGGGACATAACCCTTAAGTCCTAATAGTTCAGTGTATTCTCATTATGAGTTCGTATGAAATCGTACGAAAAGTTATGCACCGTAATTTCGTACGTTTTGGACGTTTTTTTCGTTGTATTTCGTCGTATTTTTACGTCTTGCCTCGAGACAAGATATCCTTGCGCATGCGCATCTTACGCACCATTCAATAACATAGAATTTAACATACAATTAACCCTAGCCCTAACCCTAAGATACAAAACAGCAAGCAACATAGTTAGAGACATGAAGAAGTAATTATTGCACTGTTTTTCCCAGTTTTACGTCCGTCCGCGGATCTGCTTTTTTTGTCTGTATGCCTGCGCACTGATCTGTTTTTTTGAGGAAAAACGTCCAAAACGTCCGAAATACTGTGCGATTTCATACGAACTGATAATGAGAATATGTTGAATAGTTAAATACAGTGAAAGGTGATTATGGAGTCAGGAGGATAATTACAAATTAGTGGCACTCGTTTCAGACTTCAATCTCATGTATCATTTTGTTTTTATTTTACCGTTGCAGAACTTTGTTTTCCTGTCATTTAAAATAAAATATGATGAATAATGAAATACAGTACAAGGTTATGGTTATTATGTAGAAAAAAAGTGAAAAACCTTTGCAATCCAATGAGAAATTTGGTGTGAAATAATTTTTATTCCCACTCTGTTTGACAGCTAAGTTTAACAGATCAGAAAGCTCCTGGTCTATGCCCCAGTTTAACGCCGAACCTCCTGCCATGATTTTTAAAAAGACTTTGATCACCACTGCTCAGAGAATCCATGTTGTTATAAGCAGCCGTTTTGACCTTGCACTACCACTGGAACGAAAAGCCCTCCTCCACACATACTTCAGGGGACTATTTTAAGAAGGACGTTGCAAACATTCTGGGTCACTGCTCAACAACAAGATTCCCCATTCTTTATTGCAGCACTGAGGGTCAAAGAATCCATTTGTTTCCTGGTCACATACCGAATATACATTTAGCTTTGTAGTGTTAGCAGCCTGAGCTGGTTCAAAACTATGCCTTGTAGGAAATGCATCATTACAGTGTTGAAATCTTTAGAAGGAGGTAAATGGAAATGATGTGATTATATAATAAATCTTTCAATTGAAGTCCTGCTGTTCCAAATGCAATGCTGCAGCTGTGCAAGCTGCCATACCTTACAATTGACATCAGTTGGGTCCGTTACAATAAGCATCAATGAGGGAGGACTGAATGAATCAATTTCAGTACGTATAGGCAAAAAAATCATAAAGCATCATAAAGTCCAAATGGAATTGCTGAAAGTTGGGTTTGAGTTTTGTTATTTAAGATCGATTCTGGAGTGTTGAAGGTGAAAGCGTTCTTCATCTTGATTTGACAGATTGTTTCCCACATCCTAAGAGTTCTGCAAATTTATAAGATAGAAAAAAAACATATCAAGTCAATTCATTGACCCTGGAAATATTCAATATTTAGATTATTTGAAACTTAAATCATCTTTAATGAAATCATTAAACGTCCAAGGCGACCCTCTATTCTTTCTCAGCCTCTAATAGGGTTAGAAGTTCTTCTTAAGAGAAACATCCCCCCAGCATGATGACGCCCTGCCTTGTTAATGGTGGGGATGAAGCGTCTGGGGTAATTTGCAGTGTTAGTTGAGGAGCTTAAATGTACAGTTTTGGTCTCATTTCAAAGGAGCATTATTTTTAAATGAGCCTGTTCTGTCTTGTAAATGTCTTTAAGAACTTTCTTCTCACAGCTCTCTGCCATAGCCTCTCTGACACAAGGAAAATGTTTCAGTATTCTTATTCTGAAGTATGTTTCAAAAGTCGTGTCCACAAATAAGTTTGTATTTTCAGGTTTATTACAAAGTTGTTATTTGGTAGTAGTTAGTAAAAATTATACCTTGGCACCCAAATTAGAATCTAAACTGTTGTAAAGGAAGCTCATTTTAACCTTACTGGGTTAGAATTAGATTACTTTTAATCATATTGTCATGTCAACATTAGAAGGGCAGATCTCTGAGCAATTACAGCCAAGGTACAAAGATGCCCATTCATTAGTAGAAGATGATCTCTATGTATCTCCATGTTGCTCTTAATGTCCACCCTTCAGCAGTGAGTGCTTAGGGCTGCTTAAGGCATCATTTTTGGCTTAGACACTAACCTTTTAAACCCTACTCAACCTACATTGTTAAAGAATGTAAATCAATTGCTGTATATTCTGCAATGCATCTTAATTGGACTGGCAGCTTTTGTGAGGCAACGCTGTTCTAAATGCTTCACCAGAGTTTTTTGACCTGACTGCAGTTTCATAGAACTTTCTTGAAACACTACCCCGGGTAGTGAGTTATCAAGTAACTCACCATATTTCTTGACTTGTACAAAACCAAAATGTTTCCACACCTCAGATTTAGAATCTAGTAAGGTAGGATAATATCTTTATGGCTATTCTCTGTATCCGTGCTGTCTGTTTTTTTTTTTTCCCGAAATGAACTCTGCATTTAACCAATCACCTTGGAGGGCAGTGGGCTGCCATTGTGCAGCGCCCGGGGAGCAGTGTAGGGTTAACAGTCTTTGCTCAGGGACCCAGAGTGGCAGTCTGTGGGAGTGGGGCTTAAAGTCAGAACCTCTGGATTCCAAGTGCAATGCTCCAACCAAAAGGCTGCCACTCTTGCTGCCATGTGCCATGTTGTTTTTCTGTAGTGTGGGCTGTGGATGCTCCAGTTGGTTCAAAAGAGCCCACTAGCTGCAAAGGATCACGGCCTATCCTGTGCAATTTGCCAAGCTCTACTAAAGATACAACCTTCAAACTATGAATTTTGCTTCAATAACACACTGTAGACACCTTTTTCTATGTATGTCACAGTTACGTGAGAGCATTAGTTGGACGGAAAACAACCGAACAAATGGAAGCAGCTAAAACAAACAGACACAAGGTCAGCTACAAAAGGAATTTAAATTAGCATATTGTGTCGTTGGTTGCTAGACTCCCCAGTGTACAGTCAATTAGAACATTTATCTCACTGTTTTACTGTACCTTTTGCCACTGCCAGAATAAAAAATTCACTAAAAAATACTTTAACTGTATTTATAAACAATAAAATAAGGAGAGTGAAAAGAAACTACAATCAATATATATATATGTTTTTATATATTTAGTATGGATTATGGTTTGCTAAGAAACATAAACCACCCAGCTATGTAAGTGCAATTTACCCTTAACATTACAAGGACCTGAGCCAGCTACATGGATGTTTTCCTGCCTTGACAAAGTTAGATAGGATTGTGGATCACCCCTTTTCTTTTTTTTTTTGTTTGCTATAGTAATCAAATCATCCATCCATTGTGTTGCTATTTACAGGTCAATCAATATCATTCCTTCTGTTTAAGTTAACTTTAAAAAAATATCCTGGCCCCCAGAAGGAAGCTAAGAAAACCTGTTATATAACACTGTTAAAGGGCACTGCAGGAATCTTTCTTACTTCTATTCTTCTTCTTACTATTCAAGCACTGAGGAAATGCTTAGAAGAAATCAATGCCTGGATGTGCCATAATTTTCTTCAACTGAATAAAAACAAAACTGAAGTAATAATCTTTGGACAAATAGAAGAGAGATCTAAAGTTAGCACACAGCTTCAGTCGTTACTAACCACTGATCAGGCCCGAAATCTAGGTGTAGTGCTGGATTCAGACTTGAACCTTCAAAAGCATTTAAAAACAATTATAAGGTTGGCTTTCTATCACCTGAAGAACATTTCCAGGATAAAAGGACTAATGTCTCAGCATGATCTGGAAAAACTAATTATATAACTAATTACTACTAATTTATTTTTAATCAAATTAATTACTGCAACGGTGTTTTCACAGGTCTGCCTAAAAAGTGGATCAGACAGCTGCAGCTGATCCAGAACGCTGCTGCCCGTGTCCTCACTAAGACTAAGAAAGTAGAGCACATCACACCAGTTCTAAATTCCTTACGCTGGCTCCCTGTATCTACGAGAATAGACTTTAAAATACTTCTGTTAGTCTATAAATCTCTGAATGGCTTAGCACCTAAATACATCACAGACTTTCTATCAGTGTATCGGCCCTCCAGACCACTCAGGTCTTCTGGCTCCAGCCTGCTCTGCAGACCTAGAACCAGAACTAAACATGGAGAAGCAGCATTTAGTTCCTATGCTCCACTTATATGGAACAAACTTCCAGAAAACTGTAAAAGTGCGGAAAGCCTGAGTTCCTTTAAATCAAGACTAAAAACATTTGTTTAGGATTGCCTTCGACTGTTCTATTTAAACAGTTCAACTAAAACATATTTTTTTTAGTCCAACTGTTTTTAATGTTCTTTTTTGTTTCTGCATTTTTTATTTTATTATATTTTTCCTACTTGCTTTGATTCTGTTTTATTTTCCTATATTTTAATCATGTAAAGCACTTTGCATTGTCTTTGTACTGAATTGTGCTATACAAATAAATTTGCCTTGCCTTGCCTTCATGCTCGACCAACAGAAATACATCACAATGTTTACCAACTAAAAAGGGATCTATTGTGACAACATTGAAAATATCGTGGCAATTATCTTTTTTCGATATCATCTTTAGTGTGACCAACCTTATATTAAATAACACTTTGCTATATACAGTGCTCTAGCCCCGAATTATTCTCATCTAGTCCAGAGGCGCCCTGAGATATTAAATTAATTAAAGTTTTGAAATTTCCCCGCTCCAGTGAATGCAACACAGCCACGATGCTCTGACCAATCAAAGAAGATTTTGTATGAAAGCAGCAAAGATCCATGTTTTGGCTCTTAGCACTGATATTATTGAGAGTTGCCCCTGGAGAAAGTTAATATATTAAAGAAAGAAGGAAGATGTTAATTTTTCTGTTGTGGTGGGGCAGTGGGCAGTAAGAGCAACACATGGAACAGGTAAACAAAGAAGTGGTTTAAATCTTGTATGTTTTCAAATCTATGTGAACATCAGGCAGCTCATTCAGGATGACAAGATGATGTCAAGCTTGACATACTTTTAGCTAAACCTCCATCCATGCCCTTTTATGTACTTTATGTAAAGAAAGTCTTCTGTAGGTGTTGCATCAGTCCCAGTATAGCTAAAAGGAAAACACATCTATATTAGTCAGCACTGAATAATTATTAGTTATTTATCTTTTGTTGGAAACAAGAAAACATGAGTGAACAACTGTCTGGCAGGATACAAAAGATCTACCTGTTTTGAGCAAGACTGTCACTGCAACAACATGAAGGTATTTTCACCTGAAGTAAGTACATCTACCTGATGACTACTGAACAAATCCTTGAACACACCACCATCTTCATCTACCTGTGTAGACAAAACCCCTGCGGGTGGTAAATACCTTTATCTGCTCTCCCTGCTCAACTCCCCCAGTGTGAATAGCCACTAAGGCCAGCCATGTGTACATTATTAAACCCAGGGTAATGCATTTTATACCCCCTCCAGAGTCATTCTTCCACATTCTTTCCATTTAATTCTCTTCTCCCTTCCCCCTTTCTCAGTAGCAGATCTGTGCTCAGTGGGACACAAGTTTTGCAAAGAGGAGATTTTCTTGGTCATGCATGAGGCATATTGTTTTCAAAGGCCTGTTGCTCACTTTTCCACTTAGCTCAGTGTTCATAAGCATCTGTCTTTACAAAATGGCTCTATAGAGAAAAAAAAATTACAGCAAAAACGAATTTTATATCTTAACAGGAGTCTAGCTTGAAAACATTGTAAAGCTGACCAAGTTGTGACTGCTTTTGAACAAAAGAAAAAAATCCTATTGGCCTTGATTTGGATTTTGCGCAAAGCAGATTAGCCCCTTCATAAAAAAAAAATCCTTCTAAACTTTGTTTTCATAAGAAATTTAAATTGTGGAATTCTAAAATTTGGTTTAGACATTCCCGTTTCTCTCAAAGTACGCCTTCAATTGTGGCACAATTGTTTCTACAATCCAACAGTAAAAACATTCCCTCTAATGACCCCCCTTTCAGAGACATAGACAGGTATCATGTATTGCAGGCTAACAAAGAACCCAAACGACTGCCCATTCATAAGGGGTGGACCTGTTCGTCTGGTTGAATTTACATGTTTTCTAAGGCAACCCAAGGCTTCGTGTTTGGTCAGCTCTATAAAGCCTTGAACTCAACACTATTTCTGATATTTTGAATTTAAAAAGCTTCATGGATGGGAAGGGAAACGTCTTCAAACTTGGAAACAAAGCCCAGTGGATTGTTTAACTTTTTTGGGACAACTGTAAAAGCATTTTCATTAGTTGGTTTGATGTGAAGCAACACATCTATGCTTTGGATCTGCTCCCATTTGTGCCATACGACGAAAGGGAATTCATAGATGAGTTCCTGTCTAGTTTAAGTTTTTTTTTCTAAATCAAGCTTTATTCTATGTACAGTGGCAGCCATTCGAAAGCAAGCCGAATGGCAGCCCACTTCCCTGCAGCTCCCCGCAAAATCCCCTCCAATTTCCAGCCCCTGGCCTTCTCCTTGGTGTGCATATTGTTTTATTCTGACTCCAACCTTTCACTGAATTACAGGGTCTGACCAGGTGGTAACACTTCTCTTTAGATCTTAATATCCACAAATCATGACAAAAATAATATTTTACTACAAATATTGATGTTAAAAAAAGAATTGTAGGGAACCAGCAAAGGGCCCATCAAGGAAAGAGGGAACATTTTGAGTTGCTACAACTGTACACCTTGATACAGCTTGTTTTTCATCTAATACACAATGTTTTACAACCTCAAAGTGTTAGGAATCCAGTTTGTGTGGGTTGTGTGTTGTTTGTGTTTTCTCCCTCCACCACCAGGTGGCGCCCGGTTATCGTTGGCCCGTTCCACACACCTGCGGATGGTTGGCTCATTATCTGAGGACTCTTAAGCTGCTGACTGCCACTACCTCGACGCCAGA
The DNA here is from genome assembly GCF_016077235.1 of Cyprinodon tularosa. Lineage (NCBI taxonomy): Eukaryota > Metazoa > Chordata > Actinopteri > Cyprinodontiformes > Cyprinodontidae > Cyprinodon > Cyprinodon tularosa. The sequence goes on along the minus strand of NW_024039418.1, from coordinate 1,057,095 downwards.
GTGTTTGCCAGTTTTGGGTACTCTAGCCAAGCTGAGTTTAGCTGAGTCTTTTGTTTCTCTGAGTCTGACGTTGTTTTTGTCTTTGCCTCTCGGCAGGAAGTCATCCTGCAAACTGGATGTTTGGATCTTCTCCCCCTGAAAGGATTGTTTGAGCTTCACACTGAGCAGGGGATAAATCTCCACACGTGCCGTTCAAGTTCTCCTGGAAATCTAAGTGGCAGTCAGCTCCATTGCTCCTCAGGGAACTAACCTAACCTAAGTAAAACCTGTCCGCCCTCCAACGAGTCAACCATGTTCTGGAATAATCCACACCGACTGGATTCTGGGAAGGACACCTTTTTCTGGAAACGTGAGTCCTGTTTCAGTCTTTGTTTTTGCAAGTCGTCCAAGTTTACTATGGAACCATAACTAAACTGTGAACTTCCTTTCTCACTTCCAGTTCCGGTTCACCAGCGTTCTGAGTAACTCCGGATCCACGCATTGTGCTCTCAATAAACCTTTTAAACCTTTTCTCTGGTTCTCTGCGTGGTTTCCTGCATATGGCTCAGATCCTTTAAGAGAAACGTGACACAAAGCAAAGTAATTCACAGCCCAAAATTGCAGCAGTTTGAAAATAAAAGCACATTTTGGAGAGTCACAATATTTACAGGTCATTTTTTGCTCATCAACTTAAAAAAAATCTATAATATCTGGACCCATCTCAACTGTTTAGCAGTCAAAGTGTCTACAAAAGTTTGCAACAAAATAGATGTATATACTTTAAAACCTAATCTTAACGTTTTATTATCGAAAGATTTGTTTAATTTGTAACGCTATCTGAGCAACTTAACTGCGTTACTTTGGAAGCTTTCTCTCTACTGCTAAACCTTAACATTTGCTCTTCTCCTTTGTCACGAAGAGGATATTGCAAACCATAGAAAAAAAAATAAATGAAAACAAATCCAGAACATTCTACCCAAGACTGAACAAATTTAGAAGGTCCCTTTTAAAAAAAAATATTTTACAGTATGTCTATGTCTTGTAGTATTATTTTTTCAGTACCATTATTATGGTATGGTTCCCCATGTGAAAACTAAATGATTTTCTGGAGGGAGAACTTGACTGACATATTATCCTTTTGGAAAGAAGAGAGGATGTCTTTATTGGATCATGCATTTACTAACCAGGAGCTTGCCAAACTGTCCAAACATGGAGCAAGACTACAAGCTAATCTAAAGTAAACTGCTTCAGATCAGTTGTCTACAGCTAGATCAGATTTTGGCAGCACCACATCAATTAAATGTAGCTAAAATCCATTCTAGGGGCATTTTATAGATCATCACCTGAAAGATAAGATATTGTTGAAATAAACCTTCCCAGAAAAAAAAAGTACAGAAGAAAAACCTAATAGTAAGTAAATTAAAAGAGACCGACATGGAAACATCTACCTTTATTTACTCATATCTTTTTAACATGATAAAAAACAAAACAAAAAAAATTATAAAAAAATCTAAAAGGGACATAGCATTGGCATTCCTCAGGTGAAGGACTGCCACAGACCAAGCACATGGTCTTAGTTTGCTCCAGCTTTGACATGACATCACAAATTTGCATTGCATGTCATCAAGTGCTCCCTCCAGATGATTGAGATGACAGTGTTCAGTGTGCCCTGATTGCATCGCAGCCTTTTCCCCCCACAAAAGTACTGTAGGAATGAAAACATCACTGATGCAGGAAGTCAAAATGCTTACAGATTTCATGGTGGCTTAGAAACAATTTCTCTGCTCCAACTGAAGGATAATTTTGGGTGCTTTGGCCACACTGAGGAACCTGATTTAGTGTAAAAGTCACACATGGATGCACCCTCAAAAAAGCTGGACTAATGTACGACCAAAAATACACATTTGTTGCAAAATAATTACCATCAACATGCAAGTGTTTACAGTGTGTGTATCACAGTGACCCCAGTGGTACATGTGTGTCTGCCTGTGTATGTCTTTGTTTCTTCTGTGCCAGCATAGTCTCTTACATTATTCTACTCCTATCATGCAGAAATTGCCTGGATAGCCATTTGGCTCACGCTTGCCATCCATTTGAAATGCGGATTGAGAGGCCATGACTGCACGGGCCTCGGGACAGCAGCAAAATCAATTGGGTAGAAATGACATCTGCCAGAATCTGCTGCTGGAGCGCTCGTAGGTACCATAAATGAAATCACAAGCTCTAATTGTGTGCTGATTTATTCACTTGTCTGAGTGCATTGCAGTTGTTCCAGCAAGTAGCCCCTGAGCCTTGTCTGTGTGTTTGGTCATACATAACACATTTATTTATTTACCCCATCCCTTCTGATTCATAGCATCACTGGGGGATATACTAGCCAACCCATCCCCCATCTCCCCCGCCCGCCTCGCCTACTAGCCACCTCCCCTCCACATTTAATTAATTCAGTTTTCTTCCTATTTTTCGTTGCCGCCTGTGAAATGAAATAGCTGCGGAGACAACTGTCAGTTGGCTCAAGTAAGATAAATATGTAGACGCCTCCAGGAGTTAGTGCACATCTCGCATTCACAGTAGAAATAAAGATATTTCCTATTGTACCTTAAAGGAAAATTGAGGAAGGGTTTTTAACAATTCATCTAATTGTTGTTGAAGCTCTGTGACAGGAGGTTTCCACCTGACATCTTGGGAAGATATCTCTTCGTCTCCTGTCAAGGATCTCTGATAAAGGCCAAAGATATTTCTAACAATGCTATTTTCTCCAAGTTGCCAGACTCTTTCAAGAAATCTGTCGGTGGAAACTTTAACCCAGCTCCCACACCGACCTAAATAAAACATTAAACAATGGCTGGGCAAGTGTCTGTGAGGCAGGAGGACATGAAAAATTAATACAGCTTCCGTTGGGCCACACCAAGAAATCTATCTAATCCCTAGAGTTCATCTTGCTCTTACTGTCACCTAGGCGACAGTCATGGGAGGTTACAAGCATCCCAGAGATGATAGTACAGGACAGCAAGGCTGAGTGAGCTGGACTTATAGAGAACAATGGAGTAACAAATAAAGCCGCAGGAAAAGAAAGTAAGAACAGAAAAGACCTGAAAGCATTTTTTAGGAAAGTAAATCAAGTTACTTGGAAATGACCTCTTAGAAATCAGGCAGGGAGAATTATCACACATATGGGAGAGAGTCAAAAAAATCTGCCTTTGATGAAGCCCTCCCTTAAAATATCAGACGTGTCCCCATGGCTTTGGCTTAAATGACATTTTCCAATATTTGTCCTACATTGCCGTTAGCGACAGGCGAATGTGTGAACATGTCAGTGCGGCGGCCAGTTGGGAGATGGTGCTACAGTATCATTTAAGCAGCGAACAGCCCTGCCTTTTCCAGCTCATTAGCCATCCCCTTCTTTGTCCCAGGCCATTTGATAGCAGCATTAATCTACGGCTCCACTAGGCTTCCTCTCCCTATTTACTGGTGTTTCATGAAGATTACACCACTCAACCGTATAAATGTATGCTTTTTTTTTCTCCTTCGCCCACTTAGTGTGAGCCTCCAAACTACGTTGAGTACCTTGGATACACTTCTGCAACAAAATACAGATTAAATGTTGCGTTTCCCCCAAAATCCCCAAGTGAGGAGATGCAAGAGCAAATGGGAGGTGTTCAAAGAGTTTGCCAGCAAGCTAGTATTTCATGTTTTGCAGTTTAATGTGTGTTTACCACCAAGCTGGATGGCACTCTTCCAAAACTAGCAATGTACTTTTGTAAGGATGCCCTTGTATCCTGTGTCTCTGTGCAGAAATCTATTCAAATGTTACATCTAACAAATCTGATATGCCATGAATGGGTCAGAAACAAAAAGCCATTTGAGTTTTATTATGGAAGTTGAGCTTAAATTAAGTCTCACTCTGTCATTTACAGATAAGTTATAGGTTTGGTTGTGATTAATTTTAAGAAAATCAAACAAATTGACTCCTATCATTCTCTGTTTGCAGTAGATGATTTTCTCTGATGAGAGACCTTGTTGAGAAATAAGAAAAAACATACTTTCCAATTAATCCAAACAAACAGCCTTTTTGTCACAACCGATATTGATTTTACAAAGGAAAAATGTAATCCAAATACTAATTCATGTGTTGTATATTGAGGCGATTTGAAAAAAAAAAAAGAAGCAAATAAAGAAACAACCTTTTCCAGTCTTAATAATGCAGGTTTGGAAACATAGACAATCTGAAATAGTTAAAGCAAAATTAAAGGAAACAGTTTTAAGTAGACTCACATTGGAATGTCTTTAAAGCTACAGTGTGTAATAACTACAGGGATATACAGTCAGAAATGTAATATATTATACATAACTATGTTATTTATCATCATCTACGAGCTCAGCCTTTTAACCTTAATATTTGCGTTGCCTTAGAATTCGTTATTTATAATTACATAGGAGCGGGTCTCGCAGCCATGGAGGCAGACATCTTTGCGCTACGGCAGCGCAGAGCCAACAAACTAGCGATTGCGAGATCGCCCATTACGCTCGAAAGTAACTACGGCAAGTTGAGAGAGATGAACTGAGACGGTACTGAACACACAGACTAATGAAATACTATCTGTAAAATTATCTATGTAAACAAACCTCATCACTTGAGAAGGTAGGTGATGTGGACGTCGTGGAAGACATTTTGTCCCGTAACGCTCGCCGTACTGTTGGGGGGGAGAAGCGGTGGGGGGGAGATGTTCATGTTGCTGCAGTCTGCAGTCTGACCGCTAGATGTCGCTGAAAATTACACACTGTAGCTTTAAATTCAAACACGTCAAAGTAGTAATGGCTCTGACACTAATAGGTGGTGAGATCCTGTAAAAAATAAGTCACCTCAATACTTTCATTAGTGTCGCACCGATATTGGTACCAGTATCGAAAGGGGCCCCGATCCAGCAATAAAATGGTGGTATCGGTATCGGCGAGTACCAACAAATAGAGCACTGATACCATTTTGAGAGCGAAAAGTTTATTGAACTATTGTAACCCATTCTAGGTAGGCAATAACAAGTTCTACTGGATTCACTTTGTATTAGTCTTTTTTCCTGCTTCACATAGGTAGGCAGCAGCTTGACAAAGCCATGATGGCAATTATTTTACATCCAAGCAGTATGCAGTTCTTCATATATACACACTAGAGACTGACATTTTTTCGGGATTCCCACGGGTCACAGGATTCCCGTGGGCCAGTACTGGATTTTTTTTCTTTCTATTTTATTTTATTTTTTGGCATCGATCCTAGTTTTTTTTAGTTACTATTGGTTTGCTCCTGCTCCCGTCTGCTCCCGTTAATGTTTAATCCTGTACCGTCCCAATCACGTGATCGTTACTAATACCGACTCCCATCCCACGGGAATCCCACGGGAATCCCATGATCCGTGATCCAGTACTGGCGCAGCCATTTTGTATTTTTTTTCTTTGAAGCCTACACCATAATGCGAGTCAAAAAAACTACACGACCTAAAAACCAACAGTGCTTCCGCTCTGAGTTTTTCACCCGTGCTCAAAAACAACAAGAATGGGAGCGGTGCAGGAGCGGGAGTCATTCTGAATGGGAGTGGGAGTAATTTCACCAGGAGTGGGACGGGACTTAGATTTCTACTCTGGCCCGGGATCGGGACGGGACACAATTTTTTTCCGTGGGAGTGGGACGGGACAGGAGGGAAAAATCCACTCCCGTGTCAGTCTCTAATACACACACATATCAATTTCAAACCGATGGTATCGGTATCAGCCAGTACTACACAGCCATGTATCAGTATCGGGCCCAAAAAATGGCATCGGCGCAACACTAACTTTCATCATAGAGAAGTCTGTCTTAAGCAGCTCTGACTCTGTCCTTCCCTCTTACAAAGGTAAAGCTATTTCAAAACTACCATAAACAATGAATAAGCAGCCTGTCTGGTAATCAGCCAGCTGCAGACATATTGAGCTAATTTGATCTACTTCTGGATCATTCCAAAAAAAGTTAAAAACAATACCCTGAACTTTGTTTCAAAGTTTATAGACATTTTTTCAATTAAAATTGTCAGGAATAGTGTTGAGTTCAAGGTTTTATACAGTAGCTCAACAAAGACTTGTTTTTGTTTTGAAAACACACAAATTGGAACGGACGAATGGGTCCACCCCTTTGGAATGGGACCAACAATCCCCTTTAAAGACCGACCTTTCAGACACTTAGACGGGTATGGGGCATTGCATGCTAAAAAAAGAAGCCAAACGACCCCCATTCCAAAGGGTTGGACCTGTTCATCCAGTGGATTGTTTTTAACTTTTTTTTGGAATGACCATGACCTGGATGACTGAGAACTGCCTACTACTAGATCTACAGTAGCAGGTGTTAATTCTATATAGTTGACTTTATCTCTGTACTGCAATTAAATTCATCTTTAAAAAATTATCTATACAGCCCTAGAGATGATGAATACAATAATATATTTAATAAGATATTTTTAATAATTTAATAATATTCAATAAGATGATAAAAGCATTTACCGTATTTTCACGACCATAAGGCGCACCGGACTAAAAGGCGCAGTCTCAGTTATGTGTGCCATTTCTGTATTTAACACACACATAAGGCGCACCGGACTATAGGGCGCGTTTTTTATATACAGGTACATGTCCTCTCAGGTGGATTTTCTCACTTAAAAACATATTAAAACTACTTTATTCCCACTGATCACAGCAAATAAAGCTGCAAGGTGTATTTATTACAAAGTATTATTAAAACCTGGGAACCGGCCGTGAGAGACACATCGCTGATGACACAGGGCTGTGATTACTCCTCTGATACAATTTATTGACGCATAAATTAACTTAAAAAATAGGCAGGATAATAATCTGGATGAACTGACTGCAATGATTAAATTTTCAGGTGGACATTCTCACTTAAAAAGATTTAAATTATTTAGATGAAAAAACACCTGCTGAGGTGAGCCCGATGGCCGCGGCCCAGAGGCGGCTGTTGAATTAAGTTTTCAGGTAGAAAAATAGAGCTGGAGCAAAACTGAGTATGATTGTGCTTTATTCATGTATTTATTACAGAGTATTAATCAAACCCCTCAAAGTCCTCATCCTCTGTTTCTGAATTAAACAGCTGCGCTAAATCCGACATGCCAGTTTCCCCTTCTTCTTCGTTTATTCACGCATAAATTAACTTAAAACATAGGCAGGATAATAATCTGAATGAACTGACTGCAATGATTAAATTTTCCGGTGGACTTTCTCACTTAAAAAGATTTAGATTATTTAGATGAAAAAACACCTGCTGATGTGAGCCCGGATGCGCTGCGGCCCAGAGGATGCTGTTGAATTAAGTTTTTTAGGTAGAAAAATAGAGCGGGAGCAAAACTGAGTATGATTGTGCTTTATTCAAGTATTTATTACAAAGTATTAATCAAACCCCTCAAAGTCCTCATCCTCTGTTTCTGAATTAAACAGCTGCGCTAAATCCGACATGCCAGTTTCCCCTTCTTCTTCGTTTATTCACGCATAAATTAACTTAAAACATAGGCAGGATAATAATCTGGATGAACTGACTGCAATGATTAAATTTTTCAGGTGGGCTTTCTCACTTAAAAAGATTTAGATTATTTAGATGAAAAAACACCTGCTGATGTGAGTCCGGATGCGCCGCGGAACCAGAGGCGGCTGTTGAATTAAGTTTTTTAGGTAGAAAAATAGAGCGGGAGCAAAACTGAGTATGATTGTGCTTTATTCAAGTATTTATTACAAAGTATTAATCAAACCCATCAAAGTTCTCATCCTCTGTTTCTGAATTAAACAGCTGCGCTAAATCAGACATGCCAGTTTCCCATTCTGCGCTGTCAGAGTCACTTTCCGTGCAGCGCAGCTCCTCAGAAATAATGCCGGCTTTTGCGAAAGCTTGAACAACAGAGCCAGCAGACACTTTAGTCCATCTACAATCCATCCGCAAACGGTGGCGTAATCTGCCCGGCGCTGCCTTCTTATCCTGAAACTGTGGTCTCCGTCGGTCATCCATCGCTCCCACGCCGCTCGCAGCCTTACTTCGAACGGCTGCTTCACACCGATGTCGAGCGGTTGAAGCTCCTTTGTCAGACCCCCGGGATAACGGCGAGCACAGCGTTCATTTGATTCACCTTTTTTTCACATCGGCTGTGAGATGGGCACGCAGCGATGGTGATGCATGGAAAAAAGCACCTGGTCTCCTCACATACACCTGCCTCAGCCACGCATCCATCCAGCCTTTTCCATTTGCGTTAATATCATATGTCATCAGAGCGCTGTCTGTCTCGCTGGCAGCTCCCAGATCAGCTTCTCTGATTGGTTGATGCGGCGCGTCCAGCAGCAAAACTTCAATTTTTCCATCTCGAGCAGCAGCAGCGCGTTGGCGGCGCTTCAGATGCGCTCCCGACGTGCTGCACCAAAATGCGCTGCGGGACCTTTTGCTGCACCTATATGCGCGTCAACCATTGACTTTGCATGTAAACACGCTGCTTCTGCTGCACCTGCTGGGTCCGGTTCACACCGATGTCGAGCAGCGTTAATTTGTTTCCCCATGTTTTTCACATCAGCTGTGAGATGGGCACGCATGGAGTTACATATTAACAGCGATGGTGAGGGGTGGAAAAAAAACACCTGGTCTCCTTACATTCAGCCACTCTTTCATCATCTCCTCAATGAGGTGGTCTCAAAAGTCGCAGTTACAACACACATAAGGCGCACCGCACCATAGGGCGCACCGCACATTTTGAGGAAAAAAAAAGACGTTTAAGTGCGCCTTATAGTCGTGAAAATACGGTAATACTAAATCTAAAAATTTATGTCAATTGCGATATATTCGATATTTACAGCATGGGTTATCATGCAAACCATTTGAATAGTTTGGTTTTTTTCTTTAAGATGATAAAAGCATTTACCGTATTTTCACGACCATAAGGCGCACCGGACTAAAAGGCGCAGTCTCAGTTATGTGTGCCATTTCTGTATTTAACACACACATAAGGCGCACCGGACTATAGGGCGCGTTTTTTATATACAGGTACATGTCCTCTCAGGTGGATTTTCTCACTTAAAAACATATTAAAACTACTTTATTCCCACTGATCACAGCAAATAAAGCTGCAAGGTGTATTTATTACAAAGTATTATTAAAACCTGGGAACCGGCCGTGAGAGACACATCGCTGATGACACAGGGCTGTGATTACTCCTCTGATACAATTTATTGACGCATAAATTAACTTAAAAAATAGGCAGGATAATAATCTGGATGAACTGACTGCAATGATTAAATTTTCAGGTGGACATTCTCACTTAAAAAGATTTAAATTATTTAGATGAAAAAACACCTGCTGAGGTGAGCCCGATGGCCGCGGCCCAGAGGCGGCTGTTGAATTAAGTTTTCAGGTAGAAAAATAGAGCTGGAGCAAAACTGAGTATGATTGTGCTTTATTCATGTATTTATTACAGAGTATTAATCAAACCCCTCAAAGTCCTCATCCTCTGTTTCTGAATTAAACAGCTGCGCTAAATCCGACATGCCAGTTTCCCCTTCTTCTTCGTTTATTCACGCATAAATTAACTTAAAACATAGGCAGGATAATAATCTGAATGAACTGACTGCAATGATTAAATTTTCCGGTGGACTTTCTCATTTAAAAAGATTTAGATTATTTAGATGAAAAAACACCTGCTGATGTGAGCCCGGATGCGCTGCGGCCCAGAGGCGGCTGTTGAATTAAGTTTTTTAGGTAGAAAAATAGAGCGGGAGCAAAACTGAGTATGATTGTGCTTTATTCAAGTATTTATTACAAAGTATTAATCAAACCCCTCAAAGTCCTCATCCTCTGTTTCTGAATTAAACAGCTGCGCTAAATCCGACATGCCAGTTTCCCCTTCTTCTTCGTTTATTCACTGTTAGGTTTAAACACCAAACACCTTATTCAGCAACCTGCACAAAGAATGACACAGAGAATTTAGTATATTTTACTTGCAAGGAGAGGGGATCAGAAACTGCATTCAGTTACAACTTCAAACCCACTCTGAAGCAGTTTCTGCTCTCCAAGCCCTTTATTGAAGAAACGCCCTGATTACAATGTGGTTTCAACCGCTAAAGGGGGAGGGAACAGAACCCAGTTGAAACCAGAATTTTCGTACAACATCATACAACATCATACAACATCATAGGATAAGGAGAACCCCTCTCCTTATCTAGTTGCACAGTTCTCCATTCTCTTCCACACCCTTAACGACATCTGTTAACAGCAGTCGCAGTCAGCATCCCTCCTGCACAGACTTAAAAAACATTAATGACACAGCAAACAAAACTAAATGTTTTAACACTCTTTGTAATATGAGTAAGATAGAGATAACAAAATGTGTAAGTATAATATGATTAAAGGAGAATAACTTATGTACAATTAATTAACCCAACATTTCCCTCCTGTTTATTCACTTTAAGCTATTTATTTTATCATTCAATAGTTACTTCTTTTCAGATTTTCAACTAAGAAATCATTCTTTTTTCTTTTTTTAGCTGTAAAGGGTACACTCAGAGGTACTTTAAACTGGTGGGTTATTGTCGTTGGGATTAGGATAAAAGTCAGGAAAGTGTAAAGAGAATTCATCCTCTTCGCTGTCTTCATCATCCGATAGGTGTTCCTCAGTGGACATAAGGGCATACATTTCTGTTTTCATGGGTTGTATTGCAGTGGTAATTAGTCTATTTAGCAGCGCTCTAATACATGGAATACAACAACATCCACATAAGGTCAGGATGGCGGCAAATATAGCTACAGACATCAAAATAGAAAGTACCAGTTGTTTGTATTTACCAAAAATGTCTCCAGATCCATCCCACATTTTTGTGTCAACTCCAGAATGGTCTTTCATTTTGCTGTTAAGAGAGCGAAGGCCTTCAAGGGCCTTTGTGAGGCTGCCATCTGCAGCAGTGTTGTTGGGAATAAAGGTGCAACACTGATCTCCAAAAATAGAGCACACACCACCTTTTTCAGCTAACAACATGTCAACAGCAATACGGTTCTGGAAAGCCATCAGAGAGGTAGCTGACAATTGTTCATGGACGGCGGAGAAGCCTTGTTCTGTTTTATTTCCCAGCCTCTGGACGTTATAATGGATGTAGTTGATCCTGTCTACATTTTTATTTATAGTACACCACCAGCATAAGAAAGATTCAAATCCTGCAGAAACTTGATTCACTAGTTTATACTCATCTGGAACACCTCTGGGTACTCCAATACTGTCAATATAAGTAGGGTCATCTGGACTCCACGCATTTTCAGATGCCCTCCTTCTTCTAGTATGCCATGTGTGAGGTAAAATACTGTTTACAGTCGTTAACAATTCATCCATTGTGAGTGAAGTAATAGAAACAGGTAAAATCAAGGTGACTGCAGCACACAATCCAGTGGTGTTGCATGGAAGTCTGTCAAACAATTTGTCATCTCCACACCACCACCAGATGTCACTGCGGGATTGAGGTTTAAAAAAGGTGGATACCAGTAAAATACTTGCACATTGTTTTTCATTTAGTGTACCCAATTTTGGGCCCACTCCGGTCCTGTTTACACAGGTGAAATTTGCCACAGCCACTTTCTTCAAAAAGATTGGTTTTTTCTTCTCATCTGTGGTCAGGGGATAGATCTTATCCCAATAGGTGCAATTATCAGTTGGAACTGTATAATTCATTATATTTAGAAGACATTGAGGAGTTATGGTGGCAGGAACCACACGTAACAGCGGTCTGGCTCTCATACACACAAGACAATCATTAGACACTGTTTTAGCTGCTTGTTCTGCCATTAAAAGCCAGTTATTTGTTTGCCCAGAGATTCCAGTGGTGACTTGAAACAGTTCATCCGTTTTAAGCGGGTCATTAATATTTTGAATTTTTATCTGTTCACCTTGGGCAGAAGTAAGAATCCCTTGTATCTCATTTTCTTCTTGTGTAACATTTGCAGAGCACAGATACAATGTCCAACACGGATCGGTTTCACTAGACCGTGCACATATAAATGAGGAAGAACAGCCTTCCTTCTCAAGGGGTTCTGCTGTGGAGTTTATTGTCATAGTGAAAACTTTGGAGGCATGGTTAACAGTGAACCCTGATATTCTACTCATCCATTTCTTAGCTAAAGATGTCCATCCATACGATCCTTTTTTCCACTGTCCAGTGGTTCTGAAAACGTCTCCCCAACTCTTTTGAGTTCTTTGAACTACACGGGGATATAGGTAGAAATCATAACCTCGCCAATCTCCCGGGTCAATTTTAAATCTTTGCGAGAATGTTTGAAAAGGAATAGTCACTACACTGATTACTCTAGTAGAGTTATAGCAGAGATAGACGTCCCTTTTACAAATAGCTGGCTCATGGGGGCAACAAGAATCCTTGCCCTGAGTGAGAGCTAAAAACAAAACTAATATGAAAAGTTGCAACATCATCTAGGTTCAAACTTCAAAAAGTTTCCTATGGGTAATCTTTTACACAGTGGTCTACTTCCTATGACCTCTCGGCAGAGTTGTTGAACCTTCACCAGTTTGAGATGGTTGTATGCTAAAAAATACAACCCCCTTTGTACGATGGACTTCCTCTGAAGGTCGGTGAAGGAGACCAAATGCGTATTCTATAACAGGTACCACAGTAGAATTACTAGAGTGCTAAGCAGTACGGTAAGGTTCCACAGAATAATTAAGAAAGTGATTTTACAGATTACTCATCTGATCTATCTATCACTTTCTTGCAGTGTGACAAGTGGATCCATGTGCTTCTTTCAGCTATTTTTAATGCAGTTGGAGTGGTCAACAAAACCTGATAGGGTCCTTCCCACTTAGGTGAATACCAATGTTTCCTCTTTATGCTCTTTATGAGGACCCAATCACCTGGTTCAACTAATTGGTTTTCCTGTGGAGACACAGAGGGTGGGACACTGTCAGTTTGGTTCAGCTGTTGCTTTTGTTGCTCCAGCATCTTTCTCATGTAGTCTGCTAGAGTACTTTCATCATCTGTTTCCCAGCTATTATTAAAATAGGGAAGTCTATATGGTCTGCCAAATATTGTTTCATAAGGGGTCAACCCGGTCGTACTTGTAATATTTATGTGTAGTTTAACTAAATCCAAACATTGAGTCCATGATCTTCCCGTTTCTTCCATACATTTCCTAAGTCGGTTTTTAACGAATCCGTTCGTTCTTTCCACAAGGCCTGCGCTTTGTGGATGGTAAGCACAGTGGTTTTTCAAGTCTATGTGAAAGGCTTGTCCTATTTTGGTTATTATCTGATTTACAAAATGTGTGCCATTATCACTATAAATTTTCTCTGGAATCCCATAACGGGGAATTATGTCTTTGCATAATGCTTTTGCGACTGTTAGTGCATCTGGATGTTTTGTAGGAAACAGTTCTACCCATTTAGAAAACGAGTCAACTATTACTAAACAGAACTTTTTACCTTCACTAGGGCTTAGTTCTATAAAATCCATATGTATATGTTGAAAGGGGTAGTTTGGCTTTGGGAATTGTCCTCTTTTAGGCCTTAGGTTCCCCTGAGCATTGTGCTTTGCACATATTAAGCATGCTCTACAAAATTTTTTTGAATAAGCATTAAAACCATAGGTCGTATATGTTTGGTTTACCAATCCTACCATCCCTCCGGTTGACACATGAGTTTTACCATGGGTCAACATAGCTGCCCATTTGTATAAGTTTTTTGGAAGGATTGGTTTATTTTCTGGTCAGGTGTAAATCCCCTCCTTTAATCGTGCTCCTTTGCTTTTCCATTGTTCTTGTTCCTGTTTAGGAGCTTGCTGCTGCATGTCTTGTAAGATGTCGTCTTTTAGTGAATTGTCTGTTAATGTTAATACTGTTATTTCTTTTAAAGCAGCTTCTTTTGCTATTTTATCTGCAAAGGAATTTCCTTTTGAAACAGCATCTTTTCCCGATGTGTGGGCCGCACATTTGCATATTGCCAGCTGCTTTGGCAGCTGTACTGCTTGTAAAAGTTCTTTCAGTAAATTGGCATGAGTCACTAGTTTCCCGGTTGATGTTATCATGCCTCTGTTTTTCCAATGTTGTGCAAACGTATGTGTTGTAGCATAAGCATATTGACTATCTGTCCAGATAGTTACTATTTTGTCTTTCATCAATTTGCATGCTTCAGTAAGAGCAATCAGTTCTGCTGCTTGTGCAGAGTAATGTTGTGGTAAAGCTTCCGCTTTTAGCACAGCGGTATGTGTCACTACAGCATAACCAGTTCTTGTTTTCCCTTTTTCATCTTTTTTAGAGGATCCATCAACAAATAATGTTTCTCCTTCTGACAAAGGAGTGTCTTTCAAATCTGGCCTACTTTTAGCAGTTTGTTCAGCCAGAGCCTCACAATCATGAGATTCCCCATCATCTGGTGTGGGGATAAGTGTTGCTGGGTTCAGCACCGTGCAGCGTTCTATTTTCAAATGCGGCTGTGACAGAAGTAAAGACATGCATGAGAGATGTCTGGCTGGGGATAGAAAAGTCATTTTAGTTTGTAAAAGCAAAGCAGACACCGAGTGGGGAACTTTTAATGTCAGTGGATGGAATAATACTATGTCAGCACTGGACGTTACTGCCAATGAAGCAGCTATCACTGCTCGCACACAGTGTGGAAGTGCACATGCTACAGCATCTAATTTAGTAGAATAGTATGCTATTGGCCGTAATTTATTCCCATGCATTTGAGTTAAGACAGAGGTCATAAAATGACCTTTACAGTCCACCATTTGTACAAATTCTTTTTCATAGTCTGGGAGTGCTAACGTGCAACTGCTCACCATAGCCTGCTTAATGTTACAGAAGGCCGCTTCTGCTTCAGATGTCCATTTTAGGTTGTCTGACATTTTCAGTTCCTCTTTATACATAAGTAAGTTTAACGGTGCAGTTATTTCTGCATAATTTGGTACCCAGCTTCTGCAATAATTAGTGAGTCCTAAGAAGGACATCATTTGTTTCTTTGTAAGTGGCTTAGGCGCATGCAGTATTGCTGCTTTTCTTTCTTCCATTATGGTTCTGCCGCCAGCACTTAATTGATGTCCTAAGTATTTTACACGTTTTTGGCAAAATTGTAGCTTGTTTTTGCTAACTTTATGGCCTTCATCTGCCAAATGTTTCAGTAATGCGATTGTATCAATTTCACAACCTTCTTTAGTCTCAGATGCTATCAAAATGTCATCAACATATGTTAATAGTTGGCTTTGTCTAGGTGGTTCAAAGGAGGACAAGCTGGAAGAGATCACTTGGGAATATATCGTAGGACTTTCACAGTATCCCTGGGGTAAACGCGTATATGTATATCGTTTCCCTTTAAAGGTGAAAGCAAACCAGTACCGACTGTCTTTATGTACTGGAACAGAGAAAAAAGCATTGCTAATGTCCACTACTGTGAAATATTTAGCTTGAGGATTTAGGGAATTCAATAATGTGTGAGGGTCTGCAACACATGGTGATCTCTGTATTACTGCATTGTTCACTGCTTGTAAGTCCTGAACCATTCGCCATCCTGTTGATGGGGGTGCCTTTTTAACAGGAAATATTGGTGTGTTACAGGGAGAATCTGCACATTCCACCAACACTCCTGCTTTCTTTAAATCTTCAATGACTGGCTCTATGCCAGCTACAGCATCTGGTTTCAATGGATACTGTCTTACCCTAGGACGGTGTTCTGTTTTAGGTCTTATTATCACAGGTAATGCTTTCTTAACTAGGCCTACATCTGTAGGTCCTTGAGACCACAATTTAGCTGGAACCTGCTTCAGCAGTGTTTCCTCTGCTTCTGTGAAATATATCTGTCACTGTTGTTCCTCATCTAAATGGACTCCCGCCTGAACAGTTACTGTCCAGAACAAAGCTTTCTTTGTCAGTTCTGTTGATGCACTGTACCATGTGTTCACAGAGGTTGCTACCCAATCGCAGGCTCGTTCCCCTCTCTCAACCAATCTCCCCAGGTCTTGCCATTTGTCCTGTTTTGCCTTACATAAGGAAATGTGTGGCTTCCAATGTTGGTGGAACAAGGGAAGCAAAGATGATGGAAGGAGTACTGCTGCTGCGGAGCTAGACTCCACATCAGAGTAAACATAAGAGACTGTGATTTTTTCAGGGGTAGCTTTATCTAGCTGTTGCTTATACTGGGCATCTGGTTGGCCTCTATACCACATGGTTACATGCAGATCATCAGGAGGCATTTGATCTTGTACATTCCTGACTGCCTGTTTACCTTCCTCCATAAGATAAGCTCCAGTGGACGTGGGGGGTTTATTCGGAACATCTAAGGCGTAGTAGTATTTTGGGCTTCCAGTTCCCCTGAGAACAAACACTTCTTCAGGTTTTTGTCTAATGATTTTCAAACCATTTGGAGTTGGCATGATGGCTAGGGAAAGCGCCACCAGGCCATCTCTGCCCAATAGGTTAACTGGACATTCAGGCAACAGTAAAACAGGCAGCTGACATGATTTTCCTTCAGGGTCTCTGAACCACAACGGCTCAGTCTCTGGAACCTTTTTTGTGACACCTTGGGCCGCACGCACTATTGAGTAATTTGAACTTAAGGGTGCATGTAGTATGGTTTCTTTTACAGTGGTCCTGCATGCTCCTGTATCGCACAAAAACTTCACAGGAGTGCCCTGGACCATGAGGACTATTTCAGGTCTATATTTTTCTTCAAAAAACAAATCTTCTAGGTTTAAGACATCCATATTTTCATCCTCTTTCTCTCTAATAGAAAATGGCTGCTCATCTAGTCATGCTGAGCTCCCTGCATTTTGTGGGTTGCTTCGACAGTGCCTAGCCATGTGGCCTTCTTTTCCACATGACCAACACACTCTGGAATTATCAGTTGAGCGTGATCCAAAACCTCTTCCCCTTCCACGGCCTCTGCCTCGGCCTCTACCTCTGGACTGCTGATAAAACACAGTGTCCTCCTCCTCCTGATAAAACACAGTGGATTCTTTACTTTTATTCTTTTTACTTTTTATGACTTTCTCTGCATGCAGGGCGTGATTTAGATATTGTTGGAGCGTTCCACCACTCATGTCTATGTGGTGGCGCTCAACCCATCCTTTGATTTCTGGTAATGATCCTGCATGCAGTGCATTCTTCAACTGCTGTTTAAATGCCCCATCATCATTGTCATTAAAGAGCAGTCCACTATGTGCCCTGAATGTTTTTTCCATCCTTACCCTGTATTCATCGAAAGACTCGTCCTGCTTTTGCTTGCATCTCCCTATCTCTGTATAATTTGCTTTCTTCTGATATCTGGCCCTGATACGATTAATCAAATGCTCAACTGCTGTTCCTAAGTCTGTGGAGTCTGGTTGCAAAGGGGTAGGAGGATCAGCGTTTGTAGTTGGCACAAAATTCCCTTTAACATGGTGCCATTCTGATCCTAATTGGCACATCCAGACTTGCTGAACCTCTGCACCATTTAAATGGTAAGATTTTCTCAGATTTTCCATTTGAATTATGCATTCTTCTACATCCTCCTTTGGAGGGGGAATTCCTTCTACTGCTTTTCTAACATCTTCCTGTGTCCAGGTTCTATATACCATTATTGTGGCTGGTTGTCGGTTATTTCCTTCAACCTGGCCCGCTAAGGGGTTTGGTAATTCTATTAAAGGAAGCGTAAGGACTTCTCCTACACCTTCCTGTTTTACAGGCATCACTCGGAGTGCCTGTGGGGACAGAATGTCACTAAATGTTGTCGCTAAAGTTTTTGACCAATCTCCTACAGAACCTTTGGACCTAGTAATATATCCCTGGGAGGTATTAGCTTGTGGAGAAGCTGCTTGAAGAGGGGCTGTTTTCAATGATCCTTCTGGAGGAGGTATATGCTGTGGGGGAGTATATTGTGGAGGATCCCCCGTGAGTGGCGGAGCTGAGGGATCGGCTGCAGCGGCAGCACCTCCCATTTGTGGGAGATTATGTATTTGATGTAGCAGGTCAGAATAGGGCCCTACGTACTCGTCATCTTCCTTTCTATGAAACATTATTGATCTTTCCTTTTCCTTTTTTCTTTCTTCACTTTCTCTTTCTTTCCCTTCTTTCTCTTTTCTTTGTCTCTCCTCTCTCTCTCTTTTAGCTCTGCGCTCTCCCTCTTCTCTCTGTCCTGCTAATTTCATCCAACCCATGGTTTGCATGTAACCTTCTTTTGCCATCAAAGTGTCTTTATTTTTGCTTTTTGTTTTTATTTTTTGCTGCAATTCCTTTATGTTTGTGGTGCTCAATTTACCATTAAAACCGTAGTTTTTTATCCAGTAACACAACGGCTCTGCCGCCCATGGGTCATCATTTTCAATTGCTTTCCAGTCTTTACACTGGAGTTCCTCCAATAACTTCTGTTTTTCTTTACTTTGCCCCTTTCCCATTTTGAACTAAATTTGGGCCCAGTGGGTTTTCAACACCTGTCGTGTTCTAAACACTGGGGCTTCAGACAAGATGGTGATCAACGACTTTTTGTGGTAAAACTCACTTCAACCCTTACAGGTGGAGTTTTCTTGTCTACAAACATCCACAAAAGCTCACCATTTAACCCTTGTCTTTTTTGGTATGAAATACAGATATCTAGTGATATCTATATTTCCTTACACACGCACACACACACACACACACACACTCACTGCGCAGTTAACTTTTACTTTATTTCTGTTTACTTATTTTAAACACAGAGGACGCCGCTATCCTATGCAGAATTTAACTAGTTTACAACTCGGGGAGCCTGCCCTTACAAACTAGGGGAGCCTGCCCTCCCGCGGACTTTAACTGTTTTAAAATTTCTATTTTACCTGATAGAGTCTAGAATTGTCAGGGTTTTAGTACAAAAGGGGGACCTCGTTACCCCATGCGGAATTTAACTATTTAAGATAGAGGACACCGCCGTCCTTCACGAGGTTTAAACTGTTTGCAAAGGGGAATCTCGTGACCCCACGCTGAGAGGACTTCAAAAGGGGAATCTCGTGACCCCACGCCCTTCACTTCGATCTTTTTTTCTTTTTTTTATATTATTATATTTTTATAAATTTTTTATATTTTATATATTTTTCTTCCAATAATTCACTCACTCCTTATTAAAAGAAAAACTACTCACAATTCTCTGCGTCCTCGAAATGCTTCAACCGTCGGACCCCAGCTTGTAAGGGAGAGACCAGTCCCGTAAAGGGTCTCTTTGCTGCGGCCGCAGGCTTATCTGGATCTCACTCACCTGCTGGGGGTCGTCGGGTATCTTGCAATCCGGCTCGAAGGACCAATTAATGTTAGGTTTAAACACCAAACACCTTATTCAGCAACCTGCACAAAGAATGACACAGAGAATTTAGTATATTTTACTTGCAAGGAGAGGGGATCAGAAACTGCATTCAGTTACAACTTCAAACCCACTCTGAAGCAGTATCTGCTCTCCAAGCCCTTTATTGAAGAAACGCCCTGATTACAATGTGGTTTCAACCGCTAAAGGGGGAGGGAACAGAACCCAGTTGAAACCAGAATTTTCGTACAACATCATACAACATCATACAACATCATAGGATAAGGAGAACCCCTCTCCTTATCTAGTTGCACAGTTCTCCATTCTCTTCCACACCCTTAACGACATCTGTTAACAGCAGTCGCAGTCAGCATCCCTCCTGCACAGACTTAAAAAACATTAATGACACAGCAAACAAAACTAAATGTTTTAACACTCTTTGTAATATGAGTAAGATAGAGATAACAAAATGTGTAAGTATAATATGATTAAAGTAGAATAACTTATGTACAATTAATTAACCCAACATTCACGCATAAATTAACTTAAAACATAGGCAGGATAATAATCTGGATGAACTGACTGCAATGATTAAATTTTTCAGGTGGGCTTTCTCACTTAAAAAGATTTAGATTATTTAGATGAAAAAACACCTGCTGATGTGAGTCCGGATGCGCCGCGGAACCAGAGGCGGCTGTTGAATTAAGTTTTTTAGGTAGAAAAATAGAGCGGGAGCAAAACTGAGTATGATTGTGCTTTATTCAAGTATTTATTACAAAGTATTAATCAAACCCATCAAAGTCCTCATCCTCTGTTTCTGAATTAAACAGCTGCGCTAAATCAGACATGCCAGTTTCCCCTTCTGCGCTGTCAGAGTCACTTTCTGTGCTTTGCATGTCATGAAACACGGACAGATGGACCCAGTATTCAAGGAGAGACAGTCAGTAGGAAAGTTCAAAAAGATTTATTAAATTAACAAAAACTGAAGTGGAGCTGAGGCTCACGGACACTGCAGGAGAGGGGCGGGGCACCACCCAATCTCAGACACTCTGGTTAAACAGTCCAGTCCAAGAATGTCCCCTGAGCTGCAGTTCCAGAGGTCTTGCAGGAAGCCGATCCTGGTCAGGGATTCAGAACAGACAGGAACAGGATCCAAATCAGGTGGCAGGATCCAGGCTTCCAAGCATCATAGAGCTCCCAGGCGTTGTTTGACCGTCTGACAGGGTCCAAAAGCGTGACCAGGTGGTCACGCACAGGAGCAGACAGGATCAGGTGCAGCTGAGCAGGCTCAGTGGAAGAGGGTAGCCGAGACAGGACGTGGAACCAGAACTTGATGCAGGACTTTAAACTGGTCTCCTCCCTGGAGCCAGGCTTACTGGATAAAAACTGAACCTCCCCACATATAGAGCCAAAAACCCAGAGGACTCCGCGGGGAAGGAACAGTGGACGATCAGGAGACGAGACAAACACAAAAACCCTCTTTCCACTGGCTGCCAGGATCCAGGACATGAACCCAGGCAACTGAAAAGACAGGCTAACAAAAAGACAAGTAATGATCTGGCCCTGAATGCTCATCCTGAACTGAATATAACCAAGAGGAAACAGGTGAGAGGAATAAATTATAATTGAGGCAGGGAGGGAAAACGGCAGGTGAAAGGAATTACTTATTGAGGAGCAAACAGGCCAGATCATGACATTGCAAGGATGTGTAGGCTGAAAAAAATAAGACCACAGACGTAAATGCTCCAACGCTCATTTAACGAGTTATATCAGAGAGCCATCAAAGCACTATTGGTTCAGCTAACACGCTCTCCACTCACGCTTACCAACATGTCACTGTCAATTGTGAGGCTAACTATCTCCCTGCAAGCTCCCCCCCCCCCCCCCCCCCCCCCACCCACCCACCCTGATTTTCCCTCTTTGCAACAGATGCTGCATTGACACAACAATTACATGTGCTACAATCCTCATCAAATGTGAATAGTGGATGTCATTTGGTGCCATCTACCCACATGCAACCTCCAAATCTTGTTTACGCACAAACAAATTAGCCCATGACTCTCCATGTCATTAATATTCCCTATCCAAGGCAGAAAATCTGACCTCACAGGTGCCATATTTCAGGATTGAGAGTTTCAGCAGAAGGCAGGAGATCTTTATGATTTATGAAAAGAGTTAACAATTTCCAAAATAGACAAAATAACAGTTAGCGTTTGGATTTTTCATTTTTGAATCCAAGATGTGTTATGAGGGTATTTTTATTTTTGAAACCATGCTGGGAATTATGACAGATTGGTTTGAAAAAGGTCTCTTCGCAGCATGTGCTCAGAAAAACAATTTAGCAATTACAGTGGTACAACCAACATATGAATAAATTACTCCCTGAATAAACAACATGCTCTACGTCTTTGGTAGCAGAAATACAGAATGGTTACAAACAATTTGGCAAAGCCTGAAGCAGGAAAATGCCAACTCTCAGCAGCAACGGTGGAGAAAATGCAGCTTTACACCATATTTTCCTTTTCTTGGTTCTTTCAATCCCATTTCAGTGCTTCATTTTGGTTCAGTTTGGTGGCTTTGTTTTCAAATGAGGAAGAGCCTGTCAATAAGCACGGCCATGATAGTGTGGAAGTGCTGCCAGTTCCAATAAAAAGGGAGAGAGATCACTGGAATGAAAGGTGACCTTGGCATAATTGAGATTCATCACAGAGAAAGCCAGGCGGCTAAACAGAAAGGGAGCGGGGGGGGGGGGGGGGGGGGGGGGGGTCGGAGAAGAGAAAAGACTTATATCCACAAAATAAATAATGCTTTCTGTTATTAGGAAACAACAAACTATTAGTGAGGTCATGGGAACAGGTGAGTATTTACCTTTTTGCAGATTTCTTCCACTTCAGCTTATTGTTTGTCACATTTAACCCTGTAATGCCAAATGTATCATATTTGATACATACGGTTTCTGAAATGTTTTGCGTCTGACACCTTTTGCATAATTTAATGGTAAAAACTTTGCTCAAAATCCTATTGTACACAATCAGATATACCTGATAACAGCCAATAGAAGACTACACAAAAAATAATCTTGACTTATCGCATAGTAATAAATTATTAATATCAAAAATGAATTTCTGTTTTTTCTTTTTACATATTTTGTTAAAAGGCCAAATAAGGACTTCAAACAAAAAAAAAAGTAATTTTCTGTTTTATTTTATTCTTGGATCGGGCTTTAAAGGGTTAAATGTTTCATCTGGAGGGTGATCAAATCTCCATCTTTTCCATATCCATGGACTTAGCAGCTAGTTTTTCTACTTTTTCTTGTAGACGTAAAGACTAAAGTGTTACATTTTCAGGATTAAAAGGTTTGCATCACCGTTTTACTCTTTTTTCTGGAAAATGATCACTCTCCCACATGTCTTCACAGCTTGATGATGGCACCATTCTGTTTATTTCATGCTGTAGTGCATAGTAACTCTTAAAACTTTGATAATCCCCTTTAATTTTATAGAAGAGGTATTTTAAAGATTTCTACTGACAGACCTACACTCCCTTGAATATTTTCTGGATATATTTATTTTCTAACAGCTTTTTGCAGCATGCAAGCTAGTAGTCTCAATGTCAGCGGACAGGAGCATGTTGTCAGTGCAGCTCACAGTACAAGACAACCCAGTATGTGAGAGTTTGGCCTTCACCAGAACATCAAATGGATTGTTAAGACGGCACCACAATGTGCAGACTGGCTTTGTTGCACTGACAGAGAGCATTTGACCTATACCTTTTTCTCATTTTATGTTGATGTTCATGGCATGCTGTCTGAAAAAGCTGACCTCGGTGAAATATGGGGAGCAACATAAATCCATGAAGTTGGATGAGGTTGAAGAAAGGTTTGACTTTTAGGACCCAAGTGAAAGGTTTGTTCTTGATGTAACCTGTGTTGGAGGGAATGACTGATATTTCCTAAAAATGTGCTAAAATATGTTCAATTCTCTACACTTTTAAAAATCATTGTAATAAAGCAACAGGATGAAATAACTGAATGTCATTAAATAAATTAATTTATAGTATATAATTATATTTTAACAATTAATTGTGTCCAGTGTGAAATATACTTATAAAAACTTATAATATATATATATCTATATCTATCTATATATATATATATATATCTATATATATATATATATATATATATATATATATATATATATATATATATATATATATATATATATATATATATATATATATATATAATTAAATATAATTAAGTTATAATTAAGCTACCGTAGACATATTTAGAAGACAATAAAAGAGGAGCCTAGGTTACTACTTAGATGAATAAAATATGTTTTTTTTATAAGACATTTCCTAAAAATTTGCTAAAATATGTTTAATTCTCTACACTTTTAAAAATCATTGTAATAAAGCAACAGGATGAAATAACTGAATGTCATTAAATAAATTAATTTATAGTATATAATTATATTTTAACATTTAATTGTGTCCAGTGTGATATATACTTATAAAAACTATATATATATAAACTACATATATATATATATATGTAAAAAAAATGTTTTTTACAATACATAGAGAGCAAAAACTATTATTAAAAGATAGGATATGTTTGGTTATTTACTACTTTGTTTCAATAAAGTGGAGGGTAATTGTGATGTAACTATCTATTTTTAGTATATAAACTCTCAAAAAGTGTTAAAATCAACTTGTGTTTTTGCTGTGCACTGCATCATACTTGTTCCACACAGTCACTAGTTTTTATGGATTCTAACTACCTTCAAGTTCAATGAAGGGTAGAATATTGTTGATTTTCACGCCATCTCTTATCCTTTTGGCTGATTTAAGCTAAAGAGGGATCTGAAAGCTAGCCTGGGTGCCATTCCAAACTTAGTCCCGCCCACAACGTTTGAGGTCGGGAAGTTCGGTCTGGCATTGCTCAATAGTAGCGCGAGTATGCTCGCACAATATCTGGCGGGCCAATCAAATTGTCAGGGCGGGCTTTATACGATGATGGACAGATGATCAACAGTAACGTAATCAACCACGTCACCAAAGCGCGCATGGGTGACAACAACAATGGCTGCCGCTGGAGAGTTGAGGTGTGGAGATTCTGCTATTAGGTCTGTTCTAGAAGATATTGACAGCAAATTAATTTTATCCTCAGGTTCTTTTTGCAACACCGGCAAAAGTCATTCACGCCCATCTTCTTATTCTAGGCGTGCAACTGCACGCTTTGATTTTTGTTGACAACAACTATGCGTCGTTTAATATACGTCACGCACTCCGTTGCTCTTATTGGTTGTAGGTCTATCCAATTGAGTGCAGAGGCATTTTTTTTCCTGGTTCGTTCGAAACACGCCCCATAATCACAGCTCTATGGAGCAGCATCAGACTCATATTCTGACTAGAATTGAGTAGGACTACGTCAGGCTATGTGAAAGGGGTGCAGTCATAGAAATCTGTTAATAGTTCAAATTTAATATATAATTTTTAAATTTCACGAAATGTAGAATTTGTATGTACAACCCACAATATTAAAAGCAAACAATATAATTACTAGCAAAGAAAACCTTTTCCTATCTTTTCTATGTCCAAGCCCATTGTGATTATGAAGGACAGTGACATAAAACATACAAACAAGTCCACCTCCAAAAAATAAAAATAGTTTTACATCTACCAGCCAAAGCTAGATCTTAAATCAACTCACTGACCTTAACCATATTGGTCCTGATGAGAAACTCTCAAAAGGGGTAAGAATTTAAACGATTCTGGGGAAAAAAAGTGGGAACAGATTTATTCTCCAGATGACCATTACTAATAGATTCAAATTTTAAAACATGGTCAAGTGATTTGGAAAGATTTACTCTAAATGTATTCAATCATCTCTACATATTCTCATTATCAGTGAATCGTACTAAAAATTATGCACAGTATTTAGTATGTTTTTGACGTTTTTCGTTGAAAACACAGATCAGTGCGCATGCACAGCCAGACAGACGAAAAAAGCAGATCCGCGGACGGACGTAAAACTGGGAAAACAGTGCAATAATTACTTCTTTATGTCTCTCACTAGGTTGTTTGCTGTTTTGTATCTTAGGGTCAGGGTTAGGGTTAATTGTGCGTAAGATGCGCATGCGCAAGGATATCTTGTCTCGAGGCAAGATGTAAAAATACGACGAAATACCACGAAAAAAACGTACGAAACCACTGTGCATAACTTTTCGTACGATTTCATACGAACTGATCATGAGAATACACTGATCATCTGAAGACTTAATGATGTGTTTACTCAGGTAACTGTTTTCTTAAATAAGTTTGATCTGACAATTCCTGGGCAAGTTTAAACACAACAGAGAACTGTGGGTTGGGAAATACTTTTTCACAGCACAGTAAATGTGAGTAGCAATAAATATTTATTTAATCCAGGACTGTAAGCTTTCAGACCAGTCTGATCCACCCAACTGGTGTTCTATTTATGTAAACAGCCCAGAT
The DNA here is from genome assembly GCF_016077235.1 of Cyprinodon tularosa. Taxonomy (NCBI): domain Eukaryota; kingdom Metazoa; phylum Chordata; class Actinopteri; order Cyprinodontiformes; family Cyprinodontidae; genus Cyprinodon; species Cyprinodon tularosa. The sequence continues at coordinate 1,031,317 of NW_024039418.1, read as the reverse complement.
GAAGTGATATACAGTAGAGGCAAAGCTCCTCAAACTAAATGGTGAAAAAAAGAGCATCTAAAATTGTTTGAATGAGATAACAAGCAGGCTGTGGGTTTGGAATGACAGGTTTTGACCACAAGGGAAGAACATGGTAGAACTCCATAAGTTTTAAGGTGTGAAAAGCAGCATGGCTCTGCACTGTGTTGCAGGCTTTCCAGAGAGATACAAACAGTGTGAGGGATGAACGGAGGTTAAAAGAGGCTGTTGGCAAGCGTGGGAATGGATTAGGCTCTTATTTCAGACCTGCACAATATGCATTTTGGGTCTGGGCTGAAACCTTCGCATCACAGCCACACAGAGCTCCTGCAGTGGGGGTGCGATCCCCTGGACATTCAAGGCTTTCTATGGCCTTCAACAATGGCCCACATTCTAAGTCCAGAACCCACCTGGCCTTGTCTGATAAACGGTTTTGAAAGAGGACACAGCAATTCATTCCAGGATGCGATCCACCAGCCCCAAAGCAACACTTTCCTTGATTTCAATTCTGTGGGAGATTATATGTTTTGTCTTTTTGTCAATTTTTGCAAAGATTCTTGCTTGGAATTGTATGCATTACTTATTCTAAAGAGCTGCAACATTAAGTATGTAAAATCAGTATTCACACTCTGACCTTTTTCACATTTTGCAAGATTAAAATCACAAACTGCATGTGTACCATTGGAAAAATGATCTACAAATAAGTAAAAATGTCTTAAATTAAGCGTCTTTACCCTTTGTTTGAGTTGGTAATTTAGAGAGTTTGCCAACGGAATGAGCATTTTTACTCTTAGAATAAGATAATTAGACAATATGTACTTGAAATAAGACAATGGAATTTTTTTTTCTTATTTTAAATGTAAATTGTCTCGCTCCATTGGCAAAATGCCTCACTTACCTCCTCAATTCAAGAAAAAAGGCTCTTATTTTAAGGAAAAATTACTTATGTAGATTAAAATTTTTTGCAGTGCTCAGCACCTTACCTTTACACTGATTCTCCTATAATAAATCAAATGTAATTAATGTGAAGGTCCTGGTTACTCTGGAAGAGCAGCACCGATCCACAGCTCAGGTAGAAAAATAACTCATATTTTACGAAGTCTTTAAATATTGCTTTTGTGGAAGAGGGGCAAGAAGTTAGAGAACATTTATGGAAAGCCACAAGTCTTACATACAGAACACGTTTTAAACATGTGAAATAAGATGCTCTGACCAAATTTCATTTGACCAGATGCTCCATATGTGGTGAAAACTATGAAGGGAGATAAGTATAAAATTACTTAAGCTTGAATATTAGATGTGACTTTCTGTAATTTACGCTGCTGCAAAAAATTTTCATATTTCAAACTAAAAAAATCAAACACATGTGAAATTGTTTTGAGCTTGTGAGAATATTTATCCTGTCAAAACAAATTTTGAATATAAGGTTACAAAAAATTTAATATGTGATAAATAACACTTAGTAACAGCTACACAGGATGACCTGGGTGTCCTTTGTACGGTGGACATTTTAAGACATTTTTAGGTCTTATGAAACAAATTTATCAGGTCTCAAGTCTTACTAAGACATTTGTCAGGTCTTGAAAAGAATCGTCGGGTCTCATGAGAAAAGGTTTCAATTTCTCAACTTATTTGCTCTTAATTGTAAAGGTACAAAACTCCCCCCCAAAAGTAATAGTTTATTTTTACTAAGTTTAAAGAATATTTTGCTGTTTCACTTCTTCACTGAAAACCTTTAATATGTCACTTTAACATTTCAACTTTTTGCTTATAAAACAATATCCAATATTTTATTCTTCTAGTACTTTAATTGTTATTAATTTAGGTTTAATTGTAATTTAATTTTCCTCTTGTTTTTTGACAAATAATTGCGCATTATATGTTGGCAAAGTACAAAGTAACACCATCTCTCTCTCTCTCTCTCTCTGTCTATACATATATATGTACACACCTGTATATATATATATATATATATATATATATATATATATATATATATATATATATATATATATATATATATACATATGTTATTCTCGTTTTTGAACCTCTAAACTCTCACCTACAATTTGTATTGAACTCAGTGTGCTTTCCGGACTCTGCTTTAGAGCGAAAACAATGTTGTGTGCAGTAAAAACAAGTAGTTGCCTCTTTTCTCCATTATTTAAAGGCTTCATAATCCACCATGGATTAAAAGGCCAACTAATGTAGCCCCCCCCCCCCCCCATAAAAAAGAGGGATTTGGTAAAATAAAAAAGGATTAATTACTTCTGATACTTTGCAAGGTTACAGTAATTGCTTTCACCCACTTGAACAAAAACGAGAATACAAAAAAAACAGTTCGACACTTAATTAAAGGTTATGGCTTTGACATAATTGTATAAGACAAGACAATTAAAAATGCTTTTATTCAACCAAGATGCAGAGGGAGTCAAATGTGTGCTTTATTCTCTGGAGAGTTGGCATGCTTACACTCAGTTAAGGATGGAAGGTGTTTGGTATACACTAAGAAGACAACAAGAAAAATGGCCTACTGCGTCATTGAAACCCATCAAACAAGGTTATGGCCTGGATATATACTCCAGAGACTGCCCAGGACAGAACTCAGCTACGTCTGTAACAGATTATGGCAAGCCCCATAAGAATTGATAATGGGAAACCCACTCATTAATGTCAAGGTTATCACTGAGATGTCTGGAAAAGTCAAAGGGTGTACTCTCACAGGGTTTGTTGTGATTTGTTACATTGACGTTTTAGACAGCACGGACGTGGATAATTTTACAAACATAAAATATCAGGTGTTGGAAAACACTGCTACAACTTAGACCTGCTTGGATATATGTTCTGCAACCAGAGATCACCTAAATCATCACAGTCTGAGGCAGCATCAGTATGAAGACAAGGAGGATCAAAGAGAGGAAAAGGGGAAAGTTGACTGAAGAAGCTGGTATTTGTGTAGCTGCTGTTTGGAGATGCCAGACCAGATGGAGAGCTATGCTACAAAGAGCTCCATTTTCTAACTGAGCCTGTTTACATTAGGCATTGGGGTCAAAAAATCTTGTCAGATATATCAGAATGACGTGTAAAGCCGGACGTACACTGTGCAATTTTTGGGGCGATTTTCCAGTCGTGCAAGAATCTTTCGATCCCTAGTAAAAATATAGATTGGGTAAAAAAGCTGCCAAATTAGGACGGTTTAGCCAAAAGATTGGTTGAACACAACTTCCAACCTGATTAAAACAAAAAAATGTGGAAAAAACTATTATGTTTGAATAAAAATGACTAACACCTTTTATTTTAGCTCACCATTGCCCACTATCACTGTCTGCTTGAGCTTATTTCACTAAAATGGCCGAAAAACAGTGCAATTTAAATGATTGTTCTAAGACATTTTACCCTTAAAAAAAACTTACAAAAGATTTTGTTAAACACACCAACCATTAACAATTTCAAAGGAACTTAAAAGGGAAAAAAAAGGGAAATCAATTGCAAAAACGTCACAATTTTTATTACAAACTGTAGTTATGCACTCCACCAGTAGGTGGTGCCATGTTCACATGGAGCTTCATGAATTGTGGGGATCGTTGAAGCAATTTGGCCATGCTGCTTTACATCTGAGAGGGAGAAGAAAAAGAAGAATCCTTGTTTGCTGAACGATTTGCCCATGACAGTCGATTTGCCCATGACAGTCGATTTGCCCATGACAGTCGGGAAAAAAATCAAACATGTTTGATTTTCTCCCGACCTCACGATTCCTGGTCGGGAGGTGTCTTTGAGAGGCTGTTCGCCCCTCGTAACCCCCTGTACACTACACAACTCACAACGCACGACCAGGCTGAAAGTCAGCCCAATGGAAAGATTCTCGCACAACTAAAAAATTGCCCCGAAATTCGCACAGTGTACGGCGGGCTTTAGTTCTCATGTCAGAGGATGAAATAGAGCAAATACAATTAGTCACAGTAAGAGAAACAGGACTACACTGAGAAACAGGCCACACACCAATATCTATAAACAGAAATGTTGATGGCAGCAGCTGATGGGGTCATTGATATTGTTACGGGCTCGGGACAACCAGTGCTGGGATGAAATGTCTTTTATGAAGAGAAGAAGAGCTTCTCTGCAGTTCTCACTACTCTTCTCACCATCTTCCAATGTGTGGCGCTGCAGCCTCCACACTATATAGTGTTAAGGAAGAAATTTCTAAAAAGTTAACTTTGGAAAAAAGTTTGGCTCTCTCTCTTCCTCTGGATCCCAGGTCCTCTCGGCGACTACGTGTAGTCATACATTCATTTACCTGACATAAATGGAGAGAAGGAAAGAAAGCAAAGACGTACAAAGACATCTTTGGAGAGTTGCAAGAGCAAATCTGATTTGTTACTTCTGTGTAGAAAGTTTTATCCTCTTGTATTTAATTTATTCAAATAAGGCGTACCTTTGCTCCTCCAACCAGGAGCTATCTCTGACCCCTTATCTGAAGCCTAAAACCCTTGCAGTGTTTACGGCCTCTCACAGATGAGTGTGAAAAGCCAGAACTTCCACTATATTGTTTTACGACACAGACAAAAGGCAGTTTAAACGATCCTAGCAAACCATCCGCTGCAGCCACAGGCAAAACAAAGGTCAACAGGCTAGAATAAGTCACTGATTAAAAACCACAATTTAGGCCATTTGAATCAAGACTAGCTTATTTAAAATTTATTTTCTCAACAATAGTAAGACAGCTGGTCAGAGCGCTCTCTATGGTGCTTCTGTAGAAGGTGGTGAGGATGGGTGAGGGCAGGTGGGCTCTCCTCATCCTCTGCAGGAAGTACGCGTTGTTCTCAGTGCCTCTTTATCACCAGACTTGAAAGCTGAGTTCTGTACTTTTAGCGATGTCGGAACCTCCTCATTTATCCAGAGTTGTTGGTTTGCTTGGATGGTGATGTTCTTTGCGATACTGACATCCTCAATGCATTTTTTGATGTAGGGTGACACAGTCATGGCATACTCATCTATATTTATTTTGTTGTCATAGGTTGCTGCAGCTTTGAACATATTCCAGTCAGAACATTCAAAACAGTCTTGGAGTTTCTCCATGGCACCCTCAGACCACACTCGGAGCCTAAATGCAGGAATTAGCATGACAGAAAGGTGATCTGATGACCCTAGGTGGGGGCGGGGAGCTGCTCTGAATGCATCTTTGATTTTAGAGTAAACCAGGTCTAAAGTGTTATCACCCCGAGTTGCAAAGTCCACATGTTGGTAGAAATGAGGGAGCATAGTCTTCAAGTTATGGGCTGTGTATACCCCTGCAACAGTGTGTCGCAGTGAGCTTGTAGATGCAGATATTTTTGATTTATGCCACATTTTAAATCTTGGTTTGTGCTGTTATTCCAGGCTACAAAACAAGAGGGACAATCACGAACTACCTGTGGGTCTAGATATGGCTGAGGCGGTGAGGAAGTGGAAAAACGCAAAGAGCAAGTTTGTGCAACGACACGACACAGAGGGACATGAGGGAGAAAAGGAGCAGGGATCCAGGTGGAAAAAGGGTCCCAACGTTCTCGCGTACCTCGCTCTTCTAGCTCATCCAACTTCACAAGTCGTTTTCCACAATGGCGGTCATACAAACAAAACAAGCCGGTAAGGTACCAAACAGGAAATATGCATTAACTATTAGGGGTGTAAATAATAATCGTTTTGCATCGATGCGTCGATCCAACAGCCGATGATCCGATGCATCGACACGTCCGCAAGATAATCGATTCATGTCTTTTTTTTCCTCTATTTCTGTCTATTTTTATCCATTTGCTCCTGGGCGTAATTCTCCCTCCTGTGCTGCGGTGGCGCTAAACCTATTTTGCCCTCCTACCTCGCTTCCTGGTTATACTCTTACAGCAGTGTGTTGCAGTGAGCTTGACACAGACATTTTTAAATTATGCTCAATATTGAAGCGTGGTCTGTGCTACACGCTGTGGGTCTAGATACGTCCGAGGCGGCGAGGAAGTGGGGGCGAGTTTAGTCCGACGACGGAGGGACATGAGGGCCAAAAAGAGCGGAGATCCAGGTGGAAAAAGGGTCCCCGCCCAGCGTTCTCATGCACCTCACTCTTCTAGCGGGTCAAACTTCACGAGTTGTTTCCCGCAATTTCGGTCATAAAAACAAAACAATGTGCAGCGGAGCGACTCGAAAATAATCGAAACATTGGGTCAGGAAATCGATACTGAATCGATTCGCCATGATGGGTGTGATTTACACCCCTATTAACTATCTGCATTAACTGCGACACATATGCAGATGACCTGGTTTCTGAGCATAATCCAGGCTTTAGCCTGGTTAAAACACCCTCTGTCTGCGCAGAATAGAGGAATAAAGATGGAAGGAAGCAGAACGATGAAAAGTGGTCCCTATATGATCCAGCAGCCTAAACACATAGCAGCACAAAACCAGAAAAGGGCAGGATATCTCAACTATTTTGGATGAAGTACAAGAAAGGTAGAGTCACACTAGAATAAAAAAAAAAAAATTATGAAAATAATTTTTTGTATTTAAAGGGTTACGTTAATATTATTCTCCGTGGTAAAAAAACAAACATATTTTTACATATCAAGCCTAATTCAAACATGAAAAATAAACTAGTTCAGTTATCACTGAATGATATTTCAAATTTTCTAAGGAGATTTAACTGCTACCTCATTACTAGACATAAACAAACATTCCTGAACCTATTCTGTCAGAACCTTTTTAAATTCAGAAAACTCAATAGGTCTCTCCCTCTCCTGGAGTTCATGAAAGTGACATGACTTCATGTCTAAGCTATCTAGGTCAGACTTAATCAGACGTCAGATTTTCAACCCAAATGACTGATTCAGAGAGCATTCATCACTCGGATCATTCTTAATATTAGATATTGTCTGTTAACTTTAATACTTTAATTTTCTCTTAAGGTAAGTCTCTGAAGTTAGCAGTCCTCATATTCATCGCTACAGTTCTAATTAGCCATTTTGACAATAGTATTGATAAATATATATATTTTTTCACCTTTGTTGTATAGAGTGGTGCAACTGCACAAAAAAGACTCTACCTGTAGGACACAAATGAAAATAAATCCAACATCTCCCTGAGGTTTAGATCCCTTTGAGCTGCTATCAGGCTGCTCAACCTCATCTTCATTTAACTACTTCATCCTCATTAAGTTTCTTCATTGAGGTTCTAAAATATTGGCATCCTTTTCTGTAACTGTAACATTGTTAACTTTTTTTAAAATACAAATTTTATTTATTTTTAATAGGATAATCAGAACAAGCATGAGTGAATTAGATATCTTAAGTTATAACATTATTTAACTGGTTACTAATGTAATGTCTTACTGTGGATGTTAACAGTTTTGTACATCAAAGGAAAACCAATCTACATCTGTGTGTTTTGCTGTGGAGAAGTGTAAAATCCACTCTCACACAGACATAGCAGAGAGCTTTTGTTCAGTTTGATATGCCTTGAAGGAACGTAGAATCCAATCACAGCTTTTTACCCCTCTAGAATGCTGTTAATGAGCTGCAGCATTTTGAACATTTATAAACTTCCTCGTGGCATCATCATCTAATAATTCTTGACATCTAATTACCATCAAAAAAGCTGCAAAATGTTGTAAAGATGGACACTATTGCTATGCACTAATAAAACACAACCACACACTTATGTCACATAATCACAGAACAGCAGCAACATCAAATGCTAAAATTGTTCTATGGTTTATTTTTGGTAAATGCAAATTATCTGTGATTGCAAGGACACAGCAGATGTTTAATGGGTCAACAATGACAGCAGGCCTCTAGCACCAAATGTTTTTGTTGTAGCAGCCTTTCGCTAGTCTGATTGAACTGGTTGACACCCGCCGTCACTCCTCTGCTACCCACATGCCAGTTTGGGAGAAGTGCTCAACAGATGGAAATGGGCATGAAAATAATAATGCCAAAACCAACTTGGTCTGCTTTCTTTTCTTTGGATCCCATTTCCTGTACATGTAACAGAGACCTATATTAGTGTGGCAGCCAAGGAAGCTTGGAGGGCTTCTCTGCTGGAATCAAACCTAGAATGCTGTTTACCACTGCTGCACATTAGCTATTCCACTTTGGACAAGAGGTCTGTTTTTCATTTAACTATTAAATGATTATTCCAGAACAGGAAAACATTTGATTTTAAATCTTTTTAGCAGGTTCACATATAAAATTACTCTGCTGCACATATCCTTACACAATCCTTACCTACTACACTTTAACGTTAAAGTAAATCCACCTGTATATAAGCCATCCAGATTGTACATATTTTTATTTTTTATTTCTTATTTCTCTATTTCTTATTTTTATTATGTTTTTCATTGTGTGAGATACATGTACACTTGCACCTTAATCCTTATTTATCTTGATATACTGTATATACCTGGATATACTGTATATATAGTGTTTACTGTTTATTCTTAATGCACCTTTTCCTCCTTGTTTGCACCTTCTTTGACTTCTATGCCGATATGTGACAAGTGAATTTCTCCACTGTGAGATCAATAAAGCTCATCTAATCTTCCTATCTAATCTAATATAAAGTAAAACTTCTGTGACAAACAGAATCATATAAAAAGCAAACATTATGCATCCTTTCAATACTCCAAGTGCAAAATGAAAAATAGAAACAATGCTTTTATACAGAGGACCACCTATTAAAACAGCTTAAATACTGCGTGGTGATTAGCACAGGTACACATGCACCTGTAACCCATAAGTCCACTTTACTTTAATCTGCAAATAAACTTAGAAAAAATACTTTGATTTAAACAGTATTATCTACCTTTACAGTACATGTGGGATACTGTTAATTTCAGTTAACGGTGAGATCTTACACTTTTTAAAGCTCACTGCATGAAAAGTGAGATTTTCGTCCCCGTAAACCCCCGTAAACTCCCGCAGATCTGCCTGATTTTCGTCAGTTTCCGACAATTTGCAACCCGTGCTTGTCCGCGTTTGTCGTGCCACAAATTGTCGGAAACGGACCATGACGTATGTGGAGAGCGATCAGCTGTACTAATGGCCCTAATTAGCATATGAATGCAGCAAACCCGCGCGGCTGGCCAGGTCTGGCTTGAATAACCTTCTCAGTATTGGCTGAAACCACTATTCTCAAACAAGTGAAATCGCTCGTGATTGGCAGCAAAACCACACGTGGCCACGCCAGGCTTTAATTTTCTTACTGAGTATTGGACGGAACCCCTTCTTTTTAAACAAGTGAAGTCGCTTGTGATTGGTTGGCATATATATATATTTACATATAAATTTACATATATATATATTTATTCATATATATATATATATATATATATATATATATATATATATATATATATTTATTCATTCATATATTTATTCATTCATATGGTGTGTATTTATGTTATCCTACACTACTACACAATTATTAGGCTACCATCAAGGACATGAATGAATTTATACAGGAAATGAACATTTGCCAGGAAGCTGTTTATGCAAAGAAAGAGCTTTATTGAAACACACACAACTATATACAACGCGTATCCAAACACATGCGTTTCTAAAAATTAAAAGTCCGTGAACGGTCCGTTTGCTTCCTCGGGGTTGGAGGTAACTGTCAGCATTCCCTCCGAGGCAGGTCCGATGTGCAGACGCCTACTGTGCGTGGCCCTGTACTTCGGCATTGCTTCTAACCGGGACTGCAGCTTAACACAGAGTTCAGTGAGATCCGGCCTACGAAATGGCGGCGACCGTACAATCCATCCAGAGACACCGCCGAGGAAGCCATCTTCTTCGTCGGACATGAGGTCGACGGTGGCGGACTTCCAGAGTTCCACTTCCTCATCTGCCAGCACACTCTGCCTCGCTTTCAGCAGCTGAAAAAAAAAAAAAAACAATGAATCAGCGCACTGCATATGGACACAACACATCTATCAATGCAACTGAAAAATAGTCACCAAATAAAGTCTTACCCTCTTTCTTCTGGCCCGACTCCGAGCAGATTGCCTGGCAGCCTCCGCACGCAGCGTGTTGGCTAGCTGCGTGTATCTGAAGCTCCTGCGTACCGTCTCATAATACGTCTTCCAGGCAGCTGGAAAACAATTAAATGAGAGTGGTATGAATAAAAAATCAAACGCAAGTCACAGTAACAAGGAAGGAGAAAACATTAAAACAAGTCACTTACACACAATGTCGTCTTTATCAACATCGTGCAAATCTGGACTTGCCGAGATGGCTCCGAGCAAATAGGAGGTCACCGCCTCATTGTGAGGCGAGAGTAGTCTGTGAAAAAAAAAAAGTAAAGCTATGGTCGGTATTTATCCGTATCCATGTCCTTTTACCGCAGAATGAAAGCATATTCTTTAAATCTTACCCCTGCTCCGGTTCATAGCGCCTGCAATTAGTCTCCGAGTTGTGAAGACGGCGTACTGCTTCCTGTGAATCACAAAAAATACACTTTAATAAAGCTTTAGGCTAGGCTGCTTTTAGCTTACCTAGCTAGGCTAGGTTGTCTTTAGCTTGCCTAGCTAAGCTAGGCTGCTTTTAGCATAGCTACCAGTAATCAAACATATATTTACCGCTAGCGTGGCGTTGTGCACCCGTCTTCTCTTCCTCGAGTTCGTATATCCCGCAAAGTTGCTCGACTGCAGAGCCGCCATCTTGTCCTCTATGGACTGCAACCTGGAGTGCATCGAATTCTCCAGCTGAGTGAGCCGCTCATTCATGTCGGCAGTATGCTGGGTAAGCTGACGAGACAGTCCGCTGATAGCAATCAGCAGTTTCTTCTCGTCAGTCTGTGGGCTGGCCGACAGTTGTGGACTAAGAGCAGTTGGAGGCGAGTTGAACGTGAGACGTCATGCAGCCATTGTTCACGTAACAACATAATACAAACACGGTAACTGGAGATGAAGTTCTTCTGAGTATAGTAACACAAACATGATGCCGGAGGTGGAAAACGGTTTTATCTCGGCGACACTGCACCCTGTCGGCACGGAGTGGTTACTGCAACATTTAGCGTGCAACAGACATAATCCCATACAAATTAAAAGCACAAGAAGGTTCTATTTTGGAGGGCAGTTTGCAATTGTTATGTACAAATACCATATCTCCCCGTCCATTTTCAGTTTAAAAGGTATATTTTGTCTTGTTAAACTATAAATACTCCTAATTTTCACGGCAAATCCAAAAACTTCAATGTATGTTATTCATACTTTATGAGTTTAAATAACATAAATGAGAAGATAGTAAAATAAACCGTACATGCTTTCTGACCATTTTCTACACAAAAAATGCAATATATATGTATTCCGCTCCCTCAACACTACAATTGTGTTTGCTGCAGTTAGAGCTACAAGTCTTTGAAGGTATGCTTATAATTTTTCTGCATATAGAGATTTGAAACTTTTTGTTGTCTGCATAATATATTAAGTTCTACAGGTTTGGATAGGTAGCAAAAGCACTTTACCTTGGACTTTTACCAGACAATTTCAAAATATTAAGATTGAAGGTGGCGGTAATGCACCTATAAATTGTTTGCCAAATGGTAATGGTGATTTTCTAAGTTTGGAGGATTTTAACAGGAAGTTTAGAAACGATTGTTCACTAAGAATTTATAAGAAAGTTTTACGTAGTATCCCTGATGTCCTCATTCATTCTATTAAAAACAGTTTACCTAATTCCTTTATTCTTAGACTCCATAAGATTGAATTTGAGCAGGTGGACATTAGAGATAATAAATGCAACAACAAGTTTTTGAATCAATATTCTATAAATAATATGTACCCAGGAAGAACAAAAAGCACAGCTCTCTTACAAAATTTTAAGAAATCTATGATAGTCAAAATTAGGACAAATTATTTGAAATTCCCAATTCCTCCTAAATATAAAGAATTACAATTTCAAATAATAAATAACATATATCCTTCAAATGAGTTTTTAAGAGAGAGATTTAAGCTTAATGTTGAGAATTGTGGCTTTTGTACAACTCAATTGGAAACAACTAAACATCTTTTTTTATGAATGTAAAGAAATATTAAACTTATGGGATCAACTTCGAACCTTTCTGTCTTCTAAAACAATAAATTTAGATTTTATTTCCTGGCAAAACATTCAATTCGGTTTATCCATTAAAGAAAAAAATTTTGGAATTTTTAATCAATATTCTAATAATTGTAACAAAGTATTATATCCATAAATGTCGCTATGCAAAATGCTCCCTCTCAATCTCTGCTCTCAAAAATGAACTTTCCCTTTTCAAAAGATGTCTGAGAAAGATGCAGAATTTAAAAGCAATTAAATTGTTTGAGTTAATTGAAGAATTTCAGTTGGTAGTCCCCACTGATTAATTTACTTTAACTACTATTATTATTTTATTTATTTTTATTTATTTTATTTTATACTTTGTTCCACACTGTGCATTTAATTGTATTTTTCAAAAGCAGGAGTTGTGATATTTCTTCTTGTATTGAAATATTTGTTATTGACTTGTTATTTGAGATTGTTATTGTTTTCTTATAAATCAATAAAATAAAAAAAAAGTGGAAATTAAAAAAAAAAAAATTTGTTTGCCAACCGTCATTACAGCCAACTGATTCTGATTAAAACTAATTTTTGAAATAAATTATTTTGTGTATTTTTTTTACATAACATTTGCATACACAGTAATCTAGCGTACTTTAATTAAATAAATCAATTCAAGCTAAAATGTAAGAGTCTATAATTAGGCTATACTGAGCCTGATCTATTTCTACCATCTATTTGGGGGATATTTATTGCCACACTTTGGGCCACTTAATACCAATTTAGCATGCTGACCTATGTCCTTATGACCACAGTGTACCAATCTTCTGATGGCTACTTTCAGCAGGATAATGCGCCATGTTATAAAGTGAATCATCTCAGAATCATTTCTTGAAACTTTTCCACTTAAAGGAATAGTACACCCAAAACATGATTAGCCTTCATTTTCTACTCACCCCCATGCTGAACAACACTCTGGAGTACTTTTTTGATATCTCAAATGCATCTGGAGATCTGGGAGGCTTCTTGCTGTCTGCTGACATTCAAATAATGGAGGTCTATGGTGCCCGAGGCAGAAAGGTCCATAAAAGTCCACAAAAAACGTGTCAATATTTCTCCATACTGCTCGTCCAATGTAATCCAAGTGTCCTGAGTGGGTAGCATCCAGAATTTACTCGAAACAAAGTCATTTAGAACGTTTTAGAGCATAAACAGTAGTGTATAGGATTTCCTAATAGCGCCCCCATGCGCGCTCACGATTCTACGGAAGCCGGCAGACCAAACCAGCGCATTCAGCTCGGCAAAGAACTCATGCTCTTCCTCATCACTGAAGTCCTCAGACATTTTTCTTTCGTTGTTTCTTTCTTTGCACAGGTAAACAGCACATTTCTTCTTCTACGCTTGCATTATCGGCAGAGCAGACGCTGAATGCGCACTTTCTTCCGGTTTGGTCTGCCGGCTTCCGTAGAATCGTGAGCGCGCATGGGGGCGCTATTAGGAAATCCTATACACTACTGTTTAGAATCTAAAACGTTCTAAATGACTTCGTTTCGAGTAAATTCTGGATGCTACCCACTCAGGACACTTGGATTACATTGGACGAGCAGTATGGAGGAATATTGACACGTTTTTGTGGACTTTTATGGACCTTTCTGTCTCGGGCGCCATGGACCTCCATTATTTGAATGTCAGCAGACAGCAAGAAGCCTCCCAGATCTCCAGATGCATTTGAGATATCAAAAAAGTACTCCAGAGTGTTGTTCAGCATGGGGGTGAGTAGAAAATGAAGGCTAATCATGTTTTGGGTGTACTATTCCTTTAAGTAATTGAGAATTGAGCATATTGACAGACAACATTTTATTTTTTATCTTAAATGCAAATAAAAAAAAAAAAAATTACTGCTCTAAATGTATTGCTCTGTCAGCTAAAGATCTGTTTTGGTCTCTATACTTTAATTAAATAAATCAATTCAAGCTAAAATGTAAGAGGTTATACTGAGCCTGATCTCTTTGTATCAGAGATTTTCTTACCTTTTAGAAAGATGTCACTTGGGGTAAACCCCCCCCCCTGCAACCCTGATTTGCATTTGTATAGCTCACAGCATGTTCATTTACATGTTAAAGCCTCCGCTAGAATTCCATGGGGGGGAGGCATTGGGGGAACACTGCCTAAGAAATTCCACGTCAATTTCTGACAATTTACGGGAGTTTTCGGCGAAGCCTGCAAATTGCCGTAAACTGCCGCTAACCTGAAGTTCCACGACAATCTACAGTGCCGTATATTGACGAAAATCCCACTTTTCATGCAGTGGCTAAAGCAGTATTCCCATCCCTGTTGCCCCAAGTTCCGAACTAAATAAAACCTAGATGCTGTGTACCTAAGATATGCAAGAAAGTTGGATTGCACCCCAAATTAAAATCTTAAAATAAATCAGGATTTAGGTAGAGCTTGAAAATTCAGAAAAGAAATTAAAATAGACAAATTGATTTAAGTAGGGCTGGTGGTCAACCTTTCTGAAGACAGCATTTAATTCAAAGGGGCTGAGTATCAGTTGATCAAAGGTATAAGATTATGACCTCAAGGAGCTTAAAAACATAAATTTGGTTTTCATGTATTTTCTTCCAGACGTTCCCTGTTATGATGCATCAATTGGAAATCCAAAATGGCTTTCTGCATTTGATCATGAAATGATTCTTGAGAAGCATTTGTAAGTCCTCTTGCAACGGTAGATTTTTGTGGACATTAGTTCCATTTACGCAATCATTTAATATAAATATAAATTAACCATTAAATTGGCAGCCTTAGAATCTTGGAAGCTGTCCATGAAAACACAGTCAGACCCTTGATATACATTTTGGTCATCATTACTGACCGTTACTCTGGCCCAATTAACTAAAAGATGCAAAACACAAGACAGGGATACAGAACAAAGTGTAATGACCAGAAAATAGATTACCCAAAATTCAACAAGATACAAAAAGAGGCGTTACAACCAGAGTTCCTGTCAGGTTTGGTGGATGTTGTTGTGGACCCAAATGCAAAGTAGATGAGCCAGAGATTATTTCTTGCAGATTAAAAGTCGATAGTCCAGAAACAACAGGCAAGAAACTCAGGAATCAAAACCAATTAGACAGTCAGGTAAACTAGGTGTAAGGTAATGAAGAGAATCCAGCAACGAGGAAGTGCACAGGAGGTGTATATATTGGAGATAGAACAAAGATTGGGCCAATCAGCTGATAGGGAGCAGGTGTGGATATATGAGTAATTAGAAGGGAGCAAGGGGAAGGAGACTGGCACAAGGGGGCAACAGAGAGTAACTCAAAAAATACAGCACTGCTTAAATATAACACAAAAGCAGGGTTTCTGTGGGTCATTAAATAGATTTTCTGAAAATCAAGGCCTTAAATAGCATTAAAAAGCATTGATTTCAACGTCATTGAAAAGTACAAACACTTGATGGAACAAAAACATTGTTATTCACAATTTATGTTGACTACAAAAACATTGTTTTGTTTAGAAGGATAGTGTGATAATCAGGCGGAACCTATAATTACCTATCGTGTACGAAGTCAAAACACTCGATCCAACGTGCTGTCTGTGTCGCATGTACGTGCTGTGGTGAAAGAGCGAAGCTTATTTTAGGACAAGATGGGAAAATGTAACTTTTAGCAAAAGTGGTTGGAGGATGAACGATTAAAACCCTGGTTAAAGCCCGCTGACCCTGAAATCCCACATCCTCCACTCCGCTCCGCCCGCTGCGCTCTAGACCGCCTGCGCAAAGCAAAGCCTAACATCCTCCGCTGTTCCTCCCGTCTTGCTCCGCTTCAACTTCCTCGGAGTTTGAGGAAAGTATGCACTATATTATTAAATTCAAAGCAGCAGAACAGGGTTTCCGCTATCTATCTATCTATCTATCTATCTATCTATCTATCTATCTATCTATCTATCTATCTATCTATCTATCTATCTATCTATCTATCTATCTATCTATCTATCTATCTATCTATCTATTATTTCATGCTCCATATTTCATGTACACTAATAACTTGTGTACATGGTACTTGTTGGGGGTATAAAAATTATTTCTAATAGCATTAAAAGAGCATTAAAAAGCATTAAATTAGAGTTCCTCATTCCTGTAAAAACCCTGAAAAATGAAAAGACACCAATGACCAAGAAAACACACAATGAAAAAAAGCAAACTGTAACTGAAAACTTAAAAAGATACTTAAACAGAAGTCCACAAAGGGCAGAATCATTACAGTTCCCAGGGAGAATCAGGGTGTGAGGTCATGGTAACTAAATCACAGGTCAGAGAGTCAAAAACACACTATGATGGGTCTGATGGCGTTTAGGCAGGCTCAGAGAATTAGGAGGCAGAAACAGCTTGCAGCAGCTTTTTTGATTATTTCATTCGGATATTATGCTACCTTTATAAAGAGTAAATTGTTTCAAGGCCTGCTCCACATTCTCACTAGGCATGCGTGGAGTGTAATTTTTTTTCTTTAAGTTCTGTTAAGTCGTCTTGCTTTTGTAAAACTTATTTCATGTATTTATACAGGCTGCTGATGAATGAGGAAATCCGAGCTATTTTGAAAGGAAGATAGCAATGTTGTATTACAAGGAAAAAGGATATCTATTATAGTGGAATGATGAAATGTGTGGAAGTGCAAAAGGTTTTGGCAATGGAATGAATAAGAGAAAAAACATATCATGAAAACAACATTTTTTTATGTAATAGTTGCAAACTATTTTCCACATCTGAACAGCACTAATTCCTTGTTACTCAAGATCAAAGATCAGTCTTGCTATTGTGAGATTCCCAGTTACCTAATGGTTATATTGTTTTTTTAGGATCTCAGTGGAATTGTTGGGATCTGGAGCTGTACCACCTTCCTCCAGCAGAGTGCGCCGTGGGTCTCCTGGAGCTATAGTCTTCCAGCACACCTGAGACGCATCTACTCATCAGGAGACCTCTCCTTTATAATCAGCTGCCAGACCTTGCTTCAGCGCCGCAGTGTTGACCTTAGTTTGGTTAGCAACCTGAGCCTTGAACCTGAAGAATCTTAGTTGTCTCTTGAGAGAGATCTGATTCTAACTCTCCTCTGTTTTTGCCTCACAGGAAACCTGTCTCTAGCCTGAAGCTCTGGATGAGCTTAACCTGCCAAGTCTGCCCTAGAGAGCCTAACCTGAAGATTCCTATGTGGATTCCCCTGCTGCTCTTAGTGAAGAGCTGGAAACTCTGATCAAGGTCTGCCATTTAAGTCAGAAGCTAGACGCTGCAGCTGCTCTTGAACTCTGCTGAACAAACAGTCTCTGGACCCAACGGTTCCCTCTCTCTTTCAAAGAGAAGCCCGGACTCAGTCAAGGTATAATCCTGAATTATCAAAGACTCATAACTCATCTGCCTGCATTCTAATCAAACTATCATCTCTGCAGACTTCAGTGAACCAGCCCGGACCAGTTCCTGAGCCAGTACAATATCTTGTGTTTTGTGAAACGTTCAATAAACTCTGTTAAACTTTTACCCAGCCTCCGTTGTGTTCTGCATGTGGGCTAAGAACCTTAAACCCATCATGACAGGAATGAACAATGAAAGAAATATGGCGTCTCCCAGTGTTGTGGTCAAGACCACCTAACCTGAGACCAAGTCAAGACCAAGACCAGAGTGTATCGAGACCAAGACAAGACCAAGACTTTTAGGGTCCGAGACTAAGTCAAGACCAAGACCAGAGTGTATCGAGACCAAGGCAAGACCAAGACCAGCGCTAGTATGTGACAATAAAATGTGAAACATGATCAAAATCACTAAAATTTATCTAAAAGTCCCACATTCACATAAAAACACCTAGATATTTAACACACAGAACTGGACTAAACATTAACATCTTTATTTAGTACTTCTGTGTAGTAATCACAGAATTTCAAACAATTAATCAAAGTCGATCAAATTGTATTTTCTCTGCCGTTCATGAACAACACATACATTTATGTTGTTTTTTTTTATTATTTTTTTTTTATTTTATTTATGTTTTTAAATGTGCTATTTCAAAACAATGTGCAAAATTCTGTAAAATGTGTAAAACTGAAAAAAAAGCCAATCATTTCTCTTGTTTCTCTCTCATATACAGATTAAAGCTATTTTATATAACTTTTCTTAAATAAATCTATATCTGTCACCAAGTTGTGAAATATGTTATGAGACAGATAATTTGTTGAAAAAATAGATTGATCTCCTTCACTGCATTTACCAATGAGACTATGAGGTTATTGCTTGGATTTCAATCCAAGCAACCAATAAAAAGAAGGATCTTAAAGAAACCGATAATATTCTGATGATTAGTGTTATTTCCACAGTTGTGGTCTTGACCGGTCTTGAAATAAAATGCCGAGTCCTCAGCGCCCGAGACCGAGACAAGACCGAGACCAAATGCGGTCAAGTCCGACACGAGACCGAGACCATCAAAAAATGGTTTCGAGACCCAGACCGATCTTGAGTACTACAACACTGGCATCTCCAGTTCAAAAGGGTACCCTGCACATGGATTAGGATCTCATTATCTCAGGTGCCACTATCAGAGATGGGAAGTAATGAAGTACAAATACTTCGTTACTGTACTCAAGTAGATTTTTCTGATATTTTTACTTGACTTTACTACTTATTTTTATGACGACTTTTTACTTCTACTCCTTACATTTGTACACAAATATCTGTACTTTCTACTCCTTACATTTTAAAAAATTGGCTCGTTACTTTAGTTTGGAATCATTTCAATGGAGCTACCGTTATTATTTTTCACATCATCAATACCAAATTCAATCTAATTGGATGGGAATCTACGTTGCATTTGACGCACCACTACAAGATGAATCGACAGATTCGGCGGTATTCATTCGCGGCAAACCATCGCAGCTTGGTGGCGGTGGCGTTAGCATAGTAGCATGGACGACGAGATGATTGAAAATGAACACAACGGAGATCTAGTCCTATTGGCAGACATCCATTTAAAATGTAGGCAACGGCATGAAAAAAGTGGTTTCTACTTTTACTTTTATACTTTAAGTAAATTTACAAGCCTGTACTTTGTTACTTTTACTTGAGTAAAGAAGTTTAATCAGTACTTCCACTTTTACCAGAGTATTTTTTAACACAAGTATCTGTACTTTTACTCAAGTACGGAAAGTCAGTACTTTTGCCATCTCTGGCCACTATAATAATATTAGTTGTTTCTTAAATGCCATAGTAGAGTGTCTTCTGTACAGTAAATTCCAAACCGATGAACTGATGCCATTTATTACGACCATCCTTTGGCAGATCTCTGCACTTGGTGAGAACCCTCATTGACACAGAATTCGGGGAAAAGATGGCAAAAATCGTAAGCTTTTTTTCAGAATTTGTACACAGGACATTAATGGACACAATACTGTATGCGACCTTTTGCTCTGCACTTAAAAAGGTAGATAAAGAATTGAAGCTTGTTAAAACCCTTCTATGAAGGTCTGCAGCTGGCTGTTTAGATTTGTTTTAATTATATTCCAGCTCAGAGAGGCCTCTCTCTGGGCCTTCTTCCTGTCAGTTTTAATACCAGCTCAACATTCATTTATTTATATTCACTTTGAGTCACTTCTCTCAGAATGTTCCTCTGCTCCCTTTCCTGTGTAAATTAAAAAGGTTTGTTTTTTCGGCTTCATTTGAACACATTACGGAGGTGTTAAGTGTTTATTAGCAACACTGTTAGTCTATGATTCTTTTTTCTCAGCCAATCAGGTGAAAGAAATTGTAATTAAGCTTTTATTTGATTTTCAAGGCCAAAAACAGAAGCACTAGCTTTACAGCAGAAAGAAGCCTCTCCTTCAAGACATTTCTAAATTTTTGAAAGTCCAAAGCAAAAATTAAGTGTTCTTTTTTAAAGCTGACCATAAAATTAACTTAAATAAATATACAGCTGAAGAAAAGTGAATATCACAATAAACCAATCAACAAGTAATATAAAATAAAAGTTATTCATAACAGACAGTATCCTAGAAGATACAACATCCTACAAGATGGCAACATATATATTACAAATGAAATAAATAGAGGAATGACTACATTTTTCATTTGAGTTTATCACAGGGTCTGGAATTAAATAATTTCAAAAAATCAAATTTGCAATTCTACCTTTCTCAAACCTTATCCAAAATAGCTACGTTTTCCTGAGCTATTTCCTATATTTATGCTGCTAATGGTTTAGGGTGCTGGAGGACATAGGGAGCACTTTTGATCATTCTGCTTTATTCTACCTCAAATCTCCCATTCTGCAGTATTAGTCAAGTTCCACTCATAACATTATGCTCTTTTTGCCTTTTCTTGTCATAGTAGCTTCATCTGTTCTCCATGTGGACTAATAGCACCTGTATTTCTAAGAATTGGGTTCAACTTACTTTTTTCTCCACGGTCAAAACTGAAATATGTCTAAAATACTGCAGATGAAGATTATCCTGCATACTTTATATTTTCTATTGTATCAGAGACGCTGTTTTTAGTCATATACTGATCCCCATCAAGTAGACAATTATGTCAGCGCATATATATTTAGCATAATAGCAGTTTAAGTTTATATTGCCCAGGTAATAACATTTATGGATGGTTACGATGCTTCATACACAGAATGTGCTGAACTTTTAAATGTGAGACTATGGCACTTTGCCACTATACTGCACATTTGCATTCATTCAGTCAATAGACGTTCAGTACAGCTCAGGGTTTTTATAAATCACCAAATAGACAAGAGACATCTCAAGAAACTCTACAAAAATATCAGCAGACCCAGTATTATGTATTATATCAGCAGATATTAAAACTACATAAAGTTATACTGCTGTATAATTAAGTTATAAATCAATCTCATGTATTTATGGATCAGCTCTGATTTCTGTCTCCTTCCTCTGGGAATGGGTTTTTATAATGCATTTAAAAGACTAGGGAGGTAGATTTGTTGGAGCTAAAATGTGTTATCAAATCAGAGATGATGTAACCATTGACTGTCTAAGAAATAACTTACCTCTTCTCTGGAAGGTATCACATTCTCTAAAGGAGTAAATAAATGAATATTTTACCTTGGAGAACATAACATATGTCACTGTTATAGCAATGTAACCCAAGAAAGGCTATATGCTAAATATATATCAAAATAATTTGCTATTTAAATAGAAAATGGGAAATGTTTACTGTTTATTTTGCACTTACTTTTGGGAAAATGGGAAGTGAGGACCAGTAAAATTTCCTCGCTCTGGTACATATAATCCTCACTTTTATGGTGGTGATGGAAAAATATTTCTCACTCCGATGCCAAGATGGGGTTCATAAACTAATGAACTGGGTTAGGCAACTGTTTCTAGTTACATCAGTTGAAAAGAATAACTAACTTTAATGAATATCCTTGAGACCTGCTGAAAGAAAGATACAAAAAAGAAAAGTACTCATTAACCCCCTATTTTCACTCAATAACTCTTAACAAAGTTTGTAATAAAGAAATTGCTAAATATCAATTAAACCAATTATGTTAATCCTAAAGGTACATAGCCACTTTATATGCTCCAAGCTCCAAGTCAATGTCCCATTATTGATTTGATTGTCCTTTCGGAGCCTAAATAGAACCCCACCAGTCGTGATGAGCTGACATAAATGTTGCGATCCAGAGGCTTGCCCACCAGAGGGCGCCGGGGATCCCTTCCTGATGGTTTGTACTTCTGTTGGGATCTGGGGTGCTGTCTACCTTCCTCCACCAGAGGGCGTAGTGAATCTCCTGAAGCTGGAGCTGACTTCACCAGCTGCTCCTCATCTGCTCATCAGGAGACCAGTACTTAAGGGGGCTGTGGACAACACTCCAGTGCCAGAGTGTTTTGCCAGTTATGGTTAGCAAGCCTGAGCCAACCTGCCTGCCTGAATCTAGACTCCCTGATAACCTGAACCTAACCTGTTTTTGTCCTCTCTGCTTCTAGGAAGAAACTGTCTGAAACCTGAAACTCTGGAAGAGTTTCTCTGTTTGAAACCAGTCTGTCTGATTACTGAAGAACCCTGGAGAATCAAACCTGTTAGCCCTCAGCCTGCCGCCAGCCTCTGGACCCTCCAGGTTTCCCCTCTCTGCCGCTCTGCTCAAACCTCTGAACAGGTACAAACCTACGCTCACTCTACCAGCAAGATTACCTGGACTTCAGCTAACCATTCTGTCCCCCTCTCCAGTGAAAATCAGTCGTGACCAGTCCTGGACCAGATTTTCCCCAGAATCAGTTCTGTGTTCTACCTGTGTGTTTCAATAAACCTTTGAACTTTTTCCCCTGTCTCAGAGTGTGTTCTGCATTTGGGCTAGAATCACAAACCAAACATGACAATAAACAGACATTTTGACATCTACCAGCAGTACAACTGAACTACCAGAATGCCAAATAGTGGCCATTGACACAGCTATTAAATAAGTAGCGACTGTGCTGAATGTGACGTAAGTCATTGGACAAAAATGATAGCTTGGAGTATTGGCCTTAAAAGCATTGCTAACACCACTAACACTATTAGCAAGGATATCTGCTGAAGTGTCTGTAGACTTGGCAGTGACATCAGAATGCTGCCTGACATTGTAGCTGCAGCTTTATTGTGCCCCAATAGTCACACTGTGTTTAAAGTCAACTCAAATGTATCCGTCTTGGAATCAAATATTTTTTTGCAACTTTTTACACTTAATTTTGGACTTTTCTTGGTTTTCTTGCAACTGCGCTCAGAGTTCCACATTTGCTCACCTCCATTGCCTTGGCGTGTTGAACAATTGTACGCATGTCCAGTGATCCTGTTCACATGATGCTGTTATGGTAAATATACACAGAAAAGCTATATTAACTAGAATGATGAGCAAAAACAAAGATTAAAAGACAGAAATAACAAATATTGCACAAGCAGGATGCCATAATTTTTCCTAAAATTTTTTTAGTTACTAGCATATACATTTGTGTGCAATGTGTGTAATGTATGTGAGCTTGGTGACAAGGTGAGTTTTTGCAAGGATTTTCCACCTTTTCCCAGCATATGAATGCGACATTAAAATGTGCTTTCTGTATTACACAAAGAAATTCGGCACACTTGACCAAGTTAAAATATTTTAAAACCTTGCAAAGTGAATGCAAAAAAGGGAAAGGCCTTGCACCCCTAGAGGTGCTTTCATTTCCTTAAGATTTGCAGAAAAAAAGACCCCTGAGATTATTTACCAACTGGTTTGGGCAGTCACTCAATACTTAAGGACATTTTTCACTCAGTTCTTATTTAGTAACAACTGAGCACTGCTCCTTCTGCTGCCGCTCATGTTTATCAGATCAATGGGGCAACGGGCAAAATTGATCAGGAGAAGAATCGAAGGAAGACTCTGTGCTCAAAATTGAATCAAAATCAAGAGCTACTTCAGCACAGGCTCACTTAGGATTGATCCGCAGATATGAGGTGTGGACAGCAACATTGACAAACAGGTACAACCTGTGCCCATACGGGGAATAAACATCAATATTGCATTCAGAGAAACATAATGGGATTTATCAATTGCTGTTTGAAATTCGTTGGGCCATTTACATCTGCTTCATTGTCAGACTAAAGGTCCTGAGGAACGCAGCCAGACTTTTAAAGAATAAACATCTGAGCATCACATCAAGTTATACCAAACCAGGAAATTGAAAGAAAATTATAAAACCTGTGATATCTAAAAAAAACAATACACAATAGTTTAAAATATGCCACCACATAGGTTTATAGCCTTAAGATGTAGTTTCAGATGTGATTCATAATGTAATAACAATTCAAAAGGCAAGCCAGGATTTGGGTGGTGTTAGAAATGGTGTGACTATCTGGCTAATCTCGAAATAAAAAGTGATGATGTCATGTTTTGGTTGGTGTTTGTGGACCCAAATGCAGAGGCAGGAAGGCAGAGGTGAGTTGTCGCAGATTTAATCAAAGGAAACAGTTTAACAAAGGCAGGAATCTAAAAACCAACTAAAAATGTAAAGCAAACCAGAACCATGGAGACATCAGGGGAAACCAAACACGAGGAGCCAGGGAGGGACGAGGTGAGCAGAGAACAGCGACGACAGGACGAGCAACAACAAGGAACCAACAAGGAGTGACTGCAGAGGGAGAGTATATGTAGCTCACTGAGACAAAGGCAGGGCTAACGAGCTGACAAGGAGCAGGTGTGAGGAGACAACAAGGGAGCCAAGGGGAAAGGAACACACACAAGAGGGCAACAGAGGTAAACAACAGAAAAACCTGAGAACTAACATAAATCTAGAAACTACAACAAAATAGGAATAAACCAATAAAACTAGAAATCAAGGATCAAAGTGAAGCACAACAGAACCAAAACCATGACAGTTGAATCTGTGCATATAAATATTAGGAAAAGTCTAATAAAATTTGTATTGTACAGAGTTATGCCATGTGTGCATAAAAGTAATGCATCTGTCTTTGTGAGGAATTTTAAAGTGAGTACCTCTATTGCATGCTGCTTTGTGTCCTAGAAACAGGAGAGGCAGGGTAAACAACACAGAGGAGAGAGCACAGAGCAGTGCATGGAGCATAAACCCACACAACAATGCCAGAGTCAGAGAGGGGCGTAGTGGGCTGGCTGCAACAATAGTAATGACATTCTTGTCAATGGTATTTGGGTAAGTTATTCGCTGTTCATTTTAGGGAATATTTCTGTGCACTCCATAGTTCCACTGCTTATACTGTAGAAGTGTGGGCTTAGAAAAGTTATTTCTAAAAGAAAACCATAAAAAGTAATGTTATAGTTGACTAAAAGCAAAGCAAGAGAAGCAAAAGGCAAGGGAAACAAGGATTTTTAAACAAATGTGACTAAAACTCAATTATTTGAACTTTTCAGTCTGATTTATACTCAGAAACCAGGTCGTCTGTGTGTGTGATGCAGTGAACGCAAATGTGCTCCCACTCCTTCCGCAGACACTCTGCTGCACCACTCCAAAATTGTAGGTGACCGCAAACAGGAGGCCTCTGATTGGTCAATCTATATCCGCTCTATACTATGCGTATTTCCTGTTTGGTACGTTACCTGCTGGTTTTGTTTGTATGACCGCCATTGTGGAAAACGACTCAAAGATAGACCAGCTAGAAGAGCGAGGTGCGCGAGAATGCCCAGACCCTTTTTCCACCTCTAACCACGCTCTTTTTTGCCCTCATGTCCCTCCATTGTCGCACAAACTTGCCCCCACTTCCTTACCACCTCGGCTGTATCTTTAGTGCTTGAAAACTATGAGGCTGTTAATTAAATTCAATTCAGTTTATTTATATAGAGCCAAATTCACAACACATGTCATCTCAAGGCACTTTACAGTTCAACCAGATCATACAGTCAAATTGATACAAAGTTTTCTATCTAAGGAAAACCATTTGATTGCATCGACTCATTAACTCAAATACAATCCCTCACACTAAGCATGCTTGGAGCAACAGTGGAGATCCAGTTTGTGGGGGTTGTGTTTTTGTTTGTCTTCCCTCCTCCACCAGGCGGTGCCTGGTTCTGGTTGGCCTCCTCACACACCTGCGGATGGTTACCTCATTAACGGAGGACTCTTAAGCTGCTGACTACCACTACCTCGACACCAGAGTGTTTGCCAATTTTGGAGTTTTGCTGAGTCAAACTGAGTTTTTGTCTACCTGAGTTTTAACCTTGCTGTTTTTGTCTTTGCCTCTTGGCAGGAAGTCATCCTGCAAACTGGATGTTTTGGACCTTCTCCCCCCTGGAAGGATTATCTTAGCACCAAACTGAGCTGAGGATTCAAGTTTGTGGTTTGGATCAACTTTTCCCCTCAAGTATTGTTTTGGGCTTCTCACTGAGCAGGGGATTCATCTCCACTCTATCCCATTCAAGTACCGCAGGAAAACGAAATGGCAGTCAGCTTCTCCGTTCACCAAGGAACAACGGCAATCTGGGTAAACCCTGTCCGCCCTCCAACGAACAAGACATTCACTGGAACAACCCACACCGACTGGATTCAATAAGAGACACCTTTTTTCTGGAAACGTGAGTCTGCAACCAAATTCCTCTTCTTCAAGTCAAAGACACTAATTTCCCACTGAGCCTGAACTAACCGTAGTATCTTCACCTTCCAGTTCCAGTTCGACAGTGTTCAGATCAGGACTGGACTCATCTCATTCACTCTAAATAAAAACCTGTTAAACTTTTCCCTGGTCTCTCTGTTTGGTCTTCTGCATGTGGGTCAGAGCTCTAGATAAAATCATGACAGAGACATTTCTACTGTAGGAACTTTTTTAAGGAACCCTAGTACTGTACCTGATGTATAGGATTTCTCTCCTCTGCATTCCATAGCAGGAACTAGGACCATCTCAGAGAAGGTAGATGAAGGTAGATGAAGGTAGAAACATTGCCCTGCTAGTGAAGTTGGACTTCTTTGGATTTCTTTGAGTGAAAAAAACAGGTGGGGCCAGCAGCAGGATGCTACAAATTATGTGTGCTATGTGTCTCAGTTTTTCCATGTCATGTACTGGTGACCTCTTCAAGTTATACCCTGCATCTCACCTATTTCCATATAAATAAATCATATTACAGTGTATAAAAAGCACTCTCCCCCTGCTTCACAATTTTCCTAAGTACTAGTAAAGATTGCTGCAATGTCTGCTCCAGATAAATGTACAGCACAACCTCTGAGGTGAGTTACAGTTGCCTTTTCTTTGTATGATATGTCTTTAAATAATGATTAGCCCTGGTTTTAGATTTCTTTTTTTCTTTAACTCTGTATGCTCACATGTCGTTTTGCAGTATCCAGCAGCACCCTTAGGCAGGCCCTCACAGCCACACTGGATTACTGTAAATTGCTGTGAAGATAAAGCTGTTGCCTGGGAGCCAGACAGAACAGTAATTCTCCTCTCCACTCTTATTATGGGCTTTTCATTTCTTCCATTTATTTCATAGTGACTGAATGAGACTAAACTCTCCATCTTTTTTTCACTGTTGCCATCTGCCTGTCTACCTGAACGGATACCATCTGACAAAAACGAAAGCTCAGTCAAGCTTTAAGGAATAATAACAAAGCTGATTGGAGGTTTATTATGTCTATTGTCTTCACCTACTAGAGCAAAACAAAAGCTCTCTGGCAGTGTGATTGACCTCCCTTCTACAAATGGAGCTAGAGTGTCACCACAAAATGTGAAGCTAATCCTGAATCCATGAGATTAAAGAAATGGTGCTCACTGGTGTTAGGAGAGAACCTAATAATCTGCTGGGCACGCTTCATTTAATTTTCTTTATGCCAAAATGCAAATAGGCCTGGTTTGTATAATCTCTTGGAATGAAAAACAGATAATCAAATACCATCAGAAGACATTAATATTCAATTAGCTGTCACTTATGCAAAGTCACGCAGCTGAAGGAATGGAAAGGGCTCAGAGGAGGGCCACTCTGAGAGGAAAAGACGGTCTGGCAAATAGAGTAGCTTCTCAAGTGAAGTGGCTGTATTGATGTTATAGCTGCTACCACCATATTACTGATAGTCTCTTAAGCTTCTCCAGTGAAATTATGTCTACTTTCCAATGCAACTCCTGTATTTTTGCATAAAATGCACTTTCCTCACTAAAAATAACAATATTGGACTATATTGTTGCTACATTTAATACAACTTTAAGGGCTAAATCGGCTACCGACTTGAAAGTGACCAGTCCTGCAAATTCATCTCGCCGATGCTTCGGAAACGAATGTACTGAGGAACACTGCTTTACAAAAAAATGTCTGATAATATTAATATTCTTGCCTGTTCTATGCACCTTTATGCACTCCCCTTTTCCTCCCTGCAATTTTACACAACTATCACTGGGTTAAAAGAGAGCTGACCCAGCCCAGATGTGATGCTGTGTTGACCCATGCAGTCAGCCGCATCATGGCTGCTCTGCTGAATACTAATATACACCTGCTTGGGAAGCGCTGGTTAAATAGATGCCCTGTATCCATTCAGAGCCTCAGAGATCCTGTGCTCTTTTATACCCCTTCCCTTTCATCTTTCTGGTTTTTTTTTGCCTTTTAGGATATTATTTGAGAACACACTATGAATTTATTGCAGTCATGCATCTTTCAAAATGCCTCTTATCAATGAGAGGCCAAGGCAAATGTTATTATGCATACAAAACCGTGTTTGCAAATGAACATAACAATTTTGAACACGTGTAAGGGTAAAAAAACTCAGAAGGCTTGCTCTCACCCTTGGTGTTTATCCCTCTTGTCTCTTTTTCAACTTAGAAATCATCTTAAGAGAGGTTTTCCAAAATAACATTATCTTCAAACAAACATTTCACATCTAATCATTGGATCTTGCTCCCTTACACAAATCATCACGGTATTGCAGGGCCTTTTGAAGCTGTTCTTTTTCTGAGTGCCCACTGGGACTCACTCCCCCCATGGCCTCAGTGCTTACTCTAAAGCTTCTCTTTTCAAACCACGCTTTGAATAAAGAAAGAAGAATGGGAGAAAAAACAGACCTCATAGGATAATAGGTTTTGAACTGATGAGCAATTCACTGGTGCATACCTGGCAGGAATAGCAATGTTATCACCCTGTCTATTCTCAGTAACACAGGAATAGGATTTCTCACTGGACATTCACATGTCAGTCAAGAAGTTGGGTCAAAACTACACACTACTAGTTTACTACATACAGCTCAGTGTGCGTTATGCTTATTTAGTATGGATGCTTTTCCAAGCGAATGTTCCCTACATTTGGTCTTTTCGGGATTTATTTTTTTTAGAGACTGATGAAAGATTAAAACTTTAGGCCACCTGACTCCGCCAGATGGATTTGCTCCGCATATACATCTGGAAACCTTCCGTTGAAGTAATTTTGGGAAGGGGCGAAAATACTGGTTAGCTGATTGGCCTATGTTGGTGATATACGGGCCAAATAAACCAATCAGATCAACTAACAGAGCGACGATAAAGAGGAGCCAATTTATAGATCAAACTCTTGCCGAAACCAGTCGGGAGAAGAGCAAAAACATCTTTTCCTCTGAGAAAAACCTCCAGAGCAGTGTTTTGCTCTTCTTTCAGTGAAGAAATACTCTGTAATTCCGATAAAACTTGCTCGATAGCCACGCTAATGCTAGTTTCATCGGCTGAAGCCGCCATGTTCTTTAGACTGAACTTTTGTGCTTCTCGTTGCGTCACACCTCAACCTGCCTCAAAGCCAACGCTGATTGGACGTTCGTTTGGTGAACGGCTCCAAATTTTATTTAACGGAGAGTCTCCAGACTGATCTGCGAGTGAAACCTTGAAAGCTCGCGAGATCAGGATGGTCTCATGAGGCTAATGTATCTCAGGTAACATTAACTTTGATAGCAAGACTTCTACTAAATGTAGAACCCAACAAATTGCAATGAAATTATTGTTATTCCAATAAGTTATGCTTAAAGTTCTAAAGTAGGCATAATTAAAAGGGAAGTTTAAGGTGTTTAAGTATGTATGCCTTATGATTACTTTTTAGAAAATAGGAGTGAGATATTGACGCTTAGTATAGGCCAGAACTTCTGGAGTAGGATGTTCCAAGTGTTTAAGAAGCATTCCTTAATCCATTATCTACCAAATCCACAGGGCTTAAAGCCATT
The DNA here is from genome assembly GCF_016077235.1 of Cyprinodon tularosa. Lineage (NCBI taxonomy): Eukaryota > Metazoa > Chordata > Actinopteri > Cyprinodontiformes > Cyprinodontidae > Cyprinodon > Cyprinodon tularosa. Next base: position 1,001,627 of record NW_024039418.1, on the reverse strand, counting down.
AAGGCCATTCTTTTGTTGAAAAGGAGAATAATCATTTGTTCATTATCATTAAGCATTTTGTGGACCAGTCTTAATGACTTGTGAACAATTGCAATGGAAGGTGCCATTACCCACTTCTTTTATAACCTGAAAAGACTTCAGATACTTATTAGGATACTTGGTTCACAATAAAATACTGCAATATTGGGACACTCAGAGTATTGGGATATTTGAAGCATCTCAGAGAATTTTAAATTGCAGATAATTTCGCAGATAAAAATTCTGAGAAATTATCAAAAAATTGAGACTAAAGACATGGTGGACTATAAAAAGTAAGAAACAGAAGATGTTATTTTTGCTTTACAACATGGATGGGCCAAACCAAGGGTTAAATGTTCCAAACAAGTTGCTTAGGGCTAATCAATAAGTCAGACTGAAAAAATGTTGCTACTCCTCATCCAGAATTTCTGGACATGTGGATATTTAAACAGTTGGAGAGAGTTGCTTTAGTTATGCTAACACAATCTTCTCGTTACAACCAGGTTTCTGTAACAGCATTGATCAATGTGATTATCACAGATCAGTGATAGATCCTACTGTAGTAGCCATTCAAAATTTCCCAATTTTCCTTGATGGGTCCTTGGCTGGTCCCCCATAATTCCTTTTTAAACATCAATTGAGATCTAAAGAGAAGCATTATCTCCAGGTCAGACCCTGTAAATCAGTGGAAGGGTGGAGTCAGAGTAAAAAAATATGCATGCCAGGAGAAGGCCACTGGCTGGAAGTTGGAGGGGATTTTGCTGGGAGCTGCAGGGAAGTTTGCTGGAATTCGGCTGCTGTTTGACTTGGAATTACCATTTTAATTGGCTTCTACTGTATGTTAAATAAACCACATTCAGTGTTTTTTTATTAGATTATCACGAGTTACTAATAAATAATTTTAATATTTTTTTTTAGTTTAATTGATATAGGATGGGGTAATGGGTGGGTCAAAGTAGAGGAGCTGCAGAGAGGTGTGTTGCACTGTGTCTGCTTCTTCTGCACTGGTTTTTCTGGACTCATAAATTGAGCTAGATTCTTAGAAAGAAGAGCTGCACCATCCATTGAGGGGCAATAGTAATTAAGGTGACCTCCAATCAGCATAACAGGGTTGTCATTTACTTCTAGCATAAATAACAATCTTACTTTATTTAGCCTTATCCTTAGCCAGCAGTTTTAGGGTTTGATGTCACTACATACTTCTGACCCCAGTAAAATGTGATCTGGCCCCTGGTGTCTCTAATGTCACTTTTCTGACTATGGAGCTGCCAATTACCAGGGTTGTTCTTCTCAACAACTATGGCTGAGTGGAAAAATTGGTTGGAAATGCAGATATGTTTATTGTGATCAGTGGGCAACTATCTAGTTATAGTCTGTGTAGCATCACCCATATGTTCTTGGTTCCTGGCTGTTCAGGATCTGATAGAGGACTACTATATTGACATTTCCCTGTTCACGGTGGCATATAGCTATAAACTACTGTCTAACTCCTGGATGTTCAGCAGCCCAAAGTCGGGACTCTAGCTCTGATTCCCTAACCTGCAGATCTACAAAAATACTAGACTTATTTTAGATATAAATTACATTTACCATTATCACTAAAGGAGGCAAATGAATAACTAAACATTTGATACAGGCAGCAGGAGAGAGTCGAAGAAGAATCAGGGGAAACAGAAAGTGAAGCCATAGCAGTGTTAAGAGAGCACTAGGCTAGCTACCCATTACCACCAGAATTAAAACTGTTTAAAAGTGAAAAGTTCCAAATATAAAAGTGCAGCAGCTGGAAATAATGTTTGAAATGCTTGGAACAGCTAGAGAAAATTTATAGAATTCTACAACAAGCAAAACAGGAAGTGACACGATATGCCTTAATTACCTAATTTAATGTTAAGCAGGGATTCTTATACGAACCAATCGAAAATTCACTCAAGTCTTCATTCCCATCTTAAATTTAGACCATCTACAACTGACATCTTCAACCAGATGTTATTTCTGTTTTATTTAGTTATATCTGAGCACTCTGAACTGCTTGTGGACTATCTAAAGGACATTGTATATTTATCCTCAGTTATTAATAATTAGCCGATTCATTCTCTATACCCACTTATCCTTGCTAGGTTGCAGGGGCTGTTGTCTTCCTACAGTGGTCAATGGACAAAAGCTGGGTTAAGGTGCAAGTCCATTACAAGGAACCATAAATGTACCATAGATATGTTTATGACCTAAGGTATAAACATACCTTAATTAAAGTTTAGAGTAACTTTCCTAAGGAAAGTTTGGAATTATAGTGTCATAGTGATAGAAGCTGGAGTACCCTCAGACAATCAATCATGAAAAGAAAGAATATGCAAACTCATTCAGACTGACCAAAGGCAGGGATTCTTACCCATGACCATTTTCCTCTTAGTGCTACAAACTGTGCTACAATGCAACGTTGCAAATGTTAGTTCCCAAAATATACTATAAATTCTGAACCTGTTTAGTTTATCCACCTTTCTTTTATTTTCATTACACTGCCACAAGTACAGAGCAACAAAATTAACTCTCTGCATTTAACCTATTCCCTTGGGGAGCAGTGGGCTGCCCGTCCGAGGACCAGTGTGGGGTTAAGTGTCTTGATTTTACTAAAGTTCAGACCCAAATGCAGAGGACCAAACAGGGAGACCAGGGAAAAGGTTTAAAAGTTTTTATTGAAGAGATAAGACAGAGAGAAGTGTTACTTTGAACACTGCTCAACTGGAACTGAAAAGTGAGGGGAAGACACAGTGGTTAGTTCAGGCTCAGTGGGAAATTTGACTCGTGAACTTGGAGAGGAGGATTTGGTTGCTGACTCACGTTTCCAGAGAAGTTGTTGAATCCTTGAATCCTGTCTGTATGCCGTAGTTCCAATGTATGTCTGATTCGGTGGAGGGCGGAACAGAGTTTACCCAGAATGCGGTTGTTAATAGGTGAACGGAGAAACTGACTGCCACTCAGATTTTCTGCGGTACTTGAACGGATCATAGTGGAGAATAATCCCTTTCTCAGTGCGAAGCTCAAACGATCTCTTGGGGAAAGTGGATCCAAACCTCCTGTTTGAATCCCAGCTCAGTTTGTAGCTCAGTTGATCCTTCCAGGGAGAGAAGGTCCCGAAAAACCCAGTTTGCAGGATGACTTCCCAAAACTGCCAAACACTCAGGCATCGAGGTAGTAACAGTCAGCAGCTTAAGAACACTTTGGTAACGAGGAAACCATCAGCAGGTGTGTGAGGAGGCGGACCAGAACCAGGCGCCTCCTGGTGGAGGAAGGGAGACAAGCACTGGAGCTGCACGCCTCCAGGAGCTGCACGCCTCCAGGACTCTGAGGCGTGCAGGGAAGATTGTGGCTGATCCCTCGCACCCCAGTCACAGACTATTTCAGCCACTACCCTCTGGCAGGAGGCTGCGGTCCATCAGGACCAGAACCTCCCGTCACAAAAACAGTTTTTTCCCATCTGCTATCGGCCTTATCAACAAGGCCAAGACCCGCCCGTGACACTGGACAATGTTTCTCTCCCCCATTCAGGATTTCGGCGTTACATTAACGCACAGTCTACTGTTTGTATATAGCTTCTGTGTATATATATATATATATATTTTATATATATTCTATCTTATTTTGCTATTTTGTTTTGTTTTTTGTCTGCACCAACAACACCAAGTCAAATTCCTTGTAAGTGCAAACCTACTTGGCAATAAACTTGATTCTGATTCTGATTCTGAAGCACAGAAACACAAACACAAAGACAGGGGTCCTGACATTAAGGGCCTTTTGCTCAGGTAGCCAGAGAGGCAGTCTGTGGAAATGGGGCTCAAACTCAGAACCTCAGGATTCCTAGCTCTATGCTGTAACCACCAGGCTACCACTACCCACTATGCAAGCTAGAACAAGGACAAAATATAAGGACATGTAAGAAGGTGTTTTTACATAATCTACGCTTTATTTCCACATGAAGTTTTGGTATGACTGACAAAAGTCAGATTCATGGCCTCTGCAATAGTGTCATCCTTTACACAAGACTTAGATAACCTTATCTAAGTCTGAGCTCTTATTAATATTTTGTTTTCAATAGTAAAAAACTAGAAAATTAACCTGCATGCTGAAATGTAGAAAAAGCAGAAACTACACAGGCTTCTGAAGTTATGATTTATGAATTGTCTGATTCTTTTCTTTGTTCTTTTTGAAGTGCTGATAAGACCCAAACACAATGGTGAGATTAGCAGCACGATTGGATACATCCTCACAACGTGTAGTGTTTAAAATCTCCTGACTGCCTGTAATTCTCCCCCTCTCTAACCCAAGCCTGTAACAACAGACTCTTTGATAATGTTATTGCTCAAGGGTCATGACCAAAAAGATAAGAGAAATAGGTTTCCTTAAGCCCAGAAAAGCTTAACCTATGACTCTACTTATAACAAGACCCAAACCCCTTAGAAAACCAGGTTAGCTTTACTTTTCTCCAATACTCTGATACAATATAAGAGATTTTAAAACCCATCTACTGTTGCAATAATATACAAGAGTGACAAATTATGTTCCCCATTAATAGACACTAAAAGGATCTAAACAACAAATATATACATGCATTAATAGTCAGCCTAACCTCAATACTTGGAATTGATTTTTTCTTCCCCCACATTCCTGAAACTGAAAATAAGATGATGTGCCTTCATTTAACTATCATATTATCTGTATGCTGTTAGGTGGTGTACTGTAGGTACAGATAGTTGAAAAAAACAACAACATTTGTCTAAAGATAAAAAGGCTCTTACATTTCAAAGCTTTTGTCATATGATGCCATGCATGGTTCTCTCATTTGATTCATTGGCTACCATGTTAGGTAGCCAATGGTTAGAACCTAGACCCACCATGACCCTGACAGATAAACAGAAGAACATGGACAGATAGATCGAAGTCCTGCTTATGTTTTAGCCTTTTCTTTTGAGGTAGTATGTTTTTCAATTGAAATGAGAAACACAAAGTTGGAGCTAACGACATAAAGCTGCGTTTCACTTTCAGAATAAAAGCATGTGCAGTGAAAATGTAATAATCAAGTCATTGTTTTTTGTCCATGTTAGGAATCCAGTTTGTGTGGGTTGTTTGTTTGTTTCTTTTCTCTCCACCACCAGGTGGTGCACAGTCCTCACTGGGCCTCCCTGCACACCTGCAGCTCATTAGTTCATTACTGGAGGAGTATTTGAGCAGTGGGCTGTCACTACATCGAGGCCAGAGTGTTTGCCAGTTTTGGGTACTCTAGCCATGCTAAGATTAGCAGTCTAACCTAGCTTTGTTTCTCTGAGTCTTATGTTGTTTTTGTCTTTGCTCTTCGGCAGGAAGCCTTCCTGTGTAACTGGATACCTGGACCTTCTCCCCCTGGAAGGATTTACTGAGCGCACACTGAGCAGGGAAAAACCTCCACATGATCCGTTCAAGTTCCCATTGGAAATCCAAGTGACAGTCCACTCCATTACTCTTCCAGGTCCAATGTATGTCTACCTGTCCGCTCTCCAACGAGCTCCCTCTTCTCTGGATAGTCCCACACAGACTAGATTCAAGGATTGAAAAGAGCCCCCTCAAAGGTGAGTCACTCTCTAGCATAATTCAAGCCGCAGTCTCATTTCCCACGCTCCCTGAACTGATCTCTGTGATCTCCCGTTCAGACTTTCCAGTTCCGGTTCAGCAGTTAACTGAGTTCCAGATCCAACCTCTGTTCACATTACAAAAAAAAACCTATTAAACTTTTTCCCGTGTTTTCTGAGTGGTTTCTCTGCATGTGGGTCAGATTCCTTAAACCGATTGGGGGCATGGGGGCCAAATGCCCCAGTCTCCAATTTATGGAGGACACGTCCCACTACCCATATAAACAGACACAAAAGATTTTAAAACGTGGAAAAAAATAAATTTGATAAAATGCAACATTTCGGTGGTCAATACATAACTACGACTCCTCTTGCTGTCCCATGTATTAATACAAACAGCCCCGTGTAATTAGGTAATGCATTCACATGAGATCATACAAGCCTGAGATTTTGTTGAAAGTTATATGCATATTATTGCAGACACAATATTAATGCACTGCTATCATCTAATAATATGCTTTACACATTTTTATTTTTAGTAGGTTGTCATTATGGCTAGCTACTATAAATCTGATAGAAATTATTGATGGATAGTATAAAAATATTACCCCTTGTTTCTGTTATGTGTATGGTATAAAGGGGATTTCCAGTACTTATTCACTTAAAGAACTGGTTATTTATAATTTTATATAGGGCAAGGTTGGTCTTTATAGCTAGCGATGATTTAAAAACTGCTTTTCACCCACACTATATTTTAGTTTGGTATGAAAATTCATTAAATGATTAAACAAATGCATTGTTAAAACTGTATTTTCCCCTAATCATATTATTTAAAGAAAAGGTAAAATACTATTTGGACAAAAAAAAGTACAGGATAGTATACATACATATTTGAAATGATAAGAGAACAAAACAAACTCAATAATTGATGATATCTGATAACAGCCTAGGTAACGTATTTTTGCCTGCAAGAAAATTGTTTAGAGAAATGTGAATTTGAAGAGAACAAAGGGATGGGAAATATGACAATGAGTTTACCACTGGGGTTGTAAAGTAAGCACCTCCTAACACAGATGTTTAATTGAATTCAGCTTGCAGCATCTCCGGGATCATCAACCATGAATTCTGAATTGTCGGAAACACCCTCCCCTACTGTTTACCTGTTCATAGTCCTAATTAAACCCACACAGAGGAGCTCTGTTCTTGCTATCTGCACAAGAGGCCTGTCCTAATTTTAAACTCATTACTTCTTTACTTTGGTTCCTTTGTTAGCATGACCTAATAAAAAAGTCAGTTCCATTAAAATGAATGTACTTTAGCTCAAAGTGTAGAACACACATCAAGTAGTGTGATTAAAAGGCGCTCTGTAGTTGTCATATTTTTGTTTACAGTACCTTATGTTTTAATAAGTTTCGGTTTTTACAGATTTATTTCTTGTGACTTTGTATGAGTGCATTTACATTTTGATCTAGGTATAAAATTTCACTGCGATAACTTTACACTATTCCATAATATTTTCTGACATATCATCAAACATTAATTGAGACCCAAAATTCCTGCTTGTGAATTGATGTATTATATTCTTAAATGATGTAACATTTAAGAAAAATAAAATCAAAAAAATATATCTAGATATATCCCATCAGATTGGTAATTTCTTTATTCCACTTTTATGCATAACCCTTCAGCCATAATGAAGCTATTCAAACTCTTACAGTCATCACAAACTGTTTCTTAGCTTGCCATATATATATATATATATATATATATATATATATATATATATATATTTTTTTTTTTTTTTTTTTTTTTTGTCTCCATAAACCTGTTTTAATGTGGGTCTAAATGTAAAACAATAGCAGATGTGATAGATATTTATGATGCCCCCATGTTTTTCTATTCTATATATATGTATATATTTATGTCTGTTATGTCTGTTTATGTCTAATGATTTGTGTTGGATTAACCTTTAAAAAAAAACATCCGGTTCTAGCCAATTGACCAATGTTGAAACAGTGTGGTTGAAATTTAATGATTGAAATGTTGAGATTTTATCTATTTTGAATCAATATATGCTGTTTGTCACAGCCCCACCCACAGAATATTGGAAATGCGGTAATGCAAGATAATTTTGAAGGACATAATGCCACCAAAGATAGTGTATGCTTAACACCAGTATTAACTGAAGAAACTTGTATTTATATGTTGTATATGATCTATCAGTAAAACACCATAAGTGAAAAAATAAAACTTTTCTAATGGGCTTCAAAATGACTTAAGAAAAATTAAATATTTTAATGTTTACTCGGTTTAATCAATACTGAATTCTAGCATTGATTCAATAGAAAATCTAACATAATATTGGATAATTGTTGTATCATCATTGATATGGTATCACTTATGGTTGAAAAGCTAACATTTAATCATCAACATGTAAATCACCAACCACTATAATTTAAATGTTACATTTTTAAATGTGGATTCAGTATCTCTGCTTAACCATATTTCTACATTGATTCACTCATCCTTTGCTATCCGGGTAATCATCTTTGTCATGGTTTTTGTTCTGTTCAAGTTTTATCTCTAAGTTTTCATTGGTCTTATTTCCATTTTTGTGTTCTAGTTATTTTTGATTTCTTGGATATTTCTTGTTTGCCCTCTTGTGTCATTCTCCTTTTCCCTTCATGCCTCAGTTCACACCTGCTCCCAATCTGCTAATTAGCCTCGTCTCTGTTTCTCTCTGCCATATATTTTCCTCATGTTCAGTCACTCTTGGCTGGTTTGTCGCCATTACTTTGTCCCCTTCTTGTTGTGAGTATTCCTGGCTTTCAGCATTTGTGAATTTTTGTGGATTTATGGCTTTGGGTTTTTGCTTCTGTTGAACTTTTGTTTAATTAGCAGATTGGGAGCAGGTGTGAACAGAAGCTGGAAGGGAGCTAAGGAAAAGGAGACTGACACAAGAGGGCAAACAAGAAATATCTAAGAAATCAAAAACAATAAAAAATAACTAGAACAAAAAAATGGAAATAAGACCAATGAAAACTCAGAGATAAAACAGAACCAGTGGCGCAAATTTAGCAAATGTCAATGGATTGGTGAATTAAGCTGGGTTTCCTTAGATGGAAAACTTTGTTCAAATCTATCTGGATGATTTTTTTGAATTGTCTATGTGCCTTGAGATGGCATGTGTTGCAAATTGGCATTAAATATGTTGAATTGGGACTGAACTGAATAAAAAAAAATGACTAAACATTTGCAGATGAATTTCCAAACTAGGATTGATCTTTTACTGCTTAAAGTGAAGTCTTTGGCTGAGAATTGGAAAATTTCAAGAATTACCTGAATAAAACAAATATCCAGCTGATAAGCATGAAGTTGGATTGATTAAATATTTTCCCCCCTCTAGGCAGAGTTATAATGATCCAATGGAGGTGAAAATGGTTGGATTTAATTAAACATAGCAAATTCTTGGAAAGAACATTGGAGATTGTATTGTGTTGTTATATTTCACCGAGACTTGTTTATGCCTGCACCATGTCTCTAACTCTCTTGGCAAAGGTCACGATTTGTTTCCCAATAAACCAGAACCACATGAAGCAGAACATCTAGATTATCTGTTCTAAAATGTTGTGTGTGCCATTTCACACTTCTCACTGTGATTTACAACAAATGAGACATTTCCAGGCAGTCCACAACAGAGGGGAATCATTAGAGCTTTTATTGCGAGTGTCCCCAGAAAATGCTTTGAACAATTGATAATTGTAATGCAGTCTTCAAACCTGTGAGTAAGTTGAACGCCGGAGGTTAAATATGATAAGTAAAATTGAATGTGACAAAGCTACATTACTATCCATCTTGGGATATTAAAGATTTCAAATTTTCTGAATTAAGGACTAATAAGGTTGCTGAGAGGAGTATGAGATGGATGGTCTTGGTTAACAATCACACAACACATTTGATGAGACCAAATGACATTAGAGTTGACATCTGATATTGTTGGTTGGGGGGGGGATGTGAGCCCTTGAATTATTTTGCATCCACTAAGACTGAGGCTGCTTTTTTCAGACTGTGCCCAGCAATAACTAAAAAAGGTCTATAGATAATTTTTAGATTACAAAAACAGATCTCTCAAAATGTGTCTCTCTAAGAGATTGAATTTAGAAGGTTGTGTATAGGCAATCTTTAATTGTACAAATAAGTGGTTTAAATGCAGAAGAGCTGGGTTTTTAAATCTCAGTTGTCAGGAAGGACATTCAAGGACAAACTAAACTTTAAGCACTATTTATGTATGCAATATCATTTTGTTCCTCCTATTTAGACTTAGATTAACTTTATTGTCATTTTGTATGCACAGATGCATACAAAATGAAATTTCAATACATATAGCTTTTTGACAGTGATTGTGCAGCTTAGCAGTAAAATGAACATTTCCATATATAAACTGCAGCACTGATCAAAACAGTTTAGGAGAGACATTGTGCAAAAGGCATTGATTTACAGGGGTGTCAAAGTCGTTCCAGAAAGGGCCGTGTGGCTGCTGGTTTTCTTTCCACCCAAGCAGTAGCACACCAGACTCCATTCATCCCATCAAGTCATCAGGTTAAGACTAGACTCACCTTGATGAGATGAATGGAAATTGTCAATCAGTGTTTCTTCTAAAGTGGTCAGTTTGACTTCAAAGAAGTTTGATTTAGTTGAGGTCATATTGTGTTTTTTATAAGGTCTTTTTATTTTCTGAGCAATGAACATACATACTTATACATATAAATACATTTATATGTAAATATAAATATATATATTCATTTATTTACATATAAATATATATAAATTTCTATGTAAAAAGAAAAATATAGATTTATTTATTTACATATACATATATGCATACATATGCATATATGCATGCATATACATAAATGCATACATATATATACATTTCTATGTTTATATATGTATACATTTATTTCTATATATATATATATATATATATATATATATATATATATATATAATTTGTTTATTTTGTGTCATAGTATGTCAGGTCATGGTGGCATTAAGCTTACAATTTTTGAATTCAGTCATGTTCTCTATGCAACTTCTGTATAAACTTTGTGTAAACTTTTTTGGATGACAAAGTTTACCAAACTGTGTGTGTGTGTTCCTCAATGTGTTATTCTTTGTGTGTGCCGCATGTTGGGGGAATTGCTGTTTATGAGGGGGTTCTTGACGATTTATTCCAGACAGCTGCATCGTTGACAGGCCATCATTAGCAGAGTGATTCCTCAGGTTGCTTCATTCCCCTGTGGCCAAGACAAACTGCACAAGATCTTAATTGCTGGTATGAATAAAAGTTCATTTTCCAAAGGCTGGTATCATTATAAATGCAGTATAAAAGATTACTAGGAAGATGAATATGTCAAGTACTGTACTCTCACACTAGAGCAATAAAGAAGCTAATAAACCTGGGATGGGCCAGAGGGTTATTCAGGGACAATAGGGAAGATAAATGCTGTTTATCTCCAATTACAGAACATTTTTATGACTGTTGTGTGTAAAAAAAGACGGAGAGAGGCAGATGTAAGAAGTGGCAAACAGAGACAAAGAAGCTTCTGACTGAGCACCTCTTTTTAAATGCTCTTTTTGCGATGAGATTTCTTTTCCACCTATTCTTTCTTGTGATTATTTTCCCGTTAAAATGTGTGTGACAGAAAGATGTCATGTTGTCTGTTTCTTCATTATGTAGGACAGAAAATTAATGGAAAAAAAAATTTTGTGGAGCTTCACTATTTAAAAAAAAGCACTAGATTTGGTCTTATCATTGTGGTATGGAGACCGCAGATGATAGACTATTAAGAATATCTTTTAAGACAGATAAAGTAGGTTGCTATATAAAATTTAAATAATAGTGGGGACCTGTTCACATCAGATATGACTCCTTAAAAAGTCCTCTTTACTACTGGCAGTTGAATCTTTCAAGTGGTATGGCATTATGAAAGGTTATCTACAGGACCCATCACAATAATCACACATCCATGTTCCTGTCAACAAAACAAAATAGTTGTATTTTATTTTGTATTTTTTTTATCATTTATGTAGTAAATATTAAATTTACCTTAGTCTTTGACTTTAAGATATTGCAAAATTTATAAAAATTATTTCCTAATTTCCATCAGTCCTAAAATTTTATGACATCTTGACGATGCAAGAAATTACAGTTAGATACAGATATATCAAGCATACATAAATGAATATTGAATATAAATAAAGTTTTGAATACAAAAGGGAAAGCATGTCCGGGGCACGGTTTTGCATCAAAGGGCATCCGTTGTCATCATAACCAATAATGGAAGCTACGGTGACCAGACGATTTTTGGGGACAGTCTCGGTTTTGGACCACCGGTCCCTGGCTAAAGCTGTCCCCGGAAATGTAACTGATTTTTTAGTTTTATGAATGAGGGGGAAATGTTGCATGTTATTACGGTAAAAAGAGCGCTTAAGCATTTTGCACGCAGAAACAGCTGTTAGCTAGCTGGTTGGCAGCTTTGAACGTATGGATGAGTCACAGAGCGAAACGCCACACCGAAATCCCACATCTACCGCTACTGCCCCGCTCCAGACATCCTGCAAAGCGCCTACAGCCTCCATGGTTCCTAACTTCTTGCTCCACTCTGACCTCCTCGGGTCTCAAGGGTGAGCGACTTTATTATTATTATTATTAAATCCAGAGGAGCAAAACATGCGCAAATTAACGATGAATTTAATGACATAATTAAAACTCACCATCATCATCCATCACAAATTTCTGCCCAAACATTTCTTCTTGTTGTGCATCTTTATATTAGGGATAATTAGGATCATACAAAATTGGTTTGTTCTCTACCTAAAGACTCAGCATCTCTTCATCCATGCCTGCGATAAGAAGTTTGTTTTGAAGTCGTGAGATGCACTCTCGGAAGTTGTGACTGGATTTAATCAAACTTTTAAGTCTCTTAGTATAAAATAAATATTTTGATGGAGATGAGAAATTTGCTTCATGGTATGTTGAAATTCCAATAGTTTGCATCCAATAATCTAAATACAGGTGCTGGTCATAAAATTAGAATATCATGAAAAAGTAGATTGATTTCAGTAATTCCATTTAAAAAGTTAAACTTGTATATTATATTCATACATTACATACAAACTCATATTTTTCAGATGTTTATTTTGTTTAATTTTGATGATTACAAATGACAACAAATGAAAATCTCAAATTCATCATATCAGAAAATTAGAATATTACTGAAGACCAATAAAAACAAAGGATTTATAGAAATGTTGGCCAACTGAAAAGTATGAACATGAAAAGTATGAGCATGTACAGCACTCAGTATTTAGTTGGGCCTCCTTTGGCCTGTATTACTGCAGCAATGCGGCGTGGCATGGAGTCGATCAGTCTGTGGCACTGCTCAGGTGTTATGATAGCCCAGGTTGCTCTAATAGTGGCTTTTAGCTCTTCTGAATTGTTGGGTCTGGTGTATTGCATCTTCTTCTTCACAATACCCCATAGATTTTCTATGGGGTTAAGGTCAGGAGAGTTTGCTGGCCAATTAAGAACAGGGATACCATGGTCCTTCAACCAGGTACTGGTAGCTTTGGCACTGTGTGCAGGTGCCAAGTCCTGTTGGAAAATGAAATCTGCATCTCCAAAAAGTTGGTCAGCTGCAGGAAGCATGAAGTGCTCTAAAACTTCCTGGTATGTGGCTGCGTTGACCCTGGACCTCAGAAAACACAATGGACCAACACCAGCAGATGACATGGCACCCCAAACCATCACTGACTGTGGAAACTTTACACTGGACTTCAAGCAACGTGGATGAAGTGCCTCTCTTCTTTTCCTCCAGACTCTGGGACCTTGATTTCCAAAGGAAATGCAAAATTTACTTTCATCAGAGAACATGACTTTGGACCACTCACCAGCAGTCCACTCCTGTTTCTCTTTAGCCCAGGCAAGACGCTTCTGACGCTGTCTGTGGTTCAAGAGTGGCTTGACACAAGGAATGCGACAGCAGAAACCCATGTCTTTCATACGTCTGTGTGTGGTGGTTCTTGAAGCACTCACTCCAGCTGCAGTCCACTCTTTGTGAATCTCCCCCACATTTTTGAAGGGGTTTTGTTTCACAATCCTCTCCAGGGTGCGGTTATCTCTCTTGCTTGTACACTTTTTTCGACCACATCTTTTCCTTCCCTTCGCCTCTCTATTAATGTGCTTGGACACTGAGCTCTGTGAACAGCCAGCCTCTTTAGCGATGACCTTTTGTGTCTTGCCCTCCTTGTGCAAGGTGTCGATGGTCGTCTTTTGGACAACTGTCAAGTCAGCAGTCTTCCCCATGATTGTGTAGCCTATAGAACTAGACTGAAACACCATTTAAAGGCTTTTGCAGGTGGTTTGAGTTAATTAGCTGATTAGAGTGTGGCACCAGGGGCCATCAATTTTGAACCTTTTCACAATATTCTAATTTTCTGATATGATGAATTTGAGATTTTCATTTGTTGTCATTTGTAATCATCAAAATTAAACAAAATAAACATCTGAAATATATGAGTTTGTATGTAATGTATGAATATAATATACAAGTTTCACTTTTTAAATGGAATTACTGAAATCAATCTACTTTTTCATGATATTCTAATTTTATGACCAGCACCTGTAAACGGTCTTAGTTTTTGGGAATATATTAGAATTATGCTCTAATTGTTTAGTTACCGATCTGTTGTCACGGGAGTTTGATTGTATTATGTCTGTTTTAAATTAGTGTAAGATTGATAAAAGAGGAAGACGATTAGAAGACTGAAGACCAGATTTGATTTCAGAAATCTGGTCACCTTAGCTTTAGCCTTTTGTGCTTTGAGTATATATGTCATTGTTTCCCTAAGAAACTACAGTGTAGACTTGTCCAGATTGTTTTTTTGAATCCACTGTGTGCAACATTGTTGAGGTTTATGAACACTGCTCAACCGGAACTGAAATGTGAGGGGAAGACACTGCGGTTAGTTCAGGCTCAGTTGGAAATTTGATTCTCGAACTTGAAGAGGATAATTTGGTAGATAACTCATGTTTCTAGAGAAGTTGCTGACTCTTAGACTCCAGTCTGTGTGTGGAAGTTTCAGTGTTTGTCTGATTCGGTGGAGGGCGGACAGGGTTTACCCAGAATGCAGTTTTTAGTAGGCAAACGGAGAAGCTGACTGCCACTCAGATTTCCTGGGTGGCAGTCAGGTTAATTTAAAAAGAAGATTAGTGACAGATTAAGAATTTAAACAGAAAACTGGTAGGAGACAAAGAGCAGTTTTAGCTTAAGTTTATGATGGAAAGCAGACGGATTGTTCTACTTCATGAAAAAAAAAACTGACACATTCTTTCAAAACTTAAAGGAAATTCATTCACTTTCATTACTCCTCAGCTTATACACTTCTAACCAATTTAGACCACTTAAAAGCCAATAAATCTACTCACCAAGGGATAGAGATATTTGCATAAAAATATAACACATTTTCAAAAAGTGACTGCTGACTGAGCTTCATTTACATCTTTAAACTGTTTAATAGTTGAGATGCTGTGATTATAAATTGCACTTAAGAGTCATTTAAAATGTTACCACAAACAATAAAAATTGGCTTCAGTCCATTAGAGGAGCAGTGTCTTACACAGATGTTCAGATGCGGTTAAGGAGTAATTGCATCGAAAAAAGAGAGATTTCATGATGATGGCTTCTTTTAGCTAAATTTGCATGAGCAAAGCTGCAAAGAAAATCATTACTAATATGTTAAAATCAAGTCTACCAGGGTTATTTAAAAAACATTTTTTAAATTTTACTCCCAGTGATATCTCTCCTCACACTTCAAGTGTTGAAAATGTGTATTAATATAAAGAGTGAGATAAAGAATATATTACATGCATGCAATCCCTTGGTACCAAAAAGTAAATATTTAAAGATGAATTAACTAAATGGACATGAGTATTAATTATTTATGGAAAAGAAAACAACCAATATATTTAAGTCATTTCATAACTAGATATATTGAAGAAAACTGAAGAGTTCATTATTAAAATGTGTGTCTTTTGTTACTTGTTTTACTAAAAATGTGAACCTTGCTATTGCCAGGTTTCTGTTTCTGTTATTTTTTTCTTTTGAGTATCCAGTTTTGCTTTGGTCCTTGTCTTCTAGTTTTAGTAGGTTAATTCTTAGTGTATTTAGTTCTTTGATTCTTTTCTCAGTTACTGTCTTAGTATTGGTTCTGTTATATTTTTCTTTTTAGTGTTTTGTCTTGATTTACTCCTTGTTTTCTAGTGTTAGTGGTTTTATTTTTATTTTGCCGTGTTCTTTGGTTTTTTCAAGTTTCTGTCCTAGTCTGGGTTCTGTTATGTTTTCTTTTGAGTGTTTAGTTTTCTTTTCTCCATGTTTTATAGTCCTAGTAAATTAATTATTTCGTTATTTTCAGTCTTCCAGGTTTCTTTTTGTTGCTCTCTGCTGCCCTCTTATGTTCTCCTTCTTCCCTAGCTATTTCCCTCTCTTGTTCTGTGCACACCTGCTCCCAGTTTCCTCATTAGCCCTCTCTTTGTCTCAGTCTCCTTTAAAAACCTTGTTTCTTCAGTTCCTCTATGTGTCCTCGTCATAAACTGTCCAACTTTGTCTCTCTGAGCCTTCCTCCTTGAGATTTTTTCTTTCCCTGATGGTTTTCTGATGGTTTTCTGGTTTGTTTTCTACTTATTTTTCTTGTTTTCAATTTTGGATTCTTGGTTTCTCGTTTGTTTGGACTTTTTTTTTCAGTTACTCTTCATTAAATCTACCATAAATTCACCTCTGCCTGCCTCTGCTTTTGGGTCAACTAACCATAGCCAAATCGTGACAGCAATAGTGTTTGAAATAAACAGTCTGTAGCAGGTATGATAGATTATGTTTTTCGTTTTTTGTTTTTTCTGCTTAAGCTCAATTAATATTGGCTATTTTACTTCTCTTGAATCAGGATTGGACAAGGACTGAGTGTTCAATTTATTTATTTTGCATATTTTAGTAGCACGAAAATCCAGACAAAAAAAGTACATCACAGTAGCATAAATGTAACACAAATAAAAGGATATAAATTA
The DNA here is from genome assembly GCF_016077235.1 of Cyprinodon tularosa. Lineage (NCBI taxonomy): Eukaryota > Metazoa > Chordata > Actinopteri > Cyprinodontiformes > Cyprinodontidae > Cyprinodon > Cyprinodon tularosa. The sequence continues at coordinate 984,890 of NW_024039418.1, read as the reverse complement.
AGAATTGAAATACAATGATTATTTGAAAAAGAAAATATCAAATTTTTGATCAAACTGAAAGGTAAGTTGGGCTGAAAACATAACTAATAGTGTTTGGATAGCACTGTCAAAGGCACCTTTAAACAAATGCATTTTAAAATGTGGCTTTAATGCAGCTTAGGGCTTCATTAATTTTAGTTTTCTGGTAGTATACCCTAGAATAATCGAGCAGAAGAACTAAAATCCGTTTCTACATGTTTGTTTGATATGCAGAATAGATTTGCTTCAGAAGATTTTATAGGTCTGAGCCGTTGATCTACTGAAAGCAGCTCTGTAATTTATTTGGATGCTTTATAGACTAATAATGTATTTTAAAGTCCATTCTCTGAGAAACTGTGAGCCAGTACCATGATTTTAAATCTGAAATGATGTGCTACACCTTCTTATTTTTGGTGAGCATGAAGGCAGCAGCATTCTAATTAAGCTCAGTTTTTTTAGACCTATGCAGACACTGTTGCAGTAATAATTTTATAGTAAAGAGGAACACAATAATTAGTTGTTCAAAATCCTGCTGAGACCATAGTCCTTTATTCCTGGAGGTGTTTGGATGATAGAAGATTGAGTTTTGGGACAGAGATCGATTAAAAAGTACCTTGATTTGACAAATTATATGATATGTTTTGTTTTTTACCACAAAAATGTGTGAATGTGACCGAATACTAAGATTGAATCCTGCTAATATAACAAATATAGATAGAGAATAATTTTTGCCAAGTAAGAGTAACCAAAGTAGGCATGTTGGATTAATGGGACGTTTTATTTGAGCTCAGTAGTTCAGACACAGTTCAGCGTATTCGCCCCAGGTGGGGGTGAATTGTGGCATCTCTCCCAAAATAGAAGTCCGGTCAGATACTTGGCAATATTTCGACCACTGGGTCTCATTGTCCTGCATGAGAGACGCTTTCCTAACAGGATATGGAAAATACATTTCAGCTAAAAGAGAGGCATCTGTTGTCTCAGTTGAAAGACTCAACTTGGATTTTCATGACTCTTGTATCTGATTAAGACACTTAAACAAAGATAAAATAAATGAGTTTTATAATACAAAGCCAATAAGACTAGATCAGATCTTGTGAAATGCAAATTAATTGTCCATTAATAACAGTGACATCTAGCCATTTTTGGGAAGCAATTCAAATTCAGCAGCAACAGAAACCAACCTGAATAAATTTAGGCTCTGAAATAAAAAGTCAAAGAAAATATGTGTCAGAATTTGTTTTCCTCTTCATTTAAAAGGGTTCCGCATATTAAAATTAGTAAATAAAGGCAAAACGAATTTGATTAAATTTCTTATAAATGCTATTGTCATGATCGGTTTTACGAATCTGACCCACATACAGAGAAACCACTCAGAGATCACGTTAAAAGTTTAACAGGTTTATTATGGAAAACAACAGGAGTAGGATCTGGTACTCAGTGAGCTGGTGAACCGGAACTGGAAGTGAGAAGGGAAGTTCAGAGGTCCAGTGTATTCTCATTATCAGTTCGTATGAAATCGTACGAAAAGTTATGCACAGTAATTTCGTATGCTTTTGACGTTTTTTTCATCGTATTTTTACGTCTTGCCTCGAGACAAGATATCCTTGCGCATGCGCATCTTACGCACCATTTAATAACATAGAATTTTACATACAATTAACCCTAACCCTGACCCTAACCCTAAGATACAAAACAGCAAGCAACCTAGTGAGAGACCTTAAGAAGTAATTATTCCACTGTTTTTCCCAGTTTTACGTCCGTCCGTATTTTTATCTGAGAGAAAACACGACCCACTTCAATTTTCCTACCAGCAAAACAAGGTTATGGAGGATGCTACAGTCTTTTCATTAAACACTGTGTACAAGCACCTTGACAAAACTGGGTCAGAATTTTGTTTGCTGACTTCGCTTCTGCTTTTAATAAGATGCAACCCCACATCCTGATTTAAAGACTTGCCTCTGTTATTAATTTACCTAACCTGCTTTTTTTGTTAAACTTAAATCTTCTTATGAACAGGATCCACCGAGTGTTTGTGAATTGTAAGATGTCTCCAGCGTCTTTTTCCAACGCAGGATCCCATCAGGAGGCTGCTGCATTAGGGACACTCAAGGGGGCTCTCGCTGTGTCTCGTTTGGCAGTCCATCGGCTGGATCCTGCCTCATTCTTAGAAGTTAGACTGAACTTAAACCAGGGAAGTTACTCACTTGGATAATCATCTTCCATCAGATAATCGTGGTCACTTACCTGTGTGTCTCCCCAACCAAAGTGCCAGTGATCAGTGGTGCACCGCCTCCCCCTGCAGCCGCTGCAGATCCACAGCTAGGAGTTTTCTGTTTGTGTTAATAAACGTTTTGAAACTTCTGACTGACTCGCCTTGAATTCTGCGTCCTACGTTCTGGTTTCATTTTAGTTACAAAATGTAACAAAAGTCAGGAGGTATGCAAATTTGCAAAACCATCTCTGTAAAGATTTTTCTGTATTAATTCTTCTTCAGGTTTGTGAATATGGTGAGTCTCACCGGTCCAAAAACCTGCTGTTCCAGTGATCCTGTCTTTAGCTTTATCTTAAAGCTATTTATTTTATTCTGCTCTAGTGAAGTTCTCTTTTTTGAGGAATACTTGGATAATAGTATGCTTATATCCTGTAGAGCGTTCTTCACTTGGCTGCATGTTGTGAAAGGTTTTTTCTGTATTATGAAAAAGATTCTGTGATCATCCAGCTCTGATGTCTTCGCTGAATATCCAGACCTTTTCATGTTGTGTGCAGTTCCTATTTTCCCTTGGTAAGTGCCAAAGTGTTGTTTTGGCCACTAGTAATGTTCCTGCTATCTCTGTGACAGGGCTTTGATTTTACAGCCAGGGACCTAGCCCTTTTCAGTTACATTAAGAGCCTCTCTAACCACACCTCATGGGTTCATAGCAAAGCTCCCACGCACACACAGCAACTCTAAAAGTGATATATTTGTAGAGTAAATAAGAGGCTTTATCCATAGTAAAAAAAGAAAGAAATTTTATAATTCATGTTAGAACATTTATTCTCTCAGATTAATTGATACAAGGATTGTAAGGCATTTGCCAAGAGTTTAAAATCTACGCATGTACCTTATTTTTGCCTACTATGACATTTTGTATGGGGAAAGTTTCCAGGGTTACAATCAGGTAAAATCTATGGAGGTGTTTCATGAAATGAAAGTTTGAGATTCCTCTTCTACTGGAGGAGGGTGTTTTAAACAGCTCATATCGTGGGTGGGAGGGGTCAGTTGTAATCTCTCCTGCTTGGGTCTGAGTCCTGTAGATGAACTGAAGAGAAGGGAAATTATTACTGGTGACCATCAGCCTTCACTTTAGCCTACTTTCTTCCCTGGAAATTAACACCTTTCAACATGTTCCCTTCACTTTATAATCACATTCTGGTTTGTGTTGGTCTGTCACATGAAATCTCATTAAAATACATTGAGTTTTTTTTTTATGGCAGTTGGTTTGAACACTTTTATACGGTGGCCCTGAAGTGCAAACTGCAAATACCAATCTAAAAGCGCAACTACATTAAGGAAATCGCAACTACATAAAGCATAGCGCAACTACATTAAGCAAAACAAAACTACATAAAGCAAAGCGCAACTACATTAAAGAAAACACAATTACATTAAAGGTACAGTGCGTAACAAATTTGGCTTTTTATTGGCAAGGAAAATTTAAGTTTTGCTTCAACAAATAAAGATTCTGCTTAAAGCTGCAGTCTGTAACATTGAGAAGAGAGCAGACTTCGACTGAAAATTTGAAGAAAAACAGGTTTCACGCCACTCCCCCACCCTCTCTGCTTCACTCATGCCCCACCTCCAAGCTCCACCCCTCTTACAGCATCTGCGCGGCTACCGCATGCGACCAGAAGCGTCCAAGCAGCGTACGCGGCATGGAGTGTGAACCGGTAAGAGCGATAACACTCACCTCCAAGCAGCTAGATGTCGGCAGGGGCAGTAAGGGCAGTTTCTCTTTCGCTGGTGGCTGTCGCTCCGCCATGACTTCCACACGCGTCCTCCTGACTGCGGCAGCCGGGCGGCAGCGGCAGGTTCAGCGGTGAGAGGGAGGGGGCGGGATTCAGCGTGTGTGAGCTGTGATTGACACTCCATCAGACGCTCCTCTGGCTGTGATTGGTTGTTTTGTCTCGTCCCGAAATATTCTTTCCAGATTGCAATACAGGCAGTAGGCGGGACCAATTGAAGCAGTTTTTTTCACAGGTTACATATCACATGTACTGCTGTCTGGGCATAGGGACAGTTTTAGCCAATATGACAAAAAAGTGATTTTTAAAAACTTACAGACTTTAGCTTTAACCTACCGGAAAAGGTAGGTACCAGTGGGAAACATGAGACATCGCTGATTTGACGACGGCGCCGTTTGACCCTTGAACCTGAAGTTGCGTCGTCTGAACAGTCCAGCTTCTTTTAAGTGTGTCTTCAGTGTACGCAAACTAACTGAAATTTCGTGATTAGTCTTGAGCATATCCAGTATCACCTCGTACGTATGTCCTGATTAAAAATATTCCTGGATAACGGCAACTATGTTTGGGGCGCCGACAATATCCATGTTTTCAAAAGCCGCAGCAGGCAGAATGACTTCCGGTTCAAGGGTCAAACGGCGCCGTCGTCCAATCAGCGATGTCTCATGTTTCCCACTGGTACCTACCTTTTCCGGTAGGTTAATGTAATTGTGTTTTCCTTAATGTAGTTGCGATTTCCTTAATGTAGTTGCGATTTCCTTAATGTAGTTGCGCTTTTAGATTTGTAGTTGCAGTTTGCACTTCAGGGCCACCGTACTTTTAAGGTCATTAGCAGTTTGGGACAGTTTGTAATTTAAACATAGGGAATTAGATATGAATATTTGGGATACAATCTTCTTAAATTGCCATATAATAGCAGGGAGAGATTAGGCTTTTTAAGACAAACGATGAGAGAGAAATTTGTTTGTAGGTATAATGCTACAAAACCCTTTTCCAACAGTAAATGTAAACTGTATTTGATTCTCTGATTTTGACAGGCTATTAAAAATTATATTCTATATAATGTGGAGACTAAATGTGTATATTTAATGGTTGTTGAATAACCTGCTCATATAGCAGCACAGCAGTGTGCAGAGCACTCATGTTCATCTGATTTGAATTTTTGAAGAAATGTGAGAGAGCCTTGCAGCACATTGCAATGTGATTGATCTGCTAATGTACAAGTCCAATGTGAGTCCCAATTACCATTTTCTCACGCTGGATGGAATATACACAGAATAAAAGTCTTGACATATGGCTTTCTTAGACTAGATTTTCATTCTTGTTTCTCACACAGCATATGTCCTTAATACTAGCATGCAATTGATCTTTGGGGGCTTTGGAAAAAAAAGAAGCAAAAACAAATGTGAAGTTCAGACAAAAAAATCTCCTAGGGGTTTACTCATAAAATATTTATGGCAAACATGTCAAAAGTTGTATCATGGAGATTTTCTGAGAGATAGACAAATGAGCAGATTTACTTGACATTGCATCATATTTATGTCATTTTTTGATATAATCAAGTAAGTCAAAAGAAATGGTGTGGAGAAATTTTGACGTGACCACAATGTAAAACACTTTTAAGAGAGAAAAGACATCTAAAATTATACTTATAACAAAAAGATTAAATGAAGGTACTCAGTTATTTTCTTCCTATGACCCAGAGGAGGTATTCTTGTATGATTCTGCTATGTCTTGCAAAATAATTAATTTACCCTCAACTGTTGAAGGGATAAAAGAAATTGCTGATAAAGAAACAAAGGTGTTGTCTGTAATTCCAAAAACATAACACTCCATCACAATGATGTGTCCATGTTTGAATTGTTCCCTACTATTATAAGCACAAGCATTACCGCTGTAGTAGGTAACCTCCACTACCTGTGCAGAACAAATTTAGCACCACAGAAAACAGAGCAGAACTTTGACCATGACACAGACGATCTGTGTTTGGCTCAGATTTTCTACAGACTTGTATGACGTAGGAGGTGCTGAAAGTCTTAGCAAAGACACAATTTCCTGCACCGTTAGTAGTGTGTAGTTGGTATTAAAAGGATAGATGCTCAACTTCATGAACCTCACTGGAGACAGAAGGATGTACTACATCAAGGAGGGATTCTATAATATCGCAAATATTCTCCTTATTGCTTCAGAAAATCTGTGATCTGTGATTTAAGTATCTTCCTCTAAATCTGGATTATACTCTGAACAGTGAGTGTTAAGTGTTTTGAAAAAGATAACAGAACAAGAGGATGTTGCACAACAGGATTTATGCATTTGTGCAACATGTTTATGACTTGAGGCAACTGAAAAACTAATATACACATTAAATACAAGCAAATAACGTAATGCTCTCAAATGCATGTATTTCCAGCAGGCATCTTCTTACAGTTTTACTATGACCAATGGTAGGCTTGAAATTATTGCCAGAGGATCATTATTATTACGGTGGCCATACTGTAGAGCTGATATAAAAACATTATTTTCATAGACAGCTATTTTAGAAAAACACATCAGTCGCTGACGAGTCAGGTGAGGTAGGGACGGGATGCAGGTTTAACAAAAGTTAAACATTTCCTATTTTCAAAATCATCATATAACATTGTTTCAGCACAATTAGATTCATTAGCTCCTCGCTCTTCATCTTTTACAGAGACACTCGAAAAACAGAAATGTGTTTCAATCTAACTGCAGGCGATAGAGAGATATGGATTTTACCTCATTGGAAATATTGTCTTCTTTTAGGACAAACAATGAAGCTTTTGCCCACTGGGGTTAGCCAAAATGGACCAGAACTTAAAGTTGTTTGGTAGCATTTTAAAACTGTGAACTAATTTTAGTAAGTGTCAGCATAAAGATTTGCCTTTGAGGTAAAAGAGCATAAACTATACATCCAAAGTAATAGGTTTTTAAATGGGCACTTTTCTATTTTTCTGCATCAGCAAGCAATGCTGAATTACCATGTTGCAGCTTTTAAATAATCAGAAGTGCTTAGAATTGTGTTACCAGCTATTTTATTTTTTAAGTTTTGTTCTAGCAGACTTAATGCTGAAATCCTGTTTACCTTAATGTCTATAAGGGACAGTTGAAAGGGGTTGGGGGTTCGATTGTAAAATAGTGCAATCACCTTCTATGAATATAGCAACTCTAAAATCTGTGCGTATTACTTGATCATTTTATACCCTGGCTGGTTTCTAACAGGTTGTCAATATCTCCAAATCCAACATTATCCAAATGCAATACTGTTAAATAATTTTTGTTAAGAGTGAAACTGGAAAGTAAACGTTTCATCAATGTGTGTGAGCATTATAAATCAGGCTTCCTGAGCTTAGAGACGTTCAGATTTAAAAAAAATGGTAAATTGCCCTTTAGATTATTTCCACCAGAAAGTGGTTCGACAGAAGCTGCTGTAACATCATATGAACTTTATATTGACTAGCTATTATGATATGTTTCTAAAAGTGCATAGAAAGAGTTTGCAAGTTGACAAAGTCAGACTTTGTCCAAAGCTGCCACACGAGCAGAAAAATGACTGTAAAAAGGACTTATTCTATTGTTAGATTTAAAGACATGGTTAAGAGAATTCCCCAATTTTCTTGTAAACACATACAGTTGGTACAGAAAGTATTCAGACCCTTATACGTTTTTCAATCTTGGTTTCATTGCAGTGATTTTCAGAAATGTTGAACTTTTTTGCAAATGTATTAAAAGAGAAAAACTGAAATTTCAGTGCTCATAAGTATTCAGACCCTTTGCTGTGACACTCATATTTAGCTAACATTCTGTCCATTTCTTCTCATCCTCCTTCAGGTGGTTCTGCTCCTTCATTGGAGTCCAGCTGTGTTGATTGGACTTGATTAGGAAACGCACCTACCTGGCTACAAAAGAACTTACAGCTTAGAAACAGAATTGTGGCAAAGCACAGATCTGGCCAAAGTTACTTAAGAATTTCTGCAACACTCGAGGTTCCTAAGCGCACATTGGCCTCCATAATACTTAAATGGAAGAAGTTTGGGACGACCAGAACTGTTCCTAGACCTGGCAGTCGAGCCAAACTGAGCAATCATGGGAGAAAAGCCTTGGTGAGAGAGGTAAAGGAGAACCCAAAGATCACTGTGAATGAGCTCCAGAGATGCAGTAACGAGATGGGAGATTGTTTCACTAACTCAACTATCACTATTTATGAAAGAATGACCACTGGAAGCCTCTTCTCAGTGCAAGACATATGAAAGCCTACATAGAGTTTGCCAGAAAACACAAAGGACTACCAGACTATGAGAAACATTCGCTGGTCTGATGAAACCACTTTGTTTTGGAATTAATTATGGGCACTGATTATCCCCTGTCCAATACAATCCCAAAAGTGAAACATGGTGATGGCAGCATAATGCTCTGGGGGTGTTTTTCAGCTGCAGGGACAGGACAACTTGTTGCAACCGAAGGAAAGATTAATGTGGCCAAGTACAGAGATATCCTGGAAGAAAAGCTCTTTTTGAGTACTCAGGACCTCAGGCTGGGCCGAAGGTTCACCTTCCAAGACAATGACCCTAAGCACACAGCTAAAATAACAAAGGAGTGGCTTGGGAACAACTCTTTGACCACTTTTGACTGGACCAGCACCAGCCCTGACCTAAACCCAATTGAGCATACCTGGAGAGACCTCAAAATGGTCGTCCACCAACGCTCACCATCCATTCCCATGGCTGTAATAGCTCAGAAGGATGCTTCTACTTAATACTGAGCAAAGGGTCTGAATACTTATGACAATGTGATATTTCTGTATGTCAGGATTCCTGTCTGTGTATGTGCTTTTTCTGTGTTTGTCTCCCTTCCTCCACCAGGAGGCGCCTGGTTCTGGTCCGCCTCCCTACACACCTGCTGTGAGTTACCTCATTAACGGAGAGCTCTTAAGCTGCTGACTGCCACTACCTAGGCGCCAGAGTGTTTGCCAGTTTTGGGTACTCTAGCCAAGCTGAGTTTGCAGAGTCAAACTGAGTTCTTGTCAACCTGAGTTTTAATCTTGTTTTTTTGTCTTTGCCTCTCGGCAGGAAGTCATCCTGCAAGCCGGATTTTTCGGACCAACTTTTCCTTAAGAGATCGTTTGAGCTTCACACTGAGCAAGGGATTCATCTCCACTACGACCCGTTTAAGTACCGCAGGAAATCTGAGTGGCAGTCAGCTTCTCCGTTCACCTACAGACAACCGCATTCTGGGTAAACCCTGTCCACCCTCCACCGAATCAAACACTGGAACTACCGCACACAGACTGGAACCTCTTCAAGTTCAAGATTCAAATTTCCCACCGAGCCTGAACTAACCGCAGTGTCTTCCCCCTCACCTTTCAGTTCCGGTTGAGCAGTGTTCAGCGCAACACTGGATTCTTCATCTCCTAAATAAACCTGTTAAATTTTTTCCCTGGTCTCTCTGTTTGGTCTTCTGCATTTGGGTCTGATCTTTAGTTAAATCATAACACTGTATTTATTATATCAATTTTACAAAAATTACATTTTTTACATTTAAATTTTTTCTGTCAATGAGAAATAAACTTGATTGATTTTAGTAAATCGCTGCAATGAAACAAAGAGTGAAAAATTTAAAGGGGTCTGAATACTTTCTGTACCCACTGTAAATGTCCTAAATGTATTGTTATAAAGGAAGTTTCCCAAAAATCTATGATTGGACTTTGGCAATTTAATTTAATTTGGTTTTCATTATTCCTTTGCTTCAGTTTTATTTGGACTGTTTCTTAAAGTGCAGCTTCATGTTTTCAGTGACAGCACGATACAGAACTTTACCATCTTCAGCGAACAGTTAGTGATTTAGTCCTTGTCTCTTCCAAAACACAGGAACTTAGATGCAGCAGCTGTAGCTTGTCTGCAGTTAAGAGAGCAGAGCGACTCTCCTCTATTTTTCCAACGAACCTGAGTCACTCATACATGAAGCTTCCACTGATCTCCCCTGAAATAACACTCAGAATGTTAATATAATATTTAGCATATTTTTTTTCTTTAAAATTATTACAATGACATAGACTAGTGCATGGGCGTTTTTCTAGTGGCCCAAGAAGACACACCTACAGCATCTCAGCGCAGAGAAATCTTTTGAGACCATATTTCATATACTTGGTTTTCACCTTTCAAACTGAGGAATAGTTTTGGTTGTTTTTCAGACATAAAGTAAACAGCAATGAAAATGTTAAAATGAATGGTAATGGAGCCAGATTGTCTTGAAAGCTATTTCAAGTGAATAAACCTCAAGCCTCCATGAACGTTTTAGTTTTGCATGAAAATTAATCCGATATGTTTGCAACTAAGGCAGACTCAGAGTGATTGTTTCAGCTTTTTCAGCTGAACCAAAAAGTAGCTTCTTCACACTTGTTTTCCAGGAAGCCTTTGGGAAGCCCTGGGTTTTCTCCCTGAGCTGGTTTCACACGGTATGAGATATATTTCACCATTCAATCGATGCCGTACAACCCATCGGGGAAACAGGGGTCTGCTCTCGGCTTTTCTTCGGTACCCGCCTCCTCCTTCTCTTTCTTGTACATATCTTGGGAATAGCCATGATGAGAACTCTGAATCGGGGAATTTGTCAATGGTTGAGACATGTTGAGAGGCATCTGAGAGTGAAGTGCAATTACACAAACTCAGAGAGAAAGAGAAACATGTCTTGAGAGCTGCAGCAAGAAAAAGAAAACAAGAAACTTTTTACCACTACACAAATTTATATTCATTCTGACAGTGCAGAAATGCTGCCCCAATTTTTGTTTCTTATGCTCTGTTTATGAGCCAACTTGAATTTTCTTATGCTATACAGAAATTCCAATCTTTTTACCACACTACGATAATAACCGACAGTGGTTTAAAATTTAATTAGATGTTGTTGACCCTTTAATATGCAGTATGCTTTCAAACAACTACTCAATTTTACACAGATCTACAGCCAGATATAATTTTACTTCAGTAGAGATTACTTCATATCTCAGGTTCAAACATGGTTTTCTAACTTAATAACCTTTTCAATAATCCTCCTCATGGGCCATATGTTTCCTTTAGTTTGTCAAAGTCACAAAGTTAAAAAGAGGGTCAAGTATGAAAGCATCTGAGACCCGGCACGTGACCGTTTGTTTTGAAACATGTATAGAAGTTACCCGGAACATCCGATGGGAAGTGACACTTGCCTGCAGCGCTCTCCAGGCTCCACACATGGACCGCATCAATCCAAAACACAGCCAACTCTCCTGAGATTACTGGCAGGAACCAAACAAATACACCAAAGAGATTCTGTCCTTGAAAGTAGTTCTGTCTCCTTTGATCAGTTCTACCGACAGACAAGATTACATTTGAAGCTGTACTGTGTTTCCGTAAAATCCTTTGCTTAATTGTTTTGCGACACAACCTGTTCTATCCCAGAAGCATTCAATGTAAAAGCTTTTAAAAATGTTGAGACAATAAATCATCACTAGCTTGTGAGCTCAATATTTAGAAAAATAGCAACATAGAAATCAGTATAAATAATTATGATCCAGAATTTAATAGGTTTCACCAACCTTTCTGTATTTGTAACGCATACTTAAATATGCCGTCAATGGAATACAGGACATGGGTATTTCTACTGAATGAGTATAGAGATGAATACTATTATAAATAATGAATATAATATATAGATCACTAGTGTTATGAACTAAATTTACAGCTGGACATGTACTGAATATAATATACAGATGGATGTTACTATAAAAAAAAAGGTTTTTACAGTTATGTACATTAGCATAATATACAGATGGGTTTTACTATAAAATGAACAAATAGAGTTTGGCCAGAAGCTATGTAAATCAAAGTGCAGTGGAAGGTAATTGCATATTACAGTTAAAGTACGTTATTATATATATATATATATATATATATATATATATATATATATATATATATATATTTGTTGTATAATAACATAAAATGACTCCTGTTTGATATTATTCTAAAGTATACTTCACATATTTTAAATTGCTTGAAAAGCACATATTTCTTTAGTGATTTTGTGATTCTTTAGCAAACTGAAGCCTGATGATGTGAACTATTGTTTTTTTAGCCTAATCAATATCATTGTCACAGCTTTATTAAAAATACTGTAATGGTGTCTATGCTTACTTGTCCTACCGCACAGAAATTGTGAAGATCAGTATGTTTCAGATATGCAGTCCTTTTGATTTATTGATTATTTAATTGGTTGATTCATATTATACATTTTATATGTCATTATGAAGAATGTAGGATCTGATTGAACTGCCTCCGTAAAATTCCTTGAGATGACATGTGTTGTAAATTTGTGCTTTTTAAATAAACTGAATTGATTGGAATTGGATCCCGTGTGACAGGATTCACTGAAAAAATTACTCTTTTGCCATGTTTACAATGTAGGCAAAGTGATCCAAATCTGACTGTTCTGCCCCTATTTTTCCACACCTGTCATGAATCGCTTGTGCTCTGTGTTTCCATTAATGGAACCCACCTGTTTGCATGTAATTCTCAGTGATTATATTCCCTTGTTGTCTTATAATATGCTTTTTACCTGGCTGCTGTCCCTTAGGTCCCTGAATTTGTTTCCATTGGTAAGTTAAACATCTTTATTAAAATATATCAACTCAAAGCAGCAGTCGAGGTCCTGCAAATTTGATTCTTCACCAATGCATGCAGTGATAATACCGGCGTTTTAATGACAGTGTGAACGGCACAAATAGAATTTCTTTCAAATTAGAGCCAGGCCTGTTACATTTATGGTCCCAAATTAAATACACTCACCGACCACTTTATTAGGTACACCTGTCCAACTGCTCGTTAACACTTAATTTCTAAGCAGCCAATCACATGGCTGCAACTCAGTGCATTTAGGCATGTAGACATGGTCAAGACAATCTCCTGCAGTTCAAACCAAGCATCAGTATGGTGAAGAAAGGTGATTTGAGTGACTTTGAACGTGGCATGATTGTTGGTGCCAGAAGGGCTGGTCTGAGTATTTCAGAAACTGCTGATCTACTGGGATTTTCACGCACAACCATCTCTAGGGTTTACAGAGAATGGTCCGAAAAAGAAAAAACATCCAGTGAGCGGCAGTTCTGTGGGCGGAAATGCCCTGTTGATGCCAGAGGTCAGAGGAGAATGGCCAGACTGGTTGGAGCTGATAGAAGGGCAACAGTGACTCAAATAACCACCCGTTACAACCAAGGTGGGCAGAAGAGCATCTCTGAAGGCACAGTACGTCGAACTTTGAGGCAGATGGGCTACAGCAGCAGAAGACCACACCGGGTGCCACTCCTTTCAGCTAAGAACAGGAAACTGAGGCTACAATTTGCACAAGCTCATCGAAATTGGACAATAGAAGATTGGAAAAACGTTGCCTGGTCTGATGAGTCTCGATTTCTGCTGCAACATTCGGATGGTAGGGTCAGAATTTGACGTCTACAACATGAAAGCATGGATCCATCCTGCCTTGTATCAACGGTTCAGGCTGGTGGTGGTGGTGTCATGGTGTGGGGAATATTTTCTTGGCACTCTTTGGGCCCCTTGGTACCAATTGAGCATCGTTGCAACGCCACAGCCTACCTGAGTATTGTTGCTGACCATGTCCATCCCTTTATGACCACAATGTACCCAACTTCTGATGGCTACTTTCAGCAGGATAATGCGCCATGTCATAAAGCTGGAATCATCCCAGACTGGTTTCTTGAACATGACAATGAGTTCACTGTACTCAAATGGCCTCCACAGTCACCAGATCTCAATCCAATAGAGCATATTTGGGATGTGGTGAAACGGGAGATTCGCATCATGGATGTGCAGCCGACAAATCTGCGGCAACTGTGTGATGCCATCATGTCAATATGGACCAAACTCCCTGAGGAATGCTTCCAGCACCTTGTTGAATCTATGCCACCAAGAATTGAGGCAGTTCTGAAGGCAAAAGGGGGTCCAACCCGTTACTAGCATGGGGTACCTAATAAAGTGGCCTGTGAGTGTACGTTTCTGTTTTATGAAGTTTTAACATCATCATACATTTACTCATCTGATAAATATGAAAGATGTCACAATTGTGTGTATCAGAGGCCAGATAGGAATGAGATTAAATGTAGACAATTGGAAAGACATGCATGAAATGCTCAAGTGATGCTGCTAGTGGTATGTTTGTCTCCTCTGTTTGCAGAAGAACTGCCCAATTAATATTCATGCTGTTTCAAGAGGCATGCATAGTGTCTGTAAACACGGGTAATGTGTAAAAATGTTCAGGCATGAAGGTTCTAGGTAAGAATATTTTATGGTTTAAGATTAATAGTTAATGGACTGAATGTGTAAAGCATGTTTCTAGCCAGATTAGTCAAACCACATTACACCATAGAAACATCCAACTAGTAGCAGTCACCAAAAGGCAGACACGCAGATTTGAATGCTGTATATAGGTGAAGTTAAGTGCTTTGCCTAGTCTCAAAATGAAACATGACAGGGAAGTCTCACTTACACTCCAACAAATGTCAAACCTGTTTTTTGTCCAAAACTTTTGTCATAAGGTTAAATAAACAAATTATTAGAAGGAATCGTACAAGAACCAAGCTCTTCTTCCTTTTTGACTCACACCACCCACTGGAACACAAACTTTAGGTCATCAGAGCATTACAACACTCACATTCATTGTGGATACCGGTGTGTTGTTTGTTAAACAAAGCATGGATGTATGGAGCCATTTCGTTTACAACGCGAAACACCGGAGGAACGACGCCACCAAAGAGTCTGCGGCTTCAACATGGCAGGAGCCAGGCATCTGAGGAGCCAACATGCTGCCATATGGAGAAGGTAAGAAACGGCTGTGTGTGTGCGCGCACAGGTGCATGCACGTGAATGTATGTTTGTGGGCGGGCACGCATGCATGTGGATGTGTGTGTGTGTGTGTGTGTGTGCGCCTTCCTGTGCCTGTATCTGTCTGTCTCTCTGTCATAGAAGAAAGATGTTCTACTGATACACTGGATATTAATCGTTTAAATTTCTTCCTACCAACTACCACTGACACAGTGACACCACAGCCAGATCAGAGGTTGGGGAAAGGAAGGAAAATCTGTTGCAGCGATGCACCACCACTGTACAAACCTGATGCCAAAGAGCAGGAAAGCCCTGGAGAACTCAGTGGAAAAGTGGATTCGGCGCTCTGGCCTGCCTGCACGGACCAATGAGGATGAAGACTTTGTGGATATGAGGAAACAAGCCGACAAAAGGTTCAATGTGTGCAGTGGGATATATGTTAAAAAGAGAATCAGTGTGTGAAGAAGTTCTATTCTGCACAGTGTTATATAAATAAAATAGAGAAAAAGAGAAGCTGTGTGTAAGGAAATTTTATTCTGTACACTGCAAAAACAATCCAGAAATAAGTAAAAAATGGCTTAAATTAAGTATATTTAGCCTTAATTTGAGCAGGTAAATAAGATGATTTGCCAATGGAATGAGTATTTTCACTCTTAAAATAAGATAGTTAGATAATATTTACTTGAAATAAGACGATAAAATAGTTTTTTCTTATTTTAAAAGGAAATTGTCTTGTTCCATTGGCAAAGTGTCTTACTTATCTCCTCAAATCAAGGAAAAACACACTTATTTTAAGAAAAAATAACTTATTGAGATTTATATTTTTTGCAGTGTACAGTGTGATATATATGTTTTTTTTTTTTAAAGCAGTTTGTGGAGAAGTTTTATTATTTACGGTGTTGACAAAAATGACTAAAATTTTGAGTAAGACTAAAATTGATTTTCGTCATTTAGACTAAGACTAAAACTAAATCGGGAAGGCAATGACTAAATATGACTAAGACTAAAATTGATTTCTGTCATTGCGACTAAGACTACAAATAAAATTTAAAAAAAGGTAACGAAATTAACACTGGTTTATTCCTTCCCACTATCATCGCAACCCAATCACATATAAAGCCTTAAATGGCCAAGCTCCATCTTATATCAGAGATCTAATTGTTCCTGACAGAGCACTTCGCTCTCAATCTGCAGGTTTACTAGTGGTTCCTAGAATTTCTAAAAGTAGAATGGGAGGCAGATCGATCTTTTAGTTATCAGGCTCCTCTCCTGTGGAACCAACTACCAGTTTTAGTCCGTGAGGCAGACACCCTGTCTACTTTTAAGGCTAGGCTTAAAACTTTCCTTTTTGATAAAGCTTCAAGTTAGAGTGGCTCAGGTTATCCTGAGCTATCTCTATAGTTATGCTGCTATAGGCTTAGATTGCTGAAGGACATAGGGACCCCTTTTTCATCATTCTGCTTCATTCTCTCTCTATTCTCCTATTCTGCAGAATCTGTTAGTTCAATCTCTAACATTATGCTCTCTCTGCTTTTCCTCAGAGTAGCTTTGCCTCGTTTGTTCCGGCTTTTAGCTAGCTGTGAATAGACATGAGGATTCCATTAAATGACTTTTGGTCATACTTGGTAATCGAAATGTAATGAGCATAAGAGGGACACATGAACACTAATGTTATATCAGTGAACCCTTAGTGAAATAAAGCTTGTTAAAGCTTCAACAACTCAAAACATATTACTGTGGCATAGCTTAGCATGCAGTCCATCCTGTTAACTTTGTTTTTACTCATCAATAGTCACATGGAATTATAAAAATCATCAAACAACGTATTGTTTGTTATGTCCGTAATTGTGTCAGACCTGCAAACCTTTTGTCCATGTCCATGTGAATGGCTTGAGCTTTCATCCAGCAGCAGCTTAGCAAGGCAGGCTCACAGCAACACGGGAGTTTTCTTGTCCATGTGGCTCACACCAAGGGATCCTTATGATACATTCCGATCTCCAGTCTGGCTCTGTAAGTTCTGAATCTCAAGAGAAATGTCTTGCAAAAAGTATGCTTTGCAGCAGTTTGGTTCTGAAAAGTCAACCATGACGACTTACCCTTGGTCATTCTGGAGATCTGGACCTTTTTGCCTGGATCTCCATGGTGGCTGGAGCTCCCGATTTGGACCCGACGCAGCTTCAGGGGAAAGAGAGTGAGATCCTGGGGTTGCAGAGATCTTACAGCTGTTCATGAGCCAAAACTGCATTATTTTCTTTGGTCATCATGACAAGATGAAACAGATGTCCAAAACCACGATGATGACACATGGCACAACACTATCAAATGGATAAATGTGTGTATTTATCTGTGTTATGACTTACCCTGTTGAAAATCAGGTAGAGGAATGTGATGTTCATTCTTTTTAATTCACTTTACTTTATAGTTATATAGCACCAATTCAGAAACCATTTCATCCCAAGGTACTTTACAGAGACAAATACAGTCAGATTGGTGAAATGTTTATATCATGGAAAACGAGTTGTTTGCATTGAATCATTGACTTGCAAGACATGCGCCTGAATGAACATAATGTTGAGAAGACATTAAAACTTTAACAAGTTATGTTTGCTTTGATAAAATATTTGAACTGCTCATATGGTTTTTGGGAATGGTCCTTGAATTGAATGGCCCTGCATTACATGTGTTATTGGATGCTTTTGATTACAGCGATCTATGAATAATGTTTTTTTTATCAAGTAACAATTTCTAAGAATTTAATCTGGCTTCAAATCTTCTCAAAGTCAGAGTTGCTGTTTTCCCATTTCCTCCTATATGTGTGTGAGGCACTGGATATTTCCACACCAAGTTTGTTTTTGATAGACCACAACCTTTGCGTGGAGAGTGACATACAGTTTCAGGTCGCCCTTTGTGTGCATACATTCTTGATAAATCATCCTCAGGTGACCATGAAACCCTTCAGGTACTGGTTAAATGCATAGAAGAAATCAATGCATGAATGTGGCAACATTTTCTTTAGCTGAATCCAAAAAAAATGAAGTCTTTTTTGGACCAACAGGGGCTTTTAAAGGTTAGCAAACAGTTTCAGGAAATGCAGCTAAAAACCACAATCAAGCTTAAAATCTGGGTGTAGAGGCACATTTTTAAAGTACAACACTTTGAATAGTCTTGATACTGAAATGTGTTTTATAAATAAACCTGCATTGCCTTCATAGGAAGAAAGAGTCTCAACCTGTTCACCTCACTATATTGAGAAACTTTTGTATTTGCAAGGCATGATGAAATCAGTCCCATCATAAGTGGAATGTTGGACTTTAAGCGCTTTAGTGTGAGAACAGAGTTTGAAAAAATGCAAAATTGTTTGTATTCAAAAAGGCAAACACCAGAAGAGCAATGTTACTTTTTTGCGGCTATAGGACCTCGCTTGGAGACAGTTCAGGGGACCATACTGTACATAATAGTCTGATCTTCCTCTGCACCAACAAAAGATGTGTTTTCATCTTAAATTCCAAGGCTTTTAAACTGATGAACCTAATATTTTCTGCAACTGTTACACAATGGTGGAGTTGGCTCAAGGGCATTCTTTGCTTTTGTTTCTCTGCACATGTACTGTCAATTTAAGAAGAATGTGTCTTTCATTTCCATTGTGTTTGAGAAGTGCAATGTGTTTTCTTTAGCAGCAATGTGTTGAACAAACTCCCAGTAAGACAAAAGTGTGAAAATATCTTCTGGAGGCAAAACATCTTGCTTTGTTTGAATCACAAATTGTGTTATGAAGCTGTTCCCCATGATGTTTGTCACCCAGTGGCAGAACCTTGGTGTGACAGCTGGAGAATTATTGTGAAGCCTTGAATATGTCTCTCGTGACACAAAACATACTTTAAAAAAAGGGGAAAACAACTGTGAGCAGGTTTATTTTACTTAGTGTTAAATGTAAAAATTAACCATAAAATTATCACATTTTGCCTTACAAGGTGTAACTTTTTTTAACGAGGTGTACCTTGTAAGGCAAAATATTATGAAACGATCCATTTAAATTTTGTACAGGGGTTGGAACTTGCCTCCCCAAGAGGCTATATGATACTGTCAGTCTTCTTAGAGGCATTTCTTCTTTCCACTAGGTTTTAATGAAGATAGCATGTTTAGAAATGTGGAGAGTAATCATAGGCCCCTCCTTAAAGTTTTTGACATCTTTTTATTTTTTCCCCCAATGTTTTATTATTATTGCACTGTCACAAGTACAGAGCAGTGCTATTGTGTGGCACCCGGGGAATTATTTTAACTTGTGCCCAGTAACAATTACACATAATCAGATGAAATGTTTACAATTAATCAAATGACTATGGATAATATTCAGTAAAGGATTTAAAAGTGGATATTTACCTTTATGAACAATGACCCAATTACATATAACAAGTACATTGTGAATTCCTTAAGTATTTGTAATAGCTGAATATTTAGACAAACAGGAGCATAAACAAATCAAACCAAACCTGAAGCTATCCACTGCCTGCAGGGTGACATTGTTTTATTAAACTTGTTAAAATACAGTTATCTTAAAGGGGAACACCAGTTTTTTTACATTGGCCCCTTGATTTTACGTTATAACATCATGTTCTACTCACCCATATGACTTTTGTGTCATTTGGAGCTGTTCCGAAGATATTTGGTTTTGTTATATCCAAGTAACGTCTTCCTATGGGCAACGAGTTTAAAACACAAACTAAACTGTTCATAATTTATCATTTATGGTACACCGCCATTCATAACATGTAGGCGAATCACTGTCCCCCAGACAAAACTGTGGTTATATTTTTATATTTATATTTATATTTTTAAAAACAAAGTGGAGTATGTATGACGTCATCCACGCGCCAGACTGGAGTTGTGACAGTCAGCCCGGGCAACAGGCGGTACGCTATACCGCTTCTATTCATTCGGCTAGCTAATCTGAATCCTTCAATTCCTTTTCGAGAGCGAGATCATCTGTGGTTGTGGCACTAGACATCTTCCAGGCATTTGAGTAAAACTAGCAGCAGTTCAGCGGACAGGATGAATGATTGGTAGCCGGCACGCGTGGAAGACGTCATACATACTCCACTTTGCTTTAAAGGAATAGTACACCCAAAACATGATTAGCCTTCATTTTCTACTCACCCCCATGCTGAACAACACTCTGGAGTACTTTTTTGATATCTCAAATGCATCTGGAGATCTGGGAGGCTTCTTGCTGTCTGCTGACATTCAAATAATGGAGGTCTATTGTGCCCGAGACAGAAAGGTCCATAAAAGTCCACAAAAACGTGCCAATATTCCTCCATACTGCTCGTCCAATGTATTCCAAGTGTCCTGAGTGGGTAGCATCCAGAATTTACTCGAAACTAAGTCATTTAGAATGTTTTTAGAGCATAAACAGTAGTGTATAGGATTTCCTGAAAGCGCGCACATGCGCGTTCACGACACTACGGAAGCCGGCAGACCAAACCAGCGCATTCAGCTCGGCAAAGAACTCAAGCTCTTCCTCAACACTGAAGTCCTCAGACATTTTTCTTTCGATGTTTCTTTCTTTGCACAGGTAAACAGCACATTTCTTCTTCTACGCTTGCATTATTGGCAGAGCAGACGCTGAATGCGCACTTTCATCTGGTTTGGTGTGCCGGCTTCCGTAGCGTCGTGAACGCGCATGTGCGCGCTTTCAGGAAATCCTATACACTACTGTTTATGCTCTAAAAACATTCTAAATGACTTCGTTTCGAGTAAATTCTGGATGCTACCCACTCAGGACACTTGGAATACATTGGACGAGCAGTATGGAGGAATATTGACACGTTTTTTGTGGACTTTTATGGACCTTTCTGTCTCGGGCACCATGGACCTCCATTATTTGAATGTCAGCAGACAGCAAGAAGCCTCCCAGATCTCCAGATGCATTTGAGATATCAAAAAAGTACTCCAGAGTGTTGTTCAGCATGGGGGTGAGTAGAAAATTAAGGCTAATCATGTTTTGGGTGTACTATTCCTTTAAAAAGCTATAAATATAAAAAATATTACCGCGGATGTCTGGGGGACAGTGATTTGCCTACATGTTATGAATGCTGGCGTACCATAAAGAATAAATTATGAACAGTTTAGTTTGTGCCTTCAAGGCAAGGCAAGGCAAATTTATTTGTATAGCACAATTCAGTACAAAGACAATGCAAATCGCTTTACATGATTAAAATACAGGAAGATAAAACAGAATCAAAGCAAGTAGGAAAAAATATAGAATAAATAAAATAAAATAAAAAATGCAGAAACAAAAAAGAATAATAAAAAACAGTTGGACTAAAGAAAATATGTTTAAGTTGAACTGTTTAACTAGAACAGTTGAAGGCAATCCTAAACAAATGTGTTTTTAGTCTTGATTTAAAGGAACTCAGGCTTTCCGCACTTTTACAGTTTTCTGGAAGTTTGTTCCAGATAAGTGGAGCATAGGAACTAAATGCTGCTTCTCCATGTTTAGTTCTGGTTCTAGGTATGCAGAGCAGGCTGGAGCCAGAAGACCTGAGTGGTCTGGAGGGTTGATACACTGCTAGCAAGTCTGTGATGTATTTAGGTGCTAAGCTATTCAGAGATTTAAAGACAAACAGAAGTATTTTAAAGTCTATTCTCTGAGATACAGGGAGCCAGTGGAAGGACTTTAGAACTGGGGTGATGTGCTCTACTTTCTTAGTCTTAGTGAGGACACGGGCAGCAGCGTTCTGGATCAGCTGCAGCTGTCTGATCCACTTTTTAGGCAGACCTGTGAAAACACTGTTGCAGTAATCAATTCGACTAAAAAATAAATGCATGGATTAGTTTTTCCAGATCATGCTGAGACATTAGTCCTTTAATCCCGGAAATGTTCTTCAGGTGATAGAAAGCCGACCGTGTAATTGTCTTTAAATACTTTTGGAGGTTCAAGGTAAATCATACCGGCCCCAACACTTACACTCTGCCCGATTCACCTACCTGAGAGAGTAAATAACTCAAGTAATACAATGTTAACTACCTAAATGATGCATGCCATATATATAGCCCTTCCTTGTCATGCACATCCTTGTGACGGTTGGCATATGGTTTAATTTTCTATTTCTTCAAAATGTAAAATCCTTGCAACAAACTAAATTGTAATAAAACAAAAATGCTTTCTTTAAACCAAACTACGATGTTCCTCTAATATTTGGTGAATTTATGTTCCAATATTTAGCAAAAATATGTTGTGTTGCATGATGCAGTTTTTCATCAAGGCCAACGTTTCCTGTCTTAGGTCCGAGCCTGTTTGGAGCTACGTTGTCATGACAACAGATCACATCTACATGAAAGTAACCTGTATGAAACCTGAAGTATGAGTTATCTTTTATCTAAATTTATATCCTTTATTCTATATCTATTTTTAATCTTTATTATCATTTCATGTTCAACCCATGAGATCTGAAGTTAAAAAAAGTGGTTTAATTACATTTTGAATTTGGCTTATTTTTATTCAATTTAGAATAGCAAGCACTGTAGATTTTTTCTTCCACTTAGCCCTGATATAACAGATTTAAAAGCTAAAAAAAACTTGATTTTGCCTTTTATAGCCCCTTTGAAAGTGTGATCCTGGGTAGATTGAATACTTATATGCTGGACACTTTTAAATTTTCTAAAGATTTCTAAAGAAAAAGCAATAAATTATCTTTCTTTTTGTTTATCACACAAAATTTACATCTAAAACATGCAAGTTTCAGTGGATGACGAGTTTTGCATGCCACTACAGAGGTGTCGTAGTCATACAGTGGATTTAGAGGTGGTTTTGAAGGGAAGGTCTTTAGTGGAGGCATGCTACCATCCTTGGTCTTTTTTACCTCACTCATGTCATTCAAACTCAAGATTCCCTATTAGCATTGGTATGTAATAACCACTACCATAAAGATTTTTATATCCGCCTTTGCAATTCAGCTGCTGTAATCACCATGCACAGCTAATGTTGAACACGACAAAGCAGCCTGATGATTATCTTATCCAGCCCAGATTTCTTGATGGCAGAAACAGAGCAGCGCTCGAATGAAGGCTTTCCACATCACGCTCATTATATTACGTATTGTCCCATCTCATTTGAAAGTATAATTATCCTCTTTGCCCCTGTGTTGTGGAAACCATACAAATTATCTTATCAGTGTCATCTGATTATCAGTGACAGTGGCTGTGATGTAACCTGCTCACCCATAACATGAATTATTCATGTAGATTTATCAGTTTTAGGTGAAGAAACCTTTGCTTTTAAATATTCAGATGACCTGTGTGCCAAAGGACCCAACTAAAGTGATGACCAAAGTTTTCTGCTTAAAACATTATTCAACCAGTAAAGTTGCATTTTGTTTAAGGATTCTGAAGTAAAGGCTTTAATATTTTTACACCACTATTTCATCAGGTGATACAGGTCCCATTGCATGTCTTCACTAGAAAAAGTGAAGGGTGCTTGTATAATTACTGCACACACAGACTGCAAGACCTTTAACCATGTTGATACTTGTCTATAGACAGAGCCAACCAGTGAATATCCAGCTGAGAGTATGGATCAACCAATCCCCCTTTGACAAATGCAACCAATAGAACAAATATCTCTGTCTGCAAGCTATTAGTCAGTCCTTTTTTTCACCCGGCATCACCTAATCATAGTTAATCACCTGTCACAAAAGTGCCACATTGCTGCCATCCAGAACTGCAGGATTCTCAGTTCTCCATCGAATGTTTCTTTATGGCTTTTAACACCATTTGCATATTTGTATGCATTCCATGCTGCACGACAAACACAGTACCAGCACAGATGATCACACCTTATCTCCAAAGTGAGCCTTGAAGATAAGGAATACGTATGCAGATGTGAAGTAATCTTACTCAAAACTGACCATGTTGAATTATTTAATATTTTAAAGAGGGCTAACAGCTGCTGCACATGTGTGAATGAGCCTTGCATCATCATCAGCCAAATGTTTAATTCTAATTGGAGGGTTTTGTTTTATTCATTCTGTGTTTTAATCAAAGAAATCTTTTCATATTGATTTTGATGGCTTTTAGAGGGAGCCTACCACAATAATAGAGAAACCATGATTGGCAAAGTATTTCTACCTTTCTAAACCTTTATCAATACAAACTATGTAGAATTTCCATTTCATTTGGGGAGGATAACAAAAGCAATTTGACTTACTCATGTTTTATGCCAATTGGGGCCTCATGTGCAAAGCATGCATACTCACAAAAACTTTAATCGAGGGGTTCTGGAATTGGGCACACACCTAGACTTCACAACAGGCTTGACATATGACACATGAAAAGTAGGATGTATCCTCATAGAACGAGGGAGCTAGAGGTGGACGGCCACTGGGTTCACCACCTTAGTGAAGGGGAATGGCCCAATAAAATGAGGTGCCAATTTCTGCTGTAGTCTATTGTATTCACACACTGTGGTGTGCTCTATTTTTCTAGTCTTAGTGAGAAAACGAGCAGCAGCATTTTGGGTTAGCTGCAGCAGTATGATAGATTGTTTTGCTGTCTTGTGAAGATAACGTTGCAGTAATCAATGCAATTTAAAATAAAAGCATGGACAACACCCCCCCAGGTCTCACTGTCACTGCCCATGTGAGCATTAAAATCCCGCAGAAGAACCAAGAGAGGGACTTTCCAGTACCCTCCACAAAGACTCTAAAAATGGTGGGTAATCTGAACTACTCTTGGCACAAAAGAACAAGCAACATTCAGAACCCGTCCCCCCACACATATGTGCAGGTAGACTATCCTCTGGTTTGGCGAGGTAAACCCAGTGTACAGATACAAAAATGAGGTGCAACAAGTATGCCTACTTCCGTTCGACACCTCTAACCAGGATCAACTCCATTCTAACTGTGGAGTGGAAGAATGTCCAGCCTCTCTCACGGAGACTCCTTCCAGAGTCAGAACCATGTGTCAAAGTAAGTGAATGTAAATTCCTTTATTGTCCCACAATGGGGACTGAGTGGAGCCTCTGGGGATTGAAACGGATACTTGCAACCTTCTCAGAGCACAAGCGCACTGCTCTAACCCCTAGGCCAACACCACCCACAGGTAAGTCTGACTATCTCAAGTCGGAACCACTCAACCTCTCACACTAGCTCAGTTGGAAGGGGGACCCACCTTTCCTCTTGGGGCTGTGCACAATCGGGCTCAATGGGTAAAAGCCTGGCCACCAAGCGCTCAGCAGCATGCCCCACCTCCATGCCTGGCTCCAGAGTGGGGCCCTGGTGACCCGTGTCGGAATGAGGGAACACTACGTCCATTTTTTTAAATCAGCATAAGTGGCCATTGGGCTGCTCTTTGTCTAGTCCGTCTCTGAGGACCTGTCCGCCTTAGGTAACCCAACTAGGGACATAAAGCCCCTGACAACATAGCTCCTAGGTTTTCCTACACTGCAAAAACAATCCAGAAATAAGTAAAAAATTGCTTAAATTGAGGATATTTAGCCTTAATTTGAGCAGGTAAATAAGATGATTTGCCAATGGAATGAGTATTTTCACTCTTAAAATAAGATAGTTAGATAATATGCACTTGAAATAAGAAGAAAAAATTGTTTTTTCTTATTTTAAAAGGAAATTGTCTTGTTCCATTGGCAAAGTGTCTTACTTACCTTCTCAAATCAAGGAAAAACGCACTTATTTTAAGAAAAAATAACTTATTGAGATTTCTATTTTTTGCAGTGTAGAGAGCGTTCTGACCAGCTGTCTTACTGTCTAAAGATGTAGTAACCTTTCCATTTACAAATGAGAAAATATGATGGCAAAATTTAAATCTGCAGGTATGAAAGGGTAATGTGAATTGGCAGAATGTGCAATTAATTGAAGCAATAATTGATTTTTTTTCTAAATATCTTGAATCCATACTTTAAATGTAATTGTTCTCCTAATTCTAGCTGAGTAGGCGTATTGTTATATCCATCTTCACATGGAACAGGGTTTTACCAATAATAATAATAATAATACAGTTTGTTTAAAGTGCCTCTCCAAAACAACTAAGGATACTGTACAACAAACGTAAAAGCGTTTTTAGCTGATATGTCCTTAGTCTATTGTCTGAGACCTCTTTTATACTAAAGTTAATATGGTCTTGATTTCTCCAAAGTTTTTTTGTCTGTAAATTGAAGAACATCATCATAATTTCCCTTAAAAATCTTCTTTTCGGTGTTATAAATACACTTTGATTAATTAAAAAAAAATATCTTTAATATTAATGGCAAAGCCTCCCTTTGTTGTCCTAACAAGTTCTTTTTTCTTTTGTGCACAAATTATTTTAAGATTATTCACAGGGTTGGAGTTATTTGGTTAGTGTTAGATATTTTCCATGATTAGCCAAAAACACACTATCAGCCCAGAACAAATAAAATTGCTGTTTGCTTTTTTATTCCCTGCTGACAATTTTACCAACCCTCTATATCTACTGTCTCTTTTATATATTTCATCTTGCCTTCCATGCGCTCAGCATTGCCATTTCTACTCTGAGCTAGAGAATTATGGATGAGCCCAGGTCACCATTACCATGTTACTCTTGGGACAGGAAATTCTGTGTGTGGGTCAGCTCCCTGGGCACTTAGAGGAATAAAAACATACTATGTCATCATAAAACTTTTAAAAAGTATTCATGATTGCTTTCCTTGGTGGTAGAGGGTGGTAGCCCCATTTTCTTTCAGCACAGTTTTCCCAGGCGCGGGACTAGTTATTCGCCGAAGTTTTAGGGTGGCGAGGAGAACTATAATTCTCTCTCTATTCTCCTATTCTGTAGAATCTGTTAGTTCAATCTCTAACGTTCTGCTCTCTCTGCTTTTTCTCATAGTAGCTTCATCTGGTCTGTTCCTGTTTGGCTGTGACACCATCCTGGAGAGAAATATCAGCTGTGCTGCTTCCATCAACACCCTTGTTTAAGAGACCCTTGCTGGAGATCGGCCTGTTTTCCAGTGTGGTCCTGTTTCTCTGACCGTGACTGAGTGGATGTGCTCTCTTCATCCTCTGGCATGGGAGCTGGCTCGGAGCTCATCTGCCTGGCTGTGTGTTTCCTGGACGGGGCCGCCTTTACAGCTGCTTTTTGTATCTCTGCTTCTGTCTCCTTGAACCCCAGTCGGCCTCAGCAGATGGCCGCTCATACTGAGCCTAGTTCTGTTGGAGGTTTCTTCCTGTTAAAAGGGAGCTTTTCCTCTCCACTGTCTCTACAAGCATGCTTAGTGTGAGGGATTGTATTTGAGTCAATGAGTCGATGCAATCAACTGGTTTTCCTTAGATAGAAAACTTTGTATCAATTTGATTGTATGATCTGGTTGAACTGTAAGGTGCCTTGAGATGACATGTGTTGTGAATTTGGCGCTATATAAATAAACTGAATTGAATTATAATAATACACGGAATAAATATCGACATCAGCAATAGTTAGCCCCTAATGATCCATTACCATTCAAGCAGTAAATTAGTCTTGCCCATAAGGTTATTGTGTTTATACCACACTATGGCAGGATTTATTAGTTCACCTGTACATGTATATCAGAAATTAATTTTCATTCAAGCCGACAAATGTAAAAAAGATCGCTTAAAATGTGAAAACATTTCTATTGTTACCCATGAGCTTGACTTGGATTGTAACCATCAGAGTTTATTAAACTAAGTCACATCATTGTGAAACCCAAAAACTTTCTAACATCTGGCTCGCTCAATTCAATTAATGTTTCAATGGAAGCCTGGAAACCCTTGACTAGAAAGAACATCTCAATAAAAAAGACAACAAGTACACCCTCCCCTCACATTTTGCCTGTGCTGCTTCTGCATATATCTTCTGTGATGAACTGACATAGCTGCTACAAAAAAAAAAAATTAAAATTATTTTCAGAAAAATTGCATATATCCTGTTAATAAGCACAGCGAGATCATCCATCTTATAAAAACCACCTTCCATGCTCATTGATGCAACCCTTAAGGATATAGTGGAGGATTTTTTATTTTTCCAAGTGGATCATCAAAATAAGTGGTCCTGCTAACTGTCTATCATTCTGGTGATATGTTTACTTAAGGCCGTCCTACCTGATTGTCCCCAGTTAGCTATCTTTTTGTGCTCATTCCCACTTTCAGGGGTATATGTGTGACCTACGGTTTCAGCCATTCATTGAAGCTACAGTAGCCTTTCTCACTGTGGTTCTTTGAAAATGGCCAAGGGTTGTAAGAGAAAAAAGTGTCTACGAAGTGTATGACAAGAAAAGAAAGGCCTCAGAAGAGAGAAACAAGACCAGAGTGTTTTTGGGAGATTCTTTCACTATATGGCGTACACAGAAAGTACAGATCAGGCTTCCCACTGATGTCTCGGTTGCGAATTTTGTACTCGACAGGTAAAGTTTGGCATGCTATTTGGATAGATCTATTTCACATCACTACTAGTGCTTGCTCTTGCACACATTAAGTAGGCGTTTCCTCTTGGGAGCAGGTACAGGGTTGTGCATGTGCATTTTTTTAAGTGGAGAGGGCGGTTCTTTTAAGAAATTTCCGAAAATCCTCCACAATACCTTTAACAGAGCAGCTGCCATGCTTAGCTCTTAGCTTAGCCATGTCTGTTTGGATGCTCAGTGTCAATGAGAAGAAAGATGGCTCCTGGAGATGATTCTTAGGTGGCGGGCTCAGATAGTGGAGGAGGGGTTCATTCCCCTTGTGATGTCATCGGGGGGGTGTCCTACCAGACAGACTATTCTGAGCAAACAACAGCCACTAGTTAAACAAAGCAGCGACAGAGATAAACGTTTTTTTGTTTGTTTGTCATTTATGGACCTCATGCACAAGCTTTAGGACAAATATGACTTTTACACACATTCACAGAGTGAATTTTTGCATAATATGGGATCCTTTATGGTCAACTATTCTAACAACTGTTTCAAATCCTCACTGCTGCAGGCCTTAGATTATAGATTCACTACTCTAAATGGTTTTAAGAGGAATAGGTCTTTGTAAGGTTTTACTGAAGCAATTTTAGTTTTTACAGAGGTTATGATTTCTTCTAAGTGATTAAACTTTAAAGGTTTATACTGCTTGCCTTATTTTACTTTTATTTATTTATTTTTTTTAGCATTTTATTTTCATTTCACTTTCACAGTGTACAGCGCAATGAAATTCACTCTTTGTATTTAACTCGGGGTGCGGTGCCCGGGGAGCAGTGTGGGGTTAAGTGTCTTTGCTCACGGACCCAACATGGCAGTCTGTGGGAGTGTGTTTCGAACTCACAACTCTAGAATTCCAAACTCTATACCCTTATCACAAGACCACCACTGCACCCTCTTGTTTACCTCATATTTTTTAAAGCTAAAACATAAGATCTATATTAAAAGCTAATCATAATATGTTATTTGAATACATTAAATGATTTGTATGCCTTTTTATTTTTATTATCACTATATCGTGGTTCCATGACAGTTTCTATATTGTCATTGAAGGTTGATGGCCACCATTCTATACATTTACAAAGTCTCCTTTATCCAGTGGACATCTTGCAGGTGTTATTGTCATAAGAAACCCGGTCTTGTACCTCAAAAACAACACTAAACTGGTCGGGTCTATTCAATAAAACAGCTATGTTTTGACAATTCAATTGAAAATTCACTTCTCGGTCAGCCTTGTGTCTAACTGCAGCGACCCTGTCTCAGCAATGATTGGGTGGAGGAAGCGAAGGAAAAAAGGAGAAACAGTTTCAGATTATTGGCAGGTGAAAACTAAATTATATATATTAAAAAAGAAAACGTTTGGAGTCAGTGAAAAGAATTGACTCCCAGCTACAAATGCCTGCTGTTTAAAGAGCAACAGTGTCATACGTCGAAATATCTTTCAAAAAGCAACAGAAGTTTCTCACTGTGTGTTCGTCAACGAGGCTGCCTGTTCCCTAGTGGAAACTAACACGTGTGAGATTTTGCCCTTTTGCCATGTCTGTCACCATTTCTCTGATGGTATTTACGTTCAGGGCCAGTTTTCAATAGCTTTTGACGCTTTGCTCGTGCACTTGGTGCCAAGCTTGCCAGCATGTGACATTCAGAGAGGCTTGTGGAAAGGACAGCGGTCTAATGCAGTCTCCATTCTGAAAACCAATCTGAGACATGAAGCTTTGGCTTAATCCTCTTAAAGCCCTATATTATTCACAGAATGGTAACCATGTGAGCCTTAAGCTCTGGCAAACAATAAACTGAACACAAGAGTTGTACGAAATGCCACATGAAATTCAGGCCCTGTTAGGTCAGCAGTTGCACAGAGAAGATTTTACTCAATGACTTGTTCAGATAATCTTATTATTTGCAAATTAATACCTCATTATCTAATGTCAAACATGACAAGAAGTTAGCCGCCACCTGCCCAAATTCAAAAACCTAATGCTTGACACCGTTATCTCTTCTTCCTGTCCTTTTACCATACCACAGTTTTTGTATATTAGACACAACCCTCCGTCCAAAATTCTCTGGTTTAAGTTGTTACTGTTTTTGTAAATGTTTTCTCTTTTTGTTATAACGATTTTTTATTTTTACTGTCATTTCTATTTCAATTAACATTTTCGGCTAACCTCTTGCCTTTTGTACTCCCCCTCTTTATGTCTTATCTTCTTTAGATTTGATTCACATAAACTCTTGATTTTTATTCCTAATGTGTATATTCTTTGAAAACTATAAATGTCACTTCTTGCTTTGTCTAAAGAAATTCAGTTGTACCCTGACCATCATCTGTATCCCTTAAGTCATTTTGTTGTTGTAAAACCAAAATCTTGGACACATTTGAATGAGATTTTAATTTGTCTCTGAGAATTGCAAATGTTTTTTATCAATATGTCCATCAGTTTTGTATGTTATTATTAAATAAATCAGAAAAATCATGGAATTCATAAAGTTTTACCTGAGCACCTTCTTTCTTTCATGGTTTTAGTGTTATAGGCCCAAATGCAGACACAATCTGAGAACTAGGAGCAGTTAAAGATGTTTATTTTAGACTACAGACAGGCAGGAAGGCTCACGACAGGAGCTACAGGCGGGTAACGGAAAGTCCAAGTGGGGAGCACTCAGGTATGGATCACCTGTCTGCGACTCCCTGCCTTCCAATTGTAGAAGATGGATGAGCGACAGGTGGGCCAGCGGATGGGACATGTGCGGAAGCCCGGGCAGCACCGCAGCAGAGGCAGGTTGGAGGAGCAGCTAAAGGAACCAGCGTGAATCCAGGAAGGGGATTCTCTTGTCCGGCTCGGTAGTACCGAGGGGGCTTGAGGGAAACGCCAGAGCAGAATCTGAGCATCAGGGATTCAGGAACCAGTCCTCAGAGCATGGAGACTGACGGCTGAGTAGTTCAGAGCACAACGAACTGAAGGAGGAGACAAGTTAGAACCGGGAATACAGAACATCACACAAATAGGAACAAAGATCTTTAAACAGGACAGAGGCCTTGCCGTATTACAACAGTTTAACACTCTGGCGTCCTCCAGTTGACTTAAGACTCCTGTTAAGCTCAGCAGAGCAGCCTCGGCGAGCCGCGGGTGCGGGACCATGCCAACCTGTCCACGACAACTAGAGACTGACATTTTTTCGGGAATCCCATGGGTCACGGGATTCCTGTGGGATTCCCGTGGGATGGGAGTCAGTATTAGTAACGATCACGGGATTGGGACGGTACAGGATTAAACATTAGCGGGAGCAGACGGGAGCAGGAGCAAACCAATAGTAACTTCCGCTCTGAGTTTTTCACCCGCGCTCAAAAACAACAAGAATGGGAGTGGTGCAGGAGCGGGAGTCATTCTGAATGGGAGCGGGATGGGAGTGGGAGTAATTTCACCAGGAGTGGGACGGGACAGGATTTAGATTTCTACTCTGGCCCGGGATCGGGATGGGACACCATTTTTTTCTGTGGGAGTGGGACGGGACAGGAGTGAAAATCCACTCCCGTGTCAATCTCTAACGACAACCAACTGTGGGAGAGAGTGAGGATCCTAATACTTCCTAATACGTGATCCCTTTTCTTAACCACAGCTCACAACTCTGGTTCTAAAGCTCCAAGGTCTTTCATGTTTTGGCTTTCTCTTAACCATGACCTTTTTCACCTTCTTTACGACAACACAATTTAGGTTTATACACAATCCACACTTGTCTTTGTTACAGTAGGTATTCTTTTGTTGGCTTCTCTGAATAAATTTTCTTGACCCCTCATTTCAGTTTTTTTATGAACTCTCATAGGGTTTTTCAGCTATTGCACACTTTTCACATGTTGTATTTGATTAGAAAGTGCTTCATAAAATGTTTGAGGATTATACATTTCTTTTATAATCTTACACTGTTGTGAGTTGCGTCATGTTATAACATAACATGTCTGACATGTCATAGGCATGTCAGAGGGCTCAGAACATTGGATCCCAAATTCAGGCAAGATAGTCAGTGATCATTTAAAAAGTTTTTTTTTTTTATAATATGTGGCTGCTCATTAGCT
This sequence comes from Cyprinodon tularosa, assembly GCF_016077235.1. Taxonomy (NCBI): domain Eukaryota; kingdom Metazoa; phylum Chordata; class Actinopteri; order Cyprinodontiformes; family Cyprinodontidae; genus Cyprinodon; species Cyprinodon tularosa. The sequence continues at coordinate 952,501 of NW_024039418.1, read as the reverse complement.
GAGGTGGCCTCACTGGATTCTCTGCTGGAATAGAGACTCAGGTCGGTGACTTCAAAGCTCAAACGGGAAATGACAATGTGCATGTAAGCCACCAACCAGGCTAAGTTCAGTCTGTGCCCAGAAGGATTGAAGTCCAGAGGAGCGGAACTCTGTAGCTAGTTACTGAGATCCAGGAGAGAAGAAGAGCAGTGACCTTTAAGAGCCAGAGCACTACAGAGGAACTGAAGGATCCAAAAGGGTAAAGCCGGGGTCAGAAGATAGGTCCAAGGTCAAGAACAGGCGGAATCCAGGTAACAGCCCAGAAATGTAGGAAAGGCAAAACTTAGCAGAACAGGGTGGCCTCACAAGTCCCTGGGCAGAAACATGTCAGGAACAGGCTGTTGGGATCTGGAGGTTTGTCCACTTTCTCCACCAGAGGGCGCACAAGATCTCCTGGAGCATGAGCCGACCGCACCAGCTGTCTCTCATCTGCTCATCAGGAGATCCATACTTAAGGAGGAGGAGTGTTTGCCAGTAACGGTTAGCAAGCCTGAGCCTGTCTGTGAACTCTGACTTTCTGTGAACCAAACCTGATCCCGTTTTTCTCCTCTCTGCCTCCCAGGTTGATCCTGCCTAAATACCTGAAACTCTGGAGAGTTTCTCTGCCAGTGATCTGTCTGCTCGTTCTCAGTAGGACTCTGGAGAGCAGCCTCAGTCAAGTACCTGCCTGCCCGCTCTCAGAAGATTACTGGAAGGAAAACTCAATCAGTGATCTGCCTGCACTCAGTAAGCTCTGCCTCCGCCTCTGCCCTCAGCCTGCCGACAACCTCTGGACCCTCAAGGTTCCCCCCCTCTGCCGCTCTGCTCCATTTCCGAACAGGTACAGACCTGAACACTCACAACCAGCAAAAGACCTGGACCTCCACTAATCTCTCTGTCCTCCTCAGCAGTGAACCCACTCATGACCAGTCAAGCCCCCTCTTGGATCTGAACTTACTTTGTACATTTATTATTAATAAATCTTTGAACTTTTTTATCTGCCTCCGAGTGTTCTGCATGTGGGTTAGACACATTAATCCGAACATGACACAGGCAGAACTTAACACAAGGAACAATAGAGTTAGTCTCGTTTGAAGTTCGAATAATCCAGCACCAATGGCTGGGATCCGGTGGCTTATATAGCAGCAGGAACAGGCGGATCTGATGAGAGATAATGAGTACAGGGCAGAGCAAAACAGATGAAAGCAAAATGAGTTAAACCCAGCCTAAGTGACCAAGATCATAAGGAGGCATTCACAAAACAGCCAGTGGCAAACCCCCCCAAAAAATAGTAGTTGTGGACAGGCAGGGACCAATATGCAGAGTGGTAGCTCAAAATTAATTCAGGGACACCGGAACTAGTTCAGGGTTAATATACACAAATTCTACTATATCAACAGGAATAACCAGTAAGCACAACATCAACATTTTATAATCAATGAAAGACTAGATTTTCATACACTTTCTGAATGAATATATACACAACATGATACATGCATGCTGTCTACATGAATGATTTATTGTTCTGAATGACACACATTAAATGGTTAAGCAGTGCTTAATCTCTAATTACATAAAAGACTCAGAAAAATTGCAGAGACATAAAACTTTTCCTCCTCCCCCATAATGCACAAAAAAGATTTATGAAAAGACCATGAATTCTGCATTTGTCATCTTTAGTGTTAGTATATTTACATGAATTATTACATAAAGTATTTTTGCCATAGTTTTAGAGTAAATATACACATAAAATGTTAAATTAGTAAGGAAATTCCACTTGAAAGTATCACTGCTGCCAGCCTTTGTTCTGGAGGTGTTGAATTATTTCGACATGAGAACAGCATATCAACAGGTGGGAGGGGCCAAAGGGGTGGCCATGATAATTTATTGCAATGCTGTTCCTTTAGTTTTTTAGTTTGATCAAAAAAAAAGGTGAAATATTACAATTATGCTGTACATCTAGATCATAATGGGTAAAAAATACGTGCTTTTGACTTTTTATTTGTAATCCAAATAATGAATTGATGAAGGTTTGCTGGGACCTTAAAGATCAATGCATAAACAAATGACAGTTAAACATAAAAACCCTTACCCTATAATAGGAAGAGAGACTGATCATGTCACGCAGTCAATTAGTAGTTAAAGTTAATGTATTCACACAGCATTTAAATGTGGGATTTGAATATTATTTATTTTATTTATTGTTTGTAAAATAAAAAATGAGTAAATAAACGTGACTTGGTGAAGAACTGTGACATGTTTGTTCATACGAATAGAACCAAACAGACTCAAAACATGGCTCTACAAAGTATTTTCAGGACCTCAATGATGTGAGGAGAGCTGTAAGACATTACTGGAAGAAATGAGGATATTATCAGATGATTTGGATAAAGTAAAATATGAATGAGAATCCTAAAACGAACCGTTAACAACATTAAAGACTAATGCAAACAATAAGCTGTACTTGCATATTATGTCATGATCTGGCCTGTTTGCTCCTCCTTAATTAGTAATTCCTTTCACCTGTCGTTCTTCTCCCTGCCTCAATTATAATTTATTCCTGTCACCTGTTTCCTCTTGGTTATATTCAGTTCAGCCTGAGCATTCAGTGCCAGATCATTATTTGTCTTTCTGTTAGCCTCTCTGTTATTTTGATTAATTGGTTCATGTTTTGGATCATGGCGGCCAGTGGAAAGAGGGTTTTATGTTTGTCTCTTCTCCTGATCGTCCACTGTTCCTCCCCCGCGGAGTCCTCTGGGTTTTTGGCTCAATATGTGGGGAGGTTCAGTTTTTATCCAGGAAGCCTGGCTCCAGGGAGGAGACCAGTTTAAAGGTCCTGCATCAAGTTCTGGTTCCACGTCCTGTCTCGGTTACCCTCTGCCACTGAGCCTGCCCGCCTGCACCTGATCCTGTCTGCTCCTGTGCGTGACCACCTGTTCACGCTTTCGGACCCAGTCAGACTCTGAAATCTACTGGGAGCCTGTGGATGCCTAGAAGTCTGGATCCTGCCACCTGTTTCTGTTCCTGCCTGATCTGGATCCTGTCCCTGTCTGTTCTGGATCCCTGACCAGGATCGGCTTCCAGCATGTCCTCTGGGACTTCAGCACTTGGGGACATTCTAGGATTGGACTGTTTAACCAGAGTCCTGTGATTGGGCGGTGCCCTGCTCCCCATCCTGCAGTGTCCGCGGGCCACAGCTCCACTTTAGTATTTGTTTTGTTTAATAAACGTTTTGAACTTTCCTACCGACTCACTCTCCTTGAATACTGGGTCCTTCTGTCCACGTTTCATGACATATTAACAGTGATGGGCAGTAGCGCCGTTACATGTAGCGAAACTATTAGTTTAATTACATTTTCCAGTAGCTTGACCGTAGCGTCGCTGCTTTATTTATCAAGTAACTTTCCAGTAGCGACGTTATTGTTTTTATCAAGTAGCGACGTAGCGTCCACAAACGCTACAAAATCCAGGGCATTACTAAGTAATGAAACCAGGTTTTCTATTTTTGAAACAACAATCGGAGTTATTCGTTGGACATTCACGCATGAGCCTCTATTCTGCCTCTCCTGTCTCTACCTACGAAACATGCGCATGCGCACTGTAGTGGAACTCAATGTATGACACCCACAGACACACGCAGAAACACAGAGCCACGCACACAGGATGCAGGAGGAGACAGGAGCAGAGCGCCTTATCTTCAGAGATTTTGAAACTTGTTGAATCCTCTGATAAAAAGTAGATGTTTTAGTTTCAGATGTTTTAAGGCTTATTTGCACAGATAAAATTTTTTAGCTATGGAGGAACAGCTCTCCCATGTATAAAAATAAATATTAAAATAAATAAATGCTCAATAAATAAATAAGCATTCAATTATTTACCCCCCAAAATACAATGAATAAATATGTAGGTAGAAATTAAATTATACGGTGAGACATACATGTATACAGTATATATCTCTTGATTAGCTTCTTTATTTTTTCACCTTCTTTTGTAAACATTATCATTTGTTACTTGAATCAACTGTTTAATTGAGGTCTAAAGAAGTTTTCTCTAAGGGAGACCCTAAAGAAATAAGATGCCTTTTGTAGTGTTTTGTTTTCCCTAGAGATGTCCATTGAATGCAAACTCATAGCCATGTCTCCATGTGTAGAACACTACACAGTATCTTTAATTTGGTTCTAAAAACAGCAGATTGTTTATTTTTTTGTCTACTAGTAATTACTTTAGTTTCTTTATTATGCTGATCATAAAGCAATGTTTACACTGTGTTATGTCATTGGCTGATCTTTAATAAATATTTTAACCAGTGTATCAGACTCATTTTGAATTGACATTATCTTGGTACAACATTAAGTAGCTTCTGATGTAATTAAGCTACTGTTAACACATTAGTGTAACTTAGCTTGCTATAATTCTTTAGGTGGTAGCTTTGGTGTAGTGAAGCTTAATTTATTGTTGAGTAACTGATAGCTTAGCTCACTACACTGGACAAGGAGCTTGCCCAACACTGCATATTAAACGTAATAGTATGCACAAATTTATACTTCTAAATCAGTAAATTGCTGAAAAGTTTATTTAGTTCAGTTAAGTACTTTCTTGTATAATTTTTGAAGTTCATTGTATGATTGTATGCAGTATATGAAAAATCAAGCTAAGTTTCTCTGAAGATGAGAATATTGTGTAAGTACATACTGTAGTCTACGAAATTATGGGAAAGATTGCTGATTTCTGAGGCAGATAAAGCACTAAAAGCATTAATGCATTAGTAGAACAAAGACAACTTCAACCAAGTATTTTTGGCATTCATGTTCAGTTCAATGCACAGTGCAGCAGGGGACTTTTTCCGTATTTAAACACTCTTATTTATTTATGTTCACGATACAGTGCTATTTTTTAGTAGATGTAAGTCATAATCATCAAATGAGAATAAATGAACCCTTAAACTACACAATCATTCAATTATGTTTACTGAGTATGAAACAAACATATAATACACATTTGTCCAGTTTACCATGTATTTCTTTAGAAGTGCCTTTTATTTACATGTTTTAAAGATAGATTTTCTCATTAATTAGCAACCACAAAATAGACTTGAATTGGAGGCCACTGAACTTTCCTTGACTGCTGCAAAAGTGTCTTTTGACACTTTTGCAGCAGTCAATTCCTTCGGATCACACTAAAGCATTCTGGATTTGGAGTGCGGATGTTTTTAAACACCTGGATACCCATTCCAAGGCAGATGCAAATCCTTGACCCCCTCGTCGTTCTCCTGGGTTGTTAACTAAGCCCTATACTTAGCAATACAGAATTCTAAGTTGTGATAGAAATAGCTCAAGCAAAAGCTCTGTCTTGTGACCTTTTACAGAGAAATTATGTACTTATAAACCTGAAGAAAAGGTGAAGGCCAGCAGGCCTCTTGATTACCGCTCCAGCAAATAAACACTTCATGTTTAAATTCTATGTCTGTTATTGCTTGAGTGTTTATTTTGTTCAAGCAAACTCTCAGCGATCTCAAATCCATTAGGCACTGCCTAGAGCAGAGTGGCCCCTTCTGTGTTACAGCTTCTCATTGCCAAGGCACCTTGATACTCAGAAAGTTGCAGAGCCTTTTGACAAGCATAAGTGTGTTGTAATGAAGACACTTAAATAAGCTGCCGACATTCAAAGAGGCATTTATACTTTGAACTGTATCTTGTCCTCAGTAGGGAAAAGTAGACAGACAGATAACTTGGAACGAAAATAATTCAATATTATTGGCAACGCAATGCCATAATACTGTAGGTAATAACTTTATATTCGATGCCCACCCCATTGGGGATGGCGAATTGATTTGATAAATTCCAGAGTATCATATATTGTTCTTTATATACATGCCTAACAGGCTGGGTTTTAGGACAACAAATGGAAGGGTAAATCAAGCTCATCCAATAGTTAACTCTGCTCACATATGGAATAAATTCAGAACAAATTCCATTCAAAGTGAAATAATTTTATAGAAATCATTCAACTCCAATTCATACATATTTTAGTTAAAAATCTTTACTAAACTAGTGAAACTCAACTAAACTCAGCTACTATTTTCACAAGCTAAAGGGAATGAAAAATGGTTGAAAACCATTATGGTACGTCGGCGTGGGGGTGGAGGTTGGTTTAGGACCCAAAATGCAGAAGAAAGGGAGGCAGCGAAAAGTTCTTGCAGGTTTAATGAAATTAAACAAGATAACAGAAACAAAATCCTTATAAACAAAAGGCCAGGAGAAAACACACATGGGGAGCCAAGAAACAACAAAGCAACAGAACAACAAGAAACCAGCAATAAGGAACTGCAATGGTGGTGTATATATGGGGAACAGAAAAAAAAAAAGTTGAATAATGAGCTGATATGGAGCAGGTGTGAATGGAAATAACTAGAAGGGAGCCAAAAGGAAACAGGCATTAGGGGGCAGCAGAGAGTAACTCAAGAACAAAATACTGCCAGAGAACAACTACAAAGACACTGAAATAAAAAAAAAATCTAAAAATAAAAATAACCCTGACAGAAAATCAATGGATTTAATACTTGAGAACCACGTTTAGCTTGGAATAAGCTTTTAACTAATTTAGAGCAATTGAAATGTCTGTAAACCAACTCACAATGCAAATCCAAGAGGTAAATAAATCATTATTTGGTCAAATAATTTTTCATTAAATGATTTGCTTATGTAACAATCTGTAACTTTTTTGTAAATTGAGTTTTATCTTTATGTGTTTGTTCCCAAAGTATTCATTAGGGGTTGGAATCCTTTTACCTTCCTTAGGCTTTGCTAAAGAAACAATGGCGCTAGTAGTTAGCAGACACATGGGAACTCATTTGTCAATCAAATGTAAGAACCATATGGGAAAACAAACGTTATGCTTTTATTAGTGCTTAAATTTTTAATTAATTCTAGTTTGTTTTAACTTTATAGACAACATCTCAAGAGATTTCAGCATGTAGTAACTTTAGCTTCTTGTTAGTAGGCGATAGATAACATTAAACAAACTAAGTTATCAAACATCTTGGAAAACCTGAATAGTGTAGCTTTTAAGGCTCTCTTTAAGTTTCCAAGGCCGTCTAACCTTTGTTGATCTCCACTCTAGAAAGGTAAGAAGGTAAGGCATCTCAAAAGTCAAGGAAATCTTAGTGTGTCGAGCCTGCAGCAAGTATAGTAATGTCAAGATGAGAGCCTGTAGTTGCCTGGTGTCTGGTTGTCAGATTACCAATACACCCAAAATGATATCATAGCTTTTGAGATTATAATATTAATATCAGTCATCATGTGGGGGAGTCATGGTCTTGTGGTTAAAGAGCAGGACATTGCATCATGGAGTGGCTGCAAGATCATTGGTTCATAACCTTAGACTTTCACTCTGGGTCTCTGACAGGACCCTTGACCATTTAAAGGTCTCAGGGTGTTGCAAGCTTCTAACCTCTCCCTAAAGAGTGGCTTCAATGTCGACAACTAATTTATTTGTAATGAGCAAGTGCAATGTCAAAAATGATGTAATCAGAAATGTTTTTTAAATAGCAAGCTTCCAGGTTTGCATATAAAAATGTGACTCATTCTTGAAAATATGTGTTTCTCTTTTTACAAATAGGACAAGGTTTCAGAAATGTTTTAAAAGACATTTTCCTCCAGTTCTTTGATATTCTTATTTAACAACATGAATCCAGCACTTCAAATTCAGTTTTTTTTTTTTTTTTTTTTTTTAGAGCTTGTGTGTCGTGTAATGTGATTGTGATCCATCAGAACCAAGCCAACCAACTCAATACAGAATCAGTGCAGATTAAAAATAATTAAACAGAAAATTGCTAAAATGAAGACTTTGTGAGAAAACTTTGCAGTAATATAAACAAAAAAATAACCCATTTTGTTTCAATTTTAAACTTATTTAATAAATACCTTTGGGGATTTTAGTAGACATCTAAGGGTGTATTAACATTTGCCACATTTTTGCCATTTTTAACAAACCAGGATTTTTCTTTTCTTCCCTAGTGAGACCTTTTATGCAGATGTAAATAAACCCAACATAATCCTGGTTCAACCGAAAGGCCATTTCTACACAGAAATGTACATTTTACTTCTAGTATTAATGTTATCCAGCCTCAATCTGATGTGATAAAAGGAAACATATGTCGTTATGGACCTAATAAGCCACTGTAGCAAGACTTGTCAATAAAGTTAACCTTATAGTTGTCATGGTTGGTCTGATATGTCTGACCCACATGCAGAACACTCAGGAAAACAGGTCACATATAAACGTTTATTCTTAAAGGAAATAATAATCCGTAACTCCTCTAGGAAACGATCACCAGAAGAGGAGTTAGCGAGGCGAATCTCTCGAGCGGAACACGAACAATCTAGGGATTAAGGAGAGGAAACAATTAGCGGAGGAAGGTAAGAGCAGAGGGAGAAGAAGGTGAGACTCGCCGGCTTACCACTTAGGCTTGGGAACGGCCGGGGGGGGGGAACTGAGTGAACTTAGCTCTGCAGGCGGAGAGGTTCCGACAGCTGACCGGTGGAGGAGGGCGCAGGCTGGGTCCGAGCGGCGCTGGCCAAATCCTGAGACAGCAGGGGAACCAGGCGGATCCGGGGGTGGTCCTTCCACGGCCCGGTTCGGCGGTCCGCGAAGCCGAGTGGGTTTCCAGGAGCCAGAGACGAGGGATCAGCTGGGCCAGAAACGAGCTGAGGCGGAAGGCTGCTCTGCTTCGCCTGAGCCTCGGGGGAAAAAAGGCTAGCAGAACCTGGGAGACACAGAGAGCACAAGCTTAGAAAAGGGTTTGATCAGCCTGGAGACTGAGGCCTCTGAAGCATACCAACAACGGTTAATACTCTGGCGTCCTCCTGCTGTCAGAGTGCAGATCTTATAGTGCAGCCCAGCGCCGCTGAACATGCGGCGAGGGCGCGCACCCCGCCCATCAGTCAATTGCCATCAGCTGTGGAGAGAGCAGAGGGAAAAAGCAGGCCAGCAGAGACTGAGTCCTGACAATAGTGAAAACTTACCTGACAGCAAGTTTTCAGTCAGGAAAACATATGGCTTGGCCTTCAGCACACATTTGTCAATACTATTCCAGTATTTACAATAAAAGATTGTAAAATCCTTCATGAGCTGCTCTTGAGACACATAAATATTCTGCAGCTATAATAACAGAACATTTATGTAGAATTGAAAGGCAGCACTCATGACTTCTATGATAGTTCCCTCTATTTCAAAGGGGTATTAAAGAAGGTTGGCCTTCTTGGACTCACAGCAAACTCCCTAATTCGTACACTTATATATTTAGGACAATTCTATGTCTTGTTCCAATCTATTTGTATGAAATGAAAACACAAAAGAGAACCAGACAATATTCTTTGCGTTCCAATGATCAATACTGGCTTTCTGCCCCAATGTTCACACAGAACTTGAAAAGAAACTCGGCCTCCCTACAATATTGAACATTTTGTAAGAAGTCCTGAAACCCAGAGTTTGAACTTACTACGTAATTTTAAAACTAGACTGATTGTCTAAAAGATGTTTTTTTTTAACATATTTTATAATATTAAGAAGCTGCTATTTAAATATAGTATTTTACATGGATTGTTAGAAAATGTTTTTGGATTCATTTATTTCTTTATTTTTAATATTTATGGTTTATTTTTAATAAACCTGGTTAATCCGGTCTCCCTAATAGATTGTTATTGTCAGTAGTGAATTTGTTAAAGATCAATATAATAAAGATTTAATTGAAAAACAGAACCCCATGTCATGCCCCAGCAACAATCACCACAGATGGAAAAATAGATTTTGCCTTTGTTGCAGACTACAGTAAACCAGCAAACCAAATGACATTCCCTGTGTGAATAAACCCTTAAACTGAATAAGTACAGTAAAATAAGAATGGTGAGAGCTGGTGTAGCTTGATTGAACAGCGATAGCTCTATATAGAGAAGTTTCCTTTAAAAACAATCTCAGACTTTTTGTGCTACCTTTTAACTTCCCTTTTTAATCATCTAAATATCTAATACCTAACAAGGCAATTTTATTTAAGAATAAAGAGAATAAAAAGTAAAGTAAATTGCAATGACATATAGGCAACAAAAGTAGGGATGCACGATATAATCGGCCCCCTATCGGTATCGGCCTTAAAACTGAATATCGGACATCGGCCACCCCACCGATATTTAACCCGATATTTGATCAGCTTCTGAGTTTCTAAAGTCTAAAACAAAAATATATATATATATATACTACTACTTCTTCTTCTTCTTCCTTAAAAACTTATTTTTTACAGACTTAAAAACTTCTAAAGACGAGGGAAAAAATATTGATACATTAAAATATCACAATATCTTCATATGCTGATATATTGCCATTTAAAAGCACCATATCAATCTCTTTTACTAATGAAATATTGCTATATGTCATCGTTATGCTACGAAATCCCCCGAAAATTCACAAAATTTTGCCATATTTTTATATGTTGATATATTGACGCGGTATCGATCTATTTTACTAACAAAATCTCACAAGAGTTTGCAAAATATCACGAGAGTTTGTAACAAAACGATGAAATTTCACGAGATTTTGAAAGTAAAATAGATCGATACCGCGTTTTTAAAAATCAATTTGATATCAGCATATGAAAATATATTTGAGTATATTATTTTTCAAAGTGTCAGAAATGGATAACAAAACTGCTATTTTCAATGACTACTTATTTTTGTCCAGCTTTAACATCGGTATCGATATCGGTTATCGGCTACATGAGTTTTAAAATATCGGCATATCGGATATCGGACAAAATCCCAATATCGTGCATCCCTAGCAAAAAGTCTTAAAAAAGGAAACCAACTAATAATTAAATATGATGATTATTTAAAAAAAAAGTAAAATTATGAATAAAAACTCTGAAAGGAAAGTTGGACTAAAAAGTAACTAATTTGCTCTGTGATGGAGGAAGTGGGTAAGATATAAAGCTCATTGTTTTGTAATGTTACTGTTTTTCTATTTTCTCCTCGCTTTATTTGTTATATTGCTTTGAAGTCCAAGAAATAAAGCGTTTAAATAAAAGTCAATCTATTTTGTTAGAAAGCAAATTAAAAGGCCAATCGAATTCGGATTTCAAGCAGAATTCTGATCCACAGATAGTAAATCTTTAATTTATTTTGGTGCTAAGGCCATTCATTGGTTCATAGAATAACAGATGTATAATTCTCTGACATATGGTGAGACAGTTTAATGGTGTTAGAACTGGGATGCTATGCTAAAGTTACAGGGTAACTTTATTGATATGTGCAGGTAAATTTCTTTCGCAGTCTGTAAATGTTCCTCTCAAACATTTTGAACAAACAGCACTTTGGTGGAGAAAGACGAAAGGGCAAAAATATTAAAGGTAAGACATGAAGCATTGTAAAAATAGCCCAACAAGCCAATAGAGGATGTTGAATTTAGCGTCTGCTTAAGAGAGAATATTGAACTTTTAAAGTTCTTATCTTTATCTTTTTTTTATCTACAGTTTTTTTTTTTTTCTGCTAAAAATACCTTCAGCCATTGTCTATCTTTAAAACCTTACAGAACATTAAGGTACATAAAAAGCTGTATGAATGTAACATAAAATTAATTTATGTTGCTGCTTTTATAAGAAATTATTAATAGGGAACAGTATCCCAAATGTACAGCTAATAATTACCCTATAATTACTCTGGTGTTAAACAAGTGTTTATAATCTTTTCTACTATGATAGAGAGGTTCATTAATGTTGAAACACACAGTGGGGAGTTACAGTAGCAGGGCTGCAAACATTTACATAAGCCTCTGTTTTTCCTGGTGTCTTTTTCTTGATATCTGATGTCCCCTTGTAAGACCAAGATCAACCAATTAAGCTGATATATCTATTTCTACCATAAAATGAGGAATTCAGTCATTACCAAGGTTAACTCCTTTACTTTAGAAAAAATATATATTTTTTATCATCAAAGTGATAAGATCTCAGCAGTATTGATTGGTACCAGTTAGATGGAAATCTCTACACTGGAAAAACGATCTAGAAATAAGTAAAAATGTATTCAATTTAGTGTATTTACCCTTAATTTGAGTAGGTAAATGAGAAAGTTTGCCAATGAAATTAGTATTTCTACTCTTATAAGATAATATTTACTTGGAATAAGACAATACAATTGTTTTTTCTTATTTTAAATGTATATTGTCTTGTTCCATTGGCAAAATGTCTCTTTTACCTCCTCAATTCAAGAACAAATGCACTTATTTGAAGAAAAAATGACTTATCTAGATTTGGATTTTTCCAGGGTATCATCTGAGACCAAAGAAAGGGCTGCAATTATTAGGGCGGCCCGCAAACCCTTGCCACCAAATGTTAACACCTCTGTACTAACTGACACAGCAAAGCAGACTTATGATGGCTGTGAAATACTCAGTCAACATGTCAACGGAAAGCCCCAGTCAGACACAAACAGTTTGTTGCCATAACCCTGGGCTTGTGATGTTGCAAAAGAGCTGATGGTGAAGCTTTGAGAATGTTCTACTGGGAGAGGCAGAGGAGGGGTTAGATAAATATGCTATTGTTGTCATGTTATGACCAGTCTAATGAGATCTATGGAGAGTTGGGCTTCTCATTTTGTTGTATCACCCATACACTCTTCTACACAGCGAATCCACTGTGGGATTGTCCTCAGACACATCCACTCAGACGGATGGATGCATTTGCTGATGTTTCAGACAACAGCACATCATTCAGTGGCTTATTTATGGGCTACATATAAACACACCGGAGCTCTGTGATAACGGCTTACTTTATTCCCATATGCAGCAGAGGAAGAGAAGTGCATGTTTTTCAGGGTTTTTTATTTTTTATTTCAGGCATATGAATATTTTTTTTCTCTCTCCTTTCGAGTCACGTTGTATTACCTCCCTATTTTTTGGGGTTTGTTTGATTCATTTTCTTGATTTTTCTTTAAAAGAAGTAAAAATTAATTCTGATCTCTCACCCCAGAAAAGCCAGTTGTCTCTCCCTACCCTCTTGTACTCACAAGCAGGTGTACACTTCTAACACAATGCTTTCACACTTCACAAAAATTGGTTGGCTTTCTGTGCTAACACAGGCAGTAGAACAATAGGAGAGCTTGCCGAGGTCACATCCTCAATGCTGACTGCAAATTTGTCCGTTGTTTTCATTTTGACCGTGCCAGACCATCTGCTCGGCATTTGTGGACGTCAGAATGAGAATTCATACATCAGTAAAACTCTTGCTGAATGCAGTGCTGTAGCTCTTTATCCCTTTTTTGTAAGAAAAAAATAAATAAATTATATATACATATATATATATATATATATATATATATATATATATATATATATATATATATATATATATATATATATATATATATATATATATATGTTCCTATATAAGAATTTAAAGGGAAAATCAGATTTTGTATTATTGCTTTTCCCATTAAACTTTCCTTGTGCTATTTTTTCATTGTCTTTATCAGACTAAAAAGGAAAAAAAAATACGTTTTAGTTTTTCTTTTTTTTATTATATTATTATTTTTTACAACACTATTATCATATGTAATGACCACCAGTACTTTAGACAACACCATGACACCAACAGTGTTTCAAAACAGCCAAATATCTGTTTTAATTTAGATTTACATTACGCAGTGAAATTTGTAGTTTTTGGAATGCTCATATTAAAGATATTGTTATTCTGTTGTGTATAATATAAATAATGTGACTAAGAGCTGGTGCAGCTACTTGAGTTGGACTCTCAGCCATTTAAAGTTTCCAGGTTCTTCCAGTATATGATGACTTATTCACAAACAGAAATAATGGATTTATTTAAATATCCAGAAATATTTTTTATGTTAAGGAGGGATTCTACAACATTGCACGTAACATAAATTAGGCTAAACGTCACAAAATAAACTTTAGAAAAGGTTAACTACTTTTTTTTTTATACTTGAATCCCAATGCTATTGGTACATTTGACTGCACACACATTAAAATAAAACACAGTTCTGGTGTCTATGAGGGTGATTTTGTTAACAGAAAATCCCAACGTTCAGGTAGGAGTGAGTTGTTGTTACTGTCACCACATACACCTTTATGAGCTAACCTCATCTCAGCGCTTTAGGTGATCTTTGACACTGATTGCATTTTCAGCAACATTGAGCCAGAGTGGTTTTGGCACCATGTGCTGCTCTGTTAGCTATTTTATAGTTGGATATGGTTGTGTGTTCTTCCTGGTTTCCATGCATTTACTTGTCTTGTTTCAGGCAACCTCACTTCTTTAGATCCTCTTCTAAAATAAGGCTATGCCATACCCTAATATAATCAACAGGAGTCTTTATATCAACTTTGTCTTCTAGAGATTTTTGTGGACCTGGATGGTGTTTTGCACTTGCCTGTTTTTAATACCTGAGTTTGGATTGCATTGTTCTGAATGACCTTGGTTGGAACAAGTGGAAACTTGTAGCGACTTTCAGATATCCTTCGCTTTTAAAGGTCCAATGTCCGCTTCAGTATGTGTTGAAACAAACAACTACAGACCATCTGGCCTTAGATGCCACGTTGGGTCCACCAGACTCACACCTTGTAGCTTGTTTCATTGTTACAGCAACCAGTATGTTTTAAAAAAAACAATGTCATGACATGGTGTCTAACCTGACTTGGCCAGATGGATTTGCTCCGCATATCCATCTGGAAACCTTCCATTGAAGTAATTTTGGGAAGGGGCGAAAATACTGGTTAGCTGATTGGGCTATGTTGGTGATAGACGGGCCAAATAAACCAATCAGATCAACGAAGCATATGAAGTACTAACGACGACGAAAACACAACCACATGCCAGGCTACTCTTGCTGAAACCAGTCGGGAGAAGAGCAAAAACATCTTTTCCTCTGAGAAAAGCCTCCAGAGCAGTGTTTTGCTCTTCTTTCAGTGAAGAAATACTCTGTAATTCCGATAAAACTTGCTCGATAGCCACGCTAACGCTAGTTTTATAGGCTGAAGCCGCCATGTTCTTTAGACTGAACTGTCGCGCTTCTCGTTGCGTCACACCTCAACCCGCCTCAAAGCCAAAGCTGATTGGACGTTCGTTTGGTGAACGGCTCCAAATTTTCTTTAATGGAGAGTCTCCAGACTAATTAGCGAGTGAAACCTTGAAAGCTCGCAAGATCAGGATTGTCTCACGAGCCTAATGGTGTCAGCCATTTAGCAAAATATTTTTTTAAGAATTCAATTATTTTTACAATGAACACAAAGTGCAGGTTGTCCGCAATTAGTTTACCAGTTTGTAGAGTTTAGAATAACTTATTGTTTTATTTTGTTCTGTGTACTGTGATAATTGCAGGTGGAAAAAGCTGAATTCAAGACTCTCCCAAGATGTTTTTTTTATACTGTATTTTAAAGTGCTGCCTTGCAGCAAGAACGTTCTAGGTTTGATTCCCAGCCCGGGGCCTTTCTGCATTAACTTTGCATGTTCTCCCTGAGCATGCGTGGGTTCTGTCTGGGTACTCCAGCTTCCTCCCACAGTCCAAAAACATGACTGTTAGGTTAATTAGCTTCTCTAAAGTCCCCTTAGGTGTGAGTGTGTGTGAATGGTTGTTTGTCCTGTTTGTCTCTGTGTTGCCCTGCGATGGACTGGTGACCTGTCCAGGGTGGACCCCGACTCTCGCCCTTAGATAGCTGGAGATACGAACAAGCACCCCTCGTGACCCCACTTGGGATAACCATGTAAGAAAATGGATGGATGGATTGATAACCATAAATGAGCTCCTTTAAGGTATGGAATAAATCTAAAAAATACTGTTATCACAAAATAATTAAATGAAATCACCAATTACATTTTAAAACATGTTATCAGTGGTAAAGGGGAGTGGGGAGTTGAGGGATGTGGCACATATTGGTTAGGGCATAGAGCTTGGAATCTTTAGGTTCTGAGTTCAAGTCCAACTCCCACAGACTGCCACTCTGGATCTCTAAAGAAGACCCTTAACCCCACACTGCTCCCTGGGCGCTGCACAATGGCAGCCTACTGCTCCCCAAGGGGATGGGTTAAATGCAGAGGTAAATATCTCCAATGTGAGATCAATACAGTTCAATTATTATTATTAAAATTTAGCGGAATCACTACTAACTACATTTACCTCCATTAGAAACTGTGTCTGTCTGCAAAGATTCAGTTGTCAGTCTTTTAGACCTTAATAACTGAGTCCACTTAATGTCTTAGAGATGATTCATATCAATCACTCAAGCTGCACCCCTGATCCTCATGAAGTTTCCCCCCCAGATCTTTCATTCTCCATATTTTAATCACCCTCTTCCTCAGATGAAACTGGTGGGGGGCATAAAAAGCAGGCTTTCATATTCTGCTGCAAAAAATGAACTCAATTCAAATCTCCCACAAGAGCCCTACAACGGGTTATAAAGAAAGCAATGATGAAAGAGACAGAAGTTTTAAATATTTCAGACAGTTTTGTCATCTATTCACCATTCCTATATATTTAAAGTGGAGTTTTTTGGTAACACAGGTGATGAGTTGATGATATCATTGCAAAAGTATACATTTACAGCAAGATATAGTTAAATTAGCAACATTAGTAGTCTGTTTGATACACTGTCATCTTATTTAAAGTACATGAATTACATCAAGACATTACATTTTCAAGTGAACATTTTTTTAGTCCTACTAGAACCAGACAGAAATACAGAAGATAAAATCATCCCTAACCTGCTTCCTCCTGTCTTTAAAGTATTTCAAAGAAGCTTTACTTTAACTGTCTGTTTTATTGACAGAGTTTTCGAGCAGCAGCTGTCCTTTTGAACAGCAGGGTCATTTTTATCAAATAAAGGTTTAGGAAAGTTACAGAAATACTGTATGAAAATCAAATGCTTGCTTAAAGCAGATTTGTTAATATCCTCAAATATTTAGAAGAACCTTAATTGATAGTATTAGGCTAAAAGGAACCAAACTACATTGAGGGAGTGTGAAATACAATAGTGAAGGCTTTACTTGTAAAATTAAACCAAGAATAAAATAAATATTACCGTATTTTCACGACTATAAGGCGCACCTAAACGTCTTTTTTTTCCCTCAAAATGTGGGTTGCGCCCTATGGTGCGGTGCGCCCTATCTGCGGACGTTGTTGAGACCACCATGAGTATGTGAGAACCTTAAAGGGGGAAGTGTGGGCGTGGCTTGTGTATAAAAGAACAGGTATGTGCTGTATGCAGAACATTGTTGTCTTAACAACCCTGGAAATGGCAAAGAGACACGCCTATGAAGCCCAGTTTAAACTGAAGGCTATCAGCTACGCAGAGGAACATGGAAATCGAGCAGCTGCGAGAGAATTCAATATAAATGAATCAACGGTTCGCAAGTGGAGGAAGCTGGAAAACGAACTCCGACTGGTGAAGAAGACGCAGCTGAGTTTCCGCGGACATAAAGCGAGGTGGCCCGAGTTGGAGGAAAGACTGGAGCGGTGGATCGTGGAGCAAAGAACGAGTGGGGCCAGCGTTTCAACGGTCACTGTTCGACTAAAAGCAGTAAAGCTGGCGGAAGAAATGAAAATTGAAAATTTTCAAGGAGGTCCATCGTGGTGCTTCCGTTTTATGAAACGGTGCAATTTTTCCATCCGGACCAGGACTACAGTTGCTCAGCGACGTCCGGCGGATTATGATGAAAAGCTGGCGAGCTTCCACTCCTTCTGCAGCAAACACATCGCTGACAAAGTCATCCAGCCAAGCCACATCACCAACATGGACGAGGTGCCGCTCACTTTCGACATCCCGGTGAATCACACGGTGGAGAAGAAGGGGACCAGCACGGTAGCGATACACACAACGGGGTATGAAAAGGCGTCGTTTACTGTTGTGCTTGGCTGCCACGCAAATGGACAGAAACTGCCGCCTATGGTGATTTTTAAAAGAAAGACTTTGCCTAAAGAGACTTTTCCAGCTGGAGTCGTTATTAAGGCGAATGAAAAAGGCTGGATGGACGAGGGGATGATGAAAGCTTGGCTGAGGGAGGTGTATGTAAGGAGACCAGGTGGTTTTTTCCACGCATCTCCATCTCTGTTAATTTGTGATTCCATGCGTGCCCATCTCACAGCCGATGTGAAAAAAAAGGTCAAAGAAATGAACGCTGTGCTTGCTGTTATTCCGGGAGGTCTGACAAAGGAGCTTCAACCGCTCGACATCGGTGTGAACCGCCCG
This sequence comes from Cyprinodon tularosa, assembly GCF_016077235.1. NCBI lineage: Eukaryota > Metazoa > Chordata > Actinopteri > Cyprinodontiformes > Cyprinodontidae > Cyprinodon > Cyprinodon tularosa. Next base: position 934,243 of record NW_024039418.1, on the reverse strand, counting down.
TTCAAAGTAAGGCTGCGAGCGGCGTGGGAGCGATGGATGACAGACGGAGAGCACAGTTTCACTAAAAGTGGAAGGCAGCGGCGGGCAAGTTACGCCACCGTTTGCAGATGGATTGTAGATGCTTGGACTAACGTTTCTGCTGGGACTGTTGTTCGAGCTTTTGCAAAAGCCGGCATCATTTCCAAGGAGCCGCCCGGCACGGAAAGTGACTCTGACAGCGAAGAAGAAGGGGAAACCGGCATGTCGGATTTAGCGCAGCTGTTTAATTCCGAAACAGAGGATGAGGACTTTGATGGGTTTGATTAATAGTCTGTAATAAATACTTGAATAAAGCACAATCATACTCAGTTTTGCTCCCGCTCTATTTTTCTACCTGAAAAACTTAATTCAACAGCCGCCTCTGGGCCGCAGCGCATCCGGGCTCACCTCAGCAGGTGTTTTTTCATCTAAATAATCTAAATCTTTTTAAGTGAGAAAGTCCACCGGAAAATTTAATCATTACAGTCAGTTCATTCAGATTATTATCCTGCCTATGTTTTAAGTTAATTTATGCGTGAATAAACGAAGAAGAAGGGGAAACTGGCATGTCGGATTTAGCGCAGCTGTTTAATTCAGAAACAGAGGATGAGGACTTTGAGGGGTTTGATTAATACTTTGTAATAAATACTTGAATAAAGCACAATCATACTCAGTTTTGCTCCAGCTCTATTTTTCTACCTGAAAACTTAATTCAACAGCCGCCTCTGGGCCGCAGCGCATCCGGGCTCACCTCAGCAGGTGTTTTTTCATCTAAATAATCTAAATCTTTTTAAGTGAGAAAGTCCACCGGAAAATTTAATCATTGCAGTCAGTTCATCCAGATTATTATCCTGCCTATTTTTTAAGTTAATTTATGCGTCAATAAACTGTATCAGAGGAGTAAAATCCGTGTATCATTCGTTCTTTCTATTTTCAATTGTCAATCAAAAAACAAAAAATAAAAAATTGACTGGTTATTTTGTTTTTTGTTTTTTATGGTTAAACCAAAAACGAAAAAAGGATTTGTTTTTCATATATCAATTCTAAGCTCAGATCAAGAATACGAAATGGAAAAACGCAGAATTTGATTTTAATATTTAATCGGTACAGTTTACGTGACCCGGAAATAGCTCTTTGCGAGGCAGTGGGGTGATGAAGTGGCTACCATGGCGACGCTAGAACGCTGTTTGTTGTTGCTAGTTAAAAGTACAGTGCACAGAAAAGTTTCAAGAAAAAAGTTATACCTGGAAAATCCTGCTGATTTTCTCCGTTGTCATGTCCTCCTCCTTAAGAGTCACACGCTTGGATCCTCGACCGTAACTGTCCATGGCTGATAGGTCCGACTGCCTTATCTGGTGCAGCTTGATCGAACGTGGTGGGGGTAAGCATAGATATCCATAATAAAGCCTTTATTATGGATATCTATGGGGGTAAGCCAATTGTTTTTTTTAGCTAAAGCTCCACCAAACTTCCGGGTCACGTAAACTGTACCGATTAAATATTAAAATCAAACTCTGCGTTGCTGTCCGTTTTTCCATTTCGTATTCTAGATCTGAGCTTAGAATTGATATATGAAAAACAAATCCTTTTTTCGTTTTTGGTTTAACCATAAAAAACAAAAAACAAAATAACCAGTCAATTTTTTATTTTTTGTTTTTTGATTGACAATTGAAAATAGAAAGAACGAATGATACACGGATTGAGTAATCACAGCCCTGTGTCATCAGCGATGTGTCTCTCATGGCAAGCTCCCAGGTTTGAATAATACTTTGTAATAAATACACCTTGCAGCTTTATTTGCTGTGATCAGTGGGAATAAAGTAGTTTTAATATGTTTTTAAGTGAGAAAATCCACCTGAGAGGACATGTACCTGTATATAAAAAACGCGCCCTATAGTCCGGTGCGCCTTATGTGTGTGTTAAATACAGAAATGGCACACATAACTGAGAGTGCGCCTTTTAGTCCCGTGCGCCTTATGGTCGTGAAAATACGGTATATCTGGAGCCCAGTGTTGTATTGTGTCAAAAGGGCGTTTACATTTTTCAAATGCATTTTACCGTTTATGCCAGTAGATGGAAGACCTACAAAAAGAAAAATAATTACTAAATTAAAGTGCTTTTTATACAGTAAAATATAAAATATTTTAACTCAACAATTCTTTCCAAAGCAAGGTATATATGTTTTTAGAAAAATTCAGTAGAAGGAGAATTCAATATGAAAAAGACATTAAAAAAAACACAGAGATAAAAACTACATTTCAGTGCCATAAATGTTATTCAATAATTAATGAGCATTCTGTCTCCTGCAAAACTGCTGGATGAGTCTGATTATCTCTTCCCCTTATGGCTCTGATCCTGGCCTGACTTCCCATTTGGGATCTGTGGTACTCCGTACTGATTATTACGACTGACCGCATGTCTCTGGTTCTGACCCTGACTTGCTTCTTGACCATTGAGCCCTGCCAGCCCCTTGTTCTAACATATCAGCCCCCCAGCCCCCTTCCCCCAAACACACACACACAGAGCCATGTGTACACCTGGTTGACAGTTTGTATGTGCTCTACCTTGGCCACAATGTGGCTCTAACTTTGTTATACATCATCCAAAATACTTAGGTTATCCTGCATTTGTGCTGCTATAGGCCTAGACTGCTGGAGGACATAGGGAACCCTTTTCATCTCTATTCTCCCATTCTGCAGTGTTTCTTACCTCAGTCTATAACATTATGCTCTCTTTGCCTTTTCTTATCAAAGTAGCTTCATCCGTTCTGTTCCTGTTAGGCTTTGAAACCATCCTGGAGAGAAATATCGCTGTGCTGCTGCCATTGTTTTTAAGTCCATGTTGGAGCTCAGCCTGTTTTTAATTGTAGTCCTGTTTCTCTTACTGTTACTGAGTGTATGTGCTCTCTTTCATCTTCTGACATGGGAGCTGGCTCAGAGCTTGTCTGCCTGGCTGTGTGTTTCCTGTGGAGCTGATTGACAGTTGCCTCTTGTATCTCTGCATGTTTTCTTTGTCTTCCTCTGACTCCTTGAAACCCAGTCGGCCTCGGAAGATGACCGCTCAAACTTAGCCCACTGTCATGGTCTTGCGCTGATGCTTGGCAGTTTGGTTTTACTCCTGTTCACCCGTCTAATTGGCCGGGCGGCTCATTATTGTTTCCACCTGGTTCCCTCTGCTATTTATACTGTTTGTCTGCCTACCATCTGGGCCAGATTATTCCAGCTGTTTTGAGCTCTGAAAGCAGCTATGGCCGTACGTGGTGGACAATCTCCCTCCTGGATTCCTCACCTTCCTCTGGGATCAAACTGAACTCTTAACCAGGTCAGTGAATTTTCCTGTTTGGTACCTTACCAGCTTGTTTTGTTTGTGCGATTGCCATTGTGGAAAATGACTCGTGAAGATGGACCAGCTAGAGGAGCGATGTGCGCGACAATGCTGGAACCCTTTTTCCAGCCGGATACCCCCTCTTTTTCGCCGTCATATCCCTCCGTTGTTGCACAAACTTGCCCCTTGTGTTTTTCCACTTCCTGAACGCCTCAGCCATATCTAGACCCACAGGGATTATCCCTCTTTGTTGTGGCGTGGAATAACATAGCAGAGAACAATCTTCAAAATTGAGCATAAATAAAAAATGTCATACCTGCGACTTACTGCGACACACTGCTGCGGGAGGATAACCAGCCCTTTATTTTGTATAAATAAAGCTTGTTTGTAAAATCTGACCATGAAATCTATCTGCTTGAAAAGGTTCTGAGGGCGTTACACCTAGTTCTGCTTTAGGTTTCTTCCTGTTAAAAGGGAGTTTTTCCTCTCCACTGTCCCTACAAGCATGCTTGGTGTAAGGGACTGCTTCTGGACTCAGTGATTGCGACGAAAATTATTTTTATTTCTTTAATGATTAACGCCAAACTTATTAAATCCACATGAATGTATTATTTTTAGGTATAACTAATGATCTATTGATCATTCCTTGCAGACCGGACTTTTCCTTTAAGACATCTAACTGGGTGCCTATAACACTCTTGTTGGCCATGAAAGCGCATTGTTTCATGTTTAACATTTTCTGAAAGATATGGCGAAACATTTGCTAATGGCATTCTGCTTGTATTAAAGTTGTGTTTCTCTTGTCTCTTAAATGTGGACAACGCTGGTTAATTACAGAGTTTAGGAGATTTGCTTATATAAAAGCAACAGCGGATTACCAATAGAATTAGACTTGAAACTTCCAGGTTTTGAAAACAACTGGCAACACTGCATTGTTGCTAAATTAAACAGTCTTGATCCATGTTCTGAAAGCACACCACTTTGGGCTAGCACACTGAGAAGTCAATGAGTTACATGAAAAAGTAATGATATTTGTATATATATATATATATATATATATATATATATATATATATATATATATATATATATATATATATATATATATATATGTATAGACATATACATATACATATATACATATATTTTTATATATATACATATATATATATATATATATATATAAATACATATATGTATGTATACCCAAAGTGTTTTTAGATATTTTTATAATTTTATTTACCTATTCCATATTATATGTTTCATGTTGCACGATTGTACCATACAAATTCCTAGTTTGTGAACTCCTTCACTAACAATGGCAATAAACCTGATTCTGATATATATATATATACATACATATATATATATATATATATATATATATATATATATATATATATATATATATATATATATATATATATATATATATATATATATATATATATATATATATATACATGTATGTATGTATGTATGTATGTATGTATGTATGTATGTATGTATGTATGTATGTATATATGTATGTATATATATATATTGCTATATTCACCCATCTAGATGAAATCCTACATCAGAGAATAAAAAATATGTCTGATCATGTAAGTGTCTGTTTTGTTGCCTAACAGCAACTCTTAGCTTAATTAGGGCTCATGTTTAAGGGTAGCTCTGACTACAGTAAGGCAGCGCTCTGAATCACATAGCTCATTCAGTTACTGATCTGACTTTCTCAAGTAGCATAGATGAGTTTTTGAGAAGAGCAGCCCCCACAGAGCATCAATACGTGCTAAGTGCTGAATATTGACCTGAAAAATCCTTTGATGTATCTCAAATTAAGCTGATACTTTGGTCAAAAGTAAAGCAGTGTAGATTTGAAAGATGCAGTGGTCACATAAACAAATGTAAAAATTATATTGAAATTGATAAAAAAAGAAATCCTACAGAAAATTAAATACTGTAGACTTTGCATTTTTCCTTGAAAATAATCATGCAAATCAAAGGTTGACTGTAAACATTTGCACAGTGATATGTCTCTGCGGATTTCATCTGTGGTCAAAGTTGTATGAAAAATAAACTTGATTTCCAATTTAAAATCTCTGAAGAACCATCCTTTGGTTATATGTGGTCACATTCACCATATTCACTGTATCTAAGTTATCATTTTGGCTTTGTTTTAAGTGGATAGACAATGGAAATTTAGACCATTTTAAATATGAAATCCTGACCAATGATATTTCACACATGCAGAGGTAGACTCTAGGATGACCGTGAAATATAGTGCTCTGACTTTATATAATTGTTAACTTTCAAAAGTGCTTCAAACTACAAAGTTTCATCATTATTTACCCCCAGAATTACAACAGCATGTGAAAGCATAATCATTTTCTCCATATTCATCAACTGTTTATGGTTTTTCCTTCTATGCAATGACAGCACTATCAACAGTCAACATGGGAATTCTGCAAAAATGTGTTTTTTGATTGCTTCATATAGAGCAGCTGGTTTAGAACAGCTGTTCTCACAAACTATAGCAAACTCAGCAACAGAGATGATGATGAAAATGTCTTGATATCTTTAATGCATTCACACAGTATACATACCATAACAGAAACGATCTATGTTATTACTGAAACACTAATTCATCTGTCAAAGTAAACATGAACTAACGAGCCGTACACAGGGACTATATAATATATAATATAATATAATATAATATAATATAATATAATATAATATAATATAATATAATATAATATAATATAATATAATATAATATAATATAATATAATATAATATAATAGAACGTATTTATTTGTTGAACAGTTAATGTTAGAAACCAGAAAGCTTTTGATAAAGTTTTGCCAACAGTACTTAGTAGAAAGAGGTAGTTATTGTATAACATAAGACTAGTATTATAGCTGTTGTCATTGTGTTTTCTATTTTCTAAGTATGTCATTGTTAGAACTCACATTAAGTACTATTACGTAAATCTTTACAAGATAGTATCACTGTATATTTGATTCAATCCAGTCCTCCTGAAATGCTACTACGACTCAAATTTTAACCCTAAAATAACCTGCAAAGCAATAATTGTGACAATGCACTCTCATAAACCCACATGCTTTGAAATCTTTATTATAGATAACTCTAATGAAGTTTGCGGTAAACCTTAAAAAGGATAAATTCTTCTTTAATTTCTCGATCACACATGGTAATCCAGCTTTAGGTTGTGCATCATTTCCACTGGTCTAAGGTAAGGCTGGCACCAAACCTAAGGCATTTCTCCAAAACTAGTCCCATTTAACACAGGCAATCAACAGCTACCCTATCACATATGTTTTGGTCCTGTTTAATTACCAGTGCCAAAGAAGTTCAGTCTGTGGGTGTGTTTGTTTGTCCATCCATATGTGTACAGGATAACATGAAAAGTTATAAATGGACTTTTGAACTAAACCATGTGTGAGTTTTATCTAAAGATGTAAATCAATATGGGGCAAAATTTGCTGCTTTCGCAGCGGTTGTCCCTGCTCAGAGTGATTTTCTAGTTTTATATACAGTAAAACAACTACATATCATAGTTGTTGACATGCAACATTCAAACTACTATACTATGTGTAAATTCAAAATGTTGGTAATAGCAAAAAATAACATGAATATACACTGCTTGGCCAAACAAAAGTTGCCACCTGGATTCAACTAAGCAAATAGGTATGAGCCTCCTATTGGATAATTACTGCATGGGTGATTATTTTTCAGCTGGCAACAAGTTATTTAACTCCAACTGGTGCAATTACTTGCTTCTCATTTTCTAAACAACCATGTCAAAAGACACATCCCGTGGTTGTGGAAAAGATGTTAGTCTGTTTGAGAAGGGTCAAATCATTGGCATGCCTCAAGCAGAGAAAACATCTAAAGAGATTGCAGAAACGACTAAAATTGGGTTAAGAACTGTCAAACGCATTATTAAAAACTGGAAGGATAGTGGGGACCCGTCATCTCCAAGGAAGAAATGTGGCTGGGAAAAAATCCTGAATGATCGTGATTGGCGATCACTTAAACGTGTGATGAGATCAAATTAAAGAAAAACAACAGTAGAACTCAGGGCTATGTTTAATATTGAAAGTAAGAGCATTTCCACACGCACAATGCAAAGGGAACTCAAGGGATTGGGACTGAACAGCTGTGTAGCCGTAAGAAAACCATCAATCAGTGAGGCTAACCGGGAAAAAAAGGCTTCAATTTGCAGGGAGCATAGAGATTGGACTGTGGAGCAATGGAAGAAGGTCATGTGGTCTGATGAGTCCAGATTGACCCTGTTCCAGAGTGATGGGCCAATCAGGGTAAGAAGAGAGGCAGGTGAAGTGATGCACCCACCATGCCTAGTGCCTACTGTACAAGCCTGTGGGGGCGGTGTTATGATCTGGGGTTGCTGCAGTTGGTCAGGTCTAGGTTCAGCAACAGTATGTGCTCAAAGAATGAGGTCAACTGACTACCTGAATATACTGAATGATCAGGTTATTCCATCAATGGACTTTTTCTTTCCTGATGGCACAGGCATATTCCAAGATGACAATGCCAGGATTCATCTGGCTTAAATTGTGAAAGACTGGTTCAGGGAGCATGACTCATCATTTTCACACATGGATTGGCCACCACAGAGTCTAGACCTCAACCCCATTGAGAATCTTTGGGATGTGCTAGAGAGGGCTTTGCGCAGCGGTCAGACTCTACCATCATCAATGCAAGATCTTGGTGAAAAATTTATGCAACACTGGATGGAAATAAATCTTTCGACATTGCAGAAGCTTATCGAAACAATGCCACAGCGAATGCGTGCCGTAATCAAAGCTAAAGGCGGTCCAACAAAGTATTAGAGTGAGTGACCTTTTTTTTTTTGGCCAGGCAGTGTACATTAAATATAGTAATGTAAATGCATACGAGTGCACAATGTGTATAAACTAATGCATGCTTCAGTAGTCTAAACGTGAATTTCAGAACTTCTATACAAGAGATATTGCAAATTTTAACTAGGGCTGGTTCTAGACCCAGTTCTTAGTAAGGTCTGTAAAAGATCTCATGCTTTTCCATTACCCATTTCAATTAAGAGTCGTGTCAGAACCATGCCATTATATTACAACAAATTTATCCTACTGTAATTTTTGTATAGCTGTCATATAATTAAAGTGGACTGAGACAATTTAGTGTTATGAGTTATATATTTTTTTTACCCCAGTACCGCTGCAAATGGATGCTCTAAGAAAATGGATTACCACGTTCCTTTATTAATACTGCTTTAAACAACAGGCAGTGCCTGTAAATGCTTCTTAATCCTTCCATTTCCATCCAATTTAAGCCTGTTTTGTGGTTGCCATGACCTGGATGACTGAGAATTTACACAGGCATGAAAAATAGAGTTAAACAACTTTGGAGCACAGTTTTTAAGCAGCACCTCTTGAAAAAGGCTGGTATTAAAAAAGAATGAATAATTAAATAAATACATAAATAAAACTGCATGAAAAAAAGAATTAGATATGTTTGATTCCAAAAATAATTATTGAATGTTTTTTATCCTAAATATATCTGGATTTAAACTTAATTAAAATGATTGTAGGGTTTAAGGTGTAAAATGCCAGAACAAGGACCCACATTTGATTCAGACACAACACAGAATTCAACTAAATTCCATTTATTTATATAGCATCAATTCACAAAATGTCATCTCAAAGCACTTTATAGAGACAATTCAACCTGATCATACAGTCGGATTGGTTAAATTTTTCTAAGAAACACTAGCTGATTGCATCGACTTATTGACTCAACAGCAATCCCTCACACCAAGCATGTTTGCATCAACAGTGGAGAAGAAAAACTCCCTTTTAATAAGATAAAACCTTCAGCAGAAACAGGCTCAGTGTGAGCAGCCATCTGCTGAGGCCGACTGGGGTTTAAGGAGACAGAAGCAGACATAGAGAAAGAAGAAAAGATACAAGAGAACAGTCAAATAGCTCCACAGGTAGCCCTGTCCAGGAAACACAGCCAGACAGATGAGCTTCAAACCAACTTCCATGTCAGAAGATGAAAGAGAGCACATACACTTAGTAACAGTAAGAGGAACAGGACTACACATAAAAATGGCCACGCTTTAACATCTACTGTATAAACAAAGGTGTAGATGGCAGCAGCACAGATATTACTTGTTTTTCGAGTGTCACAGCAGAACAGGAACAGATCAGATGAAGCTACTATGATGATAAAAATCAGAAGGAGCACAAAATAAGAGGTTAAACTAACAAATACTACAGAATGGGCAAACAGAGATGGAATGAAGCAAAATGATGAAAAGTGGTCCTTATGTCCTCCAGCAGTCTAAGCCTATAGCAGCATAACTATAGAGATAGCTCAGGATAACCTGAGCCACTCTATAAGCTTTATCAAAAAAGAAAGTTTTAAGCCTAGCCCTAAAAGTAGACAGGGTGTCTGCCTCATGGACTAAAACTGGTAGTTGGTTCCACAGGAGAGGAGCCTGATAACTAAAAGATCTGCCTCCCATTCTACTGTAAGGAATTAAAAAAAAACACTACTAAACCTGCAGATTGAGAGCGAAGTGCTTTGATAGGGATATCATAGGCAATCATATCACTGATATGATGAAGATTGGTCACTTAAGGCTTTATATGTGAGAAGGAGGATTTTAAATTCCATTCTGATAGTAAAGAATTGCAATAGTCCAGCCTTGAAGTAAAAAATGCATTGCCTAGTTTCTCAGCATCAGTCCTGGACAGGATATTTCCAATTTTTGCAATATTCCAGAGATGAAAGAAGAACATTCTAGAAACTTCTTTTATACGGGGTTTAAATGAAAGGTCCTGATAAAAAAAACACCAAAATTGTTTATTATCTTAGGTCAGTTTAATGCCATCTAAATGAAGTGACTGAATAATCGGCTTCTTTTTCAAAGCCTCTGGTCCAAAGACAATAATTTATGTTTTTTCTGCATTCAGAATCAGAAAGTTTAGAGTCATCCAGGTTTTTATGAAGGGTATAAAGATTTATATTAAAAGTTCAGTAGATGCTGCTGATGCAGAGGAGACAGAAACCGTCTCCCGACAGAAACCGACAGTTTTAGCATTTTATTTTAAGCAATTCTTACCTAACGAGTTTTGCAAAAGCCAAACCTGAGAAGCATCTCAGGATAAAAGGACTATTTCACTCAATATAACAAAAAGTTTTTTCAGTACAGGATTTACAAATATACCTTTAATGAGCAATCATAAATGGGAGCAGAGAGTAAAGCCCTCTTCCACATTAAGCTTACACGTTTTTTCAGTCATACAAAAAAAAAGTTTCATGCAGCAGTGCTCACTTGCACGTGCAGGACTCAACCATGCATCACCTCTTATTTTGAAAAATACTCTCCCTGTATCTGACTGTGTGGCCCATATGCTTTTTATAGATGAATGCATTTTGCTCAGTCATTCATCACAAATAGACTCGATCCCTATATCTGATGGACAGTGAAGGGAAGCTGTCTGTCAAAATTCAGTGCCACAGAGTTGGTGGAAATTTCCACACTTACTGGATTCTATTTGTGATGGAATGTAGGACGCACAGATGAAGCCGTTTGTGTGAATGATGGGTAATGGGAACATCTAGTTCACATGCAAGGATCAATTTAAAAGGTACAACAATTTATATTGTATTCTTTAATGCATAATTTTACATCTTCACAGATTTTTTGTTTAACTGGTTTCCCATATTTAGTTGTAAAACAAATGGTTTATGAAAAGATAGCATCCCTGTCCCAACATTAACTCCTGTCTGTCTGTCTGTCTGTCTAGAGAGAGAGATGATGAGTGTGTGTTTGTGTGTGCCTTCTAAACCACTGAGAGCTTTGAGACAATGACCCATGCATTTATAACAGCTAAAATGGTTTCTCTCATAGGGAACAAAGACGCCACGCTAATTAACAAGAAAATATGATCACAGCAGGGAGTGTTATGCTTTGGGCTCTTTTCAGATTAAGGATGTTACACACTAGAAATAACTGCAGCCTCTGCTTTATCACTGTTCACAGCGCAAGTCTGCCTAAGAAGTTGAGCCAGACAAAGCAAGATTGATTTATGCTACGACACACAACCAGAGAAGAACTGATCCATCAGACAGAAAAATAATGAATATTAGAAATGATGGATGGATGGATGGATGGATGGATGGATGGATGGATGGATGGATGGATGGATGGATGATGGATGGATGATGGATGGATGGATGGATGGATAGATGATGGATGGATGGATGGATGGATGGATGGATAGATGATGGATGGATGGATGATGGATGGATGGATGGATAGATGATGGATGATGGATGGATGGATGATGGATGGATGATGGATGGATGGATGGATGGATTGATGATGGATGGATGGATGGATGGATGAATGATGGATGGATGGATGGATGGATGATGGATGGATGGATGATGGATGGATGGATGATGGATGATAGATGGATGGATGGATGGATGGATGGATGGATGGATGGATGATGGATGGATGGATGGATGGATGGATGGATGATGGATGGATGGATGGATGGATGATGGATGGATGGATAGATGGATGGATGGATGGATAGATGATGGATGGATGGATAGATGGATGGATGGATAGATGATGGATGATGGATGGATGGATGATGGATGGATGGATAATGGATGGATGGATGGATGGATGGATGGATTGATGATGGATGGATGGATGGATGAATGATGGATGGATGATGGATGATGGATGGATGGATGGATGGATTGATGATGGATGGATGGATGGATGGATGGATGATGGATGATGGATGGATGGATGGATGGATGGATGGATGGATGGATGGATGATGGATGGATGATGGATGGATGGATGGATGGATGGATGGATTGATGATGGATGGATGGATGGATGAATGATGGATGGATGATGGATGATGGATGGATGGATGGATGGATGGATGGATGGATGGATGGATTGATGATGGATGGATGGATGGATGGATTGATGATGGATGGATGGATGAATGATGGATGGATGATGGATGATGGATGGATGGATGGATGGATGATGGATGGATGGATGGATGGATGGATGATGGATGGATGATGGATGGATGGATGGATGGATGGATGGATGGATAGATGATGGATGGATGGATGGATAGATGGATGGATGGATGATGGATGGATGGATGGATGGATTGATGATGGATGGATGGATGGATGAATGATGGATGGATGATGGATGATGGATGGATGGATGGATTGATGATGGATGGATGGATGGATGGATGGATGGATGGATTGATGATGGATGGATGGATGGATGGATGAGGGATGGATGGATGGATTGATGATGGATGGATGGATGGATGGATGGATGATGGATGGATGATGGATGGATGGATGGATGGATTGATGATGGATGGATGGATGGATGAATGATGGATGGATGATGGATGGATTGATGATGGATGGATGGATGGATGGATGGATGGATTGATGATGGATGGATGGATGGATGGATGGATGGATGATGGATGGATGGATGGATGGATGGATGGATGGATGATGGATGATGGATGGATGGATGGATGGATGGATGATGGATGGATGATGGATGGATGGATGGATGGATGGATGGATGGATTGATGATAGATGGATGGATGGATGGATGGATGGATGAATGATGGATGGATGATGGATGTATGGATTGATGATGGATGGATGGATGATGGATGGATGATGGATGGATGGATGATGGATGGATGATGGATGGATGGATGGATGGATGGATTGATGATGGATGGATGGATGGATGGATGATGGATGGATGGATGGATGGATGATGGATGGATGGATGGATGGATGATGGATGATGGATGATGGATGGATGGATGGATGATGGATGGATGATGGATGGATGGATGGATTGATGATGGATGGATGGATGGATGGATTGATGATAGATGGATGGATGGATGAATGATGGATGGATGATGGATGGATGGATGGATGGATGGATGATGGATGGATGGATGATGGATGGATGGATGATGGATGGATGGATTGATGATGGATGGATGGATGGATGAATGATGGATGGATGATGGATGAATGGATTGATGATGGATGGATGGATGGATGGATGGATGGATGGATGGATGATGGATGATGGATGGATGGATGATGGATGGATGATGAATGATGGATGGATGATGGATGATGGATGGATGGATGGATTGATGATGGATGGATGGATGGATGATGGATGGATGGATGATGGATGGATGGATGGATGGATGGATGGATGGATGGATGAATGATGGATGATGGATGGATGGATGGATTGATGATGGATGGATGGATGGATGATGGATGGATGGATGGATGGATGGATGATGGATGATGGATGATGGATGGATGGATGGATGGATGGATGATGGATGGATGATGGATGATGGATGGATGGATGGATGGATTGATGATGGATGGATGGATGATGGATGGATGGATGGATGGATGATGGATGGATGATGGATGGATGGATGGATTGATGATGGATGGATGGATGGATGGATGATGGATGGATGGATGATGGATGGATGGATGATGGATGATGGATGGATGGATGGATGGATGATGGATGGATGGATGGATGGATGGATGGATTGATGATGGATGGATGGATGAATGATGGATGGATGATGGATGATGGATGGATGGATGGATTGATGATGGATGGATGGATGATGGATGGATGATGGATGGATGGATGGATGGATGATGGATGGATGATGGATGGATGGATTGATGATGGATGGATGGATGGATGAATGATGGATGGATGATGGATGGATGGATGGATGGATTGATGATGGATGATGGATGGATGGATGATGGATGGATGGATGATGGATGGATGATGGATGGATGGATGGATGATGGATGGATGATGGATGGATGGATGGATGGATGATGGATGGATGATGGATGGATGGATGGATGATGGATGGATGATGGATGGATGGATGGATGGATGGATTGATGATGGATGGATGGATGGATGGATGGATGAATGATGGATGGATGATGGATGATGGATGGATGGATGGATTGATGATGGATGGATGGATGGATGGATGATGGATGGATGGATGATGGATGATGGATGGATGGATGGATGGATGGATGGATGATGGATGGATGGATGGATGAGTGGGGAGTGTTGGCTTAGTTCGTTAGAGCAGTGCGCTGCTCTGAGAAGGTTGCAAGTACCCGGTTCGATCCCCACAGCCTGCACTCTGGGTCCCTGAGCAAGACCCTTAACCCCACACTGCTCCCCGGGGTACCACACAATGGTGGCCCCCTGCTACCCAAGGGGATGGGTTAAATGCAGAGGTAAATTTCTCCGATATGAGATCAATAAAGTTCAGTTACTATTAATTATTGTTATGAACATCTGCTCATGGTTAATAGTGATCATAGAGTATTAAACTTTTATTGTCATGGTAAAATTAAATCACACTACCGTATTTGTAATTACAGGTTTTTTTTTCCTGTGGCTTGTGTTTATCAGCACATGTAATATATACAAAAATGCAAACCTCTACAAATTAGGAGTTTTTGTGCCATCTTTGTCAATTACTTTAGGCCAGCTGTATATTTAGGTTTATATATTTCAGTAAGCCTGATGTTCTGGGAAGTTGTTATAAAAACACCACTGCACCTTTTGTCCAACGGGTGTCGGTAGTGGGACAGAAGACCATATCTTTACAGAATGACAGAAGCTCATATATTTTCTTATTCCCTAAGTTTTAATTGGATATATAAGCAGAAAAACGATTCAATAGATATCTTACTTTTACTTTTTAACAAGGCTGCATCTGGATAGAGTTGTAGCTTTACTGCTGCATGATTAATTTACAAGCGCTACACACTGGTAAATTAATTTTACACATCTATAACTTAAACATAGACACAATTTTTTGTAAGAAACGTATTAGAATAAAGAAACAAGCTGAGTGGGCAAGCATATAAAGTTGTATTATTACATCATCTATTTTATCAAAAGAAAAAATTTACTTAGTGTAAAAGATTTCTTCCTGTTAAAAGGGAGTTTTTCCTCTCCACTGTCGCTACAAGCATGCTTAGTGTGAGGGATTGCATTTAAGTCAATGAGTCGATGCAATCAACTGGTTTTTCCTTAGATAGAAAACTTTGAATCAATTTGACTGGATGATCTGGTTGAACTGTAAAGTGCCTTGAGATGACTTGTGTTGTGAATTGGCGCTATAGAAATAAACTGAATTGAATTGGATCTAACCAGAAGCACCAACATTGAACAAAGAGGCAGAAGAACTAGACTACAAATCAAAAGTGGAAGTAGCATAGTCTGACCATTGATATTATGTAGAAAATAGGGCTGCATGATTTTGGAAAACCATTCAATGATGGAAAATGTCAGTAGAAATGAATAAAGGAAACTGTATAAAGATTTGGATTAGCCCTTACTAATAACATTCTTCATTTTCTTCACCACTACAGTACATAATGCCCCCACCACTTTTAGAAGCTTTGACTCTTAAAATATGACATCCTATTGTAATTGTATGCAAGCAGCACATTAAGGTGGTAATGTAATGATAATACTGATTTCATACTTTGAAACCTATTGGGGAAGCTTGGGTCCTACGTTTTAAATAAATGCTACAGTAGTAGCTATTTAAAATTTCCCCACTTTCCTTTATGGGCCCTTCGCTGGTCCTTGGTTGGTCCCTTACAATTCCTTTTTAAACATCAATCTTTGTACTAAAATATTCTTTCTGTCATGATTTGTAGACATTAAGATCTAAAGAGAAGCACCATCTGTCCCTGACCCCGAATTCAGCGAAAGGATTGAGTCAGAGTAAAAAAAAATAAAAATACACGCCCAGGAGAAGGAGGGGGTCACTCCAATGGCTGGAAGTTGAAGAGGATTTTGCTGGGAATCACAGATTGGGGCTGCCATTGGGCATGTGTTTGACTGGAAAGGGCCATTTTGAATGGCTGCTACTGCACTTTGATATGTATTATTTACCAAAGGATAGCCAGAGATCATGTACAAAGTAAAGTTAAAATGTTATTTCCTGATGCTGTTATAATGCTATGCTAGGTGACTCTGAATGAAGCAACAACAGCAGAGACCAAAGAGCATTCTTAAGCATTTATTTATAGTGATGGTTTTGAGGATCAGGAATAGCATTAGGTATGTGGAGGCAGCTTGGTTGGATCAGCTCTGAGGAGAAAAGGGAAGAAGTATGCGTTTCCAGGAGGAAGCAAGTTACCCAGTGAGACTGTTACTGAGTTCGATTTCAGGGGCTGCGTTGTCCGAGGGCCGGATTTCAGAAAGATGACATAGCGCCATGGCCTGTTCGGATTGCAAGAATCCTCAAATGCAGCCTTCTTTTTGCCCATTTTGAAGGACAGGTCCGGTGTTTCCTACGTAGCCTCGGATATCCCGGGATTCATTGCGAGACCAAGCAAGCCGGCTGCTCCGTGCTCAGAGGAAAATGGTACTTGGTGCCGAACAGTGGTGAATACTGGAAGTGCAGTTTAATATGATACAATTATGCAAATAGTTCCGTCTGAAATTATTGAAAATAGTTGCTAGGTGACAGAGCGTAGGGGCAGTGACCTCGGAAGACTGGACCTGTCTGAATCCACAGCGAAAACTCTTCTGGTCTCCTTATTTTCATGGACCTTGAGGGATCCAGTCCAGGTAGATCACATCCTTGAGGATTCAGCCTCTGAATTGGAACACACCCTGTGGTTGGTAGGCCTTGCAGTTTATTGACAGGATGTTGACAAATCCAGAGTGGCGTAAGGCAGACACCGTACTCCATCGGTGCGCCTATGGAAACCAGGTGTACTAAATCCAGCTGAAATTAGGTCTGCAGCTGTCTTTAAGAGAATGTGAGTTAGATCAAAGATTAATTAATTCAGCCAACAATAGTAGATCATCTTAATGTCTAAACAGCCTAAAATAAACTTTCCCTAATCCTTCTCTTGATTGAAAACGTAAAGGAGTTGCTTTTTATTTTTCTGAAAAGAACTAGTAATCAAAAGTTACGATTTATGTATTTGACCTGTGAACCAAAAGCACTTTGTGAAAATTATGTAGCATTAAAAAGTTTTAAAATGATTTATCAATTTTTTGTCATGACATTCAAAATCACCTTCATGTTCTCCAGAGGAGCGTTCTAAATTACATACTTTGTCCTTCTGGGTTTAATCAAGCTTTAACTGGACACTTGGCAAAACCTTTTACTTGAAATTTCTAAAGCATTCCCTTTCTTTCTTTTATCATTTATGCTGTTTTACCGATTTTGCCTGTACAGCACTTTGATCAGAATTTTGTTGTTTTAAAAATTGCTCTCTAAATAAAATGGGATGAGTTAATGTGTATAAAAAATTAATTGAAGCAGTGCAACATGTTTCTTTTATGACCTGTAGCCTTATTCATGTTACCAATAATTCTACAATACTGTTGAAACCTTGATGTAGTTCATTCTTCTGTGGTAGGGAGAGGTTTTAAAGATGTGTGTCTTATACTTGAAGTGCCGAATACTCAGTTCTGATGCAAATACTGTCTTCAGATCAGATATGGCTTAAAGGTACAGTGAGTATCAGACTAGAGACTTTGAGGAAATTAGTGAATTATGGTGCTGAGTGTTGGCTGGGAGGTGAATTAGGACACAACAGTATGAATTGGGAATCAATTAGTCCAAAACCAAACCAAAACAACAACAAACAAAAAACATTATGGTAAATAATCTCAGAATGGGCTGGTGATAGATTCATGTTTCTGCTCTAGCATATCTTCACTCTGCATTACTTATTTTACAAATACCAGTTTAACAATAAACTCTAGTAGAAAAACTGAAAGACACTGAAAGAAATTCCTTCTAAGCAAACATTAGCAGTTAATCAGATGTAATAACTTTTAATGTAAAAAAAAAAAACGTTCATTGCAAGTTAATTGTAAATTGGTCATTTGCTTGCATCCGATGGTCAGACTCTAATGTCTATAATCTAACTAAAAAACTAACATTTATATTTCCCTTACATTTGTCTTCTGTTTTGTTTTGTTTTTTCCATTTCCCTCCTCCTGTTTTTTTCAAAAGTTGTTTTTGAAAAGTATACATATATCTTGCTTATTCTGAATGGAGCAGTGCCAGCGCGGTCTTAGCAAAGTTGCAAAAATCCTGAGGTGCATGACCACGGGGGGTGGGGACGGTGCTATTCTGCCACTGTTGGTATGCACCACCTTACCCACAGTTTAAAGGCATACCATGCAAAATTTTTCAGTTAATTAATGTGTTCCATAACGTTTTGGATTATTAAATGAGTAATTTCAGGTCGAACAAAGGTTTTCTCGGCCCCCTGGTGGTCTGTAGAGGAAATACTGTACTTGCAATCGCAGGAGCCCTCGGCCCGCACCCACAGGCTCACAAGTCTCGTGCATCGCGAGAGTCGGTCTTGCTTTACGGCGAGAATTTGGCTAACTACAATCTTTGTTATTTAGACACATGCATAACAAATATTGTATGAAAACATGCTAAATTTTCAAACTCGAAAATTGGAATAAAATATTCACTTACCGCAGTAGACATGGTGATTTGTTGCGTTCGCCTGTCTGCTAAGCTCAAAACAACCGCTGAGCATATTTACGACAGTGCACTTTTACTTCTGCCCTCTGGGGGGAGCCTCGCTGGAAAATCAACACCGGTTGCATAGTATACCTTTAATGCTGGTTTAAACAGGCTTAAGCCTTGATTGGTCAGGGTCATATGTAGCTTCAAAGGGGTGATCAACATTTGATCATGCGCGGGGCTATAAGCCCTCTGAAAACCGATCCGGGCTGAGTTGGTACCAAGCTTGAATCAGTTAATCATGTCGAGCTTGGTTGCTTTACACATCACTCTAGCGGCGTTCCTCACCTCCTATTGACATTAATGGTACTACTGCTCTCTAGTAGAAAAACTTTGTGATTATGTTTTTGTGGTGGTCCGTCCAGTATTTCCAAAAAAAATCTTCACAAAAGGACTTACATCAAGTCTCAAAAATATACCAAAAAGACTTAATAATACTACTTAGCGATAGTTTCAAGGTGTTGCTTTATTGTATGTCTCGTACCATGTCTTTCGGTTGTGCTGTTCTTTTTGCATCTCGTTACAGGTAATGAAGCAGACTGAAAATGTTTTGCCATTGTCTCCTTTCTATCTCCTCTTTCTTTCATCTTATTTTTTTCTTATTTTTTCCTTTTTCTTCTTCTGCTTTTCTGCTCTATTTACATTGCAGTGTCCATATGAAGTGTAAAACTGCATAATTATAATAAAGCAATTTATATGCATGAAACAAGTGGAGCAATATGGCAATTGCCATACTGCTACACTTGTGAAAGTAAAATCTGTTGGGCTCTTTTTGGCATCAAGACGATTATTATTATTGCCACATTGCCAGACAGGACACTGTTCAAAAAAAAAATTATATATATATATATATATATATACCAAAATGTGCCCTAAGGAAATCAACTAAGGCATACCCTAACTTAGGGTAATAAACAAAAAACAAAAAAAGACCTCACACAAGCCTACCCAAACAAGGAGGGGTGGGAGATGAGACAAAGACAAACAATGCATACACATAAACTAATTCAAACCAATACATTTTGACTACAACACAACTATCAAAAGAAAAAAAAAATAACACCAAAAATGTTTTGTTATGCCATAAGTAGAGAGAGAGAAACATACTCTAACATTCAGTCCCCTGCTTCCAGCAGCCTGATGGTACATTCCACTTCGTGGTTTGCCTTTCAACCAGTCCTCTCCAATCAGCTAGTCCTTCAAACTCAGCAAAGAAAAGTAGTTAATATTTCAAATGAGCACCCATAATAGTAAACAACCTAATGTCAAAGAAACACCACAAAAGTGTGAAATTATAAATGTATTGTGTGAAGACCTTTAAATAAAGAAATACTAACACAGAGTAAAAGATGGAGGAAACTCCACAGTTTTGTTCCATCCAACATCACCTGGATAGCATCCTCGGCCCAAATTCCAATAAGAGCCTCAGTCTCGGCCTCATCCCAAGTCGCACCATGCTCTTTTGAAGCCATTTTTAAAAATGTAGTGTTAAGAAGATTTCGATTACTGGACGTTTCTCAATTCAAGTCCGTTCTTGGCGAGAACGCAGGAAGATCGGACTTGACGAGAACGCGAGCACGCAAGCACGTATGTGTATTGGAGCAGAAGCGTACTCGTGACGTCATCACAGGCAACGTTGTTTAGCATTTCTTTAACAGTCAAAACTATTTATTCCCTACACAAAACATTTTGAAAACAATATTTTTAATTTCTAAAGCTTAAAAAAAATTTACAAAAAATTACCGAACCGCAAAAAACCGCCATCAGAACGAGCGGTAGTTCACACATAACTAGACCGAGAGAAGTGCACTACAGACGGGGTAAATTTAGCCCTGGCTGCGGTTACCCTCGGAGGTCTGCTGGTCACTCTGGTCCGCTCAACGTCGGACTTTTTTTTTTTATTTCGCACTAACACTGTAAACAGACCACACAGGGAGGCTTCAATGTATAATGTTATCGCCTCAAACGATTTCAAAACGTACTTTTGAAGAACAACAGCAGCAGAAAAGGGAATGTTTAACTTACCACTGTGAGCGCTGTCTCGAATCAAGCTGCGGCCGCGGGGCATTCTGGGGAAGCGGTCAGTCTGAAGAACGCACAAGTCTGCTCTGATGCATGCTCGATAAAGAGGGCGGGGTGAGAACAACATCCGGGGATTTGATGCGTTCTCGATCTGGCGTTCTCGAGAATTGGAACGGTACTCGGGCTGAGGCTGATGACGTGTCACGAGCACAAGAGAACGCTCAAGAACGCATATTGAGAAACGCCCACTGTTTACAGTTCTTCTTCTTCTGTTTTTTGGCGGTTGGAAAGCAACTTACTGATGTGCATTACTGCCAGCTGCTGGAAGCTGACTTTAAATAGGAGATGATGCTGTCTGCTCATTCGCTCTTTATTATTAAACAACCGAGCCACAACTGAACTGCGCCCAGCCCTACTGTTGAACAGGTTAAGCGCGGTTTGGTTGCATCTGGCATGGTCCAGTTCAGTTTGCTTGCTATTTACACTCAACAAGTATCTCGGTTACCATGCTTAGACCGCTCTCAGCACAGTTTCAAAAGGGTAGAGTAAATATGGCTATAATATCAACCATGACTTGTCTGATTTATTCTTTCCTAAAGCTCCACTTTAATTGACATCCTAACCTTTAAATTACCAGAAATGTTTGACGATTTGGTAATCATTGTCACAATTTTATATTCTTTTTTTTAACCTTAACATTTACACCATAAGGATTATGATTGATTTTTTTTATAAGCAGCAGAGATATTAGCAAATCCATCAAAGGAATATTTTTAGTCCTTTCACAAAACAGAACTGATGTTTCTGAATGTCACAGACATTCAGTGATGAGACAGGTTTAGTAGAAAGACACTGAGGATTTCCTGTGATGGTGGTGAAAAGCTATGCCTATGGAGCAGATACATTATGCAACAACAGGTCTGAGGCACTAACCACTCTGATTTAATAGGCAGATTCCTGTCTCTCAGCCACTCTTTGATGGATCTTTATGTTTGCCTATGCACACTATGTGACACCCAACTGTATTTACTGGTTAATAAAATCAAAATGTCTTCATAAAAATCTGGTTAAGGAAATAGAAAGTAATCTACAAAGGCCATGGTGTGTAAAATTGGATTTTCCATAGGAGCCACAGAGAGGAACAGTTGTCGATAGAGGTGGATGAGCACTAGTGTGTTTATCATTTGCTTTTTAAATGCAAAATAAAAAATAAAAAAGGAGCTGTTTATTAGGAATAATAGGTTATAGTTCGCCATGTGCTCGCATTGTTTGGACATCATGGTCACTGGGAAACCAGCAGTACAGTCTCACTTTTTTCTTACTATATAAATAGTATGCATTAATTCTAAATGAACATGGCAGACTAGTAAATCTATCTAGAATAAGTGCCAATTGTTCCGTACATTGCAGTTACATTATTGTCACTGATTCAATTTCCTCTTAAATCAAGCACTTCTCCAGAGATTTCTTAAATTAGATGTATCTTATTTATCCATCCAACCATCCATCCATCCATTTTCTTAGACGCTTGTCCCGAGTGGGGTCACGAGGGGTGCTGGTGCCTATCTCCAGTAGTCAATGGGCAAGAGGCGGGGTCCACCCTGGACAGGTCGCCAGTCCATCGCAGGGCAACACAGAGACAAACAGGACAAACAACCATTCATGCACACACTCACACCTGAGACGCTGATTAACCTAACAGTCATGTTTCTGGACTGTGGGAGGAAGCCGGAGTACCCGGAGAGAACCCATGCATGCTCAGGGAGAACATGCAAACTCCATGACCCTGAGGCAGGAATCGAACCCAGAACCTTGCTACCCACTGTGCCACTGAGCAGTATGTTTCTTATTTATATGTATTTTTATTGAATATAATGTTCTGTATGATCATAGGTGAAACTCGACTTTAAAGGTTACATTTTTTTTTTTAAATGTCTGAACATTTTTATCTCTCTACTATTATATATTAATTTATCCTATTTAGTCATTATAAAAGTTTTCACTCAGTCTGTTTCTCTCTCAAGGCCACAGAATTCTCTGCAGGATGGTGTTTATAGACCAGACTTAGCTTCTTCCCATAACAAACTAGATTTTTTTCTCAAGGTTTATTCATAACATGTTACTTTTTATCCAAAGTGTGTCTAATTTATTATGACTCTGACTACTTTCCATTGTTGTAAGAAAGGGGGAACGAACGCTGTCCAGAACAGAGCAGAATGCTGTGCCATAATAACCTGACTCCGCCAGATGGATTTGCTCCGCATATCCATCTGGAAACCTTCCGTTGAAGTAATTTTAAGAAGGGGCGAAAATACTGGTTAGCTGATTGGCCTATGTTGGTGATAGACGGGCCAAATAAACCAATCAGATCAACGAAGCATATGACGTACTAACAGATCGATGACGAAAACACAACCACAAGCCAGGCTACTCTTGCCGAAACCAGTCGGGAGAAGAGCAAAAACATCTTTTCCTCTGAGAAAAGCCTCCAGAGCAGTGTTTTGCTCTTCTTTCAGTGAAGAAATACTCTGTAATTCCGATAAAACTTGCTCGATAGCCATGCTAACGCTAGTTTCATCGGCTGAAGCCGCCATGGTTTTTAGACTGAACTATCGCGCTTCTTGTTGCGTCACACCTCAACCCGCCTACGGAAAGTAGCCAGACTGATTTGCGAGTGAAACCTTGAAAGCTCGCGAGATCAGGATGGTCTCACGAGGCTAGTGCCATAAGGTCTTCATGATGAACTGTTCTCTCTTTGCAAAGATATGAATAAATGTGCCGACTGAGTGAAATCCATCGATCTCCGTTTATTTAACTAGGATGAATAGTTGAATACTTTTTTCCCACGACAAAAAACAATGAATCTAATCTTCTTGCTTCTGAAAAAAATCTTATGAAATGCTTATGAAAAAAATCTCTGAACTGTAAAGTTCTGGGAGCATTTCAGAGCTGTAAGACCAGGTCAGTTGATGGAGTTAGGAAGCTGTAAGGCACGACCATGAGAACAGATGAATCTGGAGTTGTACCAGTTTTGTGGCATGGTTAGAGGATCCAAAAAAACCTCCAAATTCTTTATGTTTTAAAACTAATCCCCTCTCTGTCTTACTTTTCCATAGTATGTGGTGCATAAAAATGTTGTATAATTCATGTTTTACAAGTGAGTTATATGTATCATGTTAAATCCCTGCCAAAAACTGTAAATATGTTAACACTCATTAGGTCACAGAAGAAGTTTTCTATCTGTATGTAAAGGACAAATTTGCAGGTGAGCCTCGTAATGCAAACTGACTCAGTTATTTAGGAAAACTGTAAAAGTACCAGAATGAACGATATGTTTTATATATGCATATTTTAAGCTAATGTCTTCCTGACCCTGTTGGAAGATCTGCAGGAGACACATCAGCTGCTATCTTAATAAGGCTGAGATGAAAAGATAATTCTCACTCCTTACTGTCAGTGTCTGAGAAACAAGAATTAAGCTACAGGCTGAAAATCTTTTAGAACTTGACACTTGCATAACATATGAATTATATTAACGGGTCTTTATATTCATAAAATATCTATATGCAATATGGCATTGACTAAGCCTTTTCCTGGTCACAAAGGCGGACTTGTTCAAATAATGAACTAATTGCAAAGTAATCTATTTCCTTTGAGCCAGGGCATTAGATCAAACATACTCCATTAAAGCGAAACCTCAATGAGACACATACCAATGTTCCTTTGCTAGACATAATCAGAATAATGCAGCAGTCTCAATCATGACAGAAATGATTATTTAGGACTTCAAAGGGTCAAGAGCAGAACTCTATATGACAGGAAAAAATGTCACGTTCCAGGCTAGAAATGGTAATTTTATTTTATTTTTTCCCTACTTGCTTCTATTCTGTTTTATCTTCCTGTATTTTAATCATGTAAAGCACTTTGCATTGTCTTTGTACTGAATTGTGCTATACTAATAAATTTGCCTTGCCTACTGAAGAGTTTTCAGTGCAAACTTTATCAAAGAAATTTCTTTCTGCTTAATCCGTGTCTAACCCCACAATCTAATGATAGGTTAGATAATATGTTTTCTCACATTTCTAATGGCTAGCTTATACATTTAAACCCAGTGATGCAATTTACAGTTTTAGAAAGGAAAAAACAAAACAAAAAAAAAACTAGGCCATATTGTTTTCTTAACATATTAGGTCAATTTTTATTCCATTTTATCTGTGTGTGGTAATAAGCATACTGGTGCCTATCTACTGCAGTTTTTAAATCAGTGACAGGCTAGAACCTGAAAAGAAAGCCACTCCATTAAACAATGTAACAGAGACACACTGGACAAACTAAACATACAGTTTAAAGAAATTAAGTAACATAATTACTTTTCGATTGTTGGGTGTGGGAAAAAATCTTTTCAGAGATGTATCAAGATTTTTGGCTGCTGATATAATATTGATTTTTCAGTTCCTAGTATTGATTTTGTTTAAAACAAAAACATTTTTAAAGAAAAAAACATTTTTACCTAAAACAATGAGGGAAAATGGGCCCCCTAGTGGTAGTGGTAGATGTGAACTGACTCAAACTCCAATTAAACCCTAGTAAATTTCTCCACTGTGAGATCAATAAAGTCAATTAATCAATCAATAAAAAAAACAGCAACATGGATACCAAAACAAATACTCAATATCTACTGATGAACATACGCAGCGCTTGCTGTTTTTATCTATACATTTGATTTCGATAGCTGGAAAATATATCACAACATATACTGATAATGCAATATAGTGATAATATCCCATTGTGAAACAAGTATTGTGATATGTATCGCTTCACGACGCCCATGCCAATACTCACCACTAACTACGAGAGGCAGCCAGAGTACCTTAAAGAAATGGCCGGTCTGAAAGGGTTCAGAAACAACTTTGGTTTGGTGGCAAACTTTTTCTATATTTCAGTTTTATTTACGTAAAAAGAAACACACAAAACTAAAAAGAAGGATTAACTTACTTGACTTCTTAAGTAAAGCACAACCATCCATCTCCCAGTCAATATATCCAACCAATGATGCGCAAGCATCACAGCAGTGACCTCCTTGCTCGCCAAATTTTTAATCCACCTTCTACATTCTTGCTAGATGCCATTGTTTAGTTGACCATTTAAACTAACCAGGTTAACATGCACAGTTTAGTTTACTCCATTGACTGGTTTTAAACCCGGTTATCACATTTCAGCCTTGTAATACCGGAATGGGAGTGTCCAAACTGTGTGCAGCAGTCCATATGTCATGGAGCAAAGAAAGAATTCGGCTAACATCTCAAGAAGGTTATTTATCTTGGCTAGCTGCTGCCCCAGGCAGAGAACAGCAAAGCACTTAATAGCCAACAAGTGACATCTTTTTTCAAATGATTCAACAGTCATCTAAAAACAGAACTGACCAATGGCCTGTAGCTATTGTTAGTGTCTAGCGTGACTTATGGCATCATGTCACTGCAGCCGCACAGGGGCAAAAACGGGCTCAGCATAAATTAAAGTCTCTCAAAATAACCATGAGCCCAGTGAAAGAGAAAAATAACACAAAAGGAGAGCTTAGTTTGGCTCTACGATGAGAATTCTGGTGATAAGCCAAAAAGATGTTGCCGTTCTAGTTTTAAATACTTAAATTATAATCAAAAAGTTGTGTAAATAGTTGAATTAATTGATTCTACTGTAAACTAAAGATACACAAATTGTTTTAATGTGCTTATTCAGCTTTGAATTATGCTATAATTCGAAAAGTGTGCCTCTATGATGTGTTATGTATCCCTGGCTGACCCGTTTTTTATGCTTTATTAATCACTTTCCAGTTTATATGCATTTTGATACCATACATACTGTATAGTAAAATATCAAGCAGTTGGTATGCTGCCTGCCGATACAAGCTGTTAATGGGAGAGGGAGTGGCCTGTGACCAATTTAATGATTTAGAACCACAAAAAAAAAAATAATAATAATTCAATATAAATAAAAATATAATATGATTTTAAAGAGAAAGAAAAATAATACATGGTTTCCATTTTGAACAAAATAAAGTTTGAAGACTGTTTGCCATATCATGCTGTACTGTATGAAATATTTCTATTCAGACCCCCTGAGCAAGTATTTGTACACCATCTTACTTACTCTACAAAAACCGCCTCAAGTCTTTCTAAATATTAGTTATAAGTTTAAACTTCCCTGCAGAGGAAAAGCAACATTGCACCAAGATGTTATCGCAAAACTTTTCAGGTTAATATCTGTTTAAATATGTGAAAAACCAAAAACAGCTTTGTGTTTATCAAAGATCCCAACAGAATACCATTAAGCTTGTGTTCAAATAGATAGAAAAAAAAATAAAAAAAAAAATAAGGCTAGGTTTTTAAGAAAATGAAATAATAAATAAAAAACTACTTTTTACATACCTATATTAAAAGGGGTTTCATTAAAATAAATGTATTGCTGTTTTCAAAGCCCATATTTTCAATTCATTTAAATATTAGATAACAAAGATGGCTTTCTTTTTTCTGACTGTTGGGAATAATTTTGCATAGAATGATTCCTTAGAAACTGTTTATTAGAAACTGAAGACTATTAAGGACAACTCTGGACAGCCTGTTCATCAAATTGTGATAGAATATATATATATATATATATATATATATATATATATATATATATATATATATATATATATATATATATATATATATATATATATATATATATATATATATATAATCACATCTACAGGAACTCTTCGGAGAATTCATTTACCTTTAGTTTTATTAGATTTTTTTAAGGTTAGCCCTTAAACAAATGCCAAAAAACCTCAGTTGGTCTTTATGTGTTCAACAAAGTAAGAAAGTTATCAAAATAAAATGTTTTACAATTTATTTCTAAATTAACATGTCTACAAGATGACACCAACAGAATCATGTAGGCAAGTGTTGCAGCAAATTTATTATATTCACCTGACAATCTCTCAGCTGTGCTGGGCTGGAAGCCACTGGAATAGTTTAGAGGTTCACATTAACTGACAGATCATAGCCTTAGAAAATGTTTAAACGTGGCTGCATAAGTATAGAGCTGACACGGCCCCCTCTGTGAAGCCAGTGGAAAGTGTAATGAAGCTGCTCCAGCAGGAGAGCTGCTCTCATCCAGTGCCAAAGCACACATAACTGCACTAAGGGACTTTTGGCACATATTCGTCAAGACAGGTTTTGTTGAAATCCAAAGGTCTACAGTGTAGAGATAAGATGCCTCCTGTCACAGCAAGGCGGACTGCTGGCTATTTCACTCAGTCCTTCAGGGAGAACTGCATATACCTTTTGAAGCCGTCTCAATCTTTAGTTCTCTTTTATGGGATTACCTTACGAGCATGTTTTAATAACCTAAGCCTCTATATGGGCACAAATGTGCTCATGAGAGACAGGTCTGCAATGTGTGGATGACATTTCAGCAAGCCTATGCCTTCTGATTTTGATCAAATATCTTTTTTATTACTTCCTGTTACTAGTTGCAACTATTTACAAGATCCTTATACACAATTAGTTAAGGGAAAAAAATTTGAAAGGCACCAAATGGGCTGCAGCCTTAAATGATTAGTTGAACATGTTGGCCTAAATATGCTTTTATTTTACTATTAGCTTAAGAATTGCTGTTTGTGAAATACAAAAAAACTCATAATTACTTCAAAAATTATATGGTTTTTGTTAGAGTTTTCTTTCAATTCAATTCACCTTTTTTCTATAGCGCCAATTCACATCATGTCATCTCAAGGCACTTTACAGTTCAACCAGATCATCCAGTCAGATTGATTCAAAGTTTTCTAAGGAAAACAAGTTGATTGCATCGACTCATTGACTCTTCAGCAATCCCTCACACTAAGCATGCTTGTAGCGACAGTGGAGAGGAAAAACTCCCTTTTAACAGGAAGAAACCTCCAGCAGAACCAGGCTCAGTGTGAGCGGCCATCTGCCGTCTGCCATCATGGAGGTCACCATTTGTTCACCTTTGCAATGCATGTTGGGTTGATGATAAGGTTAAATATTTTTGGAAAGGAACCAGCAGAGTAAACACAGAGTAAAAATCATCACTGAAGTTGACTTTTTATGGAACTGAATCTGACTAGTGAAAATTTGGGCAATGCCTCACTGCATCACTGGTGCAACATTTTTATGACCCATTTATAAGTATATGTTGACACAAACAAATAAGACCTGCTTGTAATCTGCTGTTTACTCTATTGGCTAGAGCTAACACAAAATAAAAGATCTACCTTGAAATTAAAACAAATCAGAATATAACGTATCTTTGTGCCCCACGATAGACTGGTGACATGTCCAGGGTGTACCCCTCCTCCCACCCATTGACAGCTGGAGATAGGTAACCTGACTCCGCCAGATGGATTTGCAGCGCATATCCGTCTGGAAACCTTCAGTTGAAGTAATTTTGGGAAGGGGCGAAAATACTGGTTAGCTGATTGGCCTATGTTGGTGATAGACGGGCCAAATAAACCAATCAGATCAACGAAGCATATGACGTACTAACGGAGCGATGACGAAAACACAACCACAAGCCAGACACAAGCCAACTGATAGATCAAACTCTTGCCGAAACCAGTCGGGAGAAGAGCAAAAACATATTTTCCTCTGAGAAAAGCCTCCAGAGCAGTGTTTTGCTCTTCTTTCAGTGAAGAAATACTCTGTAATTCCAATAAAACTTGCTCGATAGCCACACTAACTCTAGTTTCATTGGCTGAAGCCGCCATGTTCTTTAGACTGAACTGTCGCGCTTCTCGTTGCGTCACATCTCAACCCGCCTCAAAGCCAACGCTGATTGGACGTTCGTTTGGTGAACGGCTCCAAATTTTCTTTAACGGAAAGTCCCCAGACTGATCTGCGAGTGAAATCTTGAAAGCTCGCGAGATCAGGATGGTCTCACGAGGCTAGGTGATAGGCACCAGCACCCCTAACGACCCCAGCAGGGATAAACATGAAGAAAATGGATGGATGGATGGATGGATGGATGTAGCTTTGTCACATACTGTATCTACAGGGAGCTTGTAGACGCAAAACATCTGCTTGGAGATTTTCTGCATCTTCAAGCAGCGTCTTTGGCCAATTCCCTCCTCTTCCTCCATTTAGTCGTTCTCATCTTACTTACCTCTTTTGCTTTCTACATTGTCATTAGTTCACTCCAGTTCAAACTGAATAAGTTTAACGTTACTCATTGCTGTTTTAGCCGGACTGATTTAGTGCTACATGACGTGTAATATTTAATTCAAGAAAAATGCCTTGCTGTGCAAAAAATATAGCAAAACTAAATAACATACTTTTTTTCTGTCTTGTTTTAACATCAAAATGAAATAATTCTCAAACAAAGTCCATTGCTGCCATTAAGGATCCCTTTAAGAATCTGATAGAGTTTCAAAATATGCCAACTGTTCTTAAAGAAAATAACCATTATTTAAAGTTTTACTCTTGGCTTCCTACTGTCATTTGGGGGCAAAAGTAGCGTATATCTGGATAAGAACACGAAGTCACAGTAAAACTCAGTTTATACATTTTAAAGCAAGGATCAAATAATCATAGACTGTTTTTTTTTTACCATGTTTAATTTTCTTACAAACAGAACTCAGATGGTTATACAACCTCAAAGATTTCCAAAGGAATGCTGAAATGTCCACATCTGAAAGGTTAACATGTCATAAAGCAGGGGTCATTAACGTTTTCCAGGCCAAGGACCCCCAAACTGATGACAAGATGGAGCGGGGACCCCCTAATTATATATATTGTATGAAATTGTGTTATATCAACCGGTCCTATAGTCACTCTATTACAGATGGAGTAATGTAAGGAAAGTAATTTCTCCCTGGGATAATTAAAGTATTTCTGATTCTGATTCCTGGTTGATGGGACAGGTGTTGTGAAGGAAACGGTGCCCAGCTTGAAAGAGCTCCTGTGTGTCGCTGAATGTGTGCATTGATGACTTAAAGACATCTTTTGCCTCCATTTATCTGTTTACTACAGTGTGTTGAATTCATGTTAATGTGGATTTAAAGACATTTCAATTCAGGAGGGAATATAAAAAAAAAAAAAAATGAATCAACCAAAAGTTTCGCGACCGCCATGCAGTACCTCCGCGGACCCCCTAGGGGTCATGGACCCCCTGTCATAAAGTTTTGATATCCTTTATGACATAAAGGATATCAAAACCTTTATGACATAAAGGATATCAAAACCTTTATGACATAAAGGATATCAAAACTTTTATTCTCAATACATCTCCTATAACTGAACTTTGGCCTTGTGCATTTTTTATTCTGGCTGCAATAATGTTAATATTCCTGCAAAATGACAAAGAAAATGATTATTTTCTTTGGTTTGCTGTTGTTTCTTGTAGAGGTAGGCAGCTGACCTTTGTTGACTTCTGTTACAAGGATCAACCTTTCATATGTGCTTTATGCTCCCAGGGAGTTCAACTTTGTTTGCACTTTCCGCTTAAAGACAATTCTCCTCCTTTTTCCATAAATAATCTTTGCTCCTTCTTATCACTAGCCTTTAGTCAAGCGTTTCTGCTTACTTTGATAGATAAAACAAACCTTCTTGATTTAAAATAACAAATGGATTTTAAAAACCCAATGTAGCTCTTCCCTTCCAGTTTTCCGCCTCACCTTTCTCCCCAACTGAAGGCTCTTTAGTGTATACGGTGTCTACTCTGACACCTCAGCTGATGTTTCCCCAACTTACGCTGCTGTTGAAGAAAGAGAGCTGGGTGCCTTTCAGGAAGAGTTAAAAGGGCTGAATCACTGAGGCTTTTCATGTATTCCTTTCATCTTTGCTGTAGAGTGGAATATATTCCATTAGATTACCACAATTTTCATTAAATTACTATTACCTCTGAGCAGCCGCTTGAAAAATGTAGTCTATATGCAATGAGTAATGTTTTGCAAGCTTTACATTAGATACAATGCGTCTCTGCTGACTGCGGCTGTTAGGTTTCAGCAACATAAAATTTGTCATTCTCAACAGGAGCATGCTCACCTTACCTCTGGTATCGTTTCATCTAAAGCAATCTGAACAAATTTGCACCACATAGCATTACTGATATACTGCAGATGGATTCATTGAAGGGAACATTTCCATCAATATTCTCTGTTTTTCTTATGCTCAACTCATATAATCTCCTTCTTTTAATGGAACTTGGTAGAGGAAAGAATCTCATTAGTCTTCATTCTTTTATGTTTTATGTATTTTGTCTTTTTATCCGTGTTAAGACAAATATATGGTGTTCTCTTAATGTTATACTCTCTAATCAGACCTCAGCATTTTCTCTGACGATTGATAAACACTCAGAGGTCCACAGTAATTGCAGGGGGAAAATAAATTGCCACTAGGTGTAGCTGAAGTATTCGGGTACCAACTCAAGTATTACAGCTATCCATAGTGGAGCTTTAAGGTGCTTTGCAGGATGATTTTTACCCTGCTTATAACTCCAAACAGGTTTGTGGTCTGGTAGAGGCATTTTAACATTCATTCATTATTTTGCTGTCTGTACAGCTAAAAATTATGAACAGGGATTGTAAATAGCACTAATTAAGTGCTGCCTGTTTGTAGATATGATATAGCACATAGTTATTAAGCACTTTGGACTCAAAGCTCATTTGTTCATAACAGGGAAAAAAACACAGCAAAGGATTGAGTAAGTTAAAAGTGGCCAGACTGTGATGCCTAATATCTAGGACCAAATATTGGATATTCCTGGTGTGCAGTGGTCAGTATCTGTCCAACGTTGTCCAAGGATAGAACCATTATAAATGGCTCTTAAATGTCATGTTCGGTTTAAGGTTCCTAACCCACATGCAGAAAACACGGAAACAGGAGAAAAGTTCAAAGGTGTATTGAACAAACACAGTTAAATAAAGAACTGATCCAAGGGATAATCAGATCCAGGACTGGTCACGACTGGGTTCACTGTTCTGGAGTTTGAGCAGAGCGGGGGAACCAGGAGGGTCCAGAGGCTGTCGGCAGGCTGAGGGCTTGGTGGAGGCAGAGCTTGGTTTGAGTATTTGCAGATCACAGATTTGAGTTTCCCTTTCAGGTCTTTGACAGGTTTGATTCTCCAGGGTTCTTCAGAGATCAGACTGACAGATTTCCAACAGAGAAACTCTTCAAGGTTTTAGGCAGGTTCAATCATAACTGGCAAACACTCTGGCGCTGGAGTGATGTCCTCTGCCTCCTTAAATACTGGTCTCCTGATGAGCAAACGAGCCGCAGGTGGTGCAGTCAGCCCCAGCTCCAGGAGACATAGAACGCCCTCTGGTGGAGAAAAGTGGACAGACCTCCAGATCCCAACATTAAAGGCCACAGACCAGCTCCAGACTCCTGGCATTATCAGCACTATCAGCTGATAATGCTGACTGGTCTCTGTGGTCAATGTTGAAAATAAAACATCGCCTACCTTGCCAGTGAAGCAATAGCCCGCTTGGACTGACGTTTGCTTTGGTTAACAGGGCATACATTATAAGAAGAAAGCAAGTTGGCAGAGGCATTATGATGCTTTGATCAAACAAGGCTCCATCCAGAGTATTTATAGGGTTTTATATCCCACCAAGGCAATTCCATTACTTAACTAGAGCTGTCTCTAGAGCTGCTTTTTGATTTGTTTTTAAATAAGACAAATCAAGTTTTTAATTTTAAACAACAAGAAAGTCAGAGAACCACACCACTGTGTTACTATAAGTAGTTAATGCAATAGATTTTTAATTTTCCTTGTTTTTTTGTGTCCAGTCTTTATGGATGTTTATAGTGTATTCATCTTTTTAAACTACCCAAATGATAATATCTAGAAAAGAATGAGAAACAATATATTTCTATCTGTTAATAATTCTCAATTAGTTTATTTATGCTCTGTAAAGTGACCTTGAGTGTCCAGAAAAGCACTGTTAAATACAATTTATTATTATTTATTATTTCATTGGTACGATTTTGGAAAATATGATTTTAAAATGTTGACACAGTCATACACGAGTATGATTTTTCTTTTAATCACTAGGATATTTTAAAAGGCAGCGGGGGTTTGGGGTTCAGTGGAAATATTGTGTGTGATAACAGCCAATGGTAAAACTGGTTTTATGAATTGAACTGCGGCTAACATCTTGGAACTGTACCACAGCACAGCTTATGGTAAGAGGTCAGATTTAGTTTTTGTCCCAATGCTTCAGAGCTCCTTTGAACAACAAAGTGGAACCAACGGACTACTTGATAGGTGGTCATAACCCAAACCTAATGTCACGAAGCGGAGACAGAAGGACCCAGTATTCAAGGAGAGACAGTCAGTAGGAAAGTTCAAAACATTTATTAACAAAACAAAAACTAAAGTGGAGCTGTGGAGCGCGGACACTGCAGGATGGGGAGCGGGGCACCGCACCATCACAGAACTCTGGTTTAACAGTCCAGTCCAAGAATGTCCCCAAATGCTGCAGTCCCAGAGGACATGCTGGAAGCCAATCCTGGTCAAGGATCCAGAACAGACAGGAACAGGATCCAGATCAGGCAGGAACAGAACAGGTGGCAGGATCCAGACTTCCAGGCATCCACAGGCTCCCAGGAGGGTTCAGAGTCTGACTGGGACCAGAAGCATGACCAGGCGGTCATGTACAGGAGCAGACAGGATCAGGTGCAGATGAGCAGGCTCAGTGGAAGAGGGTAGCCAAGACGGGAGGTGGAACCAGAACTTGATGCAAGACTTTAAACTGGTCTCCTCCCTGGAGCCGGGCTTACTGGAATAAAAACTGAACCTCCCCCCATAATGAGCCAAAAACCCAGAGGACTCCGCGGAGGAGGAACAGTGGACGATCAGGAGACAAGACAAACACAAAAACCCTCTTTCCACTGGCTGCCAGTATCATTCGATCCAGGACACGAACCAAGGAATAAAAACTAACAGACTAACAGAAAGACAAATAATGATCTGGCCCTGAATGCTCAGGCTGAACTGAATATAAACCAGAGGAAACAGGTGAGGAATAAATTATAATTGAGGCAGGGAGGGAAAACGGCACGTGAAAGGAATTACTAATTAAGGAGGAGCAAACAGGCCAGGTCATGACACCTAAATGCTTTTTCGATTTTCAGAATTTCTTAATCTTATATATCAATAAATTATTTCTTATAATTTCCATGTCTGATAAGCCCTTTTCAGGAACAGGGATGAGCCCAACGTGAAAACAGTAGTTGGTGGGAAAAAAGCAGGGTTCACCCCTTATAGATATTCTGTATCGTATGTACAATTGTCATACCTAAAGTAGTTTGGTACTCTCAGTTGAAATTCATATTTCTGGACGTCAGGGTCTTTTTCATAGATCTAATTTCAATGAATGATGAATATTTTTAAATCATGCTTTCACTGTCAGTAGAAATTTTGCTTACTGGCATAAGCTGTCCTGCTTAAAAAGGCTGATAGACATTGGTCATAACCAACATTAACTCCTAGCAATGTTCTTCCTTTTCCTCTGCCCTGTGGCTCCATATCCGTCCCGCGTTAGGTCTGCATTATTCACTCTCTGGCAGCCTGCTCTGAGACAGTGGGGGAGGTATGTTAGCGCGCTGATTGTGCCATCTTTTCTTCTTTTCAAATCACCAGCTTCTGCTCTCCAATTGTACCAATCACCAGGAGGGTGGGATAGAGTGGCCGACATTTGACCTGATTTTGCACAGATCTATGACCGCTAGCTCGGTGTCGGGCCTTAACGCAATGCGTATGACTTAAAGTGACACTTGCCTGAAGCTCCCTTGGAGGCGCAAAGCTTGGTTGGCAATCTGAAACCATATATGACAAGCAGGGAAGAGAGCTTGCGAGGATGCAGAGTGTTTGTCAGAAAGATAGCAAGGAAAGACGAATATAAAGAAATTATTTGCTTTTCTCTCAGCTGTACACTGTCTATCCCCTATAGGTTGGCTTGATTGGCTGTCTGCCTTTGTGGCTGATGTGCTGGTTCCTTCACTTTAGCAATTGTCCTTGGATCTGTAACCCTTTGATGGTAAGTGGCACTGTGTGAGAGAGAGGACATTAAAAAGAGCCCTTGAAAATGTTAAATCCGACCACAGAGGCCAGCTGCAAAGATTTTATTGCTTTTTTTCAATCCAATTTTCCTTGATGTCACAAACCCAAATCCAATCCATATGAGAATAATGATAATTTGCCAGCTGACAGGGTCATTACTGGACCCATGTTGTCCACATGTGCTGTTTTTGCAATTATTCTTTATACAAAATATTTTTCACCGAAGTAGTTGGTTACAAATTATGTTTGTGGTAAATTGAGTAAAACATGATAACATGCAGCAAATCATTAAAAACCCATTCAGCAGATTTTATCTGTATTTAGGAACAGCCGATGCTATGTATTATCTATGCTAACGTCAAGCTAAACACTGATTTCATCTCAGTCCCAGGTAACGTTATGTTTTTTTGTTTGTTTGTTTTTGGTTTGTTTGTTTTTGGTTTGCCTTTTTTCTTAGATGATAACAACTGTAAATAGGTAAGCTTTAAAATTTAGTATTTGCTCAGGTCTTGAAAAAATACTAGACTGCATTGAAACTAATCTTTCTCAGTGA
This sequence comes from Cyprinodon tularosa, assembly GCF_016077235.1. NCBI lineage: Eukaryota > Metazoa > Chordata > Actinopteri > Cyprinodontiformes > Cyprinodontidae > Cyprinodon > Cyprinodon tularosa. The sequence goes on along the minus strand of NW_024039418.1, from coordinate 897,516 downwards.
ATCAATGGAGAAAAAACGGAGAAAAAAAAACAAAACACTGTTCCTACAACATGTGCCCCCCCCCCCCCCCCCCCCCCTTTATATTAACAGTTCCATTTTATATTGTATTTTACTATTGTTTTGTTTTTTGGATGGTCCAACTATGTTAAGATCTCCACAGATATACACTATATACACTTATTGCCAATGCTTTCTTCATACAATGACCGGTTTTGTGTCCCTTTTTCACATCACTTTAAGAAGTTAAAGAAAAGGATGCAAACTGTGACAGCATTTCAATTTCCGGTTCCACTTGCAATTTGACTTTACAAATCACTCAACAGGATAAATTGTATACTATAAATCCTTCTAGTTTAGTTATAAGAAGTAGCTCCAAACCTACATGACTTTTCCAAGACTTTCTTCCTGTCTGTTTTTGCAAATCTGTACACAAAAGGTAAACAGAAGCATGACGTCAAGCAATAATGCCAAGTGGTAAAATCACAACTTGTATCGTTATAAGGGTAAAAGAATCATTTGAATTGTTTTAGGAAACATTACAACCACAGGGCAATGTTAAAGCTAAGAATAATAAAATCCCTTGTAGCTCCTTTTTTTTTAAAGTCTTTAAACCAGCAGAGAATAGTCAACATCTTGAGTATTTGCAGAACCGCATACCATGAAATAATGAGTTCTTTGATCAAACTGCTGATCCTATGTGGTTAATATCATACGATGATCTGAAGATATTACATCATTTTTGAGGAATCATAAAATATTAAAACTAATTCATGTGTGGAGAACAATTTAGCTGGAAACCGCATATATTATGCGTAATACCAGTCTGGAAAAAAGACCCCCCAAAAAATCTTTTTTTTGTCAATCTTAATATGATATGCTTTGTGCATCAATCTCAACTGCTTATGCTGACCTTCCTTTTTTCTGACATTCATGGGTTGGAAAAATCTTTCTCAATTTTAAATCTGAATAGGTTGTTTATTAAAATATGCAAAATAACAGATTAAAGTCTGAATCAGTTACATATATGTACCAGACATATTGAGTTGACTTTGTTTTGCCTTTATTAACAGTTCAAACAGTATGTAATGTGTTTAAAATGAGAAATTTTATTAAAAATTTATTTGACATATTTTAATATCAGGGAAAATCTATGCAAGTTCCATTTGCAGCGGTTTTATGAAGCTTATAGTTAAAATTTTCATTAAAAAACACTTATTTTAAATGACTCATTTATATCAGGTTAAAAAATCCAAAAATCTTACATTAAACCACTAAATTTGTATGTATGAAAGCAGATTGAGTAAACATAATATTACAAAGCGTTTTTTTTTTATTTGGCTTCAATTCATAAGCAGTAGCAATCCTTTAATCTGAGTAAAGAGTGTCATCTCTAAGGCGTGGCCTGTTCTTTGGCTCTTTTAAGTTAATCTCTAAAAATATCTGTATAGTGTATAACCAAAATACCCTTGGTTTGTAAAACTCTACTTGATGACATGATATGCCATTCAAGATTCATAATGGATGTCAGGGTTCGGTTGTGGTTTGAGGACCCAAATGCAGAGGCAGAGAGGCTGAGGAGATTTCTTGCAGTTTAATGGGGAGAAAACGGTAAACAAAGGCAGGAATAAAAAAAACCAACTAATAATGTAAACCAACCAGAACCATGGAGACATCAGGGGGAAAATAATCACGAGGAGCCATGGAGAGACAAGGTAGGACGAAAACAGCAACGACAAGGAACCAACAAAGAGTGACAGCAGAGGGCGAGTATATGTAGCTGACTGAGACAAAGGCAGGGTTAACGAGCAGATAAGGAGCAGGTGTGAGTAGAGACAACGAGGAAGCCAAGGGGAAAGGAACACACACAAGAGGGCAAAAGAGGACAACAACAGAAAAACCTGAGAACTAACATAAATCTAAAAACTACAACAAAATAGGAATTAAACCATTAAAACTAGAAAACAAGGAGAAAAGTAAAGCACAACAGAACCAAAACCATGATAATGGATGAATGAGTTGCCTTGGCCAGCCAAACTGACGTACAATGGATGAATATGGGTTGGCTCTAAAACAGTCACTGCCCTGCACACCAGATTCAAACAATTAAATAAACTGATCAGCAGTCACCTAGTGCTGCAAATAGCTCATCCATTTAAGTCAGGTGAGTGGCAGCAAGGAGACACCTAAAACATGCAGAGCAGCGATACTTGAAGAACAGGAGTGGGAAACATTGTTTTAGTCCAATAACAATGTGGGACTCTACCCTTTGGGTTCTGGGTAAAGATGCTTTTGATGATGGTTCTGGTCAGATAGGAGGTTTTTGTGAGGTCCTAAATCAAAGGAAGTATTTTTTTTCCCCCAGCCTAGGCTTCTGAAAAAATTATGATGATCTTAATACAGTTAACTTTACAAATATTGATGGTTTGAACGTTTAACTTAAACTAGTTAATACAGTTGCGGTAATAAGGTTGTGATGGCCTGAGTATCTAAAGAAATACAAGGCCTGAATTTACTTCATGGTCTGCCCCTGCACTTAACTCATAATCTTTGGACTTCAAATATTTCAGACAGTGTTTTAAAATCCCAGCTATACTTAATAACAGATTAAATAGCTAATTTACATTCCTTAAAGCTCACTATAAAGGGGAAATGTAAGTGAATGAATCTGCAGACCTACATTACAGACCTAGAATAATTCAGTAATTACCACCGTTAATCATCATGTGGGAGCACTTTACCTGGTTCAGCAGTTGTTCAGCATTTCAGAGGAAAGATGAATATTATATGGCTTCAGAAGGAGTGGGAAAGTGAGCTTCTCTAATTCTTCATGCCAACACACTCACACACTTATTCTTGTTTCATGATGAAACAGGAAATTTGTCTTCTTGAAGAGCTTCCTTATGCAGGGAGGAGCATCTCAGGTCTCAGGCTTATTGACCTATAAGGATGACAGGGTTGACACATCCCAACTGTTTACCTTTTCACTAGCCTGTGAATATTCTTTACATCATGAACAATTTAGAAAGACAAACATGGCTGAATAGTCCTTATGTTCTCCAGCAGCTGCTTTTATTTCTGTTTTTTTCAACTGCAAAGTGTCTGGTTCCAAATCCCTGCCGTAACTTTGTTGCATATAGTGAAGATTAATGCTGTATTTAGACTTCACTCTCAGTCTTTGAACTGGAGTATATATTGGCCTTTAGGATGTCTTTTAACATCTGCTCTCTGTCTGACTGACAACACAAAGTGAAGTAAAGATAAACTGTTTATTTTGAAAAATGTCCTGACAATCTGCTTCGATTAAGGCCACCGGTTGCCTATAAAGACAATGCTGGAAGCTGGACAAAGTGTACTGAAGTAATAAACACTTCTATCAGATTAAACTTTTATTAAGCCAATCTGTATCATCAAATTGCCATTAGCTGTTACCAGTGTCAGGGGTTTCAGAGGGTGATACAGAAAGCAAATTCAGTTTTATGTTTGGAACCTAAAAAATGCTATTTGAAATAGAATAATCTGAATATTTGTATGTTAAAAGAGCCAGCCATTTGTTTTAGTTAGAGGAAAATAGATAATTCTATAAATGTGGGATGCTCAATATTCCACTGGTAGACCGGGACATAGGCAATAAACAAGGTGATACAAGAAAATAGGGAAGGAGAAGAAAGGAGGTGAGGCTGGACAATAGAAGATGAATGAAGGAAGGACACAAAGGAGGGACAGAAGGACAAAATTAATAGAGCAAAGAAGGAGACGGGGAAGGGATGTCATAAGGAAAGAATGTTGGACTCAGGAAGAAAGGAAGGACATTGTTGTATGAAAATACCAATAATATATTTTTGGCTGTATCTGTAAGGGAAACATGGAACTGGAAGGAAATGGGGGAATAGCTGATAAAGCTCACACACATGTAAAGAAGGAAAGTGCAGGAATCTTAAATACCCAAACCAACGGAAACAAATCACAGTCCTAAGGATCATAACATTTTTTCAATTACATGGATGGCTAAGTTCTAGTTTAATAATGGTGGTTCTGACTGAGAGCTTGTGTGTGTAAGATACAGATATAATAATTATTTATTTACTGAGGATTATATCGAGGCTCTAATAAAAACAGTAAACTTTTCAACATAGCTTTCAAGTTTAATTTTTTTCTCTTAAATTCAAATATCACCTAAGATGATTGTTACCTTTAGTAGTTGAATATGAGTCGTCTTAAGTTAAAATGTATAAATTTACAAAATATGAACTATGGATTAAATTTTACTCAATGTACTTATGATATATCATTAGACCCAGTAGATCTGGTGTTCTTCAAGGCCCCACTGACACGTTCCCAAGGAAATGGTTTGAACTAAACCCACACCTGCATCCTCCAAGTCTCAATAAAAACTTATTCCATCAAAGGATGTCAAGCTCAGAACAATAGGATCCAGTATTCGAGGCAGACAAGCAGATTTCTCAAAATGCTTATTAGAAACAGAACCACAGTGAGCAGCCTTGGCATCTAAGGCAGGTTAATGAACATGTCTTTCTGGAGGAGGATGATAACGAAAATGTGAGTCACTAACCTGGTCTTATAATTCAGTCTAAGCCAAGAGGGTGAGGTTGGTTCCAGCGGGTCAGCTGCCAACGCGACACAGCGGGTCCCGCACAGAGAGTTCCAGACTCTGATGTATTGGTGGTCAGAGGACAGGCAGGAGATCAAAACCTAGCAGACGAAAGAAGGGAGGATAATGCAGAGGGCGAAGCCAAAGCCGGTGTCGAAGACGTACTTGATTGTCAGAGCCAGGAGGTCATAGATCCAAAGAGGTGCTGAGGAAGAATTCAGAATGGAGTCGAGTACCAGTTCCAGGTTCGGTACACAGAACAGGCAATGATCCGGCAGGAGTCAGAAGACAGGTCAGGCAAACAGATCAGAACAAGGACAGGCAAGCTTAGAAGTCCAGAAGCAGAACAGGAATGCTAAAAAAACTTCTTTCCACGGGCTCGAAATATTCTTGAAGCGATGACTGTCTGACGGCTGGTTACAGAGAGACTGAAACAGGTGGAAGAGATCAGCGGTAATGAGAACTGGGCAGAGATAAGCAGGTGAGTGAGATGAGCAAGCAGACCAGACATCAGTGCCAAGATCATGACAAAGGTTGTTTTCAGAATACAAGAAAGGTTTGGGGAATGTCAAATTGGGTTTAAAATGTTCAGTTTAGTGTCACATTTTCTATTTCAATGCCAAAAGTAATGATTATTTTAAGATCTAAGGTCTTTAAATTAAAATAACCAATAAATTGTAAAGAAAATAAAAGATCCTTCTGACTAAGATGTTTTATTCTATACAAGAACTCAAACATAGCATTTGTTGAAGTGGAAACCACTCCCTTTTCAAATTTCTATTCTTCAGATGCCACACAATGATCTGTGTAACATATGTGCATAGAAGAAACTGTAAAAATAGGATGATGCATACATTTGCCTAGACACAGAGTGTTGGATTAAAGCCCTAACCTTTACATACTATTCTTAACATTGTTATAAAGTAATTTGAATAAACTAAATATCAAATATAGTTGAATGAGCACATTAGGTAAAGAAAAAAACAACAACATGAGCATACATCTTAGATAAATATGTTCTGTTAAGATCTAGTAATGTCAGCAGGAGCAACCTAAATGGGTTTGTCACAACAGGATCTATATAAACAGTAAATATCACAGAAATTCTGCTTCCACATTCCTGCTCTGTAATTTCTCCATGAATGTTATTTGCATTATCTTTGAATTACCTGCCAACTCAAATATATAATATGTGTTGCTCAAGGCAAGGCAGTCTTTTACAAGCTGTTGGCTGCTGGAAACATTTTCACTGGCATTAATGAACTGTTAATATGTTGATCTTTTCATATCCACAAGGCTTTTTCTTGCCAGAACAAATAGACATCAAATTCCAAGCCTGATGGAAACCGTCAGATGTTACAAACCCTCAATAGCTCTTCAGCTGTAGATTTTCAATTCAATTTATTTAAATTCACAACTCATGTCATATCAAGGCACTTTACAGATTTCAATTTCAAGGAGAAATAAGTACAATTCTGTAAAAGCTCAAAATCAGATTACTTTAAAATAATACAAAAGTCAGTTAAAATCATTAATTCACCCTTGAATTTAAGTTAATTTCACATTTATTTCCAGGTGAAAACATGTCCATAAAGTTAAATTTGCTTGAATATTTTCAGTAGTAATTATAAAAAAAAAATTCTTTATTTTACTGAACATTCTTTAAATACTAGTGTATCAAAAAAAAAAAAATAGCAATAAAAGACCACAGTCTTTATTACAGTCAGCTCTAAAGTCCTTGGCACATTTCTGGCATAAATGGAATAGAGCTCAAATCCATTTCAAATCCTTTAATTTAGCATTAGCTTCAACACAAATTGGCACGGTTCTGCAACTCTGGGACCGAAAACAATACAAATTTATCTTAATCTTAAGGATATTTGCTGGCAGTGTCTCAGCTCTTAGCCCCACGGGGGGGAACAATAATTAATCAAGCTATCATTAGGTAGGTGGGGTGCTGGGGTAATAGATCATATGACAAGCCGATGATAAGAATCGATGGAAGAGATAACCTTGGCTGAGGTGCAGAGGCTGGAAGAAGAAAGTCGTGGAAAAGGAGAATAGGAGCAGCAGCAGAGATGTGATGACTTGGCTGGAGCTTTTGATTGTCAAGAACAAAATGTGTAAGCGTTACATTAGTCGAAGAGCAAGGCATGGTGACCTCAATCACACACACAGAAACCCAGATGTTCTTAAACTTTTAAAATTCATTACTCAGCAATAAGCTGTAGACCTTGCAGCTACAGTTCAATCCTCTCTCCTTGAAAGTGCATTTCTACAGAACTAAATTACATCTAGGTTCAACAGAATTGCTGACTGTATTATCTTATGCATACACATTATTCTGAAAGAAGCTCATTTTATTTTTACAGTTTCTAGACATTGGAGATATGATGTCAGATAGAAGACGTCAATATCTATTTTCTGAATTATACATTAAAATATAAATAATGCATTTCTGCTGCCATTCTGCTATAGTTTAAGTTTGATGGTTGGATCAGCAGAATCACCCAAAGATGTGTTTCTACAGAGAGACCAGTTCCTGGCTCTAAATAGTTGTCTGAAATGCTGGAGCTATAAGTATTCAGCTCTGTAAGTGTTAATGGATGTATATTTCACTCTATTCACGCAACTTGTTATGATTATGGCCTGACTGATAACCATTGTTTTATATCCTGTTCTGCTGCTCACTGCCAAACTGAGTGCTCATTCCTTCTACCTAATCATGGCCAGTCCCAAACAGCGCAGCTTAGCTCACCTTGGCTCCTTCTTTTATAGGCCTCCACTGGTCTAGTTGGTACCAGATTCTTTAAAAGCCTTTGTTTGTTTTCTGCCTTCCTGCCTGCCTGGGTATGTCTTCTGCTTCTGGATTTCCCTGTCTTGCCTTGCCCTTATTGGATTCTCTTGCAGGCTTTGACTTTGTGGACTTTGTGTGACACTGTTTCTGTAACCTGACTCCGCCAGATGGATTTGCTCCGCATATCCATCCGGAAACCTTCCGCTGAAGTAATTTTGGGAAGGGGCGAAAATACTGGTTAGCTGATTGGCCTATGTTGGTGATAGACGGGCCAAATAAACCAATCAGATCAACGAAGCATATGACGTACTAACAGAGCGACGACGAAGAGGAGCCAATTGATAGATCAAACTCTTGCCGAAACCAATCGGGAAAAGAAAAAAAAACATCTTTTCCTCTGAGAAAAGCCTCCAGAGCAGTGTTTTGCTCTTCTTTCAGTGAAGAAATACTCTGTAATTCCGATTAAACTTGCTCGATAGCCACGCTAACGCTAGTTTCATCGGCTGAAGCCGCCATGTTCTTTAGACTGAACTGTCGCGCTTCTCGTTGCGTCACACCTCAACCCGCCTCAAAGCCAACGCTGATTGGACGTTCGTTTGGTGAACGGCTCCAAATTTTCTTTAACGGAGAGTCTCCAGACTGATTAGCGATTGAAGCCTTGAAAGCTCGCGAGATCAGGATGGTCTCACCAGGCTACTGTTTCTGATCACTAACCACTCGCCTCAAAGCTCAGCCATCTGTTTACCTGAATCTTCCCCATGGATCTGTCCTTCCTTCCTTTCTTTTGACCATCGATTAATCATCAGTTCCAGTGGTGCTGGTACGAATATCCTGATTCTCTCAGCAATTAACAAGTTTTCTATTTATAATTTTTAGCTAAGATGTCCATTTTGCCAAAATGAAAAAAAAAAGAGTCCACAGGAAGTATGTGTACAGCGGCACACAGCTAAAGCGTGGTACAACTTTGATTAAAGAAACAAGCACTAATAATAGGAATGTATCATGCAAAGGATGTAACCTCTGGACTAAGAGTTCCCGTCTTTGAAGTGCTGCTTCTGTGTTTTACTAGGCTCAGTGTTTCTTACTGATTTAGTTTCAGCCTCTTACTGCAGGAAGGGTGGATCATTTTTTTTTTATCAATTTCTCCTTTTACTGGTATCTAGGGTAGAATGTTTGAAAAAGTTAGAAGCTTAGACTAAGACTTACTCTTAGATTTATTTTGTCATCTTGTACTATTTACACACGAGTGTAAATAAAAAGACATTTCATATAGAACAGCTCCAGACAGTTTCATTTTTTAAAGTGCAGCCTTGATAAGGTAAGCAGCAGTTGTTGTTGAGCTGCTACTACTGCCTCCTTAAGCACTCGCTTCTCCTGGCTCAGGGGAGAATGAGAACGATGATTGCGATGCTGTGAGGGTGGTCGCCCCCTGCGTTGAAGAGGCTGACATGGTTGAAGCAGCAGTGGAGCCATCGGCAGGTTTAGCAGCTACAGACGATGCTGGAGAAGATGTGGAAGCCGGAGGCGGCCGGGAGGAGCCGGCTGGGGATGTTTCAGCATTTTGCAGGGGATAGAGTGCTCTCCTCATTTTCACCTGCAGAGGGCAGTGCTTCCCCTCTAGATGCCGAAGACTGCCTGGGAACAGTCTCAGAGGAGCCTCGATTCACGCAGAGCTCTTTCATTCTATTGGTGCGGTACACCACCAGCCCCCCCAGGCCAACAGCACCGACTGGTACTGCTGAACGCAGCTAAGACCCTGTCAGAATGATGCAGTTACATATCTCCTTTTTTGAAGTGATTTCGAGTTGGAAATTATCCATTTTGTTTTCCAAAGAACAAATGTTGAAGAGCAGGATTGATGGAATTGGTGGGCTGTGGGGATCTCTCTTTAGCAGAGGTGTCAAGTAACGAAGTACAAATACTTTGTTACTGTACTTAAAAGAATAGTACACCCAAAACATGATTAGCCTTCATTTTCTACTCACCCCCATGCTGAACAACACTCTGGAGTACTTTTTTGATATCTCAAATGCATCTGGAGATCTGGGAGGCTTCTTGCTGTCTGCTGACATTCAAATAATGGAGGTCCATAGCGCCCGAGGCAGAAAGGTCCATAAAAGTCCACAAAAAACGTTTCAATATTCCTCCATACTGCTCGTCCAATGTATTCCAAAACACTTTTTAGATACCTTACTTTATACTTGAAGTATTTTTTGAAGCACATACTTTTTTTGCCTTTTACTTGAGTAAAGACGTCAAGTTGATACTTCAACTTTTACCAGAGTGTTTTTAAACTACAGTATCCATACTTCTACTTAAGTAACAAATATGTGTACTTTTGACACCACTGCTCTTTAGCTTCGCAGTTAGCCCCCCTCTTGAGCCTCGCTTTCTCTGTCTTGCGCGTCTCTTCCATTATTTTCCGCTGTTGTTTTGTTCACATCCATCCGTAGCACTCCGCAGCTTTTTAAATGGTCAAAAATGTAAGTATTTAAAACATTTTGTGACTGTAGCTCCAGAAGGCGTTGGTGATCATAGATACGGGTTTGAAGTCTAGTTTGTATCGTTTTAAGCTGCATATTTTGTGAAATTGTCGGGAGGAGCTGCTCTTGGCCGCTGCCTTGGAGCGCCGCCATGGTAAAGTAAAGTAAAACTGTCCACAAAGACAGCTTGCTTTCTTTGATAATGATCTCTTACATTACTGATCATAATCTCGTACTTTTACTGATACTGAACATTAACTAACCACACTGCAAAAAATCTAAATCTAGATAAGTCATTTTTTTCTAAAAATAAGTGCATTTGTTCTTGAATTGAGGAGGTAAAAGAGACATTTTGCCAATGGAACAAGGCAATTTACACTTAAAATAAGAAAACACAATTGCATTGTCTTATTTCAAGTGCATATTATCTAATTATCTTATTTTAAGAGTAAAATTACTCATTCCATTGGCAAACTGTCTCATTTACCCACTCAAATTCAGAGTGAATACACTTAATATAAGAAAATTTTACTTATTTCTAGATCGTTTTTGCAGTGCATTCATTTTCAACCATGGAAAGCTATAGGTAACTAGAAAATTTAGAAAGCATGCTCACACTGGAAAAACGATCTAGAAATAAGCAAAAATTTCTTAAATTGAGTGTATTTACCCTTAATTTGAGCAGGTAAATGAGTTAGTTTGCCAATGGAATGAGTATTTTTACTCTTAAAATAAGATAATTAGATAATATGCACTTGAAATAAGACAATGCTATAAATTTTTCTTATTTTAAATATAAATTGTCTTGTTCAATTGGTAAAATGTCTCTTTTATCTCCTAAATCCATGAATAAATGCACTTATTTTATTTAGATTTTGATTCTTTTTCCAGTGCAGAGCTTATGGAGCTCTACTTACACTTATGAACAATAACAGTAAATTTTTATTTGATATCAGATGAGCTTTTTTTATGACCTTTGTCAAATGTTTTGGCTCAGAGAGTAAAAATGTTCTCATAGTCATCCTGCTGTGCTGTTTGTTCAGGATTCATTGCTCACACAATATGGGAAGATAATGTTTTTTATTATATCACTTTGTTTAAACTGGAAGAATGAAGCTCTTTTAGAACCCGAATGGATATAGACCAGCAGACCAGGATGTTATCAAGGTTTATATAGACATTGATGCGTCCCATGGCTGTCTGAAGGCGACTGACCATCCTTGTGCATGATACATTAGGTAACCTAAGGCATAGTCCATCTCCATCAAACCCCAACGTGGAGAGAAAATTACACTTGTGTTTGGGCTGCTTCTACGCTATTTGTCACACAATTTTATAATGGTATTTTTATGGGTGTTGTGCTTTTAGCTGGTGATGCTTGTCCTTGGCTATCAATGTCTGTGGAGCTCCTGCCGTAAAATCAACCTTTTGGCATTAACAGCAAAGCAAAAAAAGCCTTGTGTCATGTTCTTTACTCTTGGAGAAAAAGTTTCTGTCTAGATAGAACATTTTGATATTTATGACTATTTTCCAACCATTAAAATGCACCATTTTGAGACATGCTGACATGAAAATGTTATTTCCTGTTTAAAAACAATTGTTTTTGAGAAAAGGCCTTTTTTCTGTTTTAGGCCAGAATATATTGTTTAATTTAGGCTCACTGAACAACTACTGCAACCTTTTACCTCTAAATCGTCCTGTTCTCAGATTGACATTGTAGTAGAAAGCAGACCTCGGTTAATGAATGCTAATGACAACAATGTTAATGAATGTAACTACAGAAAGGTCAAATATTTCATTTCTTTACTGTTACTAAACATATACCTATTATAAGAAAGAGGCGGACAATCTCATTAGACATCAAGGTGAAATAAAAGGCAGTGACCAGATTTATTACTTTGAACACATATAGTACATCATGTTTTGAGCATTATTACATTTTTCAGAATAGTAAGACAATGGTACAAACAGCTTTTGAAATATAGGGGAGTAAAATTATAGTTATATCAATTAATTAAATTTGTGTTTCAATAAGATTTGTTGTCAGAATAATAGTACCTTTGGGAAATAACAGTTTTAAGCTGGTATTAAACACCATACAAGCTCTGTAGTGAATTGTTTTACCTTTTTGAATGTATTGTGGGGAACCCAGCTACAAATCCAGGTATCCAGAAAGGGCATCCAGAGTGTAAACTTTGAATAAATTCTGGGAAAGAGATGAAATGAGTCGCTGTGATAAACCCCTGAAAAAGGAAGCAGCTGAAAGGACAGAAACAAAATGCAGATAATTAATATTGTCCAAAAAAAAAAAAAAAAACAATCCACTGGACTGTGTTTCCAAGTTTGAAGACATTTCGTCTCCCATCAAATGACACAATTAGAAGACAGGTGGTTTGAAAGGGGTGCGAAGGAAGACATTTATGTTAAGAAAGAAAAAACAACCTTAAGCAGAGGGGGTGGACTTCCCGTTATCGTTTAAACTCCCAGCCCCCATGCAAGGGACAAAACATCTCACCTGGGCAGCCAAGCCAACAATTGCCACTAACAACCCCCCTTTCAGAGGCATAGCCCAGTACTGGGTATTACAGGCTAACAAAGAACCCAAAATCACTCCCCATTCTTAAGGGGCGGAGCTGTCCTTCTGTTTTAATTTGTATGTTTTCTAAGCCAAAACAAGTTTTTGGGCTACTATATGAGGCTTCGAAATCAACACTAATTCTGACATTTTTAATTGAAAAAGCTTCCTTTCTTCAAACTTGGAAACCAAGTCCAGTAGATTTCGATTGTTTTTTTTTGTTTGTTTTTTAACCTTTTTGGAATGAGTATGACCTAGATGACTGGGAATCTTCACCAGCATAATAAACATTTGTTTTATAAGCCCACATTTCTAAATGAACTGTTGTATTTATTTTATTTGTCAGATGTAATATCCCAATCTTCAATGTTTTTTTTAAGAAAGACAGAAATTAAGACTTCAGTTTTAATTAGGTTATATATTTAAATTCTTTCTTTGATTAAATGAGGTAACAAAAATGAACTAATTTCATTATAAAATTATTATTTTTGTATGGGTCTCTACACAGTGGCAACAATCACACCAATGTTGCTTGCAGAAAGAAATTTCTGGGTCTGCCTGTAGTCTTTCTGCATGTTTGCCCTGTACATGCATGGGTTCCCTCTGGGTACTGTATTCACACTGTGCAAAATATGACTATTCATTTGATTGATGTATTTATTGTTCTTGGGTTTCTGAACCTGTGAATGAATGGATGTCTCTGCATTGCCCTGCGATGGGGTGGCAACATGTCCAAATTGTACCCGATCTTTTGCCCAAAGACTGCTGACCTAGGTACCAGCCTCCAGCGAAGGACAAGAGAAAGAAGATAGTTGAACGGGTTCTGTACATGCGATGTATAAATGTACCCTGACTAATATTTGGTCAAATGTACCTGAGGATATTCCAAGAATGGAATTACATATTATCAATGTGCTTGTGGCACAATGCAAGCTGAATATTATGCTTCTCCTCTAAGAGATAGCAGAGCTGATTTCAATCACTTATTTTCCTGCCATTGCTCCACATTTAATGCATAGCCCAACAATTTTCTGTTTTGGGCTAAGTCAGTGCAGGGTTGGCCCTGTGTTCTTAGGACCCTAAGGCAGAGTGCCTCTTCTAGGATGCCCCCCTCCTGCTGAGCTTGCACTTTTCCCATAAATATTCATTTTAAATATTCACATAAAAAGACTTTAAAGGCAATAATCTGAAAAATAAATTAGGTTTCAGTGATATTACAATAACCAACACCTACAATTTGCATGCAGTGTGATGGGGTGCAAAATCAAATGCAACAAAAAGCTGTACAATCAAAAGCAAAACTAAAGTATCAAGGTTAAGATAATAACTGTGAAAGGCAGCAACCAAAACAAATACATTTTAACTTGCAAGATAAGTACCCTGAGATTATTATTAAATAATCAGCAACTCAAATGCCTTGCAAATATCAAGTAGGGAGCTCAAGAAGTCGCATAAAACTGTGCACTGAAAAAAATTATGCAACCACTTTTGGCATTTACTTATTCATATTTAGTTATTTTGAGGTTATTTACATTAAACAATTGTGTTAAAGTAACTAAATATGATTAAGTAAATGCCAAAAATGACAGCAGTATTTTTTCAGTGTGCAATCAAAAGAAAATTATGGTAAAGACATTTTCTGCTTTCTATTTTGTTCAACAATGTTAAGAATTAAACAAAAACATACCACAATGTGCAATCAAAGTAATCTTACAATAGAGGACCGCCAAGATTTCACTTCAAGGAAAATAAGTAACAGTACCGTCATTTTAGGTTTGTTCCAAGTTGGTAAAGATTGACATTATTTACATTCCCTGTTATTTCTAGCAGCAAAGGCATCCATGGTTTCATAAAACCTACATTTATTTCTCCTTATTTTTTTTTTCTTCCTGCAATTTTGAACTGTACAGCAGTTGGCGCCTCAGGGAGCAGTCTGTGTCGCCTGTCAGTAAAGCCGGCCCTGGTCAGTGTAATTCCACAGATTTAATATTAGACAATTTATTTATTCGAAAACCGGTTTTGATGTGTGTTTGGGGCATTGACATGTTGGAACACCCAGATCAAAAATATAAAATAAAAATATGGCTGTTTAACTGAATTAAGTTAAAGAAGTTGGAGATAATTGCTCCATATATTACGGGACATTCATCAAATCGACTACAGACACCAGACTACAGCATGATGCTGCCTCTACCATGCATGACAGCTCATACACAGTTCTTAGGTTCTAAAGTCCTCCTTCAACTCCTCCAAACACATTTACTGGCATTGTGTTAAAATGACCTTCAATGTTTTGCCTAGGTTTTATTCCTACTACAAGACTAAAATAAATGAAAGATATCGAAATGGAACAAACACATTAAGAATTCTGGTGAATTTAGTCAAAGATCAAAAAGTAAAAAAAAGAAACAATTACAATCTTTCGATAACTTTCGAGGAAGTGCCTGTGTCTTGCATAAATTAAAAACAATGCAGATTAGTTTGCATGAGGTGTGATGAATAAAAAGGTTAATAATTTTCATCCACAAAAACAATTTGTTTTTTGTTTGCTCGATGAATTGAGCTTTTGGAAGTTTGCAAAAATAATGTGTTATTGATAATTTTTGAAATATTAAAAAGAGAGAGAAGTGAATCAGTATCTGTCACATTTCCTAATGCTGAAGCCGCACCCCGACTGCTTCAATGTAGCTTTAGATCAGAGACGTGCAACTAATCCATGTTATGCAGACAAGCGTGATGCAGGTGTCACTTCCTGTTTACATTAACATGGAGAGCCCCATTAAAATAAGAAAAAGCATTGCTGTGATCCATAATGCCCTGGCTAATGGCTACCTTTTCCTTAAAAATATGAATGCAATGGCTTCATTCAGTGATATAAGAAAAACAACAAACATTAGAAGCATTCAGCCAATTCCTATTAAATCAGTTGCAATAATAAACAAAGTTCAGGAGCATTCTGTAAATGTCACCACTGCTGTCTGAGACATCACGTTGTTGATTTACATTTGCATAAATTCATAAAAAAAACAACAACAACAAAAATACTAGAATAGTGATACATCTTGAAAACATAAAGATTTTGCAACAAAATACTTTGTTTCCGCCTACACTGGAAAAAAATCAAAATCTAGATAAGTCATTTTTTCTTAAAATAAGTGCATTTCTTCTTAAATTGAGGAGATTAAAGACATATTTTGCCAATGGAACAAGACAATTTAGATTTAAAATAAGAAAACACAATTGCATTGTCTTATTCCAAGTCCATATTATCTAATTATCTTATTTTAAGAGTAAAAATACTAATTCCATTGGCAAATTATCAAATTTACCTATTCAAATCAAGGGTAAATACACTTAATTTAAGACATTTTTACTTATTTCTAGATCATTTTTGCAGTGTAAGTTTATCTTTTGTCACATGAAAGCTAAATTTAGAACAAATTGCACAAAATAAGAACTAGGGTTTGCCCAGGGAGTGTCCCCCTAATTCAGCTAATTCATTTGGTTTGATTTGGCTGATAAATGCACCATGATAACCTTAGACAAAGTTCTCTGTTATGGTTATTTCTCAGAAAAAAATAAATAATAATCTTTGAGATAGTTTTGTAAATCCCCTTTTTTGCTTCCTTATATTGAAAAAAGCAATTACAGGATGCTATTCTGTTTTTGTTTTTTCCTCTTTAGACCGTTTCACTTAAAAAGAACATTGAAAATAGTTGCAGGAAAAATCATTTAAAAGGTTTTTTTATTCAAGTGAGCTGCTACAATTTTCATTAAGTTTGTAACTGAGGAATATTTCTTTGCCAACAACTCTTTAATATTGATATTAAAAACACATAGGACGCTTGAGAAACCCCCACAGCTAAACCCATGATAAACTATAGATAATCTAAACCTCAGCAGTGTCAGTATCAAAACAAATTTCCCATTAAATGCCATCCACTTAGGTAGAACTCTGACAGAATTGGGTGTTTAAACAGAATTTTTCTTTTTTATCAAAGTAAAGTTTTGTATCACTCAAACATTGTGGTGACTGCATCATTTAGATGTTTAGTTTGCTGCCATTGCTGCACACTGTATGGAGTAATAAAGAAGGGGGGGAGCTCAAAGTTCATCAACTGCACTGGAACCAGCTGTTGTGCCAACAGGACAATGATCCCAAACCAGTATAGAATTGCCTGAAAATAATGAATAAGGATTACACTATGGTTTGGAAATGGGCCTAGCTTCAACTATATTAAATATCTGCAGTCTAAAAGTTGGATCTGTACCAGTAAACTAATTACAATTAGCTATAATATTTCAGATTAGACCAGTATTGAAGTCTGCAGCCAAAATGACGCCAGATATTTGCTGATGCCTACAAAAAATGTGTTTTTTTTTTCTGCAACTTGGATCCTAAATCCTCCAGATTAAATACTAACTGGTGCCATTTGCTTCACAACAGGCACAATAAATCCAGTTATTACTTTCTTTGGTCCTAAAAACTTTGCATTAAGAATCAACACCAACAGGCATTCAGGGAAGCATAAATGAAAATTTGAGGATGCAGGAATCTTAAAGCAATCATTGATGGATGAAGATGATTCTAAAACTTTGCAGCACAAGAAACAAAAAAAAAAAGGAAAAGATATACATGTAGGATGCATCTGTTTAGGCACACCAGATAAATCTAAGCAACTAGGAACCTGGTTCTTTTCAATTATTACTGTCAGGGTTTGGTTGAGTTTTGAGGACCCAAATGCAGAGGCAGGGAGGCAGAGGTGAGTTTTCTGTAAATTTATTGAGTGGTTCTAGTGAAGGGTCGGGCAACACCGATGCGTCGGCGCATGTGTCGGTCTCATAGAGAGAGCGAAACCTGTGTCGACATGTGTATCGCTATGGAAAAGTCACGTGACCGAAACAGTTCCTGTATCGGTCACGTGACCGATGTTTCGAACTGATTGATCAGCCTTTATAAGGAAGCGCATCTGCCAAAATAATCTTGCGTGTTTTGCGAATATAAAATTCATCAAAAATTATGGAGCTTTCTCAAGCAAAAAGAAAGGTTTCTGCCGTGTGGGACCACTTTGATGTCATTTCGGAAAATAAGGTATTTGTTTTAATTTCCTTGTTTCATCCTGTTCCTCTCAGAGTTTCCACTTGATTTTCTAAGTAGAAATTCATTTCACAGTGACCTTTAGTTTACTGTTCGTGTTATTTTCTACAGGTTAAATGTCGCAATTGCTCAACAGAGCTTGCATATTTAAATAACAGCACATCCTCAATGCTGAGGTATTATAGGGCCAAGCATGAGAGTGAAATCCATGATACACCCATGATGAACTCAGGTATACAGGTATTTTACAACTTACTGACTTTGTTTTATTGATAATTCTGAATAATTTACACTTTCTCATTTTTAACCATCAAGCTTCCAGGAAGCAGATGCTTGATGAGGCTGTGCTTAATTTCATTGTAAAGGACTGCCAGCCCCTCGCTGTTGTGGAGAATGAAGGGTTCAGGGAGCTGGTTCAGCTCCTTGAGCCCTCATATGTTTTGCCAACCAGAAAGGTTTGTGTGGAAATTATCTAAAGTGGTCGTTTATTCATCAAATTTATTTTAAATATATTGATTTTCTTCTGGTTTGACTTGGTGTGGTTTTCAGACCATCAAACAACTGTTGGCCAAAAAGTACGAGGAGGAACGGGAACGAGTGAAAATGGAAGTACAGCAGGCTGCGGACAGAATGTGCCTCAATAGTTGGAAGCTCAAATGAGCCCCAGCCGGGAACATCTTCACAACAGCTGTCTGCCCCCACTTAAGGCATGATATTGAGCATCATTTCTTTGTTGTTTGTAAATCATGTACTAAAATACTTTTTATTTTATTTTTTTTATTTTTTTTTTTTAAGATGACCTTTGGGAACATTTTGATCTCGAAGTGGGGAGGCAGACCAAAAGTGCCACAGCTGATGCCATCCTTGAGGTGCAGAGATACATGGCAGAGGGCAATATTGCGAGGTCCCAGGATCCTCTTGTATATTGGAAAAACCAAAAGACGGTTTATCCAAACCTCTTCCGCCTGGCCTTAAAATTTTTGTGCACTCCAGTTTCATCTGTGCCGTGTGAGCGGGTGTTTTCCACAGCTGGAGAACTAATATTAAAAAAGCGCAACAGACTGAATTTTAAAACGTTGCAACAACTTATTTTTTTGAATAAAAAATTGTAAAAAAAAAAATACCAGTGAACAAGCATCTTCATTTACTACATGTTTACTTAGAGATTATTACATTATGATGCAGGTTCTCATTATTCATTGACTGTGTCTAAAATATCAAATATGTTTTAATAATAATACAATGCATCATACAGTGAATTGCATCATATTAGTGTATATAATAGGTCATCAAACCAGTGTCAGTTAACTCTGTCAACTAGGTTGCCTGTAGGGATTTTTAATGTCCAGCAGGTGTCAGTATTCAGTGACACAGTATTGACACAGTATCAATACAGTTTGATAATGTGTCGAAACGTTTCATGACGCCTCATCAACCCATCACTACTGGAATCCAAAAATCCTCAAAGTCCAACATGAGAAAAGTTAAGCAAACATGAACCATGGAGACATCAGGGGAAAACAATCATGACGAGGTAAGACAGAGTTAGACGGGGAACCAGCACTGAGGAACTGCACAAGGAGAGTATTTATGGGAGACTGAACAAACACTGCAAAAACAATCCAGAAATAAGTAAAAAATGGCTTAAATTAAGTATATTTAGCCTTAATTTGAGCAGGTAAATAAGATGATTTGCCAATGGAATGAGTATTTTCACTCTTAAAATAAGATAGTTAGATAATATTTATTTGAAATAAGACGATAAAATAGTTTTTTCTTATTTTAA
Source organism: Cyprinodon tularosa (assembly GCF_016077235.1). NCBI lineage: Eukaryota > Metazoa > Chordata > Actinopteri > Cyprinodontiformes > Cyprinodontidae > Cyprinodon > Cyprinodon tularosa. The sequence goes on along the minus strand of NW_024039418.1, from coordinate 878,168 downwards.
AAGGAAATTGTCTTGTTCCATTGGCAAAGTGTCTTACTTATCTCCTCAAATCAAGGAAAAACACACTTATTTTAAGAAAAAATAACTTATTGAGATTTATATTTTTTGCAGTGAAGAGAGGACTAACGAGCAGATTGGGAGCAGGTGTGAAGAGAGGAGTCTAGAAAGGAGCTAGGGAAAAGGAGACCAACACAAGAGGGTAACAAATTAAAACCTAAGAACTGAAATATAACCAGAAAACACAACAAAATAGGAATTACACCGATATTACACAAAGCAAAAATAAAACTGAATACTCAAAATAAAACATAACAGAACAAAGACTGTGAAAATTACCAGTCCAAAGACCCTTTACATTAAAATGACAATTAATATATTTAACTCAGAATTGAGTGGATGCAGATCTATGGATAAAATCTATACACCTGTAAAAATAACAACAAAAAATGTCTGCACCGTTTATTTTTTCAATCTATCTTTCCGTCTGTTAAGGACATAATAGAAACACTGGAAAAAATTTAAATCTAGAAAAGTCATTTTTTCTTTAAATAAGTGCATTTGTTCTTGGATTGAGGAGGTAAAAGAAACATTTTGCCAATGGAACAAGACAATTTACACTTAAAATAAGAAAACACAATAGCATTGTCTTATTTCAAGTGCATTTTATCTAATTATCTTATTTTATGAGTACAAAATACTCATTCCATTGGCAAACCATCTCATTTACCTACTCAAATTAAGGGTAAATATACTTAATTTAAGAAATATTTACTTATTTCTAGATCGTTTTTCCAGTGATAAAGGCAAGTTTAAGTAGGCAAACAGCAAAAAATCTAAACAAAGTGTAAAAATACAGAACAATTTCTGTAAATTCTGATTTCCAATACAAAAAATATATTTTTCTATGTTCACTGTTTTGTCATATTGGAAATATTTTTGTAGATTGGTGTTTAAATAAATAAAAAATGTGTAAATACTAGACAATTTTCAAATTATGTTTAATATGGAGAAAGGCGTACAACATGATTTGTCAGTTTTCAAATTAAATACATACAGCAACATTTATAAATGGGTAAATGGTTTAATTAACTTATACTATTCACCCTGCACAAATGGCTAAACACTATGCATACAAGCCACTGTGCTTTCTCAAATTGCCAGGATAAACCTGTCAACAGCAGCGCGTAGAACAGCTTTCCTGAGATCACGACTTTTGAAATGTTCTTGTTGCACAATAGGATTCACAAGTGAGATAATTCTTTTAAAGCCGGAAAAAAAGGCTTAGATATCTGAGAATTATAAACATACATTAATGATGCATTTAAGGTCAGAAAAGCTTAAATATCTAATGATTACTTGATTTAGATTTTTACTTCCACCCAATAGTTTAATAACCTCTGTATTAAAAATATGCTTTTACATTAACATTACATTTACTAGTTGCTTAGACGTTTATATCTTTAACTGTACATTTTCTCTCCATAAATGTTTTTATTCTATATAAAACATACAAAGCAGGCATTATATGTTGTATAAAGAAATATCTCAAAGAACACATATCAAGTGTCCTTTTAGCCTCTTTACAGTTCAACCAACTCTTGACTTTTCTAACCTCATCGCTTTGATGAATGAAATGAAAGGCTTAGATATATTGATACATTTCTCCTTCTTGCCTTTTGTCACTTAACTAACTTAAAGCTGATGCCATTTGCCATACATAGCTTCTGCTTTTTCCCATATAAAAGAACAAAGTTAACCAGATCCGTCTGCAGAAACAAATTAAATGGGGGGCACACTGCAAAAAATTGAAATCTACATAAGTCAATTTTTCTTAAAATAAGTGTAATTTTTCTTAAATGGAGGAGGAAAGTGAGACATTTTGCCAGTGGAATGAGACAGTTTACATTTAAAATAAGAAAGTACAATTGTATCGTCTTATTTCAAGCGCATGTTATCTAATTATCTTATTCTAAGAGTGAAAATACTAATTCGATTAGCAAACTATCTCATTTACCTACTCAAATTTAGGGTGAATACACTTAATTTAAGAAATTTTTTACTTATTTCTAGATCGTTTTTCCAGTGCATTCCGTGTTTTTTTTAGGGTGGGCACACTTTCTCAACAAACTTTTTTTTGTCTCAGGCTAAATAATGTTTCTGTAAGTACTCCTATAGTGCTTGGAGAATTAAATCTATCTATAAAATACCAAAATAAAAGAATCTGTTAAAAAAAATTGTGTATTGTTGTGTCTGTTCTAGCACTCAAAAGTTGAAGATAAGTCTAAATACATACATTGATAAATATGAACACTGATGTCCGGCTGAAATAATCATTGAAACAGTTCAGGGTTATTGCATCAGAAAGGGAGGTGAGTAGAAACTAGTGACACTCACTCCGTTACATTCACTTGAGAAACTTTTTGGGGAAAAAAAGGAGTAGTTTTTTAGGAGTAGTTTTACAGCATTGTACATTTTACTTATACATGAGTAAAAATCTGATAAAGATTCCTCACTCTTACTTAAGAAAAGTTTGTTTCTTGATGCTCCATCAAGCTTTAAACAAAGATGCACCATTAAGAGAAACACTTACTTACTTTTTTGTACTCAAAGCTTATTGGTAGAACGTTATTTTCCATCTGCTGAGCCTGCCAGTATACAATAAACAATATACTGTAATCTGACATATTCTTACATACTGCAACTATTAATGTTGCAAATTTTATATATAAAAAAATGTACTTTGAAGAGTGCTCACCCCACCTAAATTTGTATTGTTTAATCACTGTAAATGTTTGTTTTTATTATTCTTCAATTTGCATAATATTTTGTTTAATTTTACATCATTTTGAAAAATATTAAATTAGTTGTTTTGGTCATGAGTAGTAAGTAGAATTAATGTTTGGATTGGAACGCTGAACAAAGATACAGGTAAGGTGACTGAGGAAGAACGAGTGTGTTCAAAAAATTAATGATTGGATTTTTTATTTATCTATCACTGAAGTTAATGCAAAAAGTCATAACAAATAATAAAGTGAAAATATACACACACTGTTGAAAACAACCAATAAAAAAAGCACATATTCAATGCTTTTATGTAAGATGAATTTCAAAACGTTCTCTTGAGTTAGCTCCTAAACTTGGTTAATGAGGAGAACTATCACTAATGCCTGTAAATACCTAACTCTTGCCCTATTCTAAATTCTGGAACAAACACAAGATCTGCTGAACTGTGAACCTCAAGTTTAACCTCACAGATGGCTTTCACTCTGATCATTATTATGCCAAATGTAATTATGAAACATTGCATGTTAATGACTTGAGCAGAATTTGATTAGTTTTTTGAGGATGTATTTCAGAGGTTCTTTAGTTTTCATTTCTGTAATCTTGAACCAGTTCATTGCTTTACCATCTGTGTGCTCAAGCTCACGCAATTCCAAGATCCTGATTTGTTTCAGTAAGAGGATTAGTGTAGGTTTCACATACTCCTGTCAAGTTTGTTTTTAAGCAGATCCAAACTTTTCAGCCCTTGTGCTCACACACCTCTTCCAGCTTCTACACTGCAAAAACGATCTAGAAATAAGTAAAAATTTCTTAAATTAAGTGTATTTACCCTTAATTTGAGTAGGTAAATTAGACAGTTTGACAATGGAATGAGTATTTTTACTCTTAAAACAAGATAATTAGATAACATGCACTTGAAATGAGACAATGTAATTGTGTTTCTTGTGTAAATTGTCTTGTTCGATTGGCAAAATCTCTCTTTTTTCTCCTCAATCCAAGAACAAATGCACTTATTTTGAGAAAAAACGACTTATCCAGATTTAGATTTTTCCCAGTGTATGAACCCTGAATGTGGTTGTGTAGTTTTACTGGCAATTATTAATCTATTAATAATAACTACAACTGGAAGTTAAACTTATTGATGTATGTGACTCAAATCATGGTTAAAACCAAGAAATGATTGTTAGTTATATTATTATAACTGACTATTTGCTAAATTCCAAGATATTATTAACGGCGTACCTCTGTGACTGGATGTTTTGAAGCTATAAGAAGAGACGTCCTCTCAAAGCTGCTCACTGCAAAAAATCTAAATCTAGATAAGTCATTTTTTCTTAAAATAAGTGCATTTGTTCTTGAATTGAGGAGGTAAAAGAGACATTCTGCCAATGAAACAAGACAATTTACACTTAAAATAAGAAAACACAATTGCATTGTCTTATTTCAAGTACATATGAGTAAAATTACTCATTCCATCGGCAAACTTTCTCATTTACCTACTCAAATCAAGTGTGAATACGCTTATTTAAGGAATTTTTCACTTATTTCTAGATTGTTTTTGCAGTGCTTTAACTGATCAAATTAAGCCCTGCAGATCTTACTCAATGCAGGCTGCAGCAACCATTATCGAACCCTTTGACCATATTTTACTGGCATACTTCATTGATCATTCTGGAAATGTCAAATGTTGCAAGTTACACAAACTATGTGAAGGACATGTTTCTTGCAATGCAATAAATCATGTCTGGTGTGAATAGAGCGAAACACATGTGCCCCCTGTGGTCACGAAGCATATTTCACTTGAGCAAAGAAAACAAACAAAAAAAGTGTAACTGGATTAGAGCAGTGATTCCCAACTGGGGGTACGCGTAACCCTAGTGGTCTGCGAGAGCATTGCAAGGGGTACATGAAAATATTTTATTTCTTAAGTAGTAAAATAAAATAGAACTGTGATCCGGTTTGCTTTGTGAGGACAAACTCCCAATTCATCAATTGCTAAATACTGGAGCACAAATGTACTACACTTAGATTGGAAAATACTTTTGTTATTTGGCACGGTTATTGCTACAAATTTCAAAAATAAAAGTTTAGTTAATTTTTTGTTAAGTCATGCCAGGATGGCGATATGGTTGGCTAGAAACATTAAGCATTTTGAGAAAAGAAAGGTAAATATTATTAAGTTGTTTAAAAGTTTAGTTAATCAAGATTTGTTTATGTTATCTAAGTTTCTTTCTGACACTGAGTTTGAAAATGCTTTTGTTTCAGGGAGTTATTTCATGAATACAATTGACAATAAATTGATTATTAATTTTGATTGATTTAATTTCTTTGTGCGATACTTTCAACCACTAATTTGGTTGGAAGTTTATTTTGGAAGTGTTTGTTTTTGACTGACCTCTTTGATTTGATTTGTTCCTTTATTACAATTCTTAAAAATCCATATTTGTATTATTTTTGGAAATTCTGTTCATTATGTCTTTAAGTAATACTGTTCCTTGGTTTTCTGTATATATTTAATTTCTTAAGTTTATGAGTGATTTTCAATATTTTGTACGTTTTACAATAATACTAAAAAAAAAATTCATCAACTTTAAATGTGATTATAAGGGAGCTCCAGTTTTATAAATACAGGTTTCTAATATGATTTATTTTATAATCAGTTATTCCACTTTTGGACAACCATCAATACTGAGGGGGGGTACTCATAGTAAGAAAAAATGCCCAAAGGAGTACACAAGGCAAGGCAAGGCAAGGCAAATTTATTTGTATAGCACAATTCAGTACAAAGACAATGCAAAGTGCTTTACATGATTAAAATACAGGAAGATAAAACAGAATCACAGCAAGTAGGAAAAAAAAATAATGATAAAAAATAAATAAAATAAAATAAAAAATGCAGAAACAAAAAAAGATTATTAAAAACAGTTGGAAGTTTTTGTTAGATTACATTTATTTATTTGATGATTTTTTCTCCCCCCCTTTTTTTTATGGAGAAGATGAGGACTTTGTTTGAGCTAATTTTCCAGTATTTCGTTTGTAATTATCTTTAAAGCTGTTAGCATTTGATCAAAAATTTCTCCTTGGGCAGTTGACAATTCCCCAGAACCTTGCCTTTTGTTCTACTACCATAGAACAGCAAAACCTTTCCCATTAACTACAGGTAATTTAACTCTGCCCGATACACACCAATCCTATGGTGCCAACCTGGATAACTGGGGGGGATCCCACTCTAGATTACCGACGTCTCAGTAAAATTAAGTACCTTCTGGTTGCACCTACAACCTTCCTCTCACTCTTAGAGAGAGCCTCACGTTCCTCTGCGAGGTCTTTTGGTTCACAGGTGGAACAAAACCTGAACTGCCTTTCTGCTCCCCAAAAAGAAAAGTTATCTTTTATTTTGTCTTTAACATTTTTGTTTATAGCAACATTAAAGGAATAGTACACCCAAAACATGATTAGCCTTCATTTTCTACTCACCCCCATGCTGAACAAAACTCTGGAGTACTTTTTTGATATCTCAAATGCATCTGGAGATCTGGGAGGCTTCTTGCTGTCTGCTGACATTCAAATAATGGAGGTCTATGGTGACCGAGACAGAAAGGTCCATAAAAGTCCACAAAAACGTGTCAATATTCCTCCATACTGCTCGTCCAATGTATTCCAAGTGTCCTGAGTGGGTAGCATCCAGAATTTACTCGAAACGAAGTCATTTAGAACGTTTTAGAGCCTAAACAGTAGTGTATAGGATTTCCTAATAGCGCCCCCATGCGCGCTCACGATTCTACGGAAGCCGGCAGACCAAACCGGAAGAAAGTGCGCATTCAGCGTCTGCTCTGCCGATAATGCAAGCGTAGAAGAAGAAACGTGCTGTTTACCTGTGCAAAGAAAGAAACAACGAAAGAAAAATGTCTGAGGACTTCAGTGTTGAGGAAGAGCATGAGTTCTTTGCCGAGCTGAATGCGCTGGTTTGGTCTGCCGGCTTCCGTAGAATCGTGAGCGCGCATGGGGGCGCTATTAGGAAATCCTATACACTACTGTTTAGGCTCTAAAACGTTCTAAATGACTTTGTTTCGAGTAAATTCTGGATGCTACCCACTCAGGACACTTGGATTACATTGGACGAGCAGTATGGAGGAATATTGACACGTTTTTGTGGACTTTTATGGTCCTTTCTGTCTCGGGCGCCATAGACCTCCATTATTTGAATGTCAGCAGACAGCAAGAAGCCTCCCAGATCTCCAGATGCATTTGAGATATCAAAAAAGTACTCCAGAGTTTTGTTCAGCATGGGGGTGAGTAGAAAATGAAGGCTAATCATGTTTTGGGTGTACTATTCCTTTAAAAGAACCTTATTTTCTTAGCAATTGATCAAAAATTTATCCTTGGGCAGTTGACAATTCCCCGGAAACCTTGCCTTTTGTTCTACTACCATAGAACTGCAAAACCTTTCCCATTATCTACAGGTAATTTAACTCTGCCCGATATACACCATTCCTCTGGTGCCAACCTGGATAACTGGGGGGGATCCCACTCTAGATTACCAACGTCTCAGTAAAATTAAATGCCACAAGTCAAAAAAGGTTGGGAAACACTAGATTAGAGCATCAATGCTATGCTTTCTGCCTCCTAAATATTTATTTAGTCATGTGAACCTTTAAGAGAATCCAGTACTGGCAAACCAGAGCAACCATTAAATATTTCTATTTAACTTCTGCAAGTGTCCTTAGGCCCTGCTGTGTGCCTTCCCCTTATCATGACAATTATTGTGCCACTAACACTAAGCGCCACAAATTAAAGTTTCCCTGGCAAGGAGCACACATTCATCAGTGAGGCTCGCTGAAACATGCTGCGCTTTCAAGAGTGAATAATGCCAAAGAAATGATGCTCTAAGTGGATTTTCTGCCTGCTCCCTTGCATGGCCCTCACATCAGAGCACCCATTTTAAGTGTTTAGTCTTGGAGACATTAATCCCTGTAATTTCAAGTCTAGTCTGCCTTCCCTGTCAGGTACATTAGCGCTACATCGGAGAGCCCGTAAAACAGTGTGCAGGGCCCAGTGTTGTCCGCTGGTAATTAAAATGCCATGTGTTCTTTCTTACAAGGTGAGACAGACTGTCACACTTTAATTGTCTCTGCTTAGAAAAAAAAAAAGGGATGAGTCAAAGGAGACGGTGAAGCAAGAAGAACAGCGGAAAGAGACAAATTAGGGATTCATGTTTACAGGGAGGCTGGATGACATTCCTGTGATGTCTGAAAGGCTGCTGTTTTGGAGTTATGTTGAAACGGGTCATGCTTCTCTTCATTAACACAGATACTGTTACCTTCTTTATTTGTCAAATAAAAGCTATTAATTTTTTAAAATTGAGTATGTTTAATAGTGATATTGAATGTAATATGTTTCATTTATGAGAAACAGGTATGATAAAAGGTGAAGTTCTTAGATTTTTGAACACATATATATATATATATATATATATATATATATATATATATACTAGGGATGGAACGGTTTATGAAAACCGTCCGAACCGTTCGGTTCGACTGTCTCTGTTCGGTTCGCGTGTGTTGTGTCCTGTTCATGCGCTGCTCCTTTTTCTCATAGGCGAAGCGTTTACACTCCAGAGCAGAAGGTGGCGGTACTGCGACCAAAGCCAACCACCAGTAGTAAACAAGAAGAAGAAGAAGCGAAGCAGCGTAGCCAGGTGTAGCAGAAAAAAATCAGTTGTTGTGGAGAATTGTGTGGGTATGGCGAGTGGGAAAGAACAGGAGTTGGAAGACGCGCCAGCAGCACTTTATAGGTCTGCTGTATGGGACCACTTTGCATTTAGAGTGACCTACGATGACGGCGGAAAGAAAGCTGTGGATAAAAGTGCAACAGTGTGCAAGCATTGTGCAACACGTTTTGTTTACGCTAACAGCAACATGACCAACATGTCATGGTAACCCCGAAATCCCACATACTCCGTCAGCGCTCCGCTGCGCTCCAGACCGGCTGCTCAAAGCAAAGCCTAGAGCCTCCACTGTGGCTCCCGTCCGCTCCGCTCTGAGTTCCTTGGAGATCGTAGAGGGCATGCACCAGATGATTAAATTCAAAGCAGCAAAACATACGGAAAATGATCCAGGGTTTCCGCGGATCATTAAAAATAATTACAATTCATTACTTTTTTTGGATTTTATCATTAATTTTATAAATTTTTATGGGATTTCGGTTTAACAATCAACATATACCGAACCGAACTGAAAAACGTGACCACGAAACTGTGAACCGAACTGAACCGTGGATTTTGTGAACCGTTCCACCCCTAAAATAATATATAATTTGTGGATTTTGTAGTGAAATAAAAAACAAAAAAACATGCAGGTTTTAGGCGCCTCAATGTGTGTGCATTGGTAGGATATGTTCAATTGGATCAGATAGTTACAGTTCAACAACACACAGCATTCAGGCTTCCAGATGTGTTGAAGATAAAAAGCATCAGAGAACAAGGAATGGTTTCATTGTATTTCAGAAGCTGTTGATTTACTATGACTTTTACTGGGGGAAAAAGAATATATCACTGCCATGGACTGGCGACCTATCCGGGGTTTACCCCGCCTCTCGCCCATTGACTGCTGGAGATTGGCACCAGCACCCCTCGCGACCCCACTCAGGACAAGCGTGTCAGATAATGATGGATGGATGGAAAAAGAATATATTTCATGGTTACAATCACAAAGAATGGCTTTGATGCAATATTTGATGGGAAAGTATATTTAAAATCCATCCATAGAAATAGTTTTTGTCAATAGATGTGCAGAGAAGGGAAGTAACAAAGTACAAATACTTCGTTACTGTACTCAAGTAGATTTTTCTGATATTTTTACTTTACTTTACTACTTTTTTTTTATGGCGACTTTTTACTTCTACTCCTTACATTTTTACACAAATATCTGTACTTTCTACTCCTTACATTTTAAAAAATTGGCTCGTTACTTTAGTTTTGAATAATTTCAATGGAGTTACCGTTATTATTTTTCACATCATCAATACCAAATTCAATCTAATTGGATGGGAATCTACGTTGCATTTGACGCAGCACTACAAGATGAATCGACAGATTCGGCGGTATTCATTCTTGGCAAATCATTGCAGCTTGGTGGCGGTGGCGTTAGCATAGTAGCATGGACGACGAGATGATTGAAAATGAACACAACGGAGATCTAGTCCTATTGGCAGACATCCATTTAAAATGTAGGCAACGGCATGAAAAAAGTGGTTTCTACTTTTACTTTTATACTTTAAGTAAATTTACAAGCCTGTACTTTGTTACTTTTACTTGAGTAAAGAAGTATAATCAGTACTTTTGCCACAGTATTTTTTTAACACAAGTATCTGTACTTTTACTCAAGTACGGAAAGTGAGTACTTTTGCCATCTCTGTTCGATTGACTGTCAGCACCCTGGATGCACATGGTTTTTGGTTATGATGTCAATACTCTCAAGAATATTGCGGACACTTTAATATGATAAAAAAAAGAGACAGCAGAGTGTTGGTAAATGTATGATTGCAAGGTTATCAGTAGTTCAATACAGTTCTCCAAATGATTTACAGTCACAAGGTCTCAGTTCATTAAAATATATCTGGGAATTGGTGAAACGAGAAACACGCTGTTCATCATTGAATTACTGCTTGTTACTATTATGTCAATATGAAGCAAATCTCACACAAATGTTTCCTACGCCTTTTGTAATCTAATTTGTAAAGAAGTAAATCACTTTGAAGGTATGAAAAGTTTTAATCCAATACTAGCCTGAAGTGCTACAGTGAAAATACGCTCAACAGAAATAAATCCAACACTGAGCACTACAAACTGAGCATTGCTAGCAAACAAAGGCTTTACAACAAAAATAAACCATCTATTTTTTAACCTCAGAACAGAATGGGGATACTAATAAAGAGGCTGTTTAAGGTCTGGAGAGTGAAGGATTGTAATGGAGCGGCTTGACAGTGTGGACGTCTTCATTTCCACCGTATTGAAGTTTAAAAAATGGAACCCATCCTTGGCACCTGGTTGTACCTTGAGCTGTCTGAATAGAAGTTATTACCTGCTCAGAGACTGCCGAGGAGGCCTTGGGGATTTGGTCATCAATTAATCACAAAATCCCCCAAAGGTGCGATTCATCAAAATGTAATGGTTCTTTTGCAGATGAATAAGTTCAGAGAGAAAAAAAAGAGCAGATATGTCTTAAAAAAGTTGTTTCAGCATTGTTCGCCTCATTGATCGATGTATCTGTAGACAGGCCAAAAAATCTCAAATAGAAGTGGAAGTAGTGGGCTTAAACAATATAAAGTGGAACAACTTGGCATATAAACAAATTTGTTCATGCTGTTCGGGTAGCATGTATGAAAGATGCCTAATACATTATGTTAACATGTTTATTCAGTTCTCATGTTGGCAGTCTTGTTTTTTTGTCATTTTTAAAAAAAAAGTTGTTTTATCTCCAACTTGGTATGTTTGGTTTAGCTGCACCAACTACGTTCAAAAGTTTATGTTGTCTATAAGTGAAACTTTATATTTACATCTGTAAATATGAGTGTGATTCAAAAGCTATGAGTGTGAATATATACAGTGGGGCAAAAAAGTATTTAGTCAGCCACCAATAGTGCAAGTTCTCCCACTCAAAAAGATGAGAGAGGCCGGTAATTTTCATCATAGATATACCTCAACTATGAGTGACAAAATGAGAAAAAAAATCCAGAAAATCACATTGTCTGATTTTTAAAGAATTTATTTGCAAAATATGGTGGAAAATAAGTATTTGGTCAATAACAAAAGTTCATCTCAATACTTTGTTATATACCCTTTGTTGGCAGTGACAGAGATCAAACGTTTTCTGTAAGTCTTCACAAGGTTTTCACACACTGTTGCTGGTATTTTGGCCCATTCCTCCATGCAGTTCCCTCTCTAGAGCAGTGATGTTCTGGGGCTGTCGCTGGGCAACACGGACTTTCAACTGCCTCCAAAGATTTTCTATGGGGTTGAGATCTGGAGACTGGCTAGGCCACTCCAGGACCTTGAAATGCTTCTTACGAATGCTTCTTACGAAGCCACTCCTTCGTTACCCGGGCGGTGTGTTTGGGATCATGTCATGCTGAAAGACCCAGCCACGTTTCATCTTCAATGCCCTTGCTGATGGAAGGAGGTTTTCACTCAAAATGTGACGATACATGGCCCCATTCATTCTTTCCTTCACACGGATCAGTCGTCCTGGTCCCTTAGCAGAAAAACAACCCCAAAGCATGATGTTTCCACCCCCATGCTTCACTGTAGGTATGGTGTTCTTTGGATGCAACTCAGCATTCTCTCTCCTCCAAACACGACGAGTAGAGTTTTTACCAAAAAGTTCTATTTTGGTTTCATCTGACCATATGATATTCTCCCAGTCATCGTCTGGATCATCCAAATGCTCTCTAGCAAACTTGAGACGGGCCTTGACATGTACTGGCTTAAGCAGGGGGACACGTCTGGCACTGCAGGATTTGAGTCCCTGGCGGCGTAGTGTGTTACTGATGGTAGCCTTTGTTACTTTGGTCCCAGCTCTCTGCAGGTCATTCACTAGGTCCCCCCGTGTGGTTCTGGGATTTTTACTCACTGTTCTTGTGATCATTTTGACCCCCACGGGGTGAGATCTTGCGTGGAGCCCCAGATCGAGGAAGATTATCAGTGGTCTTGTATGTTTTCCATTTTCTAATAATTGATCCCACAGTTGATTTCTTCACACCAAGCTGTTTACCTATTGCAGATTCAGACTTCCCAGCCTGCTGCAGGTCTACAATTTTGTTTCGGGCGTCCTTTGACAGCTCTCTAATTTTGGCCATGGTGGAGTTTAGAGTGTGACTGTTTGAGGTTGTGGACAGGTGTCTTTTATACTGATAACGGGTTCAAACAGGTGCCATTAATGAAGGTAACTGTTGGGAGCTGGAGAAATTCCACCTTTCTCCAGCAGAGTCCGCCATGGATCCTCTGAGGGAGCCTCCTGCACAGCTGCAGCTCATCAAGATCATCAGAGCATCCACTACTTAAGCTGTCTTCAGACCTTGCCTCAACGCCGCAGTGTTGTTCCAGTTGGTCAGCGCTTAAGCCTAGATCCTCAGTGTTACTCTATGACTTTTGAATCCAGCTTGGATTCTAACCCTTGTCTCTGTCTTCCAGGAAACCTGTGCCTCCTCTGTGAAAGCTCAGGATGAGCTAACCTGCCAAGCCAACCCTCAGAGCCAAACCTGAAGAATCACAGAGAACTTCCAAGCAGCTCTGGACTGGAGCTGGGAAACCCTAAACCAAGGTCTGTTCATATTAGACGTGAGACGCTGAAGCAGCAAACGGACTCTGCTGATAACTCTTCTCCAGATCCATCAGAGACCCTCCCAAAGCTAACCTCAAGAATCCTCAAGGTACAATCAGTAAACTTCAGGAAATCAAACCTCTGTTGGCAACGCTAACTGAACTGTCTCTCACGCAGACTCTGGTGAACCAGTATCCAGGCCCCGAACCTGAACCAGTATATTCTGTGTGCTTGAGCATCAATAAACTTGTTAAACTTTCATCCTTGTGTCCGTCAGTGGTGTTCTGCATTCTTGGGTCGCTTTTAGTGAACCCATCATGACAGAACACTGCGGCCAAACTCAAGGCCCAGCAGATCACTACATCCGTCGACTAGAGGAACAGGCTGCCCAGATCCATGGACACAGCCTGGCTCTACGTGAGTTAAACACCCACATAGAAAGACAAAATCAAGCTATTCAAAGCTATGTTAACTACGTGAACAGCGCTAATGCTGCACCGGTACAACAACCATTTCCGGGTCCAGTCCCTCCTCCGAGGTCACCAGCAGTGACGTCATCAGAGTTCCGTCCTAGTCTCCCAGAAAGATTTTCTGGTAACATGAACGATTGCAAAGGATTTTTATTTCAATGTCGATTGATTTTTCAGAACTCCCCTGGCAGTTTTTCCACGGATTACAAGAAAATAACTTTTATTCTCTCACAGTTAACAGGAAGAGCCTTGGAATGGGCTCAGGCAAGATTCGCCGCTGACGATAGCTTAAACTGCTATTACTCTGATTTCATCTCTGAATTTACCCAGGTATTCAACCAAGAAACTGACCAAACTATTGACTCCAGAGCTCTTTTCAACCTAAAACAGGGAAACTCTTCGGTGGCTGAATTTTCCATTAACTTCCGGGTTAAAGCGGCAGCTTCCGGATGGAACCAAAGCGCTCTAAAGGGAGCCTTTTTCATGGCATTAAATGAGCACATTAAGGATGAGCTCGCAACCCTCGACGAACCAGCTACCCTCGAAGATCTAATTCGCCTCTCCATTAGATTGGATAATAGAATTCGTGCCAGAAACAGTTCAAAGAAGCAGGGTACACTTTCTTCTGCCTCACATAATGTGACTGTTTGTTCTTCCTCTACAGAGAAGCTGCCCATTCAGAGGCCTAAGTCCCAGTCTCTACCGTTGCCTATTCAGGCCTCTCATTCAGGCCAAAGGGATGTTGAGCCCATGCAGGTGGGACACACTAGGCTCACCCCAGAGGAGAGGCAAAGGCGTTTTCTAAGCAAACTATGTATCTGCTGTGGTGAGAGTGGACAGTTCATCGCTTCCTGCCCGGCTAAATCAAAGGCCTGGGCCCGCCAGAAGATCTGAGGAGTCTGGCGGGCCAAATTAAAGGAATAGTACACCCAAAACATGATTAGCCTTCATTTTCTACTCACCTCCATGCTGAACAACACTCTGGAGTACTTTTTTGATATCTCAAATGCATCTGGAGATCTGGGAGACTTCTTGCTGTCTGCTGACATTCAAATAATGGAGGTCTATGGCGCCCGAGACAGAAAGGTCCACAAAAGTCCACAAAAACTTGTCAATATTCCTCCATACTGCTCGTCCAATGTAATCCAAGTGTCCTGAGTGGGTAGCATCCAGAATTTACTCGAAACGAAGTCATTTAGAACGTTTTAGAGCCTAAACAGTAGTGTATAGGATTTCCTAATAGCGCCCCCATGCGCGCTCACGATTCTACGGAAGCCGGCAGACCAAACCAGCGCATTCAGCTCGGCAAAGAACTCATGCTCTTCCTCAACACTGAAGTCCTCAGACATTTTTCTTTCGTTGTTTCTTTCTTTGCACAGGTAAACAGCACATTTCTTCTTCTACGCTTGCATTATCGGCAGACCAGACGCTGAATGCGCACTTCCTTCCGGTTTGGTCTGCCGGCTTCCGTAGAATCGTGAGCGCGCATGGGGGCGCTATTAGGAAATCCTATACACTACTGTTTATGCTCTAAAAACATTCTAAATGACTTCGTTTCGAGTAAATTCTGGATGCTACCCACTCAGGACACTTGGATTACATTGGACGAGCAGTATGGAGGAATATTGACACGTTATTGTGGACTTTTATGGACCTTTCTGTCTCGGGCGCCATGGACCTCCATTATTTGAATGTCAGCAGACAGCAAGAAGCCTCCCAGATCTCCAGATGCATTTGAGATATCAAAAAAGTACTCCAGAGTGTTGTTCAGCATGGAGGTGAGTAGAAAATGAAGGCTAATCATGTTTTGGGTGTACTATTCCTTTAACACAAAGAAATCTCCTCGACTGTTACTTCCTGCCACGTTGTTCTGTGCTAATCAAAACCTCTCTTTTTCTGCATTCATCGACTCAGGCTGTGAACGTAACCTAATCGATTCTAACCTCGTCCAGCAAATCCAAATTGAAACCATTCCTCTGACTCAGCCTCTCAGTGTATCCGCTATTGACGGAAAAAGACTCCATCAAGTTACCCATCAAACTCAGCCCCTCGAGCTACTTCTGTCAGATAACCACCGAGAGACTATAACATTTTTTGTTTTTCCCTCTGCATGTTCTCCGCTGGTGCTCGGTTTCGAATGGTTGGAGAAGCATAATCCTCACATTAACCGGACTGAACGTCACCTGGAATCATGGTCCATCTCATGCCATGAAACATGCCTTCGTTCTGCTGCCCCCTTGGTGGGGTCTCCTAGAGGTGGGGGGGAGATGGACTCTCCTGACCTTTCTTCAGTTCCTTCTGAGTACCATGACCTAGCCCCTGTCTTCAGTAAGGTCAGTGCGACGTCCCTACCTCCACACAGACCATACGATTGCGCCATTGAACTTTTACCTGGTGCTCCTCTACCCAGCAGCAGATTGTATAATACTTCCAAGCCCAAAAGAGAAACCATGGAAAAATACATCAACAAATCATTAGCTGCTGGAATAATCCTTCCATCGTCCTCTCCATTGGGCGCCGGGTTCTTCTTCGTAGGGAAGAAGGATGGTTCCCTGAGACCTTGTATTGATTATCGAGGTTTGAATCAGATTACAGTTAAGAACAAATACCCACTTCCTCTCCTTGCTTCTGCATTCGAACCTGTTCAGGGAGCCACGGTGGGCCAATTTGAATATCTAGTAATGCCCTTTGGTCTAACTAACGCTCCAGCCTGCTTCCAGGCCCTCGTAAATTATGTTCTCAGAGACTTTCTCAATGTATTTGTTTTCGTGTACATTGACGCCATTCTCATTTACTCCAAGAACCTCGATGAACACAAGAAACATGTCCGCCTTGTTTTGCAGAGACTGCTGGAGAACAAGCTGTTCGTGAAAGCCGAGAAGTGCAAATTTCATCAACCTTCAGTCACCTTTTTGGGGTTTGTGCTCGAGGGCGGCCAGGTAAAACCATCTGAGGACAAAATTAAGGCAGTATTAGACTGGCCAGTTCCAGAGAACCGCAAACAGCTACAAAGGTTTTTAGGTTTTGCTAACCATGTACACAAGTTATTAGTGTACATGAAATATGAAGGAACTTTAAGTACAGATCCATGACTCTTGAATGTATGTAAACACACACACACACACACACACACATATATACGTATATATATATATTCTCTAGCTTTTTCTCCGCCTCGAGCTTCCTTTCCGAACATACGGCTTTATGATCAGTTTCACGCAAATTAATAGCGATATAATATATCGGACGAAATTGTTTTTATAAGCATTTTTTATTAAAGAATTATAAATACTTCGATAAACATATTTAAATAATTTTAGTGCCAATTAAGGCCTTGATTTAAAGAAAAAATGAATGAATTGTAATTATTTTTAATGATCCGCGGAAACCCTGGTTCATCTCGCGCATGCTCTCTACGATCTCCAAGGAACTCAGAGCGGAGCGGACGGGACCACAGCGGCGGCTGTAGGCTTTGCTTTGCGCAGGCGGTCTGGAGCGCAGCGGGGCGGAGCGCAGCGGAGCGCTGACGGAGTATGTGGGATTTCAGGGTTAATCAAAGACCACCAAGACAACATGCTGCTCTGCCTCTGCTTTTGGGTCCTCACCTAATCATGACAATCGCACCTAAATAAACAACCCTCACGATAGCCGCACTGCTCCACTTGTGAAAGTAAAATCTGTTGGTCTTTTTTTTGGTATCAAGTAGGGCTGTCAGTTTTAAAGCGTTATTAATGCGTTAACTGCTTTAGACTAAAACGCCGACATTTTTTTTAACGCACGTTATTCGCGCATCAAAACAAACGCACCGTGCGCTTTTGTTCTTTATTTTTCCGCAGCGCTCGCTGTACTGTTTGTTTTACCCTCTGCACTTTCCGTAGCTTCAGGAACGCTAAGTTTTGGGAGAGACCGCAGCATAACATACCCGTGCTTTGAATGAGCAAAAATGGCCAGCAGACAAGGTATCCTGAATGATAAGTTTCATTTTAAAGTTATCCCAGAAGGCTGTCTTGACAAAACCTGAGTCCTATGTCTATGTTGTCCAGAAGAAACGAGCGTCTCGCTGGCTTAGTGCCAACAAGACAAAGAAATAAATTAAGTCATATGGAATGCACTGCTGCTGCAATTCTTGTTCAGACCAAAGGAATATTAAAGCATTTTTAAAATGTTCTACATGTAAAATGTTATATTGTTGAGATGACTGCAAAGCCCAGTTATTGTAAATTTGTTTGATTTATTTATTATTTTGTGAGTAACTTCATTTTATGTGAATTAAGTCTGAATTACATAACGGAATGTGCACTTTATTTTAACAGTACATCTTTATTTTTGTCCTATGTTTGAGAAAAAACTTAATTTTATGGAGTTCTTTGAAGTACTGTTTACTGTTCTGTAGTTTTGTAATTTTTTTTTTTTTACAATTTTTGAATAATTATTAGCCGGAATTTAAACCAGGATATTTTTATTCTAGTTTTTTAAAAGTGCTTTAAAAAAATAATAATTAAAAAAACTTATTGTATAAGGAACACAAACTATTTAATAACCTTAGAGTTATAAGTTTGTTTTCCAATGACCCTGACTTCAAACCAGAATCATTTTTTTTTTTAATGATTAGCTTACTAAAGGTATAACCAGTGTTGGGCACGTTACTTTGAAAAAGTAATTAGTTATAGTTACTAGTTACTTCTCCCAAAAAGTAACTGAGTTACTAACTGAGTTACTCCACAATAAAAGTAACTAGTTACTAGTAAAAGTAACTATTGCGTTACTTTTGCGTTTCTTGCCCCCGTAACCCTCACCACCCAGCCCCCACCTTCTCGCCGTGTGTTTCCAAAGCCAGCTGAATAGAGCGGACGACAAAGACAAGAACCTGCAGACAGTTTAGCATTTATTGCAACTCAACGTAAATGACATCAGGGGGGAACGCCATGTGAAGTTTTTTAACAGGGCATTCAGATCTGGTGAGTATATGAAATTAATAACTGGGGATGTCTAATTCTGAAATCCTGTGTGTTTGGGTTGTTATACAGGTGCTGGTCATAAAATTAGAATATCATGAAAAAGTAGATTGATTTCAGTAATTCCATTTAAAAAGTGAAACTTGTATATTATATTCATACATTACATACAAACTCATATATTTCAGATGTTTATTTTGTTTAATTTTGATGATTACAAATGACAACAAATGAAAATCCCAAATTCATCATATCAGAAAATTAGAATATTACTGAAGACCAATAAAAACAAAGGATTTATAGAAATGTTGGCCAACTGAAAAGTACGAACATGAAAAGTATGAGCATGTACAGCACTCAGTATTTAGTTGGGCCTCCTTTGGCCTGTATTACTGCAGCAATGCGGCGTGGCATGGAGTCGATCAGTCTGTGGCACTGCTCAGGTGTTATGATAGCCCAGGTTGCTCTAATAGTGGCTTTTAGCTCTTCTGAATTGTTGGGTCTGGTGTATTGCATCTTCTTCTTCACAATACCCCATAGATTTTCTATGGGGTTAAGGTCAGGAGAGTTTGCTGGCCAATTAAGAACAGGGATACCATGGTCCTTCAACCAGGTACTGGTAGCTTTGGCACTGTGTGCAGGTGCCAAGTCCTGTTGGAAAATGAAATCTGCATCTCCAAAAAGTTGGTCAGCTGCAGGAAGCATGAAGTGCTCTAAAACTTCCTGGTATGTGGCTGCGTTGACCCTGGACCTCAGAAAACACAATGGACCAACACCAGCAGATGACATGGCACCCCAAACCATCACTGACTGTGGAAACTTTACACTGGACTTCAAGCAACGTGGATGAAGTGCCTCTCTTCTTTTCCTCCAGACTCTGGGACCTTGATTTCCAAAGGAAATGCAAAATTTACTTTCATCAGAGAACATGACTTTGGACCACTCACCAGCAGTCCAGTCCTGTTTCTCTTTAGCCCAGGCAAGACGCTTCTGACGCTGTCTGTGGTTCAAGAGTGGCTTGACACAAGGAATGCGACAGCAGAAACCCATGTCTTTCATACGTCTGTGTGTGGTGGTTCTTGAAGCACTCACTCCAGCTGCAGTCCACTCTTTGTGAATCTCCCCCACATTTTTGAATGGGTTTTGTTTCACAATCCTCTCCCGGGTGCGGTTATCTCTCTTGCTTGTACACTTTTTTCGACCACATCTTTTCCTTCCCTTCGCCTCTCTATTAATGTGCTTGGACACTGAGCTCTGTGAACAGCCAGCCTCTTTAGCGATGACCTTTTGTGTCTTGCCCTCCTTGTGCAAGGTGTCGATGGTCATCTTTTGGACAACTGTCAAGTCAGCAGTCTTCCCCATGATTGTGTAGCCTATAGAACTAGACTGAAAGACCATTTAAAGGCTTTTGCAGGTGGTTTGAGTTAATTAGCTGATTAGAGTGTGGCACCAGGGGCCATCAATTTTGAACCTTTTCACAATATTCTAATTTTCTGATATGATGAATTTGAGATTTTCATTTGTTGTCATTTGTAATCATCAAAATAAACAAAATAAACATCTGAAATATATGAGTTTGTATGTAATGTATGAATATAATATACAAGTTTCACTTTTTAAATGGAATTACTGAAATCAATCTACTTTTTCATGATATTCTAATTTTATGACCAGCACCTGTAGATACTGCAACATCTATCTATCCTTCTATCTATCTATCTAGATCTATACTCTGTGTGTGACATAAAATATGGATCTCCATCCCTGCCACAAAGGCCATCAAATAATGTTTAAAATAAAAAATACAGTAGGTTGAAAAGGCAGAGTATCTATCCATCCATCCATATAGGCTATCATTTGATCGTTCACGCTCTCCATAGTTCTCCTGTGGCGTGAGCACAGGGCGACTGTTGGGCGCCTTTAGCGAGCATGCTCGTTTCCTGTCGCTTGCGCAGTGACTCGTGCCGCCTGCGCTGTGCGGAGATGCAGGGGAAACCGTATCTGATGGGGAAACGCAGCTCGACGTAACACCGGTATTTCCATGTGGAAAACGCTGTTTTGCTGCTGGAGTCATCCTCACTCTCCATCTCTCTGTGTGTGCTGTACGTTAACACCCACCAGCAGAAACACCCACCTACCCAACAGACAGACGGAATCTCACTATACATCAGCCATTCTCATCCTCCCCTCTCTCATGACAAGGCGCACGAGTCCTATCATGAAAAAAGGTTCATTGTGCGACCTGAGTAACGTGCAGTAACGGGGTGTCTGCAATGGTAACTGCGTTATAGTTACAGTCAAAGTAATTAGTTAGATTACTCGTTATTAAAACAAGGTAACGGCGTTACTTTCAACGCCGTTAGTCCCATCACTGGGTATAACAATACATTTCTCAATAATGGATAAAAGATTTTCAGACACTTAAAATGTGAAATGTAGAGAACCAGGATCTCTCCAGGTATTTACAGGCATGTCACTGTCTCAATCAGGAAATTATTTAGTTGAGCAGGAACAAGTGCTTAATAAAATATAATATATAATATACCACAGCTATATGCAACTCTTATTTGCAAATCCCCAAATAAGAGTGGCACATTAATTGTATTTCAGCATGCAAATGTACAAACTGATACTGGTGATTTCTGATTATAGATTAATCAGAAATGGTAAAAGAGAGCTGGTTCTCCTTTTGCAAGGTGTCAAATGCTTATGAATTATGTGACACAATGTGCTGTGATAGCTGGCCTTGATTACTCATGCCGTTCACCTGCTTAACTCTATTCACCTCCTAATTATCACTCATCTCATCCACCTGCCAGTTGCCCTTATATTGGGCTCAGTTCCAGCTATCATGGCCAGATCATTAGATGTTTTCTGTTCAGTTCTGTTTGTTTCAAAGGTTCTGGTCCTGGATCCTGGCGGCCAGTGGAAAGAGGGTTTTGTGTTTGTCTCGTCTCCTGCTTGTCCACTGTTCCTCCCCTGCTGACCCCTCTGGGCTTTTGGCTCTGTACGTGGGGAGGTTCAGCTTTTATCCAAGTAAGCCTGTCTCCAAGCTGGAGACCAGTTTAAAGGTCCTGCATTCAGTACTGGTTCCATGTCCTGTCTCGGCTACCCTCTTCCACAGAGCCTACCCGTCTGCACCTGATCCTGTCTGCTCCTGTGTGTGACCGGCTGGTCACGCTTCTGGACTCTGTCAGGCTCTGAACCCGCCTGGGAGCTCTAGGATGCCTGAAAGCCTGGATCCTGCTACCTGTCTGTTCCTGCCTGATCTGGATCCTGTTCTGTCTGTTCCTACCTGATCTGTATCCCTGACCAGGATCTGCTTCCTGCTAATCCTCTGGAGCTGCAGCATAGGGGACACTCTGGGTGACGCATGCCCATCAGCTGGATCGCATCCCCTTCAAGGGTTATTGACTGAACTGCTAAACCAGAGTGTCTGTGATTGGGCGGTGCCCCGCCCCCCGCAGCATCTGCGAGCAGCAGTTCCTAGCAGCTCTACTTTAGTTTTGTGTTGTTCTTCATTTAATAAACGTTTTGAACTTTCCTACTGACTGTCTCTCCTTGAATACTTGGTCCATCTGGCCTCGTTTCATGACATTATGTTAATGTACACAGAGTGTATGTCTGTTCAAAATGGTATGCTCTTGTTCCCTCTTATCTCTATATTTGTACTTGTTGTCTTTCTGTTGTAGTAGCAAATGTTAAAGAGATAAAATTGAAATTGATCACAGACTGGACCGGCGGCCCTGAGGTGATATTGTGATATTAAGGTCATGTAACGTTCTCACTGTTTTAAAAATAAAGAATTGAAAAATAAATGTAACAGTTACTAATTGAATTTCTTAGTAAGTTGAAATGTACTGAACTGCTTTCAGCTGTTCTTGTCAAAATTGGATGATTGGTGATGCAGCACCTGTGAGTTAAGTATAAAGCAACAGGGAGGCAGGAAGAGGTATACAGTATAAAGAGGTAACAGTGGGGAACCCAGGACCAGTGTTCCCTGTGTGAATGCTGCAGACCTGGAACCCCACTGCTGAAGATTAGCTAATCAAGCCACTAGCACAAAGAACTGATGTGGGAGGTAAAGTCTTTTTTGATTAGGGAAGCTTCTAACAGAGAGAGCTTACCTGCTGGAATCTTGGCAGAAGCATGTTCAGACTGAGAAAACAAGCAACATTAAACAGCTGTAAAAGGTTGCAATCAACAATTGTAATAGTGCTTTATTGTTTTTTTTGTGTAACTTGCAGTGAACTGGCAAAAAAATAAAGCTATTACTGCATTGTCTGTGATTTCCCTTTTGGCATTAGTCGCCTAGGAATTATTTTTGTTTGTTTGTTTTAATGTGCTTTAAAAAGTAAAAAAAATACAGAGGTCACTTCAAATCAAACTGCAGCATAGTAATTGTTTTAAGCCTCACTTGCTTTTGTCAAGAGAAATCTATGGAATATAGAATGTATTCTGAGTCTCAGACTATTGAAGCTGGGGTTTAAATTATAATACTTCTAGGTTGGGAATTAATCCATGGTCATTAGTTGTCCCTAATCTTCTTTTGCAGACTTATTTAGAATTTAATTGTTTAAAAGTCTGTAAAATCCATCAGGAAAGAAATGGGAAACTTAAACACATGCATGCTATTCATTGCATTCGCCACCATATTATACAATGAAAAAGAACAAAGGACCAGCCAGACCACTTGCACTTCTTTACTGATAGATGACTAGCTGTTAGGAGGAAAAAAGTTGCCATTCACTCAATAAAATATTATAAGATTTTAGTCTTTGAGAGGTAAAGGCACAAGATCAACTTACACTATCTGGTTTAATGAAAGGATAAGGTTCAGTTTCTACATCAGCAGATAAAGAAATTATGTCTCAGGGATCAAGTTTTGACTTTGGCCCTTTTTCCAATTTAGTCAATAAAGAATCACAACCTTTAATGTATATTGCAGTATTTCTGACACTTCTGTTTTGCAAAGTGTCTAAATTTCAGTTAGATTGAAAAGAGTTGGTCTGCAAACATTAGATTTTAGGTGTTAAAGCAGATGTTTAATAAGGTTTGGACAAAAAAAATGACCGAAAAAAGTTCACTCACTCTGATACTTTGTTGGACCGCCTTTAGCTTTGATTACGGCACGCATTCGCTGTAGCATTGTTTCAATAAGCTGTCAAAAGATTTATTTCCATCCAGTGTTGCATAAATTTTTCACCAAGATCTTGCATTGATGATGGTAGAGTCTGACCGCTGTGCAAAGCCCTCTCTAGCACATCCCGAAGATTCTCAATGGGGTTGAGGTCTGGATTCTGTGGTGGCCAATCCATGTGTTAAAATGATGAGTCATGCTCCCTGAACCAGTCTTTCACAATTTGAGCCCGATGAATCCTGGCATTGTCATCTTGGAATATGTCTGCTCCATCAGGGAAGAAAACGTCCATTGATGGAATAACCTGGTCATTCAGTATACTCAGGTAGTCAGTTGACCTCATTCTTTGAGCACATACTGTTGCTGAACCTAGACCTGACCAACTGCAGCAACCCCAGATCATAACCCCGCCCCCACAGGCTTGTACAGTAGGCACTAGGCATGGTGGGTGCATCACTTCACCTGCCTCTCTTCTTACCCTGATTGGCCCATCACTCTGGAACAGGGTAAATCTGGACTCATCAGACCACATGACCTTCTTCCATTGCTCCACAGTCCAATCTTTATGCTCCCTGCAAATTGAAGCCTCTTTTTCCGGTTAGCTTCACTGATTAGTGGTTTTCTTACGGCTACACAGCTGTTCAGTCCCAATCCCTTGACTTCCCTTCGCATTGTGCGTGTGGAAATGCTCTTACTTTCAGTATTAAACATAGCCCTGAGTTCTACTGTTGTTTTTCTTCAATTTGATCTCACCACACGTTTAAGTGAACGCCGATGACGATCATTCAGGATTTTTTTCCGGCCACATTTTTTCCTTGAAGATGATGGATCCCCACTATCCTTCCAGTTTTTAATAATGCGTTGGACAGTTTTTAACCCAATGTTAGTAGTTTCTGCAATCTCTTTAGATGTTTTCTCTGCTTGATGCATGCCGATGATTTGACCCTTCTCTAACAGACTAACATCTTTTCCACGACTACGGGATGTGTCTTTCCACATGGTTGTTTAGGAAATGAGAAGCAAGTCATTGCACCAGTTGGGGTTAAATAACTTGTTGCCAGCTGAAAGATAATCGCCCATGCAGTAATTATCCAATAGGAGGCTCATACCTATTTGTTCAGTTGAATCCAGGTGGCGACGTTTTTTTGGCAAGGCAGTGTATATTTAGCTTTAGGTCTATACGGTTGATAAAATAACATCAATTATCTTGTGCTAATTCATGCAGTGATTAATAGACTAATTAGACTTGGACAACTTTTATTGCTATTTTGTATACACGGAGTACAAAACAAAATTTCGTTTTGTACAGCTTTTACACAATTAATGAGCAGCAGCTTAGCATTGAAATGAACATTTCCGTTCCATAAAGTGGAGCAGTGATCAAATGTAAAAAGCGTGTGAGAAAAACATGGTGCAAACGCATTGATATGGAAGTTCAGAGCAATTTAAGACAAATTGTGCAAATATGCAATATTTTGGTTTGGTGTTATTAATGTGATGCAGAGTCTGATTTACAGTTTTTCAACAGTTCAGCAGTCTGATGGCAGAGGGGAAAAAGCTGTTTCAGATTCTGCTGCACCTGCGGATGGGTGGGGGCAGATGGGCTCTACTCATCCTCCGCAGGAAGTACATACGCTTCTGTGCCCTTTTGCTCAATGAGGTGGTCTTTACGGTCTAGGTAAGCTTGTCTGTGATGTGCACCCCCAGGAATTTGGTGCTGCTGATCACCTCTACAGCTGAGCTGTTGATGAGCAGTGGAGCGTGGTTAGGCCGGTTCTTCCTGAGGTCCAAGATGATCTCCTTCTTCTTCTCCACATTCAGGATCAGGCTGTTATCTTTGCACCAGCCCACCAGCTGCTCCACCTCCTTTCTGTAGTCCAGGTCGTTGCCGTCTCTGATTAGGCCCACCATCGTGGTGTTGTCTGCAAACTTCGGTGTGATTGGTGTTGAACATGGGGGCCCAGTCATGTGTCATCAGAGTGAACAGCAGGGGGCTCAGGACACAGCCCTGAGGGGAGCCTCTGCTTAGGGTGATGACATCAGAGGTGCTCTGTCCGACCTGGACTGACTGAGGTCTATCTGTAAGGAAGTCTAGCAGCCAATAGCAGAGGGGTGTATTGAAGCCCAGCTGTTCCAGTTTGCCAAACTGTGGGATGATGGTGTTGAAAGCTGAACTGAAGTCCAGGAACAGCATCCTCACGTGGGTGTTCTTCTCCTCGAGGTGTGCCAGGCTGAAGTGAAGACCGGAGGAGATGGTGTCCTCAGTGGAGTGGCTCCGTCGGATAGTTAACTGGAACAGGACGAATCTTGGGGGAGACTGGAGACGATGTTTTCTTTAACCAGTTTCTTTGGGCCCAGAATGATGGTGGAAGCCTTAAAGCATGCTGGCACTGTGGAATGGTCGAGCAAGGTGTTAAAAATATCTGTGAGGACACCAGCCAGCTGATCTGCACACTCCTTGAACACTTGCCCAGGTATGTTATCGAGGTTTGGGGCCTTTCTTGGGTTGACTCTCCTCAGAGTTTTCCAGACATCAGCTGTGTCAAGGATGAGTGCCTCGTCTCCCTGATGTGGAACAGTTTTCACTGCTGGAGTGCTGTTTCATGCCTCAAACCTTCCAAAGAAGTTGTTTAGTCCATTTAGAAAGTCAGCATCAGCTGAACCCACCGGGGGGGAGGGTGTGTTGTAGGTGTGTTGTTATCCAGCCATCTTCTTCTGCTCATTCCGTCAGGGTTGTGGTCTGCCTATCTCTGGTAGTCTATGGACACCATGGACAGATGGTCTGTCTTAGTAAACATTTTCTCATCATCTACTTATTCATTTTTAGAATTATTATCCTATATTAATTTAAAATAGTAATGTTCAGATTTATAAATAATTTCATTGTGTTTAATATGTATACATTTTTTGTGTGTGTGTTTTATTTTTTCTGTATATTTTTTACTCCATGCATATCTTCTAACCTATTTATCTATATCAGTCCTTTTTTCCATTAATGTATGAATAAAGTCCTCATTGCATTCCTGACCAGCTATGGGGAAAATAAGGATGTTTAACTTTGGTTAAAACATGAGAAGTATACAATTAACTTCATTAACCTTTAGGGGTGTAAATAATAATCGTTTTGTATCGATGCATCGATCCAACAGCCGACGATCCGATGCATCGACACGTCCGCAAGAGAATCGATTCATGTTTTTTATTTTCCTCCGGTCTATTTTTATCCATTTGCTGCTGGGCGTAATTCTCCTCCCGTGCTGCGGTGGCGCTAAACCTATTTTGCCCTCCTACCTCGCTTCCTGGTTATACTAAATTTTTGATTTATGCTCAGTATTGAAGCGTGGTCTGTGCTACACACTGTGGGTCCAGATACGGCCGAGGCGGCGAGGAAGTGGGGGCGAGTTTAGTCCAACGACGGAGGGACATGAGGGCCAAAAAGAGCGGAGATCCAGGTGGAAAAAGGGTCTCAGTGTTCTCGAGCACCTCACTCTTCTAGCGGGTCAAACTTCACGAGTTGTTTTCCGCAATTTCGGTCATAAAAACAAAACAAGCCGGCCTCCTGTTTGCGCCGCTGTTTGCGGTCAGCTACAATTTGGGAGAGGAGCAGTGGAGCGTCTGTGGAGGGGGCGGGGACGTCTGTATTGAATTGCACTCATTGCACTGATTTTCTGCAGTATTTTTTCAGTATTTTTTATACAACTTTTCTACTTCTGTTATTTGCTGTTGTTTCTAAAAAAAATGCATAACAATATTACAGCTTTCATTTATTTATTTCAAACTTGTAACATTGTTTAGCCTGTAAGGTGTAAAAAAAAAAAAAAAAAAAAAATTAACCGATTAATCGAATCGATTCGTGGTGTATTCTTGAGTATCGAAAATAATCAAATCGTTGGGTCAGGAAATCGATACTGAATCGAATCGCCATGATGGGTGTGATTTACACCCCTATTAACCTTACAGTTGAGTTAGTCGGTTATAAGACAATATAAAGCTTACTGTTCTCCCCTGGAAACATGTGTGAGAACAGTTGCCTAAAATGAGAATAATCCCAAAATTGATTCATATAAACATTGAGGCCATGTTCTCAACAAGGGAACAGCTCTGTGGTCATTTCCAGATGTCTGATGAATACACCACAGTATGTGCACTGATTCTCGCACATCTCTAGAAGTTCTAAAATGCTCAACTTTAATTGCTGCATAGTTGTTCATCCCTAGCAGTGGTGCTTTCACACCTCTAAAAAAATAAATCAGACAGCTTCAGCTGATCCAAAATGCTGCAGCTTGCATCCTCTCAAAAAGTTATATAGCACATTAACCCTGTTCTTAAATCCTTACAATAATTTCCCATTCCTCAATGAAATAGACTTATAGATAATGTATGTTTATGTTTCTGTACATTTGATTTAAGATTTAACAGAATATTACGCAGTTAATTTGTCAAGAGACATTGCTGTGTCTAACACCCAGAAATCCTACATATTTCACATCTGCTTGCTAATCTGTCACAACAGAAGACAGATGTGGAGGTGAACCTGCAGGTCACAAGTCTGAACCCTCCCTGACAACATTATCTATCATTAATGGTGCAATGATTTTAAATTGATGTGACACAGCCCGGTTAGCTTATTCAGAGATGCATTCATTGCCTTCAGGTGTTTTACAAAGATCAGCATCAAATCTGTCAAGGTTAGATGGTTTTTATAACAATGCTACAACAAATCTAAGCAAACATGCAGTGATTGACAAATGTTTGTGGGTCATTTCAAAATCTTTACTTTATTTGGGTAATGTTTTTGAAGGTACTTATATATTTCACTCCACTACATTTCAAATCAAATATTGTACTATTTCTCAGTAGACATCATAGGACAAAGGGTTAACTGATGCTAGCTGTGGAAGAAAGTTTTATGGCCATAAAAAAAAAAATAATAATGAAAAATGGCCAAAAATCGCACTTTGACCCAAAATGTCCGACTTCCTGTGGGTTTTAGGGCATACCTCCAAGAGACTTTTTTTTCATGATTTGAGGAGATCTACCTGTGTGCCAAATTTCAAATCTCTGTGACTTACAGTTTCTCCCAACTCACGTTAGGGGGCGCTGTGGCGTAATTTGGGGCGGCCATTTTGGATTCCGTTATAGACTGGCTATTTCACTCGGGGGGGGAAATTTACTGCCACGTTTTTGTGAGTTTTTGAATATGCGAAGTCCCCGTAAAATGCGTTCAAAGTGCCAAAAGAACTGTAATAATAATAATAAGAAGAAACTTTCGAATAATTTATAACCCAGCCTTACCATGCAGAAACACCAAGCTGGAATCAAACCCAGGACCTTTTGGCAGCAGTGCTAGAAGCTTAAACACTGCAGCCCCAAATAATGTCATAATTTAAAAAGTATTTTTTTATTTAAACTGTGTGTGTGTGATGATACGTCATGTTTAAGCATGACAAACAGTTAAACCAGAATAAAATATAACTGAAAGCACTGTTATTTTGACTGTTTAAAAATAATATTACAAAGGCTGCTCATAGAGTGGCTCTCTGAGGGCTGTTAAGGCCATTGTCATTACATATTTTGTCATTTCTTGTTCATACATTAGATATGAATCATCGTATCAATAAGTTTACCAAGTCTTAAACAAACATACTATCACACTCCGGGTTCTATCCGGGTGCAGGCCAGTTTTTCTCTCTCTCTCCTCCGCAGGGATGGATGGGCAGGTGCACTACATCTGAGGTGATCACCACCCTTCTTAAGGAGCTGGAACCAGGAGGAGGGCGTCAGTTCGTTAACGTCACAGCGTTGAACCCTTGTTTCTGACCCCTGGACCCAGCCGTGAACCTTAGACCTTGGACCCTCCGCCTGAGATACAACCAGGAACCCGAGAAGGATCTCGGGGTAACCACCGTTCAGCCCTCCTACCTGCGATCACCTGCCTGTCCACCCTCGAACCTCCAACCAGGAAGAGAGTACTGGTCAGCACACGGACCACCCGGGACACTCCCCTCCAAGACCGGACCACAGCCTCTTTACTAAGCCCAGAAGAACCTGACCTGACCAAACTGCTTCCAGTTCATGTCCACTGCCTTGTTTCTCAATAAAGCCTCTTAAACCATCTCCAGCCTCTGTAGTTGCTCTCGTCCAGAGTCACCTTCAATTATGACAGAACGAACTGACTAACCTGACTCTGGTGAGCAGCTACGGAGTGCGATTTCCCATCAGGGCCTGTTACTAGGCCAGCATGAAACCCTGATTCAAACCATGGTCCAGCAGCAAACTCAAGTGATGCAGACAATGAGCACTCTCACCCACGAGCTTCAGGATATGAAAGCCTTGCTGAACTTAAATCAACCTACCTCCGTTTCTCCTCCCGTTGTAGCCGCTCTGCCGCCCGTTCCCGGAGTCGGTGTCTCAATCCCAGTCCCCGAACCGTTTTCAGGTGATCTGAGTAAGTCCAGAGGGTTCCTCCTCCAATGTTCTTTGGTTTTCAGTCGCTCCCCACAATCTTTTCCGGATGAGCCTCATAAGATAGCTCATATTGTTGGTCTTCTTAGAGATCGTGCTCTTAGATGGGCAGAATCTTTTATTGATGAGACCACGATCCATGATTATTCCTATGCTGACTTCTTAGATATTTTTAAACAAACCTTTTCCTCTTCCCTTAGCGAGGAGGAGGCAGGCAAAAGATTGTGGGAGCTGAAGCAGGGAAACCGGTCGGTTGCTGACTTCCGCATCGACTTCCGCACTCTGGCCGCTCAAGCTGCGTGGGACAGCCGCGCATTAAAGACGGCTTTCCTAAACTCTCTCTCAGATAGGCTTAGAGACGAGCTGGCCACCCGCGATAAGCCCGATAGCCTGGAGGGGCTAATTGACCTAGCCGTTCGGGTAGACGAACGCCTCCGTGAGAGGACTCGTGAGAGGCGGGGCCGGGACCGGGACCGCTCCCCTGCTCAACGTTTCAGTCTTCCGGTTCCTGTGGTGTCACATCAATCATAACCCTCTTTTTCTGGTAGTCAGCCTATTGATGAGCCCATGCAAATTGGCAGAGCCAGGTTATCTACGGAACAAAAAGAACAGCGCAGAAATAGAAGGTGTCTTTACTGTGGTGCTGCCGGTCATTTTCGTTTATCTTGTCCCCTTCGCCCAAAAGACCTGGCCCACCAGTAGTTCAGGGAATACTGGTGGGCACATGCTCCGAGACTCCCAGTTCTAGGTTCCTGCTACAGGCTGTAATTTGCCTTCAGGACAAGCAGCACCCTGTTTCCGCCTTGGTTGACTCCGGTTCTGAGCAAAATCTCATCGATCCAGCCTTAGTTAAACATTATAATATTCCGGTCCGTACTTTACCATCCCCCATCTCTGTTACAGCCCTTGATGGTAGCCCACTAGCTACTATAACTCAGCAGACTCTCCCTTTTCTGTTTATCTCCTCTGGTAATCATCATGAATCCATTTCTTTTTTTGTTTTTCCTACAAGACACTCACCTATAGTTTTAGGTTACCCTTGGTTAGCTGCTCACAACCCTCACATTAACTGGAGAGACTCGCGTATTGAGACCTGGAGCTCCGGTTGTCTGGCTACTTGTCTCCATTCTGCTCTCCCTCACACCTCGGCTAGTCCTGAACTTCCTGACGTTCCTTCTGATCTGTGAAATGTGCCGCCTGAGTACCATGACCTCCACCTAGTTTTTAGCAAAGATCTGGCTCTTAGTCTCCCGCCGCATCGCCCTTATGATTGTGCTATTGATCTTCTTCCTGGGGCTCCTCTGCCTTCTGCTCGCCTCTATAAGTTATCTCAGTCAGAGCTAGGTGCAATGGAGAAATATATTAGTGATTCTTTAAAGACCGGCATCATTCGACCTTCTTCCTCACCCCTAGGGGCAGGTTTCTTCTTTGTGGCTAAAAAGGATAAAACATTGCGTCCTTGCATTGATTACCGTGGTCTTAATCAGATTTCTGTAAAGAATAAATATTCTCTTCCCCTTCTGGCATCAGCATTTGATACGGTTCGGGGCGCCACCATCTTTACTAAACTGGACCTTCGAAACGCCTATCACTTGGTCCGGATTCGAGAGGGAGACGAATGGAAGACGGCGTTCAAGACCCCCATCGGTCACTACGAGTACTTGGTCATGCCCTTCGGTCTCACTAATGCCCCAGCCGTTTTCCAGGCCCTCGTAAATGACGTCCTGAGAGACTTTATAAATCAGTTCGTGTTTGTGTACATTGATGACATCCTTATTTATTCCCAGAACCCCCAACAACATCAGCAACATGTCTGCCAGGTGCTTCAACGTCTTCTGGAGAACCGCCTCTTCGTTAAGGCTGAGAAGTGCGAGTTTCACCAAAGAACCATCAGCTTCCTTGGCTTCATTTTCGAGGGTGGACAGGTGAAGACGGACCCCGGAAAGGTGGAGGCAGTCGTCAACTGGCCCGTGCCCAACACCCGTAAGCAATTCCAGCGCTTCTTGGGTTTCGCCAACTTTTACCGGGTATTCATCAAGAATTATAGTGTTCTTGCCTCACCCCTCACTGCTCTGACCTCCACCAAGAGCGTCTTCCAGTGGTCCCCAGAAGCTGATCAGGCGTTCCGCCTTTTAAAGGAGATGTTTTCACAGGCTCCCATTCTCACCTACCCTGATCCGTCAGCTCAGTTCACATTGGAGGTGGATGCCTCTGACTCTGGAGCTGTTCTATCACAGATGTCGCCTTCGGATGGCAAACTTCATCCCTGCGCCTTCTTTTCCAGACGATTCTCTCCTGCTGAGAGAAACTACGACGTAGGGGATCGAGAACTCCTGGCCATCAAGATGGCCTTGGAGGAGTGGCGTCATTGGCTGGAGGGAACCGAGTTGCCCATAGTCATCTGGACTGATCACAAGAATCTTTCCTATATCCAGTCAGCCAGACGTTTAAATTCTCGTCAGAGCCGTTGGTCCCTGTTCTTCTCTCGGTTCAACTTCATCATTACCTACCGCCCTGGATCCAAGAACAAAAAGCCCGATGCTCTGTCACGTCTGTTTTCCACTTCTGAAGAGGTTGAGGTGCCAGGTCCCATCGTCCCTGAATTTTGTGTGGTGGGAGCCATCACCTGGGATCTTGAGAACAAGATTAAAAGAGCCCTAGAGGGTGAACCTGATCCAGATGGTGGTCCTCCGCAGAGACTCTATGTTCCTTCTGCTGTTCGCTCTCAGGTTATTCACTGGGGGCACTCCTCTAGATTCTCTGGCCATCCGGGTTCCAGTCGCACCATCGCCTTAATCCGGCGATATTTTTGGTGGCCGTCTCTTAATAGAGACGTTGCCGAGTTTGTGTCAGCATGCTCAGTGTGTGCCAAAAACAAGGGCTCCAGTAGACCTCCTGCTGGTTTGCTCCAGCCCCTACCCAGACCCAGCCGACCTTGGTCCCACATTGCATTAGATTTTGTTACTGGCCTTCCCCCATCTAACCGCAAGACTGTTATCCTGTCAGTTATTGATCGTTTCTCTAAGGCCTGCCACCTGGTGGCCTTGTCCAAACTCCCTTCTGCTCATCAGACAGCCCGGTTGTTATTTAACCATGTCTTTAAACTCCACGGGTTGCCATCTGAAATAGTCTCCGACCGCGGTCCTCAGTTTATCTCTCGGGTTTGGCGTGACTTCTGTGGATGTTTTGGGGCTAAGGTCTCTCTCACATCCGGGTTTCACCCCCAGTCTAACGGGCAGTGTGAACGGTTGAATCAGGAACTAGAAAACACCCTCCGCTGTCTCTGCTCTCGCAACCCCAGCACCTGGAGCCAACATCTGGCCTGGGTAGAATACTCTCATAACTCCCATGTTTCAGCAGCTACCGGTTTATCCCCGTTCGAGGCATCTCTAGGCTACCAGCCCTCTCTCTTACCCTCAACCTTCCCTGACTCAGTCTTGACGTCCGTAAGAACCCACCTTCGCTGTTGTCGTAGGATCTGGGACCAGACGCGGGCAGCCCTTGAACGTGCCTCTTGTCGAGATAAGAGCTTTGCTGACCGCAAACGCATCCCTGCCCCCACTTACACCTCTGGGCAGGAGGTTTGGCTCTCTTCCAAGGACTTTCCCTTAAAGGCCATGTCCAGGAAGTTGGCTCCCAGGTTTCTCGGTCCTTTTAAGATCGACCAGATTATTAGCCCCACAGCTGTCCGCCTTAAGCTTCCTCCGCACCTCCGTGTCCATCCTACATTTCATGTCTCCCTGTGTGTGTGTGATGATATGTCATGTTTAAGCATGACAAACAGTTAAACCAGAATAAAATATAACTGCAAGCACTGTTATTTTGACTGTTTAAAAATAATATTACAAAGGCTGCTCATAGAGTGGCTCTCTGAGGGCTGCCAGTTAACTTGAAGGTAAATGAGAACAATATATATATATATATATATATATATATATATATATATATATATATATTAGTGCTGTCAATTAATTTTTTTTAATCGCGATTAATCACATCAATGCCTGAGTTAACTCGCGATTAATCGCATTTTAATCGCAAATTTTTTTTCTGATTGAAAATCATTTAAATACTCTCGATGACATACAAAAAATACATACAGGCTAGGTTTGTGCCAATGTTCTTTTTTTAAAATGAAAACAGGTCACAGACACTGATTTATGCCATAGAAACATATGGCAAGAAGATGGGGAGGCATGTAACAAAAAATGACAAATATGTAGCCAAAAAAAAGGCCCTGAAAAAAGGCTGATGTAAAAGACAGTCTTTACAGTTAATAGTCTTTTGAACAAAGACAAGCATTTTACCCTACTGCTATAAAATGTAGTACAGTTAACATTAGATGTTAATTAACCAAGATAATAATGAACAATTTTCAATCAATACATCAAAATCAATAGACCGACATCACTAGATGGAGGTAGTCTATGCTCTAGAAAGTTACTTTTCAGCCTCTTAACAAAAATGAGAACACACACACACCCACCCACCCACACACAGACACACCCACCCACACACACACACACGATACCGACTTGTGGCGTACACAGACAGCAAGAGTGCCATAGCAGATTCCATTTCACCTCAGTAATCTGTTTTCTCAGCGTATTTCAGGTTGCTACTAGGCACCACACACTCAACTTGTTTGTTGGTGGTGGGGCTTAAAGAAAAGGCACTAGCGTCACCCAGTGTATGAGCGTCTTTTTTCCTTGAGGAGCTCTGCTCTTGAAGCCTATGGAAAATGCATAGACTGGGGGAAAATAGCGCCGCCTTCTCGCAGGCTGCAGCGGGATGTACTTGGAAAATTGTACCATAAAACCACAAAGCGTTAATCTCACGTTAAAAAAAATTATTGCCGTTAAAATGGCCTTGCGTTAACGCGATAATAACGCGATAATTTTGACAGCACTAATATATATATATATATATATATATATATATATTGTTCTCATTTACCTTCAAGTTAACTGAGCTCTTTGCTTTCAATTACCCGGCTTTTAATAACTTTGCAACAAATCTAAAAACCATTGCAAATTCCATTAAAAAAAAGAAAAAGTTTAAGCAGCAAACTTAGCAAAATGCTAGTGGGCTCATACTCTCAATGTACATGTAGAGTATCTACTTTCAAACGAATTACAACTCATGCATGCTATTTTCTTTGGAGAGGGTACTTGTTGAAAATTGATGGGGTTGTCAAAGTGTTTTACCTCAATTCAAAACTTGAAGTAGACACTATTCAACATTATCCTTACCCTAGCACAGCAGAAATTCGAAACAGAAACCTTTCTTTCCAAAGCTTTGCAACCATTCTAATTTGTATGTGTTGGAAAACAAGGTAAGGTTCCACCCAGGATGCTGAAGTGGTCATGTTAGTATCCAGTTGCCCCTGAAGTAATCACACTATCTCAGGTGTCATTATAGGGAAAACGACAAGCCTTTTAGCTATACCTGCTTTAAAAGAGGATCGTTTTTTTTCTTGTTTCCTGGTGGGGACATTTTACCAGGAATACACTACATAATGGGGACCGACAATTGGGGTTAGGGATAAGGGGGTCGGTGTTAACAAATTATTGTCACTCAAGACATAAGCAACTGGTGTACAACAACCAAACAACGGACAAAAGATTAGATGGGCTTCCGCAGGCTGAGCTGCTCAAACAAAGTGACATCAATCTAGTCAAGGTAAATTCCATTGAGATGCCATCTTGTGGTTTGCATAATCTTTGTTAAATGGATAGTGACAGGTTAGATTAGAGAAATGGGGTGTCAATTAAACACAATAAACAAGCTGTGCACTACTGTAAAGGCTTAGAATATAAATGTTCAAAGCAGTTGTATATCTCAGACCAGTTTAAGCAAGACATCAATGCTAAAAGTGTCACGATCTGTTTGGAGGTTTTTATTAGGACCCAAATGCAGAGGCTGACAGGCAGAGGTGAGTTCTTAAAAGGTTTAATGAAAGATCAGGCAGCAAAAACAGGAATCCAAAAATCTAACTTAAAAATGTTAAACAAAAACAGGTATCCAAAAATCCAACATAAAAATCAGACATCAGGGGAAATCATCAAGGAGCCAGAGTGAGAAAAGGTAAGACGAGGAACCAGCAAAGAGGGACTGCAGAGGGAGTGTATTTATGGCTGCCTGAACAAAGGTAGGACTAATGAGCTGATAAGGAGCAGGTGTGACTAGAGTTGATGAGGAAGCCAAGGAAAAAGAACACAAGGGGGCAACAGAGGACAGACAGAAAAACCTAAACAACTTAAATGAATCCAGATACCAATAAAGCTAGAAAACAAGGAAAAACCTGGCTAAACTTGAAACTGAACTGAACACTACAACCAAGATAATTTCAAAAAGACTGACAAAGTGATCTGGAAACACAACTGTATGCTCTGTTATTGTTATCTTTAAGATCAGGTCAGGCACTTTTGAAATATTGGGCTAGATCTTTAAAAGGTTTGCATGAATAAACAAAGTGGGTAAACTTGTGGGTAGGGGGGTCTAAAAGAGAGGAAATGGAGAAACAAAGGAGGGTTGTGCTGCTCTCCGACTGAAGACACAGGCTGCAACTGCTGTGTCTGAGTCCCTGTTATTTGGAGGAGGGAGGTGTTTGCTCTCTAACTGTTCGCTGAGGACCGTAAACCCAGAGCAATCAATGCATGTGTTGTCTCCAAAGTCCCCAGCAACACAGGAAAAGGTTGCTGGATAGGCCACTAGTAACTTTTTTTGACAAAAGCTAGAGGGCTTAGCACCGTGAGACCATCCTGATCTCACGAGCTTTCAAGGTTTCACTCGCAGATCAGTCTGGAGACTCTCCGTTGAAGAAAATTTGGAGCCGTTCACCAAACGAACGTCCAATCAACGTTGGCTTTGAGGCGGGTTGAGGTGTGACGCAACGAGAAGCGCAACAGTTTAGTCTAAAGAACATGGCGGCTTCAGCCGATGAAACTAGCGTTAGCGTGGCTATCGAGCAAGTTTTATCGGAATTACAGAGTATTTCTTCACTGAAAGAAGAGCAAAACACTGCTCTGGAGGCTTTTCTCAGAGGAAAAGATGTTTTTGTTCTTCTCCCGACTGGTTTCGGCAAGAGTAGCCTGGCTTGTGGTTGTGTTTTCGTCGTCGCTCCGTTAGTACGTCATATGCTTCGTTGATCTGATTGGTTTATTTGGCCCATCTATCACCAACATAGGCCAATCAGCTAACCAGTATTTTCGCCCCTTCCCAAAATTACTTCAACGGAAGGTTTCCAGATGGATATGCGGAGAAAATCCATCTGGCCGAGTCAGGTTATAGAGGGCTATGAATAGGTGCCAAATATATTTTCCAAAAATAAAGTTATAAACAATACAGAAGAGGCCTTGCTGTTCATTGTTATACTGCTGGACTATCAGGGGGTGAGCCTATTGTTAGAGTGATAACTGTCCTGTGTTTCAACCAGAAGGGTCATAAACTTTTATGACCTCCTGTAGGTCATGAGGCAGAATCACACGGATGTGTGACTTCCATCCAGCCAGTTGGTCAGTTCACACCATCTTGTTACCTGCATCCTCTCAGACAATCATTATTGGGTCTGCTGTTTTAGGCCCGCCTGTTTGATGTTGTAAACTGTTAATAAAAGGCTTTGCCATGAAGGGATCTGTGTGAGTAGCTGCTGGTTTTCTGAGCCGGCAGCTGCTCTCCACCCAGCACACGCTGACGTCACAAAACCCTGTCTCTGTGTTGATCATTTTCCTTTTAATCTTTTAAACTCACATTTTTCTGGATTAAAACCCAACACCTATACTGAAGGCAGCCACATGATAACATGTGACACATGTTATCAAATGTCACATGTTTCACCCAAAAAAATCCTGAAACACAGGAATATTGAAACTCAAATTTCATTCTAGTGCCACAGTGCAATCATCCACATGTAAAACAATACATTTATCACATTTAAAATATTTTTAGAAGAAAATTAGGGAATTCTCTCTACACTGTCTTGAAGCGGATTCCTGAAAATATTTCTATTTTATCTTTAGTTTCATGAGACATTCAGGTATAGCGGACATTGAAAGTTTGCTCATTCCACTGAGGCTCAGATGTCCTTTTCCACAGCAAAATCCATTTTCATGAAGTGAGCATTGGGATTTTGCATTGTGATGCAACAGCAGGATAGAGAAAACAATGCAGCCAATTGTCTTCCTTCTGCCTCTCCCATGTGTGCATGTTCATTCTTCAGTCCAGACTAACACCATCCCTTGTCTACTTCTGGCCCCTGGGCTTGGAGCCACCGGTGCTTTGCAGGCCCGAAGCCCGTTCTTCAGCCTATTTCTCTCCATGCCTCTGAAGACCAAAGTCCTCCATTTGTCATTGATAAACATGCAGAAGAGCTGGTGTGTGACTCACATAGCAGGAGAAAAACAGGCAACACAAATATCAGGATGTTTTTAGAAATATTTCTGCAATAATGCAGACATAATTTTGCATTTAGGAGGTTAGAGGGATTGTTCACCATCCGATGGAAGACATATTGGCATGTGTATAATTCATTGGAGTCCCACAATTAAAATAAATAATGTAGAAGACAGGGTGTGATATTCATGACATTTCATCACACAATTGTTATCAGTTTATTGACTATTGTCTGATTGTCCCAGTGGACTTCAAGCTAACTTTAAATACCATGATTGTGCCGAGGCTGATTAATTGGCTGTCCCAAGCTTTGGGAAGCTGGCAGGGAGGGCAGGGAAAAGGTGAGGAAGCACAGTGGGGAGGGGTGAATGAGAGATCCTGATAAAATAAGACGACAGCTTGATTGATCTCTGTGGATGCATGTTGCAGTGGAGGGAAGCAGCTAAAACTGATGCATCTAGATTAGTGTCAGAGGAACCAATGAAAGGACAATGAAAGCCACTGCCAGGAGACATGACCTTCTCAGCATATGAAACCCATGAAGCGCCAGACTGTGCTATATGGCAGGTAACCAAGCACCGTGGGGACTTCTGGCGCTGCAAAGATGCCACACAAGAAACAAATATTGAGACAGTGTTTATTTACAGATTGATTGTGAAATTAGTTTTTTTAAACCTTAATGTCACCCAAACTTCACAGAAACATGAAACTTTCAAGCAAAAATATGTGTCTTGCCTTTTTTCATATATAAAAAAATAATCTGGAAAACTCCAGGGCAAATTCTACTGTGTCTTTTAGGGGTGGAACGGTTCACAAAAAAAGAAATAACTAGGGTAAAAAAATACAAAGGAAGAATAAAACAAAACAAAATAAAACAAAAATATGATAACATGCACATAAATAAATACTTAAAAATATAAGTAATTAAAAAATGAAGTTGAAGATAATAAATGACAAAAAAATAAATAAGGTAAATATTAAAAAGGCAAAGAAATAAAGAAGCCAATTAAAAGAGTTATATACCTTTATGACTAGCTGTATAATTTAATTTCTACTTACATTTATTTGTTGTTTGTATTTTTGGTGGCAATTAATTGTATGCTTATTTATTTATTAAGCATTTATTTATTTCTGTATTTATTTTTAAATATGGCAGAGTTGGTCCTCCATACTGCTGTATCAACAAATCAACAAAAAGGCGGGTTCTGTATGTTACATCAAAATCTCCACAAATCTGAAAAGAAGCAACATAAAAATACATTTTGCTTCTGAGTAGGTTCATACGGGTCATTTCTGGATAGTTTCATATTATATATACAAAAAAAGAAACAACAACACTGCTTCATATTAAGCAGGATTTACACCAGTATCATATTTTTAACTTTTAACACTTTTGGTTTTATTAAAGGAAATTTAAAAGATTTTCTCAGGTGCCAAAACAAAATGTAACAGCTCTGTAAAGGCTCACCAGAGAGCATAACATAAAGTTAACATGACTATAACAGCTGAATGCAGCGATTTCCATGTTGCTCAGCAAAACGCTTCACAACTTTATTTAAATCCAATCCCTTTGTGCGTTTTGATTTGAGTTCAACCAAACTTGATCGTCTCTTTTCTGTCATAGTTGACCGCAAATATGTCTTTATGAGCCTGAGACGTCAGGCCTAACTAACATCATAGATAGAGAAATAACGTTCTGCAACCTGATTTTTATCATCTCAAAATCGGCATTGCAGCTATGCTAGCAACATTGTGCTTTCATTATGATTTCATTTCTCAATAGATAGTTAATCAATTTTTACCTGTTTCATCCCGTTTCTCCTCTCCCCATGACCCCTGGCTCCCTCGCTTTGCCCCATTCGGTTTTCAAAACAATCAGTCTCAGTCGCTCTCGCGTCATCTTGTGCTGCATTCACTGCAGTCCGACATTGGAAATTAGCGGTCGGAATTCTCAAATGATCCATAATTTATAAGCCTCGCCACCCCTACCGCCAACTGGGGTGGCAGCAGGGGTGGCAAGGCTGTCATTTAGGGTGGCATTTGCCACCCTATGCCACCCCAGTAGATCCGCCTATGATCCCCACTGAAAACTTGTGAAAAGAATGGGATGCACCATTGTTTGCCTCAAAGCACACTGTTTCAGATCAGTGGCTGCTCTTGAACACACCTTATTCAAAAGACTTAATTAACCTGTAATTGCATAGTAATCACGGCCCCATCTAAATTAGATGTCCATGCACACTCAAACATAAAGGCTGTGTGCGCCCAAATTACAAGACTGTTAAGAAGAAGAAAAAAAGCACTAGAGTCACCATATGTTATTTCTCTTTCTAGGTGACATCCCAAATTATTATTATACTTTGATAAATGATCAATCTGCTTGTGGAACTACAGAAGATATTGCTAATTACAGTCCTATATCTTATGTTTTTCTTCTCCTAGACCCACATAGTGACACAGTAGAAAGGAGGATGCTGGTTAGTAGATCTGGACCCAGTTTACACTATATTCAATTCAATTCAGTTTATTTATATAGCGCCAAATTCACAAGACATGTCATCTCAAGGCACTTTACAGTTCACCAGATCAGCCAGTCAAATTGATTCAAATATGAGTCCAGAAGAGAACCAGATCAACCAGATTGCATCTACCTGGGCAATGTGATGTGTTTTTCTGAAACTCATATTTCATCCCCCCCACAGAGCTACATCTGCACCTCCCAGTGACACACTCCCACATAGACACACCTGCTGTCAGTCATTCTGATTATCAGTTTATTTCTACTGGACATGTACAAGCTAAACTTTATGTAAATATTACATCCTATTTTATTCATTTATGCAACCAAACAAAAAGGCTTTTAAAAGGTGTTAGCATTAAGGGGGAGGGAGGTTAGTAACGACACACATATGCATAAAAAAATGCATCCGATACATTTCCTTACATGTATATCTTCTAAGGGTGTTTTAAATTTTCCACAAGTGTTTCCAAATGTTTTTGAAAGTTTTTTTTTCTAATCATATAACAACGTTAAACTACAAACTTGTAAACCACTCATGCAGTGGAAAAACGATCTACAAATTAATCAAAATTTCTTAAATTAAGTGTATTTACCCTTAATTTGAGCAGGTAAATGAGTTTTGAAATCCTTTTGAAATGAGTTCGTAGAAATATCTTGAAGGAAAAAAAAAACTGTCAATTTACAGCAGCATCACACATTAACAGCTGTTTTATTCCTTTGCTCCTTCATTTGAATAGTTCACGGTCACAAAAGCAATAAGAAACATTAGATTTACAAAGGCTGCTTTGGTTGTTACTTTGATTACACATTTCCTCTCATCGTTTGTAAGGCTGATAACATGCAAGCCTTTGTTCCAGCAACGGTGACCTCTGGTAGAATTTAAAAAAGTCAAAGTTATTTATTTGTTTAACTGCTGTGAAATGCTTTTAAGCCACAGGATTGTAGATGTGTAGCAAAGAGACGTGATTAGTGAGAAGGGAGACATTGTCCTGATTCAGCACTTTGTACACAGGGTTCCTTTTTTCCTGATAATTACAACCATAGCCCCTCCTATCCTGCTCACTGTACTGAGTGGCTTACACAGTTGGAACAGCCAATTAGTTTCAATGGAAGTGGTTGATAAAAGCCACAAATGCAGCATGACTAATTATAAGGAACGGTATCATTATGCTTGTGTATGTATCAAAGTAAAGTACAATATTATCATTCTTCATCATTTAAGTATCCCTTACGGTAAGTATTATCAGTTCCCCCCATATTAATTCTGACAAATTCTGACCCTACCATCCGAATGTCGCAGCAGAAATCGAGACTCATCAGACCAGGCAACGTTTTTCCAATCTTCTATTGTCCAATTTCCATGAGCTTGTGCAAATTGTAGCCTCAGTTTCCTGTTCTTAGCTGAAAGGAGTGGCACCCGGTGTGGTCTTCTGCTGCTGTAGCCCATCTGCCTCAAAGTTCGACGTACTGTGCGTTCAGAGATGCTCTTCTGCCCACCTTGGTTGTAACGGGCGGTTATTTGAGTCACTGTTGCCCTTCTATCAGCTCGAACCAGTCTGGCCATTCTCCTCTGACCTCTGGCATCAACAAGGCATTTCCACCCACAGAACTGCCGATCACTGGATGTTTTTTCTTTTTCGGACCATTCTCTGTAAACCCTAGAGATGGTTGTGCCTGAAAATCCCAGTAGTTCAGCAGTTTCTGAAATACTCAGACCAGCCCTTCTGGCACCAACAATCATGCCACGTTCAAAGCCACTCAGATCACCTTTCTTCCCCATACTGATGCTCGGTTTGAACTGCAGGAGATTGTATTGACCATGTCTACATGCCTAAATGCACTGAGTTGCCGCCATGTGATTGGCTGCTTAGAAATTAAGTGTTAATGAGCAGTTGGACAGGTGTACCTAATAAAGTGGCCGGTGAGTGTAGTTGCCACCCAGGTAGCTTTAACTTTTTTTCCCTTGTATTTTGGTTATGCTTCAACATCAACATAAAAACAAACATAGTTGTGAGTTCACATTTTCCACATATTTCAGTTAATGAGAATATTTGTTAAAATTTTAGCCTATTTTATGTTGTGGCATTAAAACAAATCCTTTTTAAAAAATAAAAAAACCTGCTGGTTGGTCTGTTTGCTGTATTCTTCATTAAATATATTTTTAGGCTAGTAATTTTTGTAGCCCTTTCTCTTAAGGGACTTTAAAGTGTAAATGAGCAACAAGAAACCTTAATATTTACCAAAATGGTTAATTGATTATTATTATTTTGAATAATAGTTAATAAAGGGTCTGCATTCAGCAAGCCGTGAATAATTAATCAACTCAGTCCTAAATTACTTAATAATGAGCGCAAAAAATGTTTGGAATAAAAAACCTTCTAAATGGTTAAAGGGCAAAAGAAGACCAGTGGTTCTTACATTTTGTTACATCACTTCAACATTTAGTAATACATGATTAGGAGTGGGATACTGTATCTACTCATTTCAGATTTAATTACATGCAACTCAGAAAATAGCTTTTAATGAGATTTTTCAGTAATAAGTCAGAATGCTGTTGACTCCTGTGAAACCGTATAACAGGAAAACATTTATATTCCAAGGATCAAGCATGTGGAACCAACGTTGATGCCATTCACATAGACTGAAAACATTGATTCTGATTTTTACTTTTCATCATAATTAAATGTCTCAGCTCATCCACCTGATTTTAGTACAAAAAACAGTCAATCAATAAATCCTTAAGTGATTAACATTTTTTTTTGAAGCCCCAATATATTGAAATAATGATTTAATAAAGCGAAAAAATACTGCTAAAAGCCTTCCCAAATTCTATCACACTACTGGATTATTAGCACAATATACTGATTAAAAAAGGGGTCAATAGTGTGTATAACTGGACATAAACTGACTAACAGTCCAACATGGAAAGAATTTTATTGGAAAATAATCGTTAGATATTTCAAAACTCCGTACATTATTTCCAAATTTGATCAAACTAAATCAAACTTGTGCTGGAGACAGTGCGGACTAGTTGGAGATCATACTCATGTCTTTTGGGATTGCCCAAAGATTAAGAAATTCTGGGAGGGAATTAGAGAGGAAATTTCAAATATCTTACATGTTGGTATTGATTGGAACCCCTGGATCTTCGTTC
Source organism: Cyprinodon tularosa (assembly GCF_016077235.1). NCBI lineage: Eukaryota > Metazoa > Chordata > Actinopteri > Cyprinodontiformes > Cyprinodontidae > Cyprinodon > Cyprinodon tularosa. The sequence continues at coordinate 833,966 of NW_024039418.1, read as the reverse complement.
TGGGAATACCACCAAATAATTTAAGTAAAGAAGAACAATATTTATTTGGAATCATTGTTCTCGTAGCCAAAAAAATGATAACAATAAGTTGGTATAAACCTTTACCCCCTACTGTAAATCAATGGAAAGAGAAACTAGTGAACGTTTATACGATGGAGAAAATAACAGCAAAATTAAACTTGTCCACTGGTCTATTTGAGAAAAGATGAAACCCTTTGAAGACATATTTCCAGTTGATATGGTAGCAAGTAAGATAAATGTAAACACACAGGTACATATTTTAAATGCATATTTAACATATGTTTCTGTTATGAGAAAAATAAAAGTCACTCGAGAAAGATTTTTCCTTTATTTCATCCCCTCAGTAAAAAAAAGAAAAAAAGAAAAAATAATAATAAAAAGAAAAACAAAACAAAAAAAACATGGATTTTCAATCTCTCTGATAACTGAATCTGATAAAATAAAGTCTTTGATAAAAAAAAAGGGGTCACTTGTTTTTTAGGGGTTTGAAACTATCCAAACCAAACACTCTCTATGAAAAATTCAAAAACTGTATATGATGAGAGGGAATCTGGCCTAATCTTCCAATGGTTCACTTCAAAGTTTTTATGGTGTTTTGCCTTTTCTCATTTACAGCCAATTACTTTTTAATGTTGTTCAGAAAACCATTTTGGTATGTGTTTTTTTTTCTGAAAGCTGCATGAGTCTGAAATTATTTCCACAACTCTTTAGAAAGGGGCGACACAGTGGTTCAGTCTGTACTGTACGACTTGGTGTAGGAAAGTTTTAGATTCGAGTCCCAGACTGGGTCTTTCTGCATAGAGATTGTTTCCTGTCTTCCTGATACTTTCTCCAGTGGTCCGTTTAACGAAGCAGGTTTAACAAACTCAGATCCAAATCCTCAACTCTAAATTGATCTGAATTTAACTTTATTGATCTCACAATGGAGAAACTAACTCTCTGCATTTAACCCATTTAACAGTGGGCTGCCACTGTGCAATGCCTGGGGAGCAATCTAAGGTTAGAGTGTAATGATCTTGGTTCTGTTGGTTTTTCCTTGTTTTCTAGCTTTATTGGTGTGTTCTAGATTCATTTAAGTTTTTTAGGTTTTTCTTTGTTTGTCCTCTGTTGCCCCCTTGTGTTTTCTTTTCCCTTGGCTTCCTCCTCAGCTCTACTCACACCTGCTCCTTATCAGCTCGTTAGTCCTACCTTTGTTCAGTCAGCCATAAATACACTCCCTCTGCAGTCCCTCTATGCTGGTTCCTCGTCTTACTTTGTCTCACCCTGGCTCCTTGTGATGGTTTTCCCCTGATTTCTCCATGGTTCTGGTTTGTGTTTTATTTTTATGTTGGATTTTTGGATACCTGTTTTTGCTGCCTGATATTTCATTAAATATTGATAGAACTCACCCCTGCCTGTCAGCCTCTGCATTTGGGTCCTCACAAAAACCTCCAAACAAAACGTGACATAGGGGTCTTGCTCAGACACCCAGAGTGGCAGTCTGTGGGAGTGGGTTTCAAACCCACAGCCTAGGCTGTCACTCCCTAAGTTTATTCTATTTATGTGTGATATGAAAGTAATTTTAGTAATGTAAAAATAAATAAATACAAATATAGTGATCTACATGTCGCTTATATTAAACAAACCAAATAAATTTCATTTTGTGTCAACTGAGTTGTAGAATCCTCTCCATGTAAATATTTAATTCACAGTGAAAAAATGCCGATCATTCTTTAATATGATCCGCGTCAAACGGACATGAAATGTTTGTTTTTAAAACCTATGCTGGTGGGGCTCAGTCATACAGATCGCTTTTTTGGAATTTTTAAAACCTAATATGTCTAACGGACCTAGTGAATGATTTTTTTTTCTTTTTTTATGTACAAAAATCTGACTAAATCATAAAATAAAACAGCATGATTGGCTGTAAGGAGAGCAGAGACAGAGGATGCTCAGAGTTTACTGAAGAAAACCTGCTTCCCACCAGGTTAGCTCTCAGTAACATATTCAACTTTTTTTAGCTGTGTTTTATAAATTATGTGATATTTATTCATTTGCACACGTGTTACTTGTCAGTGTTTATAAGGAGAGATGTTTAAACAGTTTGTATTTATGAAAAATTCCTATAAGAAACATATTATTTGTCATTGTTGTTGATGCAACAGTGGTAATGGAGACCATGTACAAACACTGAACATTACTGGAGCCTGTTTTTCTAATTTTCAAACAAGTAGAACTGAATCTTTATCACCTCAGAGATTATGTCTCTTTGTCTCGTTTCAAGTAACTTGGTATGCAGCATTAAAATGTTTAAGTTTAAAACCAGGCAGAAAACAAACTTAAACACAATGCAAGTCATATGTTTTCTATTTTTCAGGCTTAAGCTACAGTAATTGAACATACCAGGTCCATGTCAGCATTGCACATGAGCATGCCTCCATGTCATCAAAATACCTGTTTACTTTCTGAAATAAACAGATAATATTTAGAAAACAAACATGATTAATGTTGGATAAATAAAGCAATCAACCCAATTTAAGTCCCTCCTAAGTAGATAGCCAGCCAAATGGCAGCCAACTTCCAGCCATTGCAGTGACCCCGTCTTGCATATTTTTTTACTCTGACTCCACCCTTTCACTGAATTACACGAGCCGATGCTTCTCTATAGATCTTAATGTCCACAAATCATGACAGAATTTTTTAGTGAAAAGATGTTTGAAAAAGAAATCTTAGGGGACCAGCCAAGGGCCCATCAAGAAAAGTGGGAAAATTTTGAATGGCTACTACTTTACATGAACAAGTATAAATCAATCAATCAATTGTCAGTGAGAAACTGGATCCCTCACATATTCGGATAGGAAGAGAATGGGTCGGTATTTCCCCTACTAAACAAAAAAGCAAACTGACTTTGAAATACTTTGAAAACTACTCTCTTTATTTGCCCAGGCAAAATGCTCAAAGCACACAAATGTCATCCAGTCATTGTGCAGTTGTTCCTTCGAACTGCATTCAGAACAGATGTCAACTTGTGTGCTCAGGGTTTTGGAGAGAAGAATAGAGGCACATATGATTTGCTAAGGACGGTTTAGTTTTTTAGATAAACACCTTTTTTTAATCTCCAATGACACTTTTATCTTTTTCTACAGCAATTCTGGAAATCAGTATGGCCATAATTAGGTATTTAAATTTACTGTTAATGTCTTTGGGCTGCTCAGTAGCACAGTGGGTAGTACTGCTGCCTTGCAGCAAGAAGGTTCTGGGTTCAATTCCTGTCCCAGGGTCTTTCTGCATGGAGTTTGCATGTTCTCCCTGAGCATGTGTGGGTTCTCTCTGGGTACTCTGGCTTCCTCCCACAGTACAAAAATATGAATGTTAGGTTAATTGTCTTCTCCAAATTCTCCTTAGGTGTGAGTGTCTGTGAATGGTTGTTACAAATAAAGTGGTTGACAACCTTAACTTCTTTAAGTCATGCCACCTCACCAACAGCAAAATCAGGCACAATTCATGACAATCAATAATAATTATGGTTATTTTCAACATGCAGTTTGATAGGATTTTCAGAAAATTCAGAAAATTTTGAAAAATCATCTATCTACTCAACACTAAAGTTCATTTGATAGCTTTAAACATACCTATGTATTAATAATAAATAATCTCAACTAATTTTCCTACACAGGAGCAGCTTTGTGACCTTAAAGATGACCTTGATGCGATTAACCTTTTTCTCTCAATTAGTAAAGCTCACCTCCCATGTCAATGCCAGCATTTAACAAATATATGAAAGACATCCTGTAAGAGAAAAAGACAACAGAAATATAAACAGTACTGAAGCAAACCCTCCCGGTTGAGCTGCTGTGCTGTGGCTGTTGATTAAACCTCTGCCAGATGACCTGGGGGGCTTTGTTGGTAGGACCAGCGCACCACTGCAGCTGTTGCTTTTCTGCTTAACCCCTCCGTGGAGACACTGCTGATTATAGGATTAGCACACGGGTCTCCTTCAACATTTATTGGTCTCAACTCAGCAGTGCTTTATGACAAGAAAGCCTGCTTTGGTTCTCTGATCACTCCTTTATACATTAAAACTGACATTTCAATGCTTAAGCCTGATGTTGGGCTTATCATGTAGCAAAAACAGCATAAAAGTCCCCAGAAATAAGTTCTTAGCATAGAAGCATGTCTTTTTTTCTGCAAACTGGGTAAGTCATAGGTAAACAGTGTTTGGTTTATGATCGAGAGTAAACATCTTTATATTTAGAGCTTTTTAAAACCATTTTCTTGGCTGTAGGAATTACCATTGTTGTGTGCTCTTTGAACCCAAATATGCTTACTGCTTGTCAGAGTTTACAAAGTTGTAGTGTGCCTGTGGTGTAGATTACACACTGAAAGCTGAGAATAAAAAACAGTACAGTAAAACAACCTCAATTTTTTTGTTCTGTCAAAGGGATGCAAACTGTTGTTTTCTCAGAGAAAAAAATATCCATCCAATCAAAGATTCTTGTCTGTTAAGTTTAGCCATCATTGTATGTGCTTTATTGAGATCCATGGAATTTCGGTACCAGACTGACAACTCCAAACCCTTATTCGTTTTTAAACCATTCTTGAACCATTTTGTAGGGATAGGTCACCCTGTTTAAATCCCTAAGCTAGTAGAGAATGTGTTTTTCATGGAAGGTCTAACATGTTTAGCAGCATTACTAAAATGGTATTGAGCAGTGTTGGGCATGTTACTTTAAAAATAAATTAACTTATGATAGTAACAGGTTAGGGTTAGAGTAACTTTTCTTATAACAAGGCAGTTTCACTCTCAACTTGTCAGAAAATGACATTTGGTTAGGCCCCCTGCAGATAGGGAGGCATCAGGTGTACCTTTATCATCATTTATTAATGTATAGGGTACATGAGAGGTTGTGGGAGGAAGTTGTAAAAAATGTACATGAACTGCAAACTGCAAAATGAACACTAACTCATCCTTTGCCTTTACACTAATCCCATGACCTAAACAAAGACACACACTCATCTTGCTATATGTAGCGAGGACCATGTGTTGACTCCTACTGACTTACATTGATTTTCAGTCATTTTCAACCCTTTCTATGCCCTAACCTGAAAGCAACCTTAAACATAACCCTCACCAATGCATATCATACAATTACCCTAACCCAATTGACACCTTAGACCTAATTACTGTATTCCAAAAAAAACAAAAAAACAAAAACAAAACAATCCAATGGATTTTGTTTTCCAAGTTTAAAGACGTTTTGCTTCCCATCCAGGAAGATTTTTAAATTCAAAATGTCAGAAATAGCTTGTAGTTCAAGGCTCTACAGAGTGGACCAAAAGCAAAGCTTTGTTTTGGCTTAGAAAACATGCAAATTGAACCAGACGAATGGGTCCTCCCCTTTGGAATGGGGTTTGTTTGGCCTCACTCCAAAGGTTAAAAACTGAAACTAGTCCTCACTCTTATCCTGAAACAGGAGCTCATATAATGTTCAATTCAATTCAGTTTATTTATATAGCGCCAAATTCACAACACATGTCATCTCAAGGCACTTTACAGTTCAACCAGATCATATTGATTCAAAGTTTTCTATCTAAGGAAAACCAGTTGATTGCATCGACTCATTGACTCTTCAGCAATCCCTCACACTAAGCATGCTTGTAGCGACAGTGGAGAGGCAAAACTCCCTTTTAACAGGAAGAAACCTCCAGCAGAACCAGGCTCAGTGTGAGCGGCCATCTGTTGAGGCCGACTGGGGTTCAAGGAGACAGAAGCAGAGACACAAAAAGCAGCTGTAAAAGGCAGCCCCGTCCAGGAAACACACAGCCATAATGTTACCATGTATACCTAAAACTACCAACTGCAAATAGATAAACTGAAGTTATTGGTCTCACAATGGAGAAATTAACTCTCTGCATTTAACCACTGTTGCAACACCTGGAGGTTAAGGGTCTTTGCTCAGGGGCCCAGAGTGCCAGTCTGCGGGAGTGAGTTTCAAACTCACAACCACAGGATTCCAAGCTATATGCCATAACCGGTAGGCCGGTATTTAGGCCAAAATGTTAGTTGCATGTGTGTTCCATATGGTACAGTGCCACGATAAAATGATAAGATGTCACATGACACAATGTGAAAATGTCGATATACTCTTTGGCTCCCCTTGTTTATATGCACAGCATAAAACTCCAGCAAGTGTTAAATAGGTCCTTCACTTCTTAAAGATCCATATTTTAAACCAATGGTTTTCCAAATTCACTCCCCACTTCTACTTTCAGTCTTGAAGCAAGAAATCTCACCTACCTTGCCTGCTAATTCTGGTCAGAGGGCCAAGTGGCAACAAACGTATTACCGAGTGAAGGTATGTTCAAATAAATAAATTAGGGAATGTTGTTTAGAGTAAAATGTTATTTTGGTTTAAGATATTAAGGGATTGTTTAGCTATGTCTGTGTGTGCATTGTGAACACCAATCCCATATGCCTCCTCAGCCAGTTGGCTTCATGTATGACTGGCCAATAGTAGCATTGGATTAAGGAGTTTGCTCTGCAATTGAAGGGTTGTCGGTTTTCAGTGTTGTTGTGCTCTTGGGCAAGATACTTTACCTGTATTACCTATTGATGGTGGTCAGAGGGCTGGGTGGCGCAGCCTTGTTTCTGTCAGTGAGCCCCAGGGCACCTGTGGCTAAATGTGGTGTACTTAAAAAAGCGCTATATAAGTTCTGTTTTTTTTACCATTTACCATGACTTTTCCTCAGCTCCCCCTAGTTTCCCCCATACTAGAAGCTGCTTTTGTTACTGCCGTTATTTTGTAATGTTGTGCAGTTCTAGCAGAAGATTATGAATAAACCAAATAACTAGGACCTGGGGTTATAGTTCATCAATATGTAATTCAAATCAATGGTAAAACCAATTTATGATTAAATTGGTTAAATAAGAGCTCAGCCTCTTAACCTTAATATTTGCGTTGCCTTAGAATTCGTTATTTATAATTACATAGGAGCGGGTCTCACAGCCATGGAGGCAGACATCTTTGCGCTACGGCAGCGCAGAGCCAACAAACTAGCGATTGCGAGATCACCCATTACAATAACATGCTGCGTGATGATGCTGTTACTCTCCAGTATACTTATTCAGCAACGTCCCTGACGTTTCATAGGTAATGATTCAGTAATTTTCTGTAAAATAATTTTCTGGATATATACCTCGGTTACTTCTCTCCGGCTCCTTTGGAGATCTTCAAGCCTTTCTTCCTCTGCTCTCACCCCGCTGGCACCCCTCCCTCGCCTGGCCCTAGCTGCACGCCCACCCCGGCCTCTCTGCCCTCTTCCTCTCCCTCTTCCTCGCGCTGTAACCCCCTTGCCACAAACAAGACTTGGACTCTGCAAACGGGGAATATATATTCTTCCAGCGAACACAATCTCGCTGTTAAACTAATGACTACAATTACTTTGTCTGTTTATATAACCATGCAAAGCAGCTCACAAAAACGTCACAACGATGTAGAAAAAATAACGGGTATATTTATTATCTTAAGTCTACATGAATTCTATACCCTACACAGACTAATGAAATACTATCTGTAAAATTATCTATCTAAACAAACCCCATCACTTGAGAAGGTAGGTGATGCGGACGTCGTGGAAGACATTTTGTCCCGTAACGCTCGCCGTACTGTTGGGGGGGAGAAGCGGTGGGGGGGAGATGTTCATGTTGCTGCAGTCTGGACGTTAGATGTCACTGAAAATTACACACTGCAGCTTTAAAAGATTATAACTGTAATTTGCTTTCTCCCTTTGATTCTTATTCTTTTACATAAGGTTGGACTCCTGGGCTGGCTGTTTAAAATCCAGTTGCTTTCACCAATTTGGTAATTTAGATAATGACTATCAGCAGAGTCATTAATCAATAACCAAAGAAATTATTTCTGTTCATTCAAATGTTACTCAAAGGAGGGTGGATCTGACCTGAGTGATAAGTCGTTCACTGCATAAAATAACCACAAAAGACCACAGGTTAAAAACACAGTGGTACCTTTATTAGCTATTGTTCACACACAGTATTATTGTATCTAATAACTACGCAACCACTAAACACTACTGAAATGAAACAAGCAAATAAAAGCAAACTAAAAAGGGTTTTAAACTTAGATGTAAAAGTCTCTGAAGTATATTCAGGTTTTAAGGCTTAATGCATTAAAAGTGTAAAATAGGAGCAGATAAATGGGATATATAATGCAGAAATATTAAATGCAATCAAAACAGTGAAATTTCACCCAGGTATTACAAACAGCAGCCTGAATTCCCACGGTACCTTAACTGATCTCTGTCCTATCTTCCTTTTTGACTTCCAGTTCCGGTTCACCAGTTCACTGAGTTCCAGATCCAACTCCTGTTCTCATACCACTAATAAACCTGGTAAACTTTTCCCTTGTTCTCTGAGTGGTTTCTCTGCATTTGGGTCAGATTCCTTAAATCGATCACGACACCCTTGGATAGCAGAAAATAAGTTTGACAGCCAAAGATTCACCAAAGCAATACAATGCCTCACTTGGCTTCTCTACTTCCTTTTGTGCAACCTGGTGATACAACATCCACCAGGCAAGTAATGTGAAGAAAAAGAAATGTGAATCATCAGAAATGTTAACATGCTACCGTCCATTCTTCTATTCTCCAATTCTGATGTTCACGTGTCCACTATTTCTTCTTTTGATGGAACAAAGATGTCAGCATGGGGACCCTTGGAAGTTGGCAGCTATTCAGTACCATCCATCCAAGTGTTTGGTGCAGAAGGGTTTATTCTTCCAGCTTTTAGAAATTGGGGATGTTCCCCTCCAGTTCTAATCTGCCTACCCACCAGTGCTAAAGGACAGGTCTATGAAGACTTGATTGAGGGGGTTTATAGTGGGAAACCTTTACTTTGAACTTTACATGACCCTCAGCCAATACTCTGTGGTGCTTTAAGTTGACTTCGGAAGGTTTGTGTATAGCCTTTGTTTTCCAATACAAACCCGTTATGTCTTATTACAGTGTTGTTTTATACCTGAACAAATGCATTGTGTTTATAGGCAGAACTGGATGTGAAAAGCTATGCTCAAGATTAAAGGCAACCAAAACAAAATCAAACAAAAGAGGACGCCCAGCTATCAATAAGGTCTGCTTTTTGAATATTAATATTTTTCATGCTCCTATATTGAAACTGTAGCAAATGTTTTGTTCTGCATTTTTCAACAACAATAACTACTGATTTTTAAAGCTCTAAAACATGTTTAATTAAATATTGAGGGATTTTGGTTGAAGCATACTGAGAACGTCACCAATAGTGACAAGGTTTAGTCCTAGTGCAAAGGCATTATCACAGTCTATCAAGTACACCTAAAAGCTCAAGCTGAGAAATGAGGGATTTGCAAAAGGTAAATAAGCAGAAAAAAAACCCCACAACTGGAGTGCTTAATTACTGCTACCAAACAGATCACTCAGGCGACTGAACGGGTGAAGTGCAGTACAGTACAGTCAGTTGTCATGCTTACAGAGGAGAACTGCTGCACCAAAAGGGGAGGTGGGGAACAAACATATCAAAACACATAATCTTGATATTTTAAATCTAAAAGTATTAAACCTTTCACAAAATTGTCAACAAACCAAATGCCTTCTAACGCAGAGGTCAGTTATTTATGTCAAACTGCCTTTAACATCCTGAAATCATACATTTTCTCTCAGCTGCAAACCCTCATTCCTAAAACCAGATATGAATGTAATAAATCTACCATTCAGTTTACCGTACAGAACTGAATAAGTTTTAAGCAACATACTGTATATAAACCTGGCCTTTCAAGTTCGAAAAGATAACACATGACCTTGCTAATGTCAATTGGTAACTTGTTTATTACATCTAATCTAATTAACATCCCCTTGCACACATTATGAAGGGAAACCAATAAACAAAAGCAGGATATGAGATTTTTGGCATTATAAACATCTCTTTCATTTCAAAGCAAGACTACCACCATCCTGCTGGCTCACATGTACTTGTAAACTAGCCTCGTGAGACCATCCTGATTTTGGGAGCTTTCAAGGTTTCACTCGCAGATCAGTCTGGAGACTCTCCGTTAAAGAAAATTTGGAGCCGTTCACCAAACGAACGTCCAATCAGCGTTGGCTTTGAGGCGGGTTGAGGTGTGAGGCAACGAGAAGCGCGACAGTTCAGTCTAAAGAACATGGCGTCTTCAGCCGATGACACTAGCGTTAGCGTTGCTATCGAGCAAGTTTTATCGGAATTACAGAGTATTTCTTCACTGAAAGAAGAGCAAAACACTGCTCTGGAGGCTTTTCTCAGAGGAAAAGATGTTTTTGCTCTTCTCCCGACTGGTTTCGGCAAGAGTAGCCTGGCTTGTGGTTGTGTTTTCGTCATCGCTCTGTTAGTACGTCATATGCTTCGTTGATCTGATTGGTTTATTTGGCCCGTCTATCACCAACATAGGCCAATCAGCTAACCAGTATTTTCGGCCCTTCCCAAAATTACTTTAACGGAAGGTTTTCAGATGGATATGCGGAGCAAATCCATCTGGCGGAGTCAGGTTACTTGTAAACATTAACTCAAATGAATCAATACATATTTTCTAGATTCAGAATCCACTCATATATATCAAATTATACATTAATCTATAAATATCTAGACATATATATATATATATATATATATATATATATATATATATATATATATATATATATATAGGAGAAACAAGTCTAGCAAATGCCAAAATTTTATAAGAGCAGCATCAATAAAAATATGTGCAGTAACTTATCATTTTTCTGTCAGCTTTCATTCTTCATTCCTGCTCCTTCTATAGTGAATTTGGACAATGCCTCCCTGCATGATGTCTCCTGATTGAGCTTGTGACAATGTGACAGGGCCCAAAAGCAAGCATCCCCATTTTCATATGTGAGGCCAGTGATAGATGAGGCAATCTCTACAAGTTGTGCTAAGAGATACATCAGAAGGCAGACAGCCCCAGATAAAGGCAGAAGGAGACCGGACCCCCATTGTCACCCGTCCACCAATCCATGGATATTTAGTAGCTCCCCCAGGACCAATAACTCACATACATATTCAAAAGCTGCAACAGCAGAGTGCCACCCTTGGGATACATGTTAAAGCTGTTAAACCCAAAAAGCTGTTCACAAGTCACTTTACTCTGCTTTCCACTATTTCCCTATCGGGTGCTGGACTTACAAAACTAATGACTGGAAGTTTGAAGGAATATTACTGACTGAGTTATGGTCCTTTGCTGCTTGAATGGCTATTTATCCGATAATGTTTTGCTAAGCATCTGGTTTTATGAGGGACCTGACACCACCATCAACTCACATCCTGCAGCACGATTTTAAATTCCGATTCCTGGTGATGAATATGAATTATTTATAGACCAGAGGGACTGTCATTTAATGAAGATATCTGTGATTTGACTTGACAAATTAATCAAAGTCTTATCTAATTTATTAGAAAAACCGGCAGGTCAAAATCCATTCACCTATCCATCTTTGTCAGAAAAGAGTAAGTACTTAGAAAAAGGGAATGGTTCATTCCCCTTTGCTTGATTTAATGATAGAAAAACTTTTTTGGGGAGAGCAATTTGTAAAGCAAAGTTTCAACTATTTCCATCAAGGTTAAAAAGCAGTTAAATTAACTGGTATCTGTTAGGAGTTAATTTAGATAGGATATTATATAGGGTAATATTCGAATAAATTTTCTCTAAACATCCTCTGTGAGAAAACATCGACATATGGAAAATCATTTCATTAGACTCAGACATAACAAAAAGCATTTTTGGTTGTAATAATCAGCTGAATACAGGGATCAATTATTTTTAAAGGTTAAAAAAACCTAATAAACTAAAGCATTCATTCAAATATCTTTTCCATTACTATAGTAAGATTAGCATCTAAGTACAAAGTAACACTGTTTCATATTAAAGCATAAATCAAAACTATGTTAGTGGCTACCTTAATATTGGTAACATAGGCCAGTAGCCTCGTGAGACCATCCTGATCTCGCGAGCTTTCAAGGTTTCACTCGCAGATCAGTCTGGAGACTCTCCGTTAAAGAAAATTTGGAGCCGTTCACCAAACGAACGTCCAATCAGCGTTGGCTTTGAGGCGGGTTGAGGTGTGACGCAACGAGAAGCGCGACAGTTCAGTCTAAAGAACATGGCGGCTTCAGCCGATGAAACTAGCGTTAGCGTAGCTATCGAGTTTTCTCGGAATTACAGAGTATTTCTTCACTGAAAGAAGAGCAAAACACTGCTCTGGAGGCTTTTCTCAGAGGAAAAGATGTTTTTGCTCTTCTCCCGACTGGTTTCGGCAGGAGTTTGATCTATCAATTGGCTTGTGCCTGGCTTGTGGTTGTGTTTTTGTCGTCGCTGTTAGTACGTCATATGCTTCGTTGATCTGATTGGTTTATTTGGCCCGTCTATCACCAACATAGGCCAATCAGCTAACCAGTATTTTCACCCCTTCCCAAAATTACTTCAACGGAAGGTTTCTAGATGGATATGTGGAGCAAATCCATCTGGCGGAGTCAGGTTAATAGGCCAGTGCAAATACACCAGAAAAAAGTTGGGCGGAAAAATCACAATTAAATGCTAATTTTCTTTTCACTTTCACTTTCACAAATAGAAACAGCTTACAAAACAACAACAAAAAAAACCCAAAAATGTGAGAAAAATATAAAGCACTCTTTCTGATAACAACACTCTTGGGTAGCAGAATTCACACCAAGTTAAGATTTGTCTTCTGGTTACTTTAAAAAAGGTTCTTAGTGTTTCAATAACATTCTAAAAACGTGTCAAAAATGAAAATGAGTTTCGTTTTTAAAGTAAGGATTCATATCATGATAAATAACAGCAGACACAGAACCCGTCTGAAGTGAAAATTAAGAAAGACTATGGTAAATGCTCAACACTCAGTTGGCATGACACGGTCTCTTCGAACTCATTTAATGCCTGAGGTGGTGTGTTTAATTGATCTTCATCTACTTGTTATCTGTCATCTAACTTAACACAAAGCAGCAAGCATACGCACACACCGTCTTCTGAATGACAGAGGTTAATGTCTGAGACTAAAGTATTTTATATCTGATTTCTTGCTCTGTAATGTGACGTCTGCACTGTAACTATGGTAGAAGTACGTGTATTACCATCTTCCTCACGCTCATGCCATTAATTGATCGATCATTTTAGAACTTATGAAACATATGTGCAGTAGGGACATATTTGCACAACTTGAATTCAGAGCTTTTGCATCTATTTTTTTTTTTTTTTCATGAAAACAACTCATGTAAATTAATAGTCTCAGGAGAAAAGTTTAAACTAATCATATTAGTGGGGGTTGGGTGTATGTGTGAACTTTTGTGGTCTTACCAAAAAAAAAAAGATATTTGCCCCGTGTTACAACATAATTTTAAGCAACATCCAAAACTTTTTGCACATTTAACATTTGATAAATGTCTCCTCTGAGGGCAGTTTTCAGTGAATCTCGTAATGTTTTAGAAATGGGTGTGGTCTCTGCTAAGATTGACAGATAAATTGTGAGAAGGAATTATGCTGACACTGACAGTGGCATTATATTATTCATTTAACCTAAGCTGGCTTTTGGTTGTTTTGAAGAATGTCAGTCATAAATCTTACTTAGCGAGTTCAACCACATGGTTGCTACTTTTTATGAAGATTTTAAATACTAGTTGTATCATTATGATATTACTTTTGTCTTGTGATTAAATATCTAACAGCAGAGGACAGTGTTATCCTCCTCTCTGAGATTATGGGCAGTCAGATTATGAGCAATGATGTTTTGATGCTTCCTGTGACACACTTTTTTTTTCTTTTATTGTCATTACATTGTCTCTATGAAGGACTAACTCTGCCATATTTAAAAATAAATACAGAAATAAATAAATGCTCAATAAATGTATAAGCAGACAATTAATTGCCAACAAAAAAGTGAGACCTAAATGTATATAACTCTTAATTAGCTTCTTTATTTATTTGCCTTTGTAATATTTACCTTATTTATTTTTCTGTCCTTTATAATCTTCAACTTTATTTTTTAATTACCTATATTTTTAAGTATTTATTTATGTGCATGTTATAATATTTTTGTCTGTTTTATTCTTCCTTTGTATTTTTTTACCTTAGTTATTTCTTCGCCGCTGTTTATTTCTCTCTGCCCTTTTTACATTTCTCTCTGCCCTTTTTACATTTCTCTATGCATTTCTGCCTCATTATGCAAATGAGGAGGGGGTGTGTCCTAGAGAGTCAACTTCTGCTCATTGGTTGGCTTGGCGGCCCATCTTCTTAACTCACAGAGCTCAGAGTACTAAGTTAAATGTTCTCTTTTCTGTTGCTGTTGTTCAATTAAAGTATGTTTTAAGATCATTTGAGGCGAGAACCTTATACATTTAGGAATCACCATATGGCCCATTCACAGATTTAATGCGTAATTTAAAAGAAAATGTGACGAACTTGAGAGGACCGTGGCAACCAGCGGAGCTCCGAAGCTGACGGCAGCCAGGTCTATAGCCAGGCTATGATGGCGATTTTTTGTTGTATTTGGCAAAGTTTGGCAAAGTCCCTACTCAAGTTCTAATGACTTCAGACTCGACATCAGACTCTCCTCCTGTAGATTCAACCGATGTAGTAAAATGCTAACCAACACGCTTCACACACGGCTATGCCGAGAGAGGGCCGCTGCAGATGGGCTGTGGTTAGACCTGGCTGCCGTCAGCTTCGGAGCTCCGCTGGTGCCGCGGTCCTCTCAAGTTCGTCACATTTTCTTTTAAGTTACGCATTGAATCTGTGAATGGGCCATATGGTGATGCTTAAAAGTATAAGGTTCTCGCCTCAAATGATCTTAAAACGTACTTTTATTGAACAACAGCAACAGAAAAGAGAACATTTAACTTAGTACTCTGAGCTCTTTGCAACTCAACATAAATGACATCAGGGGGGAACACGATGTGAAGTTTTTTAACAGGGCATTCAGATCTGGTGAAATTAAAGGAATAGTACACCCAAAACATGATTAGCCTTCATTTTCTACTCACCCCCATGCTGAACAACACTCTGGAGTACTTTTTTGATATCTCAAATGCATCTGGAGATCTGGGAGGCTTCTTGCTGTCTGCTGACATTCAAATAATGGAGGTCTATGGTGACCGAGACAGAAAGGTCCATAAAAGTCGAAACGAAGTCATTTAGAATGTTTTTAGAGCATAAACAGTAGTGTATAAGATTTCCTGAAAGCGCGCGCCAGCGCGCTCACGACACTACGGAAGCCGGCAGACCAAACCAGCGCATTCAGCTCGGCAAAGAACTCATGCTCTTCCTCAACACTGAAGTCCTCAGACATTTTTCTTTCGTTGTTTCTTTCTTTGCACAGGTAAACAGCACATTTCTTCTTCTACGCTTGCATTATTGGCAGAGCAGACGCTGAATGCACACTTTCATCTGGTTTGGTCTGCCGGCTTCCGTAGCCTCGTGAGCGCGCATGTGCACGCTTTCAGGAAATCCTATACACTACTGTTTATGCTCTAAAAACATTCTAAATGACTTCGTTTCGAGTAAATTCTGGATGCTACCAACTCAGGACACTTGGAATACATTGGACGAGCAGTATGGAGGAATATTGACACGTTTTTTGTGGACTTTTATGGACCTTTCTGTCTCTGTCACCATGGACCTCCATTATTTGAATGTCAGCAGACAGCAAGAAGCCTCCCAGATCTCCAGATGCATTTGAGATATCAAAAAAGTACTCCAGAGTGTTGTTCAGCATGGGGGTGAGTAGAAAATGAAGGCTAATCATGTTTTGGGTGTACTATTCCTTTAATAACTGGGGATGTCTAATTCTGAAATCCTGTGTGTTTGGGTTGTTATAGATACTGCAACATCTATCTATCCATCTATCTATCTAGATGTTTACTCTGTGTGTGACATAAAATATGGATCTCCATCCCTGCCATCAAATAATGTTTAAAATAAAAAATACAGTAGGTTGAGAAGGCAGAGTATCCATCCATCCATCCAGATTTCTCCCTTTCTCCATATAGACTATCATTTGATCGTTCACGCTCTCCATAGTTCTCCTGTGGCGCGAGCACAGGGCGACTGTTGCGCGCCTTTAGCGAGCATGCGCGTTTCCTGTCGCTTGCGCGGTGACTCTTGCCGCCTGCGCTGTGTGGAGATGCAGGGGGAACCGTATCTGATGGGGAAACGCAGCTCGACGTAACACCGGTATTTCCATGTGGAAAACGCTGTTTTGCTGCTGGATCCTCCTCACTCTCCATCTCTCTGTGTGTGCTGTACGTTAACACCCGCCAGCAGAAACACCCACCTATTCAACTGACAGACGGAATCTCACTATTCATCAGCCATTCTCATCCTCCCCTCTCTCATGACAAGGCGCGCACCTCTGGATGACCTAAAAAAATAATCTTTAATATCTCTTAAACAAAAGTAGCACAAACAATATTTTTTTCTGCACAAATCTGCACTAACGTTGCACTAACCATTCAGTCTATTTGCAGAGTTTTTTGACGTGGGTGGGGTGTCAGCTTCACGCAGCTGCGCACGAGTCCTATCATGAAAAAAGGTTCATTATGCGACCTGAGTAACGCGCAGTAACGGGGTGTCTGCAATGGTAACTGCGTTATAGTTACAGTCAAAGTAATTAGTTAGATTAGTCGTTACTAAAACAAGGTAACGGCGTTAGCAACGCCGTTACTTTCAACGCCGTTAGTCCCATCATTGGCTACAAGCATGCTTAGTGTGAGGGATTGCCTTCGAGTCAATGAGTCGATGCAATCAACTGGTTTTCCTTAGATAGAAAACTTTGAATCAATTTGACTGGATGATCTGGTGAACTGGAAAGTGCCTTGAGATGATGTGAAAAGGTGCTATAGAAATAAACGGAATTGAAGTGAATTGCATTTAACACATCCCCTGGGGGAGCAGTGGGCTGCCATTGTGCCCGCCCGGGGAGCAGTGTGGGGTTAGTCTGTAGGAGTGGGGCTTAAACTCAGAACCTCTGGATTCCAGGTGCAATGGCCTAACCACTAGGCCGCCAATCCCCTCAGCACATTGTAATAGAGGCTGTGCTGCTGACGTCAGCTGCTGACGAGGAGGAATCGCAGGTGTCATCATGTAAGAAAAAAAATAGCATATATAGAACATAAACAGCAAACCAAAAAAAACACATGGTACTCTCAATGCTCAGCATATAAGTGCACCAACTGACAAGGAAGAAAGGACGGTGTCTCATTTTGTTGCTCCGCTACAAAACTTTATAAATAGAAATGTTAAATTCACTGCTTTAAGCTACTTATTCAATCTTGAAAAGCTGTATGCATTGGAATTTGGTTTTGTATACTCTGTGTATTTCTAAAGTTTGTGCACTCCAGCAAAAAACAGTATAAAATGAACATTGTTTATCCACAGATGCACCAGAATCCTTTTTGTGCATCTGCTCTGTCTTCTCACACCACCAGTTAGTCACTGCAGATGGCAGTTTACACTCACCCTGGTTCTCCTGAAGGTTTCTGCTGGTTAAAGGAAGCTTTCCTGTCCACTCTTACCACATGCATGTTTAGAATGAAATGCAATGTTTATAAGAATGTCATCAACTGTCCACTGTCGTTGCATGAATTCACTTGATTTCCCTAAAATCAATCTCAATCCAGAGTAATATTGCAGGCCACATGATTAAAAATGCTAATATTGAAAAGCATGGGTAGAGAGTTATGTGTTACAACATCTGGAAAGTGTGGATCTATGTGAAATTTATTTTTTCTTGATGGGAGCTGCCAGAGCTGCAGTGTGACTTTTTGCAGCAGGCCCACAACACAACTGCACAGCAGCTGCACTGCGTTTGGTCTGAATCCTGCAAAATTTTGATGGTGAAATATGTGAGGTTGAGACTCCAAAACTGCTTGAATGACTAGGAGAAAAAAAAAAAATGTTAGAAGAAAATTAGATCTTTTAACATCTCCAGGTATCTTAGCAGTCACTGCATTTATGCGAGAAACCATTTGATCCCTAGCATAGAAAAGAAAGAAAGCATAAAGGAAAATTTGGGTAAACCGTAACTCCCATATAATATTCAACAACAGCGGCACAATTAGAAAGGATTGTATTTTCTTTTGATGTTGGGCAACTACACATTAAAGTGTTCATTTGAAAATAAGTCAAATAATCTCTATATTTTAGTACTGTCAGTGTTCGGTGTTCTGTGCTCTGCTTGCTCTAGCGTGGCCCCGCACCTGCGGCTCGTCGAGGCTGTTCTGCTGAGTGTTACGACCCGGCTCAGCCAGGGAAAAAGGAAGTAACTTTAAAGAAACCCTGGTGGTAAGGTTCTAACAATTTAAGGATTTATTGTTTGGAGTTTTTCACTAAATAAAAAAAGGGTAACAATTAATAATCAAAACGTAGGGACTCTCAACAACAGAGTATTAACTAAAACAAAATCAACAAGACAGAGGTGTAAATCAAAGAACTTAACCAAACAAAAATGATCTCTCAAAACAAGTTAAACAAAACAACAATACAAATCTCTCACGGCGTTTCAAAGTTCCCCCACCGGGACAAAGCGAGTTACACAAGATTTCAAGGTTAACAAAATCTGTTAGAGTGGACTAAGCTATCAAAGCTGCCTCCGCCAAGTTTTACAGCAGTCAAACCTACACCCCACAAAATGGCAAGCTGTCTGAACAAAGGATCAGCCGCGCCTTCCCCTAGGAAGTCCTTTGGTTTGATATGGAGGCCTCAACAATGATTGGTGGAGCCAGCAATTGGTCATCCAATCACGGTAGGCCTCAAGGTGTGTCACAGGAAAACATCCACTTCTAGGTGCAGTCAATGTCAGGCCTTTGAAAAAAAAAAAACACAAACACAGAAAAGGCCACTGGCCGTAACATGAGCTAAAGAGGAGCGTTCAGTCACCTGAAGGAGCCCAGAGTGCTAAACCGTTGTGATACGACGATGCTTCTGTCCGACTGACAGATCTCTAGATACCTTGATATTTTGGATTTTCCGATTCTGACCTGTTTCCTGTCTCCCTTAGTTCGTTAAGCTTTGGATCGCTCATCCGGCCGTCTCCTTGCTCAGAGGACTGGTCAGATTCTGCTGTGGCGTTCCCCTCAAGCCCCCTCTGTACTGATGAGTCGGACAAGAGACCCCTTACCTGGATTCACACTTGATCCTTCAGCTGCTCCTCAAACCTGCCTCTGCTGTTGTGCTGCTCGGGCCCCCGCCAAAGTCCCTCCTGTCGCTCAGCCACCTCCTTCCACCAGCAAGCTGTGAGTTACAGAACCTGTTCCTCCACTCACCCTCCCTGGATAGGTTTTCCATATCTAAGCAGAGCAGCGACTATGCTGGTTACTTTTGCTTATCTTAGTCTTAATCTCCTTCCTCTCTCCTCCCGCAGAACACTGACGTTCCGAACCTCATCTGCAGAGTCTGTTCAGGATAAATTTTATTATTGTTGTTTCAATAAACATCTTAAACTGCTCCTGTTTTCCCCCGTCTGTGTCTGCATGTGGGCCAAACACCTTAAAACCATGACAAGTATAGTCTGCCATACACTATTAACTTCCAGGATTATAGGTTATAGTGTGATGTAGATTAGTTTAAAAAATCCTGGTGAACACCACCAGCCCCTCAACTGTCAACTTTTCAAGACAATTATTAACAAAAAAGACCTAGAATCTGCAGAAAAGTTTTAAAGCCCTGCTTCTGAGTTTCAAAACAGTTTCTTTTTCTATTTTGGTGGAGAAAAAGCCAAAATACTTCAATTAAAAAAAGTGTCATTTTTCCTCCAGCATCACATTTTCACTTCTTATTAATCCATTAGGGGGAAAAGCCCTGCACAGTCATTTTCATAAATGAATAGCTGATTCGGCTTCCAAATCTGGGCACCATCATATCAATTCAGCTCAACGTGAGAGCATCACATGTTGTTTGTCCAGGCTTTCATTTTTGTGTATGATCTTCTGCAGTCCAGTTTCATGCTGACTCTGTGCACCCTTGCCCACACCTCTTGCACAGTGCCAGCAGAGTGTTGTGGTTCCTGAACTGCAAAAATAAATTAAATAAGATGAAAATGGAAAACTGACACATAAAGCATAGATAAAAAGGAAAGACCAGCAGTGCAGTAACATAGTAGTTAGACAAACAGCTGAGACTCTTAAAATAAGCTCAAAATAAATGACCATACATTTATAATTTAACATTAGAGTATTTGGCTGGACTAAAGAGTATTAGGTAGACTTATTTCCAGATATTTGACTTCAACCAAAACAATACATCATGACTTGCTGTGGCAAGAAAAACAAATACAGAACAAAATGCATGTATCTGTAATTTCCATCCATCCATCCATCCATCTTCCTCCACTTATCCGGGTTCGGGTCACGGGGGCAGCAGGCTAAGCAGAGACTCCCAGACTTCCCTCTCCCCAGCCACTTCTTCCAGCTCTTCAGGAGGAACCCCAAGGCGTTCCCAGGCCAGCCGAGAAACATAGTCCCTCCAGAGTGTCCTGGGTCTTCCCCGGGGCCTCCCCCCGGTGGGACGTGCCCGGAACACCTCACCAGGGAGGCGTCCAGGAGGCATCCTAACCAGATGCCCGAGCCACTTCAACTGGCTCCTCTCGACGTGGAGGAGCAGCGGCTCTACTCCTAGTCCCTTCCGGATGACCGAGCTTCTCACCCTATCTCTAAGGGAGAGCCCAGCCATCCTACGGAGGAAACCCATTTCGGCCGCTTGTATCCGCGATCTCGTTCTTACGGTCATGACCCAGAGTTCATGACCATAGATGAGGGTAGGAACGTAGATCAACCGGTAAATCGAGAGCTTCACTTTTTGACTCAGCTCTCTCTTTACCACGACGGACCGATACAGCGCGGCAGACGCTGCGCCAATCCGCCTGTCGATCTCCCGCTCCCTTCTTCCCTCATTCGTGAACCAGATCCCAAGATACTTAAACTCCTCCACTTGGGGCAGGACACCCCCCCTGACCCGGAGAAGGCACTCTGTAATTTCTTTTTTCAATTATTCTGAAAACTGTTTAAGTTGGAATCAGGAAATCATAATGTGGATGCATCCACGCCGTTGTTGAACATATCATACAGAACACAAAATGGTCGGATTCCTGCGTCCATGGCTGGATGTAATTGCAACATAACTGAGGTAAATTTCATGTAAAACTGTTGAAAAGTTTTTGGCAGCATCTAAAGATGAGCATCAAATGAAAATGTAAAAGTCAGTTGATTAAAGATGCTTGCACCCCTACAAGATCTTTGGTAGAGCTGTTTTATTCTCTGTTTTGTGATAAACAATCATTTTTTAAGAACGATTTTTTTTAATAAACCTACTTTGCTACTTGAAAAATATATACTTTAAAATATCTTATGTAATTAAATAGAGCTATTTTGCTGGTGCAACCAATAAAAAGGGCTTTTTCTATCCGTCATTATTCAATCTGCCTGTTGGATTAGCTAGCAGTTTTGGATTCAGTTACTTCCCCTGATATACACTCTACCTTAGAATACAGCTAGTTTTTGTAAACTGTCAAACCTGAATGTTTGCTCTCTTGGCAGATGAAAGTTGACAGCAAATAGAAACCTTTAAATATAAGAAAAGAGTCAGATTTCCACTTGGACATAACTCTCACTCAAAAGCAACTTCACAGCGATTGCCAAATACAGAATAAAGCTGAAGCCAACAAATAATTTTTTGTTCAGTGCCAATATAGGATTGTATTCTAATTTTATGCTCCAACACTCTAAAGGACAGCTACCAAGAAAGAATAGAAGTCTTACTGTTCTGTATATGATTATGATGTTATTTGACGTGTTGTAATGGAAGGAAATAATTACATAATATTTAAAAAGGTTCACTCCAAGTTGACTGCATGACAACATTATTACTGTGGCTGAGATACACTTTCAGTTGTACATGGACGGCAAGACACAATCAGTGTTTTTACATGATACATGCACTGTAAATATGTCCATTTGTAGTCATTATGCAAGTTTTAATAGGAAAACCATTGAAGTGTTTGGATTTATTACTGGGATATAAATTAAAGTTGCTTATTTTTTTGCAAAGTACAGCAAGAGTTTGCCACTTCAAGGGAATCTTCAGCTAGAAGCCAAGCTTCCTCAACACATAGTTAGTTGTTTGTGTCAAAGGAAATGTAAAACAAACATAATACAAAAATAAACAGTATAAACTGAAATTATGGCCTTAAAGGGTTGAATTGTAAAGTTCCTTGAGATAACATGTATTATGAATTTGGACTATATAAATAAACTGAATTGAAAAGTTTCTGGTGACATCAATCATGGCAAAATGTTGTAAGCTTTATATCATGAAATGAATTTCACAATATAAAATATTATGCACATTTTTTTTTATTTAAATTAAAGGTATAGCGGAGGATTTCCTTTTCTGGATGGATCATCAAAAAAAGTGGTCCTCCTAACTGTCAATCATTCTGGTGATATGTTTACGTAAGGTCGTCCTACATTCTCGTCTCGTTAGCTTTCTTTTTCAGGTGTATATGTGTGGTGAGCTACGGTTTTGTGGTTCTTTGAAAATGGCAGAGGGTCGTAAGGAAAAAAGTGTCTATGAAGTGTATAAGAAGATCCGTCTCCAATTACCCCAGTCCCTCCGGATCCACCCCACCTTCCACGTGTCCCAGATCAAGCCTGTCTCCTCGAGCCCTCTGTGCCCTCCGTCCGACTCCCCACCACCCGCCCTGGAGGTCGATGGACATCCGGCCTTCACGGTTCGCCGCATCGTGGACTCCCGTCGACGAGGTCGCGGATGGCAGTACCTCGTCGACTGGGAAGGCTACGGACCGGAGGATCGCCAGTGGGTTCCGGGCTCGTACATCCTCGATCCTGCCCTTATCGAGGAGTACGAGCGCTCCTGCCCATCAACCTCTTCTGGACCGCCAAGGGGCGGTCGTTGAGGGGGGGGTACTGTTGGGAGCTGGAGAAGTTCCACCTTTCTCCAGCAGAGTCCGCCGATGATCCTCTGAGGGAGCCTCCTGCACAGCTGCAGCTCGTCTAGATCATCAGAGGATCCACTACTTAAGCTGTCTTCAGACCTTGCCTCAACGCCGCAGTGTTGTTCCAGTTGGTCAGCGCTTAAGCCTAGATCCTCAGAGTAAATCTATGACTTTTGAATCCAGCTTGGATTCTAACCCCTGTGTCTGTTTTCCAGGAAACCTGTGCCTCCTCTGTGAAAGCTCTGGAAGAGCTAACCTGCTGAGCCGACCCTCTGAGCCAAACCTGAAGATTCACAGAAAACCTCCAAGCAGCTCTGGACTTGAGCTGGGTAACCCAAAGCCAAGGTCTGTTCTAAGTAGACGTGAGACGCTGAAGCAGCTACGGACACTGCTGATGAACTCTTCTCCAGAACCAACAGTGACTCTCCCAAAGCTAACCTCAAGAACCCTCAAGGTACAATCAGTAGACTTCTGGAAATCAAACCTCTGTTGGCAACGCTAACTGAACTGTCTCTCACGCAGACTCCGGTGAACCAGAATCCAGGCCCCGAACCTGAACCAGAATATTCAGTGTGTTTGTGCAAAATAAAACTGTTAAACTTTCATCCTTGTGTCCGTCAGTGGTGTTCTGCATTCTTGGGTCGCTTTCAGTGAACCCATCATGACAATCTGCCTGGCTGTGTGTTTTCCTTTTACAGT
Source organism: Cyprinodon tularosa (assembly GCF_016077235.1). Classification (NCBI taxonomy): domain Eukaryota; kingdom Metazoa; phylum Chordata; class Actinopteri; order Cyprinodontiformes; family Cyprinodontidae; genus Cyprinodon; species Cyprinodon tularosa. The sequence continues at coordinate 810,209 of NW_024039418.1, read as the reverse complement.
TGCCTTTTGTATCTATGCTTCTTTTTCTATGTCTGCTTCTGTCTCCTTGAACCCCAGTAGGCCTCAGCAGATGGCCGCTCACATTTAGCCTGGTTCTGCTGGAAATTTCTTCCTGTTAAAAGGGAGTTTTTCTTTTCCACTGTCGCTACAAGCAGTGATGGGACTAACGGCGTTGAAAGTAACGAGTAATCTAACTAATTACTTTGACTGTAACTATAACGCAGTTACCATTGCAGACACCCCGTTACTGCGCGTTACTCAGGTCGCACAATGAACCTTTTTTCATGATAGAACTCGTGCGCAGCTGCGTGAAGCTGACACCCCACCCACGTCAAAAAACTCTGCAAATAGACTGAATGGTTAGTGCAACGTTAGTGCAGATTTGGCAAGAAAAAAATATTGTTTGTGCTACTTTTGTTTAAGAGATATTAAAGATTTATTTTAGGTCATCCAGAGGTGCGCGCCTTGTCATGAGAGAGGGGAGGATGAGATTCCGTCTGTCAGTTGAATAGGTGGGTGTTTCTGCTGGTGGGTGTTAACGTACAGCACACACAGAGAGATGGAGAGTGAGGATGACTCCAGCAGCAAAACAGCGTTTTCCACATGGAAATACCGGTGTTACGTAGAGCTGCGTTTCCCCATCACATAACGGTTTCCTCTACATCTCCACACAGCGCAGGCGGCAAGAGTCACCGCGCAAGCGACAGGAAACGCGCATGCTCGCTAAAGGCGCGCAACAGTCACCCTGTGCTCGCGCCACAGGAGAACTATGGAGAGCGTGAACAATCAAATGAACCTGACAACAGCCAGAAATGATAGCCTGTATGGAGAAAGGGAGAAATCTGGATGGATGGATGGATGGATGGATGGATGGATGGATGGATGGATGGATGGATGGATGGATGGATGGATGGATGGATGGATACTCTGCCTTCTCAACCTACTGTATTTTTTATTTTAAACATTATTTGATGGCCTTTGTGGCAGGGATGGAGATCCATATTTTATGTCACACACAGAGTATAGATCTAGATAGATAGATAGAAGGATAGATAGATGTTGCAGTATCTATAACAACCCAAACACACAGGATTTCAGAATTAGACATCCCCAGTTATTAATTTCATATACTCACCGGATCTGAATGTCCTGTTATAAAACTTCCCATGGCGTTCCCCCCTGATGTCATTTACAACTAGTTAGTAACTCAGTTACTTTTTGGGAGAAGTAACTAGTAACTATAACTAATTACTTTTTCAAAGTAACGTGCCCAACACTGGCTACAAGCATGCTTAGTGTGAGGGATTGCTGAAGAGTCAATGAGTCAATGCAATCAGCTGGTTTTCCTTAGATAGAAAACTTTGAATCAATCTGACTGGATGATCTGGTGAACTGTAAAGCGCCTTAAGATGACGAGTTGTGAATTGGCGCTATAGAAATAAACTGAAATTAAATCGAATTGAATTTAAGTTGAGTGCCTAAGTCAGACTTTTCGGAGCGACTTTTATGGAATACCCCTCAGTTCTGTAAAAAACACGTTTTAAACTGTTTTAAAATACACAAACCTTCTGAAGATCAGGCCATAGTGTTGGTAGCATTGCTGCAGGTGCAGTGAAAGCCTGTCGCAGGCTGCAGTGTTTTAATAGCTTTCACCCAGCATCAGGGTCTTGTGTTTTTTCAACAAAATTTGGTGTCTACTGAGATACGTGGATCTATGTATCATACCAACATTATATTATGGTTTTCTCCTGGAAGCCAGCATGTCCCATAGACATCAAGGTCTGTATAACTTTTTCTTCATTCTTCTTTACAAGGTAAATGTTTATGCCTTTGAACTAAACACCTCAGCCACAAAGAGCTTTCTGGTATGTTTTCTCTTAATATCAGAATGTCTATGATAGTGTTATTATGTCAGTGCATCAACAAGTAAAGGTGTAGATACAGACTAATTGTCATGATGTTACTAAGTTCTGACCCAAAAATGCAGACCACCGAAAAGAGAGACCAGGGAAAAGGTTTAACGGGTTTTATTGAATAAGTAAAACAGAGGGAGAAGTGTTGTTCTGAACACTGCTCAACCGGAACTGTAAAGTGAGGGGAAGACAAAGCGGTTAGTTAAGGCTCAGTGGGGAATTAGACTCGTGAAACTTGGAGAAGAGGTTTTGGTTGCCGACTTAAGTTTCCAGAGAAGTTGTTGTGTCCTTGACTCCTATCTGTGTGCCGTGGTTCCAGTGTTTGTCTGATTCGGTGGAGGGCGGAACAGGTTTTACCCAGAATGCAGCTGATAGTTGGAGAACGGAGAAACTGACTGCCACTCAGATTTCCTGCGATACTTGAACGGGTCGTAGTGGAGAATAATCCCTTTCTCAGTGGAAAGCTCAAACAATCTCCTGGGAAAGTGGATCCAAACCTCCTGTTTGAACCCCAGCTCAGTTTGAAGCTCAGTTTATCCTTCCAGGGAGAGAAGGTCCAAGAGATCCAGTTAGCAGGATGACTTCCTGCCAAGAGGCAAAGAAAAAACTAAGTTAAACTCAGGTTGACAAAAACTCAGCTTGACTCTGCAAACTCAGTTTGGCTAGAGTACCCTAAACTGGCAAACACTCTGGTAGTGGCAGTCAGCAGCTTAAGAACACTCCGTTTAACGAGGAAACCATCCGCAGGTGTGTGAGGAGGCGGACCAGAACCAGGCGCCTCCTGGTGGATGAATGGAGACAAACACAGAAACACAAACACAAAACAGGAGTCCTGACACTAATTGGCTGTTTGTTGACAGGATGGTTTCAGCACATGTTACCCTCTTTTTTATTTTTTATCAGTTCATTTATTTAGATGATAAAATTAGCTTTCCTGTTTTGTCCTTCATGATTTTTGAAAATACCATTTTATTACATTACAGTAAAATCAAAGGATATTAGTCATTTTTATTTTTAGTACCCCTTGATTTATCTTTTAATGTTAACCTCTTATTACATGTATTTATAGAAATGATTCAGGGCATGAATAATGCAAAAAAGGAGGAAGTGGGAGTGTGTTCCACAGAAATGTTCAAAATAAAAAGTTTTATTTCTAAGACAATACTTTGTTTAAGATGGCCCTCTGAGGTCAGCAAATGACTATAGTAACTCAATTCAATCAGGAAGTAATTTAACAGCCTGTTTTTTGCATGATGTATCGTGTTCAGCATATTCTCTAAAGAGTTATCTGTTATTTTATATATTTATTGTATCTTGTAAATCTTAGTGGATGAATGGAAATATTCTGATAAAACAGCTTCAAAAGTGGTTCAGTTACTCATAAAAGTTTAAGCAAAATCATGTTAGGGACACCAACTTAAATAAAAAAAGAAACACAGAAAAGTTAACAATAAAATCTTTAACTTTTTCACCTTTTGACAATTCGTTTTAGGGAGAGAGAAGAGCATATGCATACTGCTGTTGTGGTGTCTCTGCTTTGACTGCAGTTGCGGCGGGCGACGCCCCCAGACTTCCTAGAGAGCGCGCAGCAGACGCTGAGCAGCAACAGAGTCCAGAAGGGAAATCCAAGGCCGAAGTCAGAAGACAGTTTCAGGTTCAGAAGCCGGTAGAATCCAGGATCAGACAGGACAAACAGAGCAGACAGGGGCAAGGCAAAAAACTCGGAATCCTCAGGGCAGAAACTGGTCAATATCAGGAAAACAGGCAGACTACAGATTGCTAGGGAACGTATCACAAAAACACAAGAATAACCTGGCGCTGATGGGAGGCAAACACACAACCTAAATAGTAGAGGAACCAGGTGGAAATGATCGGCGATAATCAGCCGCAGAACCAATTAGACAGGAAAGCAAGGAGCAAAGGAAAAAACCAAACCATCAGCGCCGAGATCATGACAGTAGGGCTATTGGTAATAAAGATCCTCCCCCATTGCAATACTACTCCATTGTAGTGGAAAATAAATCACTCCAAATTAAGCTGATCTGACCTGTATAGATAAGTTACCAGTCCAAAAGAACCATTAGCAAACAGACTATATTTAAGACCAGGGCCTGATAACCAAAAGAGACCAAAAACTGGGTTTGAGGCCCACCCCCCGTCTGATAAACCTACTGCTATATTAAATTCAGCAGTTCCTCTTAGTTTTAATCTTTGTGAGGCGTCAGTCAAGCACCAGAGAAACAACTAATGTCAAGTTAAAACAGCAAATGGTGTATTGGTGTGAGTGCAATACCATCTCCACCCAACTGGTACGCACCTCACAGAAATCAAGCGCACCCATCTGTCTCACTCAGGCCTTCAGGAGCCTATAAAGTAATTCAACACACCTGTGTTCTGAGCAATCTCTACAGACAAAGACCTCATCTTCAAGCTCCTGCAGAGACACCACTGGTAGGAAATGAACTTTAAAACATTAAACCTGCATTCAGAGGACCTAGCAGGCTTTACAAAGATGGATTTATGCATTTGGAATTAACTTTGTTTTGCTTATTTATTGATAACTCAAAAGTAAAAAACATTGACTGGAAACTTATTAATTCATTGTGTTTTGTTTATTTGTAGGTTTTCAACCTGCTTGGTTGTCTTGTCTTTGAAATTGAAGTGATTTAAAGAAGAAAAAGAAAAGAGAAATAAAAAGATGACACTGAGATGAGTTGGTCCTGAGTCTCTTTGATGGGAGCAAGCCCTTTTCAAGTTTGGGCAGAAGGCAAGGTGGTTTGTAGAGGCCAAAACTTGACAGTTGAAAACCAGTGGAAAACCACTTGGAAGCCAATTGGAAACCAGTTGGAAACCAACTGAAGACCTGATGAAGGTGAAGTCCTGACAAAAGGGCTTTGACAAATCAACTCAAGGAGGACATCAGGTCATCTCATCTGTACAATCCACAATGGCTGAAGAAATGTTTGGAAAGTCACTGAAACAATTGAAGCTGGATCGCACCATGGCAAAATCTTCCTTCACCAAGCAAGCAAACTTCCTGAGCAGAAAAGCTTCCAACATGACAGAGATGGAACTGCGAGAGGAGTTCAAAAAGCTAACCTCTGATGCCAGACATGTAAGTGATTCAAATGATGATTACAAAGCTGGACTATTAGCAGAGATGGAAGTTGAAGCTGGTGAACTTGATAAACGGCAAGAAGCTGATTTGGAAAAGACTATTGATGACTGTGAATCAAAATTAGAAGAAGTCAAACAAATAGTTCAGTCTAATTTGTGGAAAAAATATGGTCAAGATGAGCTCTATACTGCAATCCAAGAGGCAGAAAAGGCATGTAATGATGCTTCTGACATAAAAGTTTTAACTGTGAACAAAAGTGCATATGAAGTCCAACTGTCCTTTGTGGAGAATGTGATCCAGGAATCTATTAAAAGTTTTGTGACCTGGGAAATATGGATTCCTGTAGAAGAGAGGGACAATATTGAAGACAGAATAAAACAGATTAAATTGATGAAAAATAAACTTCAAGCAAGAAAATCACAGTTTGCCATAGCACAAACGATCGCAGAGGAGAAGAGTAAATCAGATGCTGCTCAATCAGACCTTACATCTTTACCTATACTAGCTCCACCCGCACCCATTGTAAAGATCAGGCCCATTTGTCTACCAAAATTTCATGGCTGTAAAAGAAACTTTCACAGATGGAGAAAAGACTGGGAAAGTCTGCAGAAGCAGGGAGAACCAAGTGGCTCAGTGGAAGTGAAAAAGTTTCAGTTGTTGGATAGTGTAGATGAAAGGATCTGTAGTGAATTACACCTGTCTGCTTATGATACTGCTGCAGATATGTTCCGAGTGATGGAAAATAGGTATGGCGACAAGTCAAGTATTGCTTTAGAAATTATTGAAGAGCTTGAGAAGACTCCACCCCTGAAAGCAAACCAGCCAAGGAAGGTGATAGATCTTATACAAACAATTGAAAAGGCTCTAGCTGACTTAACAGAGCTAGGTAACATTGGAGCCATGAAAAACCCTCTGGTTATTAAATCTCTAGAGAGCAAACTACCTGATGTTATCAAAAGAGACTGGCTAGTTTTTATGGTTAATCCTGCCAATGCAGTTACACCAGATAACCATTTTGATAGTCTTCTCAAATTTTTAAAAACACAGGAGGAAGTTCTAGAGAGATTAGAGCAACTTGGAGTGAGTGAAAAGACTGAGAAGAAGGTTGAGAAACGACATGCTTTTACTCGATCCACAAGAAAGAATCATGTCTGTATTGTGTGTGGAGACGCAAGACATGGAGATAAAATATTCTTCTGCAAACAGTTCAAAGAAATGAATGTACCTGAAAAGCTCAACATTGTAAAGACATTGGAAACATGCAAAAGGTGTTTGAGGAAGCATGAAGAGGATGCTGGATGCATCAACACTTACCTTTGTAGAAACAAAGACTGTAAGAAAGGGAGCTTTTCAGATCACCATTTCCTCCTTTGCCCAAAGGGTGAGCTTACAAGGGTTGGGATTGATAAACCAAGAAGGAAAAATAGACTAACAGAAGAGCAGGAGAAATTCATAGCTGGACTTTCACCAGAACTAGCAGAAGAATGCAGAAAAGCCTTTTCAAATGTAACTGCTTCAACAAGAAACACAAAGTGTGAAGTCCCTGGGCTTATGGAGTCATATGGACTAAAGGAGCAACCTGTCATTCTAATGCTGTTGGAAGTCACTGCAAATGCAGGCCAGAAAATTGGCACTTTAATTGACTTGGCTTCTGATACCAATTACATTACTCATCAAGCAGCTAAAAGGTTGAACCTAGAAGGTGAGAACATAACATTAGTTGTTCATGGTGTTGGGGGAATGTCAGTCAAAGTTAGAACAAAACGATACCTGTTAAAAGTTAGAGTCAAAACCCCCAAAGGCACAGTGAAAGCCCACCAGCTCATTTGTTATGGACTCAGTGAAATTGCTAAAGTGCATAAAGTCATTCAACCACTGCAGCTGCAAAAGTTTTTCCCAGATGTTGACCTGGAAGACCTCAAAAGACCAGATACCATTGAGCTTCTAATAAGTCACAGAGAAGGCAGACTGGCCCCTCAAAGAGTCAAGGTTGTTGGAGACCTGGTCCTGTGGAACAGTCCACTAGGCATGGCCGTGGGAGGAGCTCATCCGGACCTTTGTGAAGATGTCGACGTGGCAGCACACAGGTCAGAGACACACTTTGCTCGTTCTATGCGCACTGCTGCTGTAAAGTATGAAGAAGTCTGCAGTTTCAAAGAAGTTAAAGCAGAAAGCAAAAGTACAACTACCAATAAAGAGTTCATTGATTGGTGGAAGTGGGAGAGCATAGGAACAGCTTGTGAACCAAAGTGTGGTGGATGTCGCTGTGGGACATGTCAACCAGGTGGAAAAGATATGACATTAATGGAGGAGAAAGAACTTGAAATAATTAAACAAGGTCTTACCTATGTGCAAGCAGATGACCACAGTGATGCTCCCCACTGGGATGCAAAGTATCCTTGGATTGTAGAACCCACTTGTCTTCCCAATAACAGGAAAAGTGTTGAATCAACTTTCTTAAGAACAGAAAGACGATTAAATAAAGAGCCTGAATGGCAAACTGTCTATGCAAACCAGGTGCATGAAATGGTGGAGAGGAAAGCAGCAATAAAGCTAACAGAAGCCACCCTAAACAACTGGAAAGGACCAGTATGGTTCAGAAGGGGACTGCATGCTGCCTTGGGAGACATTAAAAAGATGTATAACTCTGTGTGGCTTGAGGACCTGGAGAGACATCTACACAGGTTCCTCTGGAGAGACAGCTCAGAAGAGGAGATCGGTGAGTTTGCCATTACCAGAGTTAACATTGGGGATCGACCTGCTGGATGTATTGCCCAAGTAGCAATGCGAGAGACAGCAAAACTGCCCATATTTAACAGCTGTAAAGAGGAGCGGAGGATCCTGGAAGAAGACTGTTATGTTGATGACATCTTAACATCTGACAATGACCCAGAACTTTTGCAAAAGCACACTAAGAAGGTGGAAGAGATCTTACAAGCTGGGGGATTCTTTTTGAAACCATGGGTCCTATCAGGTCAAAGTGGGAGGCAAAAAATGTCCTTACCTAGCAGGGAAAAAATCTTTACACTCCCTAATCAGTTGAAAGAAGATGATAATAAGGCTTTGGGAGTGGGATATCTGGTGGAGGAGGATAAATTATATGTGATGACATCAATCAACTTCTCAAAAAGAATGAAAAAAATGAAAGTGGGACAAAACCTAGAAGAAGGAGAAGTGAGGGCAAATACTCCAAATCCTCTCACTAGAAGAGAACTCCTTAGCCAAGTAGCTAGTCTTTTTGATCCCATTGGGCTAGTCACACCCACCAAACAGAAAGGAGCCATTCTAGTGAGGAAGGCTTTCCAAGAAACCAGAACTGCAGGTAAAGCAGGTGACACTTGGGATCAGCCACTTTCTGATGGGCTAAGAAATGAAGCCATTGAGTTGTTCCAGGAGTATGTGCGCCTTGGCCAAATTAAATTTCACAGGAGTTTAACACCAATCAGTTGGATTGGAAAGCCCATAGGAATTACTTTTTCTGATGGAAGTGACAAAAGTTATGGTGCAGTTCTATACTTCAGATGGGAGACAGAGCAAGGGATCCAAGTGAGACTTGTAGAATCCAAAGCAAAACTCACTCCACTTGACCAGAAAGGAGAACCTGTAAAAGCAGAAATTTGTGGTGCAGTGTTTGCAGCTCGACTGAGGAAGTATGTTGAAAAGCACAGCAGGATGGAAATTGGAGGCTGGTACCATTTTCTGGACAGCCAAACTGTGCTAGGAGCCATTCAGCGTGACAGCTATGGATACCAAACTTTCTTTGCTAACAGAGTTGGTGAAATACAGAAAGCTGGGGCGGTTGCAGATTGGTGGTGGATTCCAGGTGAGCTCAATGTCGCAGACATTACATCAAGAGGAGCATGTCCTGAGTACCTCCAAGAGGACTCACAGTGGCAAAATGGACCAAAATTCTTGTCGCAACCTATTGATCAATGGCCGATAAGATCAGCCAAAGACATTGCTATAGGTGCAAAAGAAGGTGTTGAAAAGCTCCAGAGAAAAGCTTTCTCAGCAGTAACAACCAGAGCACAGTCTAAGCAAACTAAACAAAAAATGTGTGATGAGGATGTGACAAAGAATGCTTTAAAAGCTACAGAGTGTAAAGAAAAAGACAGCCAACTCAAAATCTCTCCTCTTACATTCATTGCCAAACAATTAATTCAAGAGAGAAGATATAGTAGTCTTTCTAAACTAGTCAGAGTCATTGCATGGGTGAGAAGAGCTGTTGAAAACTGGAAACTCACTTTGGAAAGCAAGCAAAGTGGCAGAAAAGTGAAAGGAAAAATTTCAACAGATGTCAAACAACCAACCATCCATCCTGGGCTTAGTGTTAAAGAGTGTGAGAATGCACTGAAAGATGTTTTCCTGGCTGCACAAGTGAGTACCTCATTCAATGACACAACTTTAAACAGACTAGTTGTGTTTAAAGAACAAGATTCTGGACTTCAGGTATGTGGGGGTCGTATTCAATCCTTTAATGAAGACAAAAGAGTTGTCCCCATTTTACCATATGACTCATGGGTATCCACATTGGTTGCTCTTGAAGCTCATGAAGTAAATCATGAAGACATTGCTGGAACATTACTGCAGATGAGGAAGAAAGCATGGGTGGTGAGAGGCAGAAGATTGGCTAAAAAAGTTGTGGATAATTGTGTGACGTGCCGGAAAATCAGGGCAAAGAGATGTGAACAGATAATGGGCGATCTTCCACCAGAACGAACACTGCCTGCCAGACCATTTGAGTTTACTACTATTGATCTATTTGGACCCTATGAAGTGAGGGATGAGGCCCGGAAAAGAGTTAAACTGAAAGTGTGGGGCATTATCTTCTGTTGCATGTCATCTAGAGCTATTCACACAGATCTTGTAAGCGATCAGTCAAGTGAAGGATTTTTGTTAGCATACCAAAGATTTACAGCCTTGAGAGGACATCCAAGGAAGTTATGGTCAGATGGCGGAAAAAACTTTATTGGAGCCAAACCTGTCCTGGCTGATCTTTACTTGTTTTTGGACCATCTAAACAAAGAGCAAATTCAACAGGAAGCTTTGAAACATGGAACTGAATGGAGCTGGAAAATACATCCTGCAGACTCCCCCCATAGGAATGGGGCAGCAGAAGCAGCTGTAAAGATAGTCAAGCAAGCATTGCACAATCTAGGATCAGATGGAGTTTTTACATGGAGTGAATTTCAAACATTCCTGTATATGGCAGCTAATCTGGCTAATGAAAGACCAATACAGGTGCTGGTCATAAAATTAGAATATCATGAAAAAGTAGATTGATTTCAGTAATTCCATTTAAAAAGTGAAACTTGTATATTATATTCATACATTACATACAAACTCATATATTTCAGATGTTTATTTTGTTTAATTTTGATGATTACAAATGACAACAAATGAAAATCTCAAATTCATCATATCAGAAAATTAGAATATTACTGAAGACCAATAAAAACAAAGGATTTATAGAAATGTTGGCCAACTGAAAAGTATGAACATGAAAAGTATGAGCATGTACAGCACTCAGTATTTAGTTGGGCCTCCTTTGGCCTGTATTACTGCAGCAATGCGGCGTGGCATGGAGTCGATCAGTCTGTGGCACTGCTCAGGTGTTATGATAGCCCAGGTTGCTCTAATAGTGGCTTTTAGCTCTTCTGAATTGTTGGGTCTGGTGTATTGCATCTTCTTCTTCACAATACCCCATAGATTTTCTATGGGGTTAAGGTCAGGAGAGTTTGCTGGCCAATTAAGAACAGGGATACCATGGTCCTTCAACCAGGTACTGGTAGCTTTGGCACTTTGTGCAGGTGCCAAGTCCTGTTGGAAAATGAAATCTGCATCTCCAAAAAGTTGGTCAGCTGCAGGAAGCATGAAGTGCTCTAAAACTTCCTGGTATGTGGCTGCGTTGACCCTGGACCTCAGAAAACACAATGGACCAACACCAGCAGATGACATGGCACCCCAAACCATCACTGACTGTGGAAACTTTACACTGGACTTCAAGCAACGTGGATGAAGTGCCTCTCTTCTTTTCCTCCAGACTCTGGGACCTTGATTTCCAAAGGAAATGCAAAATTTACTTTCATCAGAGAACATGACTTTGGACCACTCACCAGCAGTCCAGTCCTGTTTCTCTTTAGCCCAGGCAAGACGCTTCTGACGCTGTCTGTGGTTCAAGAGTGGCTTGACACAAGGAATGCGACAGCAGAAACCCATGTCTTTCATACGTCTGTGTGTGGTGGTTCTTGAAGCACTCACTCCAGCTGCAGTCCACTCTTTGTGAATCTCCCCCACATTTTTGAATGGGTTTTGTTTCACAATCCTCTCCAGGGTGCGGTTATCTCTCTTGCTTGTACACTTTTTTCGACCACATCTTTTCCTTCCCTTCGCCTCTCTATTAATGTGCTTGGACACTGAGCTCTGTGAACAGCCAGCCTCTTTAGCGATGACCTTTTGTGTCTTGCCCTCCTTGTGCAAGGTGTCGATGGTCGTCTTTTGGACAACTGTCAAGTCAGCAGTCTTCCCCATGATTGTGTAGCCTATAGAACTAGACTGAAAGACCATTTAAAGGCTTTTGCAGGTGGTTTGAGTTAATTAGCTGATTAGAGTGTGGCACCAGGGGCCATCAATTTTGAACCTTTTCACAATATTCTAATTTTCTGATATGATGAATTTGAGATTTTCATTTGTTGTCATTTGTAATCATCAAAATTAAACAAAATAAACATCTGAAATATATGAGTTTGTATGTAATGTGTGAATATAATATACAAGTTTCACTTTTTAAATGGAATTACTGAAATCAATCTACTTTTTCATGATATTCTAATTTTATGACCAGCACCTGTAGATGCAAGAACTCAAAGTCGAGAAGATTGCATAAGCTACATCACCCCAAACTCTCTGCTGCTTGGAAGAACTGATCCAAAGAGTGATAACTGTGGATTTGACTTTAAAAGTTATCCACTCAAGAGATTAAGGTTCATTCAAACAGAAGTGGACAGATTCTGGAGAAAATGGAGTCAACTAGCTGGACCAAATTTGTTTGTCAGAAGTAAATGGCATTCAAAGAAGCGAAATGTTGCTGTCGGAGACATTATTTGGCTTGCAGACCAAAATGCTTTGAGAGGTCAGTACAAACTTGGCAGAGTGATTAGTGTAAAAAGTGACGGAAAGGGGACGGTAAGAGATGTGCATGTTCGTACTTATCCAAGTTACCCCGTACCACTTGTGAGAGCTGGAGGACAAACGAGGAAGATGAGGAAGGAACTTCAAATGAAGATACCCTCAACAATACTTCACAGAGACGTAAGGCGCATTGTTGTGTTATTGCCAATAGAAGAACAAGAAAACCCTGCTGGGACAAGATCTAGTGAAGAGAAAGAGGTGTGACCTCCTTAGGTTCAAAGACCAGGAGCTCAAGTGGGAGGTGTCAAGTTAAAACAGCAAATGGTGTATTGGTGTGAGTGCAATACCATCTCCACCCAACTGGTACGCACCTCACAGAAATCAAGCGCACCCATCTGTCTCACTCAGGCCTTCAGGAGCCTATAAAGTAATTCAACACACCTGTGTTCTGAGCAATCTCTACAGACAAAGACCTCATCTTCAAGCTCCTGCAGAGACACCACTGGTAGGAAATGAACTTTAAAACATTAAACCTGCATTCAGAGGACCTAGCAGGCTTTACAAAGATGGATTTATGCATTTGGAATTAACTTTGTTTTGCTTATTTATTGATAACTCAAAAGTAAAAAACATTGACTGGAAACTTATTAATTCATTGTGTTTTGTTTATTTGTAGGTTTTCAACCTGCTTGGTTGTCTTGTCTTTGAAATTGAAGTGATTTAAAGAAGAAAAAGGAAAGAGAAATAAAAAGATGACACTGAGATGAGTTGGTCCTGAGTCTCTTTGATGGGAGCAAGCCCTTTTCAAGTTTGGGCAGAAGGCAAGGTGGTTTGTAGAGGCCAAACACTTGACAACTAATAACAAGACAGACTGGCAATTATTGAAACACGCCCACTTCTGCTCAGCCTTCTGTGGGCCTGCTCTGCCACAGGGAATATTGCTTGTAATGTTGTGTCCCAAACACTTATCTGCGGCTGCCAGGTCTCCTCCTGACATTGGAATATCTAAACTAATGCAGCAATTATTTACATTAGACACGCAGTACTGCTCAAAATAATATTTTATCTTTAAATATAGTCTAGAAATCCAAAGCCAGCAATGTATTTAGGTTGAGCTTTTTCTCAAGCCAACAGACATGCAACCCATAGTATTTTTGTCATGGCTTTGTTTGGGCCTGGCTGCCGGATAAAGGTTTTAATAAGTTACATTTTATTTGCTTGTTCTTTTCTTTTATTTTGTTTCTGGCTTTTATTTTATTTTTTTAACCTTTTCCCATGTTGACAGTATGTTCCCCTGATCTAAATCCAGTTGAGAACATTTGGATGGATGGAAAAGGAAGAAAAATGTGCATCCTTTACTGGCAATGGATGTATTTTTGAAACCATCTTCTTAACTTGTGCAACTGTCCCAATAACGTCCAGGAAACAATTGCATTAGGCATACCTGAATGACTGTTTGAAGTGATCAACAAAAAGCATGAGCAAATAGATATATAGATACTGTAGACAGACAGATACATAGATACAACCAGTTAGCTTCAAGCAGAACAACAGCAGGAGGCCTATAAAAGCTCAACACACAGTTTGTGAGCATGAAATTGCTCCTCTGAGAGTCACTTCCTTCGGGATGTTGGCATTTCCTAGAACATCTACAACATTTGAAACAAGCAGCTTGCATACATAAGTGCCTCAAACATTATAAATCAGTTTTAGTAATGATTTGATTTTCAGTGAGATAATTTGTGTAATTGTGCGACTGTGGTTGAGTTCTATTTAATGTTGGTTTGTTGCATGAAACTGGGCTGCAGTACAAAGTCTGCAGGTGTATACCGGTACTATATTTTTGATACATGCTATGAAGTGAATTCAAAAATTCTGGGAGCTTTCTATCTTTTAGGTTTATATTGCTTTTCAATGTTGTTCTCTTTGAAAACAATGTTGAAAAACTGCTTTTTTTCTCAAATACCAGGGGACAAAACAAACTCAAGCTTTACTGGATGCTTGAAGTCCTTTTTCTGTTATATGCACTTTGATTCTTAATAGAACAAAATCCACTACATATGCCTTAATAACCAGTTTTCACTTTTTATAATTACATTTTCATCTGTGTATCAGTCAGTCAGTAATTAAGCGCTGAATTAATTGCAAATATGAATCAATTGTCCCACTAATTATTATACCAAAATCTATAAAAGATAAATATGATATATATGAAAATGCAAGTCATAAACAGAATGTAAGTAAAGCGTAAAATTTTAAATAAAAACAGGATGTAAAATTTGTTCCAATAGAAAATGAGAACCTAAATGTTTCAACTGAAATCATATTTTTTTCCCATGATTTTATCCCATATAACATATTGTCTAATAAGTTGGTCCAATACGCACTCTACTACAATAAAACCATTAGAAACATTATATAAACAAGCATAAAAAATACTGGATAAAAAAAACATACCATTACCACCACTGTAGTATTCTGAGGAAATATCAGTTACTTACCTGGAACAATCTTATCAAGTTCAAAAACATCTGTTTAATTTATAAAATAAGACATGGTTTAGCACCACCTCCACTATGTGACTTTGTACAGTTCAGATCCAGTGAGGTCAGGGTAACCAGAGGGGCAGTGAGGGAAGACTGCATCATCCCCCGGAGAAAGACAGCCTTTGGTCAGGCTGTCTTCTCCGTAAGAGCATCTCAGCAATGGAAAACAGTGCCAGAAACCATCAGAGACTTTTTGTCATTCTTTTCATTCAAAAAGGACGCAAAAAAATGGTTTGTAGAGAGCCAAATTTGTGGGCACTAAGGTTTTCTGTGTGTATTTAAATTATTTTACAATTAATTTCTAATTATTTTACATGAATTGTATTTCTTAACCATAATGTTTTTTATGTAATTGGTATTGTAATTTTATCTTTTGATTTTATACCTGTGTTTATTTTTAAGGTTGCCTTTTTTATACCTGGCTGGGGGACTACCATGGCCTGACGTAGTCCTACTCAATTCTAGTCAGAATATGAGTCTGATTCTGCTCCATAGAGCTGTGATTATAGGGCGTGTTTCGAACGAACCAGGAAAAAAAATGCCTCTGCTCTCAATTGGATAGACCTACAACCAATAAGAGCAACGGAGTGCATGACGTATGTTAAGTTGTTGTCAACAAAAATCAAAGCGTGCAGTTGCACGCCTAGAATAAGAAGATGAGCCTTGATCGCGTTTCTCTGTTCCTCTTTTAAAATTAATTTGGTGTCGATATCCTCTAGAACAGACCTAATAGCAGGATCTACTCACCTCAACTCTCCAGCGGCAGCCATCGTTGTTGTCACCCATGCGCGCTTTGGTGACTTGGTTGATTACGTTACTGTTGATCATCTGTCCATCATCGTATAAAGCCCGCCCTGACAATTTGATTGGCCCGCCAGATATTGTGCTAGCATACTCGCGCTACTGTTGAGCAATGCCAGACCGAACTTCCCGACCTGAAACGGAATGGCACCCAGGCTAAGACTACTGATGAAAATTAGCACTCCTTAGCTAACTCGGGTATATTCACATTGTTTTAATGTTGATTAATGTACACTGTCCCCTTTCAAATAAACAATAAATGAAAATGTAAATAAAAGTAACATGAAGTCAGTAACCCCATTGCTCTTGTTGATTTTGTCAGAAGTTCATGTTTTAAATGCTTGATGTTTCTACTGCTACAGTAGTAGCCATTCAAAATTTCCCCACTTTCCTTGATGGATCCTTCGCTGCTCCCCTACAATTCCATTTTAAACATAGATCTTTGTACTAAAATATTATTGTTGTCATGATTTGTGGACATTAAGATCAAAGGAAAGCGCTTTCTCGTGGTCAGAGCCTGTAATACAGTGAAAGGCTGGAGTCAGAGTAAAAAAATATGTTGTGCACTGGAAAAACGATCTAGAAATAAGTAAAAATTTCTTAAATTAATGTATTTACCCTTAATTTGAGTATGTAAATGATTTGCCAATGGAACAAGTATTTTTACTCTTAAAATAAGGGTAATAAGTGCAGATAAAATGCACTTGAAATAAAACAATGCAATTGTGTTTTCTTATTTTAAATGTAAATTGTCTTGTTCCATTGGCAAATTATCTCCTTTACCATCTCAATTCAAGAACAAATGCACTTATTTTAAGAAAAAATTACTTATCTAGATTTGGATTTTTTTCCAGTGGGAGGGGATTTTACTGGCTTCACTGCCGTTCAGCTGTTGTTGACTGGGAAGGGCCATTTTGAATGGCCGCTACTGTATGTTTTTTAGGCTGGTGAGAATGTTACTCCATGGTGTGAAGATGCCATCATAACAAAACCTATCATTAAACAATATAAATGGTTCAGTAGGACCGTTGAGAAGAGAGATGTTATTCCCTTAGGAGAAATCTTTTGTCAGATAGGTATTATGAACTGCAGGGTTGTTCTGTTCAAAACCTCATTCATCACCACACAGATGAGGACACAAATCTAGAGGGATAGTCCATATTAGTGCCATCCTCCACTGAGTGACAACGGTTTCCATGTTTCTAACTCTTGTCAGGCCAGTAATATTGGAAGAAAAAAGGCGGATGTTTTTTTTTCTGAGAGTGACGGTTTGCATCTGATGCTACAATCTCTGATACATTTTTCTTAAAAACATTTTGGCTCCATTTATTGGCTCTATGAAATCCTAACAAGACTGGTGTCATTATAGGGTGTACTGGTCTGGGAGAAAACAAAAAAATCTTTTTGGCCCATCTTCAAAGATTACAAAAGGGAGGAGCTAAATTGCAATATGATCTTTTTTGGTTGCTGTGTTGTTGCTGATCTAAAACGATTGCTGCGGAAATATTACGACATTATGAGGGTGGTCATAAAAGAATGGATGAGATTCAAAGGCCTCTAGCTAAAAGTAATGCTGGTAATAATAAAAAGAAAAAAAGAGAAAAAAAATCAATGTGCTTTTTTTTTTTTATTTATTCATTTTTTTTCTAAATGAGCAGCCAGAGCATGGCTGTGTTTTGAATCTTAACTGGTCTGAGTAGGATGATTGGATTATTTGAAAAACTAAATAACTAAATATGTTTCATTCTACTGTTAGAAATAGTATCTGAATCTGGTTAGCGAGCTGAAAATATATGTTAGATCTAAAAATATATATATATTATGATTTAAAAAATAAAGTTTAGCTACCACACCGTTCTTATAATTAAAAGCAATTTTAACTACTGTATTTGTTTTGTCTGTTGTAATGTCTTCCCCAGTTTAAAGATTAAACAAGGCAAATAAATAGTTGGAAGAAGATCCAGGTTTCTGCTTAGGCAGGCATTCTGGAGAAGTGCTCAGGTTCAAATGAGGGAAAAAAAAGGCATAAAGAGGAAACATTAGAGGGTTGAAGTGTGAACTTTTAGCTCTGGTCGAAGCCAAGACTGAATATCTGCCAATGTGAAAAAGGGCCGACTGTGAATTCCCTGCTGAGATGGGCTTGGTCCAGAGGGAATGCAAGCCAATCTCAAGCCTGCTCTCCTACCTAAGAACAGCTGCAGGCTCCATCTGCCAGCTCCTTGTGGTGACTACCTAAGGGAAGCATGCTTCACCCTTCAATTTCAGAACAAAAGCTCAATACTTTTGACAGAGAGGGATTTTAGGCTTTGAAGAAATCAGTGGGTTGACTCAGCGGTTGTCTGAAAATATGTGCACTTGTCTTTTCTTGTGGAACACATATTGACAAAGAAAAACATAAACACCACCAGTCACTCCACAGAGGTCTTGATCAGACCATAATTAGATGTAGTAGACCCTTATATTTTAGCTAAATTACTCAAGTTAATGGGGCATGTAAGCACCTAAGTGAAATCTTTTCAAGCTTTACAAATACAATCTCATCATTAACAGATGCAGTAACAGGATGGTCATGTTTACAGACAAAACCATGGTTAAAAATGTGCTGTTAAATTCTACAAAATAGATTAGGAATGGGTCAAAAATTTAACGAAAAAGGTTTTCTGTAATGATATAAACCAATTTGCGTTTTCAGTTAATTGAACTCACCTGTTTTCAGTTGCTGTCATTCTGTTCCCATTACATTATTGGCACCCTGGTTTCCTAAACCTTCCGTTGAAGTAATTTTGGGAAGGGGCGAAAATACTGGTTAGCTGATTGGCCTATGTTGGTGATAGACGGGCCAAATAAACCACTCAGATCAATGAAGCATATGACGTACTAACAGAGCGACGACGAAGAGGAGCCAATTGATAGATCAAACTCTTGCCGAAACCAGTCGGGAGAAGAGCAAAAACATCTTTTCCTCTGAAAAAAGCCTCCAGAGCAGTGTTTTGCTCTTCTTTCAGTGAAGAAATACTCTGTAATTCCGATAAAACTTGCTCGATAGCCACGCTAACACTAGTTTCATCGGCTGAAGCCGCCATGTTCTTTAGACTGAACTGTCGCGCTTCTCGTTGCGTCACACCTCAACCCGCCTCAAAGCCAACGCTGATTGGACGTTTGTTTGGTGAACGGCTCCAAATTTTCTTTAACGGAGAGTCTCCAGACTAATTTGCGAGTGAAATCTTGAAAGCTCGCGAGATCAGGATGGTCTCACCCGGCTACTGGTTTCCTCCATGTTAAAGATGATCATTTTCATTCAAATATAGATCAACCACAGGCGCCAACTGATGTCCTGTTGACACTTCAGTCCTTTGCCATAGCATATCATGCGAGAAAAAAATCATTACGTCATTGGTGTATTTTTTTTATTGAGAAGGATCCCCATTAGTTTAAGCTTTTGCAGAGAATGTTCTTTAGGAGATTCAACACAAACATTACCACATTTTAAAATAGATCTATCAGATTAATAACAAATTAAATACAAAGACAATTTACCAATTTCAAAAACAAAGCAACCAGCTGAAACACCTCAATAATAGAGTACAACAAGACAGAGGGAAATACTTAATTAGATAACTCAAATTAATAAGTTAATTATTATTTCTACATGAAAAATAGGTTATTTAAATCCTTTTTTTTAAAGTACAGATGTAGACTCCATCCAAACTAATATTGGACTGGTAATCTTCTAACTGTAGAGACAATAATTCCTCAAATCATTTCAGCTCAACTTACTTATCAAATTTTACAGCGACTCCAAGTTGTAAAAAATAACTTCCCAGGTCCTATTAAATATAAAAACATTTTCTCTACAGATTTTATAGTTGAATTAAGTTAAAAGATGGCCTTAATTGGAGTTCATCCAATTTAGTGCCTTTAACTGTTTTACTACCCTGTAGAAACCCTCTAAGTCTTAAAGAGGTAAGGTAATCTAGGCATCTCACCATTGAAACTTTGAGACACATCCTACAGAAGTAATTAGATTAGATTAGATTAGATTAGCTTTATTGATCTCACAGCGGAGAAATTCACTCGTCAGGAGGAAAAAGGTGCATTAAGAATAAGCAATAAATATACAGTATATCCAGGTATATACAGTATATCAAGATAAATAGGATTAAGGTGCAAGTGTACATGTATCGCTAACAATGAAAAACAAAATAAAAATAAGAAATAAAAAAGTAACAAATAAAAATATGTACAATCCGGATGGCTTATACCCCCTGCGATCACAAACAACAACAAACTTCCTAGCCGACATGACACTAAATCTGCTGCGACTGCAAACCCTCTTTGTTTCTTTTACTTTTTTTTTTATTTATTGTTTTTTTTTAGGTGGGCAGTAAACGGCAGAGAGGTTAATACCGCGATCAAAGACATCTAACGATGAAACACAAATGATGGTTGTGCACCATTTCATGGGCATTACGCTTCCGTTAATTATGCATAAGATAGGCTGTCATTGGATATAAGTTCTGGACTCTATATGAATATTCTATGTATATGCCCAAAATTGAAATAAAAATACATAGAAAGTTTGGTGTATGCCATAATTTTAGGAGATTCTGGGACGTCAGGTATATGCTGTCTAAATCAGCAAGGTGTGACCGGGCCCTTACTTCTTTACTTACTTTAGCTTTTTTGAATTGCCTGGATCTATTATTGAAAGGGTTGATGGAGATAATGGTAAGAGAGATGGTTGAAGCTCTCCACTGCTTTACTCAAGAAAGAACTTAAAATTTACAGAAAAGCTTTGATTTCCCCTTCTTGTTTGATAAAAAGCATACACACACACCCATTGAGAAACAACATGAGAAAAATTTGTAAGCTTATTTTAAAGACTTTGCTTGAATTTCACATTCCATTGTAGTTATCTGTCTTTGTTAATATACATTTACTGCTCCACTCAGATAAAGAACACCCACCTGATGTCTTTGACTAGATAGCTGTTCTTCAGGGGTTGCTCTGGCATTGCTCACCTAAATGAGTTGCCTCTAATTACAATGAATTATCTCTGCGTTTGATGCGTTAGTGCCGCCTCAGAGCACACAGCCAGCTCTCTATTATGTTATGTTGACCACCGTAGAGGGATTGCAAAACAAATTTAGGTGTGCTTTCATTGCTCCGGTGTTACAATGTGGTTGTCAATTAGTGTTTCAAGGATTCATACACATAGAAAGAGTTGTATTTAGTTTAAGGTGTAAGGTATTTGTTAAAACAATTATTACGAAGTACAGTAGTTTCCAACTGCCTTCTACCACACAAGCCCTCTTTTTTGAAGCAACAGCAACAACCAGTCTGCTAACTTGCTGAAGCTATTAAAAACTACTCACATGATATTATAGCCTAATGCTAGAAGAGTATTTAAGGCAGTGTTCATTGTGTGAGAGAAATTCACCAACCCCGCCTTGTTAAAATCACCTTTTGATTCTCAGCCTGATTCTGCTGGAGGTTTCTATCTGTTCAAAGGGAGTTTTTCCTCTCCACCTGCGCTACAAGCATGCTTAGTGTGAGGGATTGCCTTCAGATCAATGTGTCGATGCAATCCACTGGTTTTCCTTGGATGGAAAACATTGAATCAATGTGATTGTATGATCTGGTGAACTGTAAAGTGCCTTGAGATGACATGTTTTGTGAATTGGCGCTATAGACATAAACTGAATTGAATTGAACTCTTTTGACCCACATCTACAAGGACAAATCTGCTGATTTGTCATTCTAATCATATATGCTAAATATTTCTTGAAATGCAGGAGGAGCACTGCCAGAGCCTAACCAAATGACCTCAAGCAGGCCACCAATGTGCATGAGGATGGTATAAGGGCCTAGCGTCCACAGATGTGGGTTGTGCTCACAGCCTAAAATCTTGTAGGACACTTGATATTTCCCAGAAAACACCAGGATTGGTAAATTCGCCACTGGTTCTCTTCACAGATAAAAACAGGTTACCACTGACCGCATGTGACAGACATGACACGTGAATCAGGAGACATTGTGGAAAGTGATCGGCTGCCTGTAACATCCTTCAGCATGACCGCTTTGGCAGTGGGTCAGTAATGGTTTGGGTGTTTTTTCTTTGGGGGCCGCTCAGCCCTCCATGTGCTCACTAGAGGTAGTATGACTGCCATTAGGTACTGGAATGAGATCCTCAGACTCCTTGTGAGACTGAATGGTGGTGCAGTTGGCCCTGGGTTCCTCCTAATGCAGGACAATGCCAGACCTCATGTGGATGGAGTGTGTCAGCAGTTCCTGCAAGATTAAAGCATTGAAGCAACGGACTGGCCTGCCAGTTCCCCTATATGTCTCAATCCATCCACCACAGACTTAACCTGACTCCGCCAGATGGATTTGCTCCGCATATCCATGTGGAAACCTTCCGTTGAAGTAATTTTGGGAAGGGGCGAAAATACTGGTTAGCTGATTGGCCTATGTTGGTGATAGACGGGCCAAATAAACCAATCAGATCAACGAAGCATATGACGTACTAACAGAGCGACGACGAAAACACAACCACAAGCTAGGCTACTCTTGCCGAAACCAGTCGGGAGAGGAGCAAAAACATATTTTCCTCTGAGAAAAGCCTCCAGAGCAGTGTTTTTCCTCTTCTTTCAGTGAAGAAATACTCTGTAATTCCAATAAAACTTGCACGATAGCCACGCTAACTAGTTTCATCGGCTGAAGCCGCCATGTTCTTTAGACTGAACTGTCGCGCTTCTTGTTGCGTCACACCTCAACCCGCCTCAAAGCCAACACTGATTGGACGTTCAATCCCTCTTTGCTGAGCTGAATGCGCACTTTCGTCTGGGTTGGTCTGCCGCGGTTTCCGTAGCGCCGTGAACGCGCTTTAGGAAATCCTATACACTACTGTTTATGCTCTAAAAACATTCTAAATGACTTCGTTTCGAGTAAATTATGGACGCTTCCCACTCAGGACACTTGGAATACATTGGACGAGCAGTATGGAGGAATATTGACACGTTTTTTGTGGACTTTTATGGACCTTTCTGCCTCGGGCGCCATAGACCTCCATTATTTGAATGTCAGCAGACAGCAAGAAGCCTCCCAGATCTCCAGATGCATTTGAGATATCAAAAAAGTACTCCAGGGTGTTGTTCAGCATGGGGGTGAGTAGAAAATGAAGGCTAATCATGTTTTGGGTGTACTATTCCTTTAAGCTGCTGGTTGCCACTACTTCGACGCCAGAGTGTTTGCCAGTTTGGGGTACCCTAGCCAAGCCTTGTTTATGCTGAGTCTAATCTGAGTTTTTGTTCTCTAGCCAAGCTGAGATCACATTGAGTTTTACTGAGCGCTAGTTTCTCCCCGAGTCTCAACTTTGTTTGTTCTTTGCCTTTTGGCAGGAAACCTTCCTGCAAACTGGACCTTTTCGGACCGCCTTCTCCCAAGTGGGATCAGCTGAGTCTTACACTGAGCAACGAATTCCAAACAGGAGGTTTGGATCCAGCCACCTTTGAGCACGCTGAGATCACTCTCAAAGTAAGGAAGTCATCTTCACCACGACCCGTTCAAGTACCACAGGAAAACTGAGTTGCAACCAGCGGCTGCATCAATCCACTCCGTCCGAGTTCTGGGTAAACCCCGATCCGCCCTCCACTGAATCAAACAAACTTTGGAAGACCAACACACAGACTGTAGTCTACGTGTCTCTTCTTCTCTGGAAATGTGAGTGGCAACAAATCCTCTCCTTCAAGATTAACAACTCCAATTTCCCACTGAGCCTGAATCTAACAGTCTGTCTTCCCCTCGTCTTCCAGTGTCCCGACCGAACAGAGTTTGGAGGAACTCAAAATACTCTTCAATAAAACCCGTTGAAACTTTTAATCTGTGTCTCTGTTTGGCTTCACTGCATGTGGGGCCGAGCTTTAGACAAAGTCATGACAGTTTTTCAATTGTAATACAAACAAAACAAAATTAAACTGTTTAAATAAAAAAAACATCCGCTTTGTTTCTTAATATTTAAAACATGACTGCCCCATACCAACTGTGTCAATGGGTCATAGATCAATGATTGCATTATACAGGTGCTGGTCATAAAATTAGAATATCATGAAAAAGTAGATTGATTTCAGTAATTCCATTTAAAAAGTGAAACTTGTATATTATATTCATACATTACATACAAACTCATATATTTCAGATGTTTATTTTGTTTAATTTTGATGATTACAAATGACAACAAATGAAAATCTCAAATTCATCATATCAGAAAATTAGAATATTGTGAAAAGGTTCAAAATTGATGGCCCCTGGTGCCACACTCTAATCAGCTAATTAACTCAAACCACCTGCAAAAGCCTTTAAATGGTCTTTCAGTCTAGTTCTATAGGCTACACAATCATGGGGAAGACTGCTGACTTGAAAGTTGTCCAAAAGACGACCATCGACACCTTGCACAAGGAGGGCAAGACACAAAAGGTCATCGCTAAAGAGGCTGGCTGTTCACAGAGCTCAGTGTCCAAGCACATTAATAGAGAGGCGAAGGGAAGGAAAAGATGTGGTCGAAAAAAGTGTACAAGCAAGAGAGATAACCGCACCCTGGAGAGGATTGTGAAACAAAACCCCTTCAAAAATGTGGGGGAGATTCACAAAGAGTGGACTGCAGCTGGAGTGAGTGCTTCAAGAACCACCACACACAGACGTATGAAAGACATGGGTTTCTGCTGTCGCATTCCTTGTGTCAAGCCACTCTTGAACCACAGACAGCGTCAGAAGCGTCTTGCCTGGGCTAAAGAGAAACAGGACTGGACTGCTGGTGAGTGGTCCAAAGTCATGTTCTCTGATGAAAGTAAATTTTGCATTTCCTTTGGAAATCAAGGTCCCAGAGTCTGGAGGAAAAGAAGAGAGGCACTTCATCCACGTTGCTTGAAGTCCAGTGTAAAGTTTTCACAGTCAGTGATGGTTTGGGGTGCCATGTCATCTGCTGGTGTTGGTCCATTGTGTTTTCTGAGGTCCAGGGTCAACGCAGCCACATACCAGGAAGTTTTAGAGCACTTCATGCTTCCTGCAGCTGACCAACTTTTTGGAGATGCAGATTTCATTTTCCAACAGGACTTGGCACCTGCACACAGTGCCAAAGCTACCAGTACCTGGTTGAAGGACCATGGTATCCCTGTTCTTAATTGGCCAGCAAACTCTCCTGACCTTAACCCCATAGAAAATCTATGGGGTATTGTGAAGAAGAAGATGCAATACACCAGACCCAACAATTCAGAAGAGCTAAAAGCCACTATTAGAGCAACCTGGGCTATCATAACACCTGAGCAGTGCCACAGACTGATCGACTCCATGCCACGCCGCATTGCTGCAGTAATACAGGCCAAAGGAGGCCCAACTAAATACTGAGTGCTGTACATGCTCATACTTTTCATGTTCATACTTTTCAGTTGGCCAACATTTCTATAAATCCTTTGTTTTTATTGGTCTTCAGTAATATTCTAATTTTCTGATATGATGAATTTGAGATTTTCATTTGTTGTCATTTGTAATCATCAAAATTAAACAAAATAAACATCTGAAATATATGAGTTTGTATGTAATGTATGAATATAATATACAAGTTTCACTTTTTAAATGGAATTACTGAAATCAATCTACTTTTTCATGATATTCTAATTTTATGACCAGCACCTGTAGACAGTAGGACTGATATTTAGAGTGCTGTGCATTTTTCCCCTGGCAATGTACGTTAGGTTTCTGAACCAGCTACTTGAAATTTTGTTAGTTTTTTTACATAACAAACTAGCCCTGCGAACACATTCAATTTGTATATAACTTTTCTACTCTACATAATTGTATTTGATAAATTTTCTGAAATTGCGACTTTCCGCAGTTTGAAGGGTAACATTTTTAACTGGGAAAGTTGCTAAATGTAAAAGTAAGCTCATCTTTATCTTATAATGGCTGAAACATAGTTTTATGTCCTACATTTGTGTGTTTTTCTGCATTATGGTTTGTGGTGAAAAGGTGAAGCTTTTTCTGTGACAAGGTTCCACACCTGTAGTGTGCAGCAGGGGCAGGCTAAATGATGAGGGGTCATCCGTCAGTAACTACATCAGGCCCCCGCACCTTTTATCTTAGCCTTCACAATGGAGGGCAGGGAGCAGTGAACTCCACTGAAACATTCTTCTAATTTTGGTCTGCCAGCTACAGGAAATTGAAGTCAAAGGTTCACTGCATCTTCTGCCAAAAAAAAATGATCGTCTCGGGTCCAATGTGTAAAAGAGAAAGGATGAATTAACCTGGATTCTTATAAGTTGGACAGACAGGGGTAAGAGTGGCTGTAAAAAATTCATGAACCACAATGAAGTCATTGGTAGAGTGCCTATGATTGTCATGTATTTCTGGACGTTTTTATTTCCCATACACTTGTTTGTCCTAGTTTGACAGCTGTTGCTCTGTTTGTTGCCAAGTTATTATAGAGCTTTTACATTCTGTATATTATTTAAAACAATATACAGAATTGTATGGCCTACAATTTTTGAGTAGGCCATACAGGAGATTTCATGTTTAAAATGGAGCTCATGCTGGAATTTTAGCGTTACAGTCCTGCCCTAATGCTAAATCTTGAGGCTTTCCACATGTTTTCCTTTAGGGTTATTTGTGTTTACCTTATCTTTCCATCAACTGGATATTACCTTCCTTCAGCCTTTCTGAGAAAAATGATCCAAGCATGATTATGTTGCCATGTTTTGGCTGATTTGCTCTTTTTTTGCAAAACAGAGGCCAACAAGTTATTTTTTGACTCTACTAATTGGAGTGTCTTCTTGCTTAAGACTTCCTATCAACACTTTCCGTAGTTGAGTAAAAGTACAGATACTTGTGTTAAAAAATACTCTGGTAAAAGTGGAAGTACTGGTTAAACTTCTTTATTCAAGTAAAAGTAACAAAGTACAGGCTTGTAAATTTACTTAAAGGCATACTATGCAACATTTTTCAGTTAATTAATGTGTTCCATAACGTTTTGGATGATTAAATGAGTCATTTCAGGTTGAACAAAGGTATTCTCGGCCGCCCTGGTGGTCTGTGGGGGAAATACCGCACTTGAAATTGCAGGAGCACCGACCCGCACCCACAGGCTCAGAAGTCTCGCAAGAGTCGGTCTTGCTTTACGGCGAGAACTGCTACACCCCCCAGTTAAAAGCATGCTCGTTGCTAGCGCAGTGGCGACCTTTGTGCAGCGCTGCTTTCACACCGGACGCAGCAAAAGCAGCAAAATCGCGTCTGCTGCTTCATTTTTGCTGCTTGTACCAGTTAGTTCTGATGTGCGGCTTTGCTGCTCTGGCTGCGCGGTGCAAAAGTGTGTCTGACGCGCGTTGGGCGGAGCTTCCCTATCCTTTCTCTGCCTTGCAGCTATATTTGCTGTGATCAGTGGGAAGAAAGTAGTTTTAATATGTTTTTAAGTGAGAAAATACACCTGAAAACGCAATCAGTGCAGTCAGTTCATTCAGATTATCATCCTGCCTTACAATATTATTTCTGTCGGAGGCGCTCAGACCCCCACATACCAGCGGTGCGCCGACAGTAGGAATCCCTTCATCAGCAGCCTCTGGCCGGGTCGCCTCCTCGCAGTTCACCGCGGCGGCTGGTAGGTGTTCTAAATAATCTAAACTGCAGGCAGCAGGATAATAAAAGCCAACATATTCTGCCGGCAGATTTCTGCATTTTAAGTTAATTTAGGCGTCAATAAACTGTTAAAGAGGAGTGATCATAGCGCTCTGATCATCAGCGATGTGTCTCTCTCCCTGCCAGCTCCCAGATCAGCTTCTCTGATTGGTTGACGCGGCGCGTCGAGCAGCAAAAATTTAATTTTTCCATCTCGAGCAGCAGCGCGTTTGCGGCGCGTCACGCGCGTCAGATGCTTAGTCATTCGTTGCGTTCGCCTGTCTGCTAAGCTCAACACAACCGCGCCTGGCTTGACGGAGAAACCAGGAGAACAGCTGTGCATATTTACGACAGTGCACTTTTACTTTCGCCCTCTGGGGGGAGCCTCGCTGGAAAATCAACACCGGTTGCATAGTGTACCTTTAAAGTATAAAAGTAAAAGTAGAAACCACTTTTTTCATGCCGTTGCCTACATTTTAAATGGATGTCTGCCAATAGGACTAGATCTCCGTTGTGTTCATTGTCAATCATCTCGTCGTCCATGCTACTATGCTAACGCCACCGCCACCAAGCCACCAACCAAATGAATACCGGCGAATCTGTCGACTCATCTTGTAGTGGTGCGTCAAATGCAACATAGATTCCCATCCAATTAGACTGAATTTGGTATTGATGACGTGAAAAATAATAACGGTAACTCCACTGAAATGATTCAAAACTAAAGTAACGAGCCAGTTTTTTAAAATGTAAGGAGTAGAAAGTACAGATATTTGTGTAAAAATGCAAGGAGTAGAAGTAAAAGTTGCCATAAAAATAAGTAGTAAAGTAAAAATATCAGAAAAATCTACTTGAGTACAGTAACGAAGTATTTGTACCTCGTTACTTCCCATCTCTGCCTATCAGTTACATATTTTAGAGCAAATCTTAAAGCCCCTTAATGAATTAATTTCTCTAGATAGCTGTTGTCGCAGCCTTCTGTTCCAAAAAATAAAATACCAAAATTTCCAACGAAGGCCGTGGTGGTAACTAGGGGTGTAAATAATAATCGTTTTGTATCGATGCATCGATCCAAAAGCCGACGATCCGATGCATCGACACGTCCGCAAGATAATCGATTCATGTTTTTTTTTCCTCCGGTCTATTTTTATCCATTTGCTCCTGGGCGTAATTCTTCCTCCCGTGCTGCGGTGGCGCTACACCTATTTTGCCCTCCTACCGCGCTTCCTGGTTATACTCTTACAGCAGTTTGTTGCAGCAAGCTTCACAAAGACATTTTTAAATTATGCTCAGTATTGAAGCGTGGTCTGAGCTACACACTGTGGATCTAGATACGGCCGAGGCAGTGAGGAAATGGGGATGAGTTTAGTCCGACGACGAAGGGACATGAGGGCAAAAAGAGCGGAGATTCAGCTGGAAAAAGGGTCCCAGCGTTCTCGCGCACCTCGCTCTTCTAGCGGGTCAAACTTCACGAGTTGTTTTCCGCAATTTCGGTCATAAAAACAAAACAAGCCGGCCTCCTGTCTGCTGCATTGTTTGCGGTCAGCTACAATCTGGGAGAGGTGCAGCGGAGCGTCTCTCAAGGGGGCGGTGACGTCGACACTCTGAAGCCTTCTTCTTCTTCTTTTTTTTAATGGCGGTTGGCAAACAACTTATAGGTGCATTACCGCCACCTTCCAGAATGGAGTATGGACCAGACAAACTATTATATTCTCCCTAAAATACCCGTTCTTAGAAAATTAAAAATACTACCAAAAACTACATCCCCAGATGACCTTTGAAACAATTCCCTTATATGTAGTTTATTTTTATTCCTGTCTAACTCTCTAAGCAACATCTCTCTTTCCTGAGTATATTTATTACATTCTAAAAAAATATGTTGGACAGTTTCTCTGGAGCCGAGGTATTGCATTGAACTCATTACACTGATATTCTGCAGTATTTTTGCTGTATTTTTTGATGCAACATTTCTACTTCTGTTATTTGCTGTTGTTTCTAAAGAAAATGCATAATGATATTACAGCTTTCATTGATTTATTTCAAACTTGAAACTTTGTTTAGCCTGTAAGGTGTAAAAAAAATAAGAATAAAAAAAATAAAATAACCGATTAATCGAATCGAATCGAATCTTGGTGTATTCTTGAGTATCGAAAATAATCGAATTGTTGGGTCAGGAAATCGATACTGAATCGAATCGCCATGATGGATGTGATTTACACCCCTAGTGGTAACAGGTGATTTTGTTTTTGTACGCACTTCCAGCTTGACTTATTGTAAAAGCAAAAATAAAAAACTACTTCAAATGTCTTGGAACTTAGTAGAAACGAAATGTTATGTTTTAAGCTCCCAAAAAAGTGGTAAAAAAAAAATAATTTTTCAAAACCTCCCGTCCGCACTAGACATTTACCAAAACATCCTCCAACACCTGGTGTGCTCTTAATCACTCAAAAATAATGGGAGGGTCTAACAATTAAGAACTTACTCCAAACAATTCCAAATGTAAAAAAATAAATAACAAATTTTTTATATACCAAAAGAAAAAAAATAAATTGGTAGAAATAACAAATTACAAAAATTTAGCATAAATGGCCACAAAAGCTGTAAAAATTAATTATATGTTAATTTGCCAACTAAAATATTCCAATTTATGTATAGATATTAACTTGGACATTTATTTAACTTGGTAGTGCATACAATTGATATTTGCAGCTGTGCCGTTCTCTTTAAGGTTGGCCTGAATATAGATGCATGGAACTCTTTTTGTCAGGCAAAAGTCAGGTGACCAAAGGGTTTGACTTTAAATAGAGGTAGCCCCTACCAGCTCGTCGCTCAGACATCTTTCCTTAATTTGACGAGCTCCATTTCACCCTGCACTTCGAGTCTGTTCTTCTCAGCCTGTGAGTACCAGCATTCATCTTTCCAACCAGCCATCCTGTTCACCATTTTGGCCTCTACTTGTAGCACTTCTCCTTGGCCGGTCTTGTTCTGATTTTGAAGTGTTACAAGATCAGTCCCCTGCTCACCCCTTGCTCCTGCCATGGCTGAGCATCACCAGTTACACTCTCACTTCGTGTTCGAGGTTAGCTTCCCTTGCTGACAGGGGGCTCAGACTTAGTGACCCTTTTCAGTTTGACTAAAAACTTTAATTAAAACAAATTTTTGTTTTTATTCCTTTATTTAACCAGGAAAAGTCCCATTGAGATTAACAATCTCTTCTTCAAGGGAGTCCTGGCCAAGACAGCGGCAAAAGATTACATTACAAATTACATTACAGTTTACAATTACATCTATCTATAGTTAGAAATCATAAAACAGTTACAAACCATAGATCTCATTTCCAAACCTTTGAGCAATCGTTTAAAATGTCCGATTGGAATCAAATCCTTCAACTTCCAGTCTTTCTGAAGATTGCTCCATCCTGTGGGGGCAGAGTGGGGGCAGAGTACTGAAAAGCTGTCTTTCCAGCTTCAGTGCGGACACTAGGTACAGACAGAAGCAAAGACTCCTGAGAACGTAGAGAATACGGTCCAGCCACTCTTGGTTGAATGTACTCACAGAGGTATGAGGAGAGCAGACGCAGAATACCCTTATAAATGATCATGTACCAGTGAGTGAGTCTACGAGTCTCTAATGCTGGCCAGCCCACACGTATGTAAAGTTCACAGTGGTGTGTGCGAGGCTTACAGTTTGTGATAAATCGTAGGGAGGCATGGTAAACTGAATCTAAAATTTTTAGAACTTGATCTGGGGCATTGATATAAATTGGGTCACCATAATCGAGAATGGGTAAAAACGTTGCAGCTACCAGTCTCTTCCTCGAATCAAAAGAGAAACAAAGCCTATTCTAAAGAAAAAGCCAATTTTCAGTCTTAGTTTCTTAATCAATTTCACAAAACGTATCAAAATACACAGAAAATTTGTCTGGATTTGTCTGTACTCAGACCTATCAACTTTTGTAGGAAGGGAGATTTGGTCCCTGTCTAAAAGGAAGAAACAAGAAGGCTAAAAAGAAGACTTCTCTTTGAATTGCTACATTAATGTGGCGGGGGAATTTAAGTGCTCAGATGTTTATGTTGTTGGGGGCTTAAAAGCCACTGGTAGGGTCTCCAAAGGTAAACATGCTTGAGGTGACAGGATAAAGAGCTTTTCAAGAAGCCCTCATCACCATAAAAAGAAGGCATGTGACTTGAATAGTGCCCCTCTTGGGGTTTCCATTGTGCTGGGGGACTTCAGTACCCATGTGGGGAACAACAGTGACACCTGAAGGGGTGGGATTTGGAGAGCTATGAACCCAAGAGGTGTTTCACTATTAAACTTTTTTTGTCAGAGTCAAGGATTTTCTAAATGGTGTTCTCACTGATTCTGCTCTGCTTCTGTCTGAGAATGCTGTCTCCCCTTACCTGTGTTGTCCGGGTGATTAGTCCCAGTATTTTGAGCACTCTGGCCAAAGCAATCATGGACTGAGTGCAGAAGAAAGATGCATGTCTGCTCTGAGAAAAACAACCGGTCGTTTCCAATCACATGAAAATCAGCCAATTGATCGGTGCAAATCTATTTCCAAGCAGTGTTGCTAAAAACTGCCGTTTTTAAACAAGTTTGGTTATTTGACGTCATATGGGTATGTCAAATATTTGTTGCTGCATATGGAGAGTATGCACATTGATAGTTAGTGCAACATTAGTGCAAAAAATATTGTTTGTGTTACTTTTGTTGAAGGGATATTAAAGACTATTTTTTAGGTCATCCATTGGTCACCCCCCCCCCCCCCCCCCCCCCCCCCCCCATTATAATCAGAATTGAATCAAAGATGTCTAGTTCTTTAGAGCTTCGTTATTGCAGATTTTTGCCATTAAATCTGTAATTTGTGCTGGTTTAGTTTTAAAGATATAATTAATTGAGTTTGGTAGAAATTTGAGATTGCGTTTATTGATCTTAAACATGGTAAAATACTGCATTTCTGGGGTCAGCAAGATGCTGCTGAGTGATGCCTAAATGAATGAAACATGTTCCCTCAGAGGGACGGAGATACCACCAGCGTTCCAGTGCCGACCCATATTTTACGGAGCAGACGCTCAATAAACTGATGATCACGCACACACTCGCTGGGGGTAGCTGATTGGGAATTGTGACTGGGGTCAATAAAGTATGCATGCTGGAAAAACAAAAACAAAAAAAAACATTGATTTGTTCTTTCTGGTGACAAACAAAAGAACAGTGGACAGCACCTCACCACCAGCCGAGATTTTGCAGCGATTTTTTTCTCAAGTTGTAAATCTTTAAAAATCTTTCAGAATGATGTCTGTGGTTTTGAAAAATAACAGGATGTTTCTGGACGAAACTATCATGGTGAAATTGCCTCCACTAACTCCACTGATTGCTTTCACACCAAGGCACAATCTGTCCCCTTTGGCCATTAAGACTCTCCCTGCTCTCTTGGGTGGGCAAAAGGCACATCCTTATATGGTAGTTGTTCATCATCTGCGTAGTTGCATACATTTAAAGCCTCTTCACTGTCTGAATGAGCATTAGTTTCCAATTTTTGTTTCTGCTGAGCTGAGCGGACATGTGCGGACACTTCCGGTGCAAGTAAAGCTTTCTCACAAAAACTAAACTAAACTGTTCATTTAAAAATACATTTTGAATTAAAAAACTAATTCCTCTCATATTTTTATAATCAATGATTAATGTGAGTTTCTAACCTGGAATCTATTCTTTAATTAGATAGAGTCATTTATCAACAAATGAGTATAAATGGGGATGTGGTTTGTTTCAGCAGCTGAGTGACATTCAGCATCTATTTTGACCTTTATGCATTTTCTCAATGTTTAAATGTGTAAACACTGAAATAATGGTCAACAGGAAGGTTTGCAAATAATTGTATTATTTTGGTGAAATCTACATCATGTTGATTAGTAATAATGAAAACAATGTTTGGTTAAAAAAGGTGGAACATTTCTGTTTTGCCTGGTCCCACTGTGTTTGCTTTCCTGCATTTATTTTGTTTTTCATGCTGAATGGAAGGTAGTTCTGCTCATGAAGAAATATTCCCCACTTATCAATGGGTCACCTG
This sequence comes from Cyprinodon tularosa, assembly GCF_016077235.1. Taxonomy (NCBI): domain Eukaryota; kingdom Metazoa; phylum Chordata; class Actinopteri; order Cyprinodontiformes; family Cyprinodontidae; genus Cyprinodon; species Cyprinodon tularosa. The sequence goes on along the minus strand of NW_024039418.1, from coordinate 776,972 downwards.
CTGGGAAGACAACAAATGAACTTTATTAGGACCATTGTCTTCTAGTCCCACCTATGTGGGTTTTGCAGCAGGTTCTTGTTTCTTTGCTGAACCATTCCAATATGTCTTACAAAGCTTAAGCACTTTTTAATACTTTATCAGGAAGAGCTTTAAACTTTATCGAAAATATATTTTTGTTGATTCAAATTTAGTAGCCAGGGGAAGTTTAACAGTTTATTGAAAACACAATGAATTATAAAGACTGATTTGGGGACTGGTCCAGGACTGGTCACGACAGGGTTCTCTGCAGAGAGGGACAGTTCAGTTCGTATCCAGTCCATCATATCATATTGATTAAAGTAATGCCAGATATGCTAATAGCAAATTTTTACATTTTAAAGGTGGTTTAAAGCTACAGTGTGTAATTTTCAGCGACATCTAGCGGTCAGACTGCAGACCGCAGCAACATGAACATCTCCCCCCACCGCTTCTCCCCCCCAACAGTACGGCGAGCGTTACGGGACAAAATGTCTTCCACGACGTCCGCATCACCTACCTTCTCAAGTGATGAGGTTTGTTTACATAGATAATTTTAATACTGCCATCTATTGTTCAGTACCGTCTCAGTTCATCTCTCTCAACTTGCCGTAGTTACTTTCGAGCGTAATGGGCGATCTCGCAATCGCTAGTTTGTTGGCTCTGAGCTGCCGTAGCGCAAAGATGTCTGCCTCCATGGCTGCGAGACCCGCTCCTATGTAATTATAAATAACGAATTCTAAGGCAACATAAATATTAAGGTTAAGAGGCTGAGCTCGTAGATGATGATAAATAACATAGTTATGTATAATATATTACATTTCTGACTGTATATCCCTGTAATTATTACACACTGTAGCTTTAATGGGGATTAGTTTTACATTTCTTCCAAAACTAAGACTGGTATCTGCAAAGCCAAGGGCTGGGCCGAATTGTTTGAATTATACAAATTTCAGGCATTAAATTTAAATACTGGGACCAAGCTTAAAACTAGGTTAGATTGGTCATGAGACCAGTCTTTTGTTCCTCACCCTTCTCTCTCTTCCTAACTAAATGTTAAAGAGCAGACTTTGGTTTTCCTCAGCTTCAGATGAGGATTAGCCAGTGGTTGAACTACAGTAGAGGTCACAGATCAGTGGATCGCAGTCTGGATCCGGAACCACCTGCTGGCTAATCCGTACCCAACCTGATTTAAAAAATGTATAAAAAAACAAAAAAAAAGCGCATGTTGTCCGGTGGCAGCGTCTAATTTCACTTGCAATCCCTCCAGAGCGTCCGGCTCCAGGCTACATGTGATCCAAATGAGCCAATGAGCTGTCAGTCTGGGTTGCTGCTGCTAGCTACAAGCCGGGCGATGGGAAAGAAGGAGAAGATGATGAGAAAAAGAGAGCAGAGAAAGTGTGGACTGCTGGAAGAACTGTGGTGAACTGGTGAAAGAAAAGTGAAATGGCGTGCTCAAAGATGACCCTGCACATTTAGAGGATGTTTGGCTCAACCTGCTGCTGTGAAGCAGGATTCTCCACCATGAACAGAATCAACAATAAATCTGGATCCAGGCTCAAAATGAGCTCCTTGATATGTGCTTGAGAATGGCTTAGTCTCCATTCAAACCCAGGTTTAAAGCCTTGCAGGGCAGCCTAAAGCCCACTGCCAACATTAAGACAGAAAAAAGAAAGAAAATAACAAACGCTCAGTTCAGGTGTTTTCTAAAATACATGAATCAGGAAATTGTCTACGTATAAACCAAACTAAATGATTGCAGTTCGCTCCTTAAAAAAACACTTGGAAAAATTTTCTATTTTTTTTTTGTTTGTTTTTTATTTTTTATTTAAAAAGTCAGTGTATAACATGGATGCAAAAATACCTAAATTTATTTCACTGTTAAATTCAGTTTTAAGTAACAGATTATAATAAAAAAATGTCTCCGGACCTTTAGTGGTTGATGATTTTCTTTATTCGGATCCTGCTGACTTTTAATTGGTTGCCTCTGGTCTAGAGAATTGTACATAGGAGACAAACTCAGATTGTCTATGCAGGGTGGCAATAGACCTCTTCATTAAAATACTTTAGTAAAGCTCTTGTATGTAGTGAATGGAATCAACACAGCATAGAAAGAAGAAATGTAAAGCTGTTTATTGTGTTATTTTCTCTAAACTGAGACAATGTTTAGGTAAGAACTAACTGAGAAAAACAAGTATTCCTTAAAATAAATAAATATAAAGGACAAAAAAAAAACTTTAATTACCATATAGACTAATTTCAGCTGCCTTTTTGGAGAGCTTCAGTTTAAAATTAATGTGTTAGGCAGCACAAAAAGAACCAATATTAGTTCCACATTTGGATTTTTAGTGAGAATAAATACATATGAGATGGTCCAGTTGGAAAGGCTGGATTCCTTGACTTTGTACCTTCCTTCTCTTCATCATCAGTTTCCTCTTCCGTCTTTCTATTTGACTGAAATCTTCTCATCCTCATCACTTACGCTAGCACCATTTTCCTCATCTTCGCTTATTTGTTCGGCTGTTGCACTTTCAGTGGCCTCCTTCACCCGTGACCCCGCTGGTCTCATTCTCCTTTCCTCCTGGTCATTTTTCTTTCTTTGCCATAACTAGAAACATCTTCACTTTCAAATTTTCTTTTCATCTGCAGTGAATTAAAATCAAGATCTGAAAGTCAAAATGTGTGAACTTATTAAGGCAAGAAATTGATAACATTAAGAATCCAGGAATTATTCAATGCATTCATACAGTTCAAACAAGCAATTTGATCTATAAATGGGTTTCTTGCAGCAGTTACGTTATTGTTTTTATAATATATATGACATAAAATATACTGCATGTAATAGCATATATTATCAACTACTCTTAATATTCATTTCAAATGCTGAAGGGGACTTTTCCCTAAAAGAAAAGAAAATCTAAATATCAGTAGTATTAAGGAGGACTCTGATGTTTTGATCAAAGCCCAACCTGAGGCCTCTTTTACTCAGCGCTGTCTCTTCATATTATGCACAAGATGCAGCAAGCATTGACTATTAAAGCACATCTAACTCTAAAAAGTAAAAAATATATGTATACAAAAGTGGTTTATAATCCTAAATCTCTGATATTCAGCAAACTATGGTGAACCCACATTACTTGAAAAGATTTTATGATGATAGTATGTTGTCACATTTTGCAGTTTGAGGCCAATCAAGGAAAAAAAAGATTTTCGTAGAGCGAGCCCTCACCAGACCACATATACAAGTGTCATGTGGTAGCATAGTATTGGACAGTGATCATAATGATGTGTTGGGTGGTTGTAAAGCAATATATAACACCAAAGGAAAAACTGTTCCAAACTGCGGTAACGCTCAGCTCCAAACAGCAGAGTTGTCTCTGATCTGCCGTTTGATCTTTCATCTCGCCAAGATATGATTGACAGTCTGACAGCCCGTCTTTCTTTGAAAGAGAAGTTTGACCCCTGCTGCAATTGAGTGGGTGAGAATGTTGCTGTGCTGTGACAGCCTGTGCTGCAGGATTTAAACTTTAAACAGGAAATGTGTTGCCTTGCAAATCTGGCTAGTAAAGAAAGTAAGAAAGACCTTAACTTTGACCATTGTAGTGTACTCATTGTACTCTCCGGCATTGAGAGGTGTCCAGCTTCTTGTTGGAAGAATCTTGGCAATTCATTCTAAACTATTTCAAGTCCATCAGCAGTGCTGAAAAATCTGTACGAGATGGGATGAAAGCAGTGAAGCAGAAAAAAGAAGTAAAAATAGTCTCCTACCCAAGCCAGCTTCACTGAGGCTAAAACAGCCACTGGGCATGGACTAATCATTTTCACTGTCCAACATTGATGCAGAGCTCTTTGATCTATACAGCAGTTCGGATGGTCAAAACCTTCGCCAGCTGTATCGAAATATTTTCCTGTCATTTACACAGTAGTCGGAAGACGCAGAAATAAAATCCAGAGTACTTAGTCTGACATCTAACTCTTTTATTTGAATGTTATTGCATAAGAGGAAAAGTAATAGCTGTAAAGTTATTTTATTGGAAAATGTTACAGTGTCTTGTGATGTTGTCAGTGCTTCTTGAACATTTACAATGCTAACAATGAAAGACCTTTATATTATTTAATGACTTCCTCTTCTCTTAACATTTAGACCCGGCATACTACTTGTGTCAGGAAAGTTTTACTCGCCAAGGCAAGGATCAGGAGACGCTCCACTTGTCAATCTGCATCAGCGAAAAAACATTTAAACATACTCAGTTGATTATGGCCTAGGGCCTAGAGCAGTGCATTTGTGCTCTGAAAAGTTTGCAAATAGCCAATTCATTCCCCAAAGCCTTTACTCTGGGCCCCTGATCAAGACCCTTTACCCAAAACTGCTCTCCGGACGCCGCACGATAGATGGATTAAATGCAGAGCTAAATTTATCAAGTGTGAGATCAATAAAGTTAAATTATTATGTAACCCGGGTGAAAAACTCTGTTTTTTCCCTTTGCTAAACACCTGTCTGCGTATTACGTCATCACGTCGCTACGTGCCGGTGCGCGTCCAACCTGTATATCACCAGGAAGTTGTTTGCGGTCGCCAGATCGGAGGGACACACGCCAGGGGTGTTGCTGCAGGAGCTGGTTATCGATGCCGTGCCGCGTCGTTCGGAGCAGGGCGCTAGTAAGAAACTGTGAATTGGCCAAGTCAGATGGCGAGCTAAGGAACCCTACCTGTGCGCGAAGGCCAGGAAAAGCCTAAAGTTGCTCAAGACAAGCTGAAACCTGGAGGACTATTCTCGCCTGCTCTGGTCGGGCCGGTAGGAGGCTCTGTAGCCGTTCCTCTTCTATTTCCCTTTCAAACTCTTGCGTCCCTCCGCGGTCCGCTTTGGCCGGCCACTTCCACCTGCCATCGTCCTCTTTGGGCCCTTGGGATATTCTTGGCTCTCGGGCCGTGACTTATTGCGTTTCGTGTCACTCATGTGAACGTTTGGGACTCTTTTTTTTCCCTTTTTGAATGATATACCAGTACTGATAAGTTTTTTTCATGTTAGTGAGATTACACTGTATATATATCTTTGAATGGCCATTCCTATATGTAAATATTATGTTCTTTGACTTTTTCTACTTTCTAATATATGGTGCCCAGCAAAATCAATTCATGTGTCGAGTCTCACTCCACTCCTAGAGCCGAACTGAGAAATCTTCTGATCTAGCCCAATACTTACCTGTTATGCATAATTAGCTGTGACATACATGCTACAATTATTATTGTAAAATAGAAGATGTTAAAAAGAGGGAAGACCACTAATGTACTGGTTAGGACATCTCCAATTTGTCACAAAAGCTAGAAACATTCAGAGCCAGTGACCAGTTTATAATTAAAAAGAACAAGCTCAAAGTTCAGTTAAAGGAATAGTACACCCAAAACATGATTAGCCTTCATTTTCTACTCACCCTCATGCTGAACAACACTCTGGAGTACATTTTTGATATCTCAAATGCATCTGGAGATCTGGGAGGCTTCTTACTGTCTGCTGACATTCAAATAATGGAGGTCTATGGTGCCCGAGGCAGAAAGGTCCATAAAAGTCCACAAAAAACGTGTCAATATTCCTCCATACTGCTCGTCCAATGTATTCCAAGTGTCCTGAGTGGGTAGCATACAGAATTTACTCGAAACAAAGTCATTTAGAATGTTTTTAGAGCATAAACAGTAGTGTATAGGATTTCCTAAAAGCGCATTCACGAGTCTACGGAAACCGCGGCAGACCAAACCAGATGAAAGTGCGCATTCAGCTCGTCAAAGAACTCATGCTCTTCCTCAACACTGAAGTCCTCAGACATTTTTCTTTCATTGTTTCTTTCTTTGCACAGGTAAACAGCACATTTCTTCTTCTACGCTTGCATTATCGGCAGAGCAGACGCTGAATGCGCACTTTCGTCTGGTTTGGTCTGCCCCGGTTTCCGTAGACTCGTGAACGCGCTTTTAGGAAATCCTATACACTACTGTTTATGCTCTAAAAACATTCGAAATGACTTCGTTTCGATTAAATTATGGACGCTACCCACTCAGGACACCTGGAATACATTAGACGAGCAGTATGGAGGAATATTGACACGTTTTTTGTGGACTTTTATGGACCTTTCTGCCTCGGGCGCCATAGACCTCCATTATTTGAATGTCAGCAGACAGCAAGAAGCCTCCCAGATCTCCAGATGCATTTGAGATATCAAAAAAGTACTCCAGAGTGTTGTTCAGCATGGGGGTGAGAAGAAAATGAAGGCTAATCATGTTTTGGGTGTACTATTCCTTTAACACAGATGAACTAGCTCACATTTATAGTTCACTTTTTCAAAAAATGAACTAGGTTCACCGACCTATAATTGAACTATTTTAACTTCGTTTGGTAAATTAAACCCCAATACTACACAATATAACCTCATATTTAACCCTATAATTGTGTGATAATAAATATGAACAGAAATGGAACATAGCCTACTAAATGCAGTTAAGGTATACTGCATGTGCAGTGAAGCCTTTATTTAGACAAATTATACAGAACTTCAGAAGAATACAGGTACATTTAGGTTCTGCTGAAAAGATATGTATCAAAAATGATTTCTCACGTTTTTCATTCATTAGCAGATGTTTCCCAAGATAGCTTGGATGCTTTAACTTGATGTGTCGCTTTAAATTTTAAGTGGACATGGCTAACATACAGACTTATTTGTTAAGTCCCGATTGGCACAGTTTGCACAAAAATTTGAGTTCTATTCTGTCCAAGTCTTCTTTTGTTAGTTCATAAAACTCTGCCAAGCGGTCTGCAAAACTGGCATCACACACGCCAGCAGATGAGTCTGAATCATACAGACTGGTACTAGCAGTAGACATGCTGGTCTGTGATGCTTGTTGCCTTAAGTGCCGTAAAACCTGATGTTATCCAATGAAAAGTGTTGTTATAAAATTGAACAACAACGTGTGTTTTGCTCATTATACGTTCCTACCCTCACACATTGTCATAACACAGTACCAAAGTATTTAAGGCGAGAAAGACAATTGGACAACAGAGCGGGTTGTGGATTTGTGATAGCTACGGCTAGGGCGTCTTTAACTGGAAGATCTGGTTAAAGAGAAACACAGGTTTGTGACCACAACAATCCGAAGGAGGGTGATTATCCATGTGTGTCACTAACCTGGTTTAACAATTCAGTCCAACTACATAGCTAGGATCCAGCCGGTGGGCTGCCAACAAGATGCGACAAATGCCTCCCAGAGCGTCCCAGATTCTGCAGCCCCGGAGAACACAGACTCAGGCAAACAGAAGAGAACAAGAGGGCTCAGAGGTCCAGGAGTCCTAGGCTCTTTCAGGGATACAAATAAGAACCAGAACAGGCTGGTTCAACAGTTTCAAGAGTTCGCAGACAATTCAGACAGAACATTCAGATGGGAATAGGCACGCTTAGTGGATCACTGGCAGATCAGGAAATGAAAACGAGAACCAGTCGACGAGTACGAGGAAAATAAGCATCGATCTGCAAAAAATTGCTGTTAATGCTGACATCCTTGTATTATATACGTTTAAAGCTACAGTGTGTAATAATTACAGGGATATACAGTCAGAAATGTAATATATTATACATAACTATGTTATTTATCATCATCTACGAGCTCAGCCTCTTAACCTTAATATTTGCGTTGCCTTAGAATTCGTTATTTATAATTACATAGGAGCGGGTCTCGCAGCCATGGAGGCAGACATCTTTGCGCTACGGCAGCGCAGAGCCAACAAACTAGCGATTGCGAGATCGCCCATTACGCACAGTGAGCTGGATCCTGGCCACAGCATATCCTCTCCCAGTCCGTAGGCATGTCCCTGCTGTTACCACAAGTAAGTAAAATTATCTATGTAAACAAACCTCATCACTTGAGAAGGTAGGTGATGCGGACGTCGTGGAAGACATTTTGTACCGTAACACTCGCCGAACTGTTGGGGGGGAGATGTTCATGTTGCTGTGGTCTGCAGTCTGACCGCTAGATGTCGCTGAAAATTACACACTGTAGCTTTAATTAACCTTTATTTTACCAAGTAAAAATATTTGTTTCAGTTTGTCAAATGCTACTTTTAGGTCTTACGTGCGTAAATCAGGTATTCTTCTCTCAGTTTATTTGAAAATCTCATTTCATGTCAATTAGATTTAAGTTACATTCAAATCAAACTTTCAAAGCAAAAAAGTCGTTCTTTTTGTAGAAGTTTATTGGCCTTTATAAACATTCTGTTTTGTGCAGTTTTGACACTGTCTTGACTCAGGGCAAAGCACTTGCCACTGTGTGTCATGTGATGTCCTATTTGGAAAGGAATATCGATAGGTAAGGCTATCATTGCAAGACCATGTATTTAGCTTGCAATATATTTTCATATATTTTTTGTGTTAAGCATCAGATTGTGCAACATTTTAGAAATATTTCATTTGCAGGGAAAAGATTTTGCATCATTGCTTTTTATTGTTCATTTTTAGAAATTCAGACATCTTATGATGTTCTGTCATTTTGTGGTTACTGATCATCTTACAGGCTCTGTAGTTTACAGCTTCTCTGCTGGGAATTTTCCGTCTTTTTGAGCATTCAGCACACACAGATATGATTAGACACAAAATTAATCGATCCGGTGAACAGCATAACGCTGCTCACAAGAGAAAATACAGCTTGTAAAGCAATAATTTTGTTGCAAAACCATTTAGTGAAGGATTGTCAGTCAATGAATCTGCGCTGGCTCTTCAAATAGCACCATCCCTGTGTAGTCTTACTCCCTGTGTTTGCGTGTTCATTCTTCAATCAGCAGCTTGACAGAAGCGTTTCTCCTTATTTCCCTCTGTGGGTCCAAGTTCTGCACGCTTGAAGAACTGCCTCGCGCTGTGAAAACAGTAACCTCAGTGAACTTGTCTGTCAGTCAGAAAAATAGACTCTTAGAGGATATTACACCTCTATACCTGGGTGTTCATTGACTTGAAGCTGTCAATCCAGATCCAGCTGCTGTGCATTTCATTCCAATTTATGACCAAATCGCTCAGTCATCCTCGTCCATAACTCACTGTCTCTTTACTGGCAAAGCTGTAGATTTCTTTAGAAGTTTAAAGACTTTTTATTTAATCATATATATAAAAAAATAACTCAGTACCACTGAACTCACATTCAACTTTAGTAAAAACATTTGACCTGGAAACGTAAAGGTTTCACATTATTCTACATTTCAAAATAAGACATATTAACAATGAGGCCCCCAGAGCATGGTTTTGCTGTTTTAGCAGGAAAATTATTCTCAGATTAGGCAGACCCTATACTAATAACCTTTTTTAGTTGTGAACCTCATACACAGGCTTCATGACACATATGACTGTTACAATATGTTTATAAAGTAAAGTTTCCATAATATGCTAAGCTTAAACAACAAATCCCATCACATTAACACTGGCTGACTTACAGAAACTGCTGCTTTAGGAATGGAATACCATCCCTGCCTTTTCCAGGAAGGATTTCACAAGTTTTAATGGCTGCACCACACGTACTGAACTTTGATGATCAGCTACAAATTAATTTTCCTTGACAAATTTTGGACCAGTTGAGTGGAAATAAACAAAATGTAATCAATATATCTGTTACAACCAAGACTAATGTACTTTCTTTTTGTGTCAAGTATAATCTGAACATCAACCAGAGAAGCTCATATCCTGAGATAATTTTATTTATTTATTTTTATAAATTGTATTTTAACTTTTATGAATTAATTAATTTATTTATATTAACACGTTGCCAGACAAGTTACTCCTTTACAATAAATTGGATTTATATGGTTAAAGTGACTGGCTAATGAACTTTAAAAAAAAACGTCAAGCTACATGTATTAGCATACTAGACAAAAAGGAAAACTTATCAGGGATCTTACAGAGACATGGCCCATTTAATAGACAGCATTGAAAGAAACACTGTATGGATAATGATAAACCTTCTAATTCGACTTCTTTAAAGAAATGTTTTTTGTTTTAACATTGACTAAAAGCGACTTAGGGATAGTGGCACTTTTTCAGTGTTATATTAGTTTATTTCAGATTATTGGAGCATAAGATCTAAAAGGTGCTTCTTCACATTTGGTTCTGGGTATGCAGAGTAGGTCTGAGCCAGAGGACCTGAGAGGTCTGTGCAGTGGATAAACTATCAAATAAGTCTGTAATGTATTTTGGTGCTGGGGCATTCAGTAATTTATAGATTACCACAGGTATTTCACAGACTATTCTCTGAGATACAGGGAGGCAGTGTAAGGACATTCAAATATGGGTGATGTGCTTCAATGTATCGGTTTTAGTAAGGATGCAGGCAGCACAAGCTTTGATCAACTGAAGCTGAAAGATAGACTTTTTAGGTAGACATGTTAAGACATAGTTGGAAAAATCAATTAACCAAGATAAACATTAATTGTCTTCTCTTATACTTAATGTCACTCCACCAAATTTGAAATGACTTAAATTGGAAGCAACCGGATATTCACTTGTTTTCTCTGAAAAGGTTTCGACATCTGTACATTTTGTCTGTCATGTTAGGTTACACTAGAGCAATCGGTTGTTGGTGTGCTGATGATATGAAGCATCTGAAAGCACATCCTGCTAAGCACATTACAAGTCACATGCATATCAGAATCCAGTTTATTGCCCAGTAGATTTGCACTTACAAGAATGTGACTTGGTATTGATGGTGCAGACGACAAAGAAAAATTTATAAAATATATATATATATATATATATATTAGGGATGGAACGGTTCACAAAATCCACAGTTCGGTTCGGTTCACGGTTTCATGGTCACGGTTTTCGGTTCGGTATATGTTGATTGTTAGCCTGACATGTTGGTCGTGTTGCTGTTAGCGTAAACAAAACGTGTTGCACAATGCTTGCACACTGTTGCACTTTTATCCACAACTTTTTTCCCGCCGTCATCGTAGGTAACTCTAAATACAAAGTGGTCCCATACAATTCTCCACAACAACTGATTTTTTTCTGCTTCGCTTCTTCTTCTTCTTTACTACTGGTGATTGGCTTTGGTCGCAGTACCGCCACCTTCTGCTCTGGAGTGTACACGCTTTGCCTATGAGAAAAAGGAGCAGCGCATCAATTGAACGCAACACACGCGAATCGAACTGAGACTGTCGAACCGAACGTTTCGGACAGTTTTCATAAACCGTTCCATACCTAATATAAATATATATATATATATATATATATATATATATATATATATATATATATATATATATATATATATATATATATATATATATATATATATATACAGAATAAAGAATCTATAGCTATATATAATATAAAACATACTATAGACTATATGCAATATATAGTACATAGCTATTTACTATATACTCCTGTATCAATGATCCACCGGGGGTTCTGTGTTTGTATGGGTTTTGTGTTTGGCCTTTTAAATCATGATGGATGGGCTTGTTTAAGCTTTGGAATGAGAACCAGAATGGTCAAAGACTGGAAACTGAATCTAATCCATCCTATATTTGAACTGTTTGCTTAAATACATTTTTAGTATTGTTTCGATTACAATTGCATTTTTACAAACATTTCATGGTAACACAGTGTCTGCTTTAATATGACTGTAGATGGGGTATTAGAGAATCTAAAACTCATTTAATTTCTAATCTAGATCTTTGTTTACAGCTAAGCTTATATATCTACTCACCATCAGGTTTTTCTGTTCAATATCTTTTTATTCAGCCTGTTTTTCAGGCAAATGACAAACACGTATATAATTCACTTTAACCAACGAGTAAATCCAAACATTAAAGAAATATCAAAGTACATATGAAACTTTGAGACTATATAACTTCTATAACTTTTAGATGTTGGAGCCTTTTTCTTTTTAATGCTATCTGTTCAGGCAATGCTGTTTAGTAGCTGACTTTAGAAAATCAATACTGTAGTTTTCTTGGGTAGACTACAAACTGCTGGACAGAAAAATATATAAATTCAAACAGAAGTAAATGTTGAGCTTGTTGTGCTCTACATCAAATCTGAAACCCCAACCGTGCTCTACTACTGTAACCAAAACATTCTTCAAGAAAGCTCTTTTAGTGATATAATAAAGTTATGAGCAGGATAGAAGATTTTTAACTAAAAGATACAATGCCCTCTGCATTTCTCAACACCTCTAGGATAGATGTATAAATGCCTATAAATACATTCATATTTATTAAGTGTCATGATTTTATCTTAAACTCGGACCCACATGCAGTGAAGCCAAACAGAGAGACACAGAGTAAAAGTTTCAACAGGTTTTATTGAAGAGTATTTTGAGTTTGGTGCAGAGTTCCTCAGAACGCTCGGCCGGGAAACTGGAAGACGAGGGGAAGTCAGACTGTTAGATTCAGGCTCAGTGGGGAATTGGAGTTGTTAATCTTGAAGGAGAGGATTTGTTGCCACTCACGTTTAAAGAGAAGATGAGACACGTAAACTCCAGTCTGTGTGTCGGTCTTCGAGAGTTTGTTTGATTCGGTGGAGGGCGGAACGGGATTTGCCCAGAACTCGGATGGAGTGGATTGATGCAGCCGCTGGTTGCAACTCAGATTTCCTATGGTACTTGAACGGGTCGTGGTGAAGATGACTTCCTTACTCAGAGAGTGATCTCAGCGTGCTCAAAGGTGGCTGGATCCAAACCTCCTGTTTGGAATCCGTCGCTCAGTGTAAGACTCAGTTGATCCCACTTGGGAGAAGGCGGTCCGAAAAGGTCCAGTTTGGAGGAAGGCTTCCTGCCGAAAGGCAAAGAACAAACAAAGTTGAGACTCAGGGAGAAACAAGCGCTCAGTTCAACTCAATGTGATCTCAGCTTGGCTAGAGAACAACAAACTCAAAATGCAAAAACTCAGATTAGACTCAGCATAAACAAGGCTTGGCTAGAGTACCCCAAACTGGCAAACACTCTGGCGTCGAAGTAGTGGCAACCAGCAGCTTAAGAGCAGTCCAGTGATGAGACAACAACTTGCAGGTGTGTAAGGAGGCGAACCGGAGCCAGGCGCCTCCTGGTGGTGGAAGGGAGAAACACAAAAGACAAGACAAACAGACGAACACAAAAACTGGGATCCTCACATTAAGTACCGTATTTTCACGACTATAAGGCGCACTTAAACGTCTTTTTTTCCCCTCAAAATGTGCGGTGCGCCCTTTGGTGCGGTGCGCCCTATGTGTATTGTAACTGCGACTTTTGAGACCACCTCATTGAGGAGATGATGAAAGAGTGGCTGAATGTAAGGAGACCAGGTGTTTTTTTTTCACTCATCACCATCGCTGTTAATACGTAACTCCATGCGTGCCCATCTCACAGCTGATGTGAAAAACATGGGGAAACAAATTAACCCTGTGCTCGCTGTTCAACCGCTCTACATCGGTGTGAACCGGACCCAGCAGGTGCAGCAGAAGCAGCAAGTTTACATGCAAAGTCAATGGTTGACGCGCGTATAGGTGCAGCAAAAGGTCCTGCAGCGCGTTTTGAGCAGCAGGAGCGTTTAAGCATCTGCCAACGCGCTGCTGCTGCTCGAGATGGAAAAATTGAAGTTTTGCTGCTGGACGCGCCGCATCAACCAATCAGAGAAGCTGATCTGGGAGATGACAGCGAGACAGACACAGCGCTCTGATGACATATGATATTAACGCAAATGAAAAGGGCTGGATGGATGATGAGATGATGAAAGGCAGGTGTATGTGAGGAGACCAGGTGCTTTTTTCCACGCATCACCATCGCTGTGTGCCCATCTCACAGCCGATGTGAAAAAAAAGGTGAATCAAATGGATACTGTGCTCGCCGTTATCCTGGGGGTCTGACAAAGGAGCTTCAACCGCTCGACACTCAGTGTGAAGCAGCCGTTCAAAGTAAGGCTGCGAGCGGCGTGGGAGCGATGGATGACAGACTGAGACCACAGTTTCAGGATAAGTGGAAGGCAGCGCCGGGCAAGTTACGCCACAGTTTGCGGATGGATTGCAGATGCTTGGACTAACGTGTCTGCTGGCTCTGTTGTTCAAGCTTTTGCAAAAGCCAGCATTATTTCTGAGGAGCCGCGCTGCACGGAAAGTGACTGACAGCGAAGAAAGGGAAATTGGCATGTCTGATTTAGCGCAGCTGTTTTATTCAGAAACAGAGGATGATGACTTTGATGGGTTTGATTAATACTTTGTAATAAATACATGAATAAAGCACAAACATACTCAGTTTTGCTCCCGCTCTATTTTTCTACCTGAAAACTTAATTCAACAGCAGCCTCTGGGCGGGTCTCCTCCTCTTCACTGCGGTGGCTGGCAGGTGTTTTTTCATCTAAATAATCTAAATCTTGCAGCTATATTTGCTGTGATCAGTGGGAATAAAGTAGTTTTAATATGTTTTTAAGTGAGAAAGGCCACCTGAAAACTTAATAATTGCAGTCAGTTCATCCAGATTATCTATTTCTGTGGGAGGCGCTCAGACCCCCACATACCAGCGGTGCGCCGACAGGAGAAATCCTTTCATCAGCAGCCTCTAGGCTGGGCAGCCTCCGGGTTCACGCGGTGGATGGCAGGTGTTTTTCATCTAAATAATTTAAACTGCAGGCACCCATAAAAGCGAACATATTCCGTCGGCAGGTTTCAGGATTTTAAGTTAATTTAGGAGTAATTACAGCGCTGTGTCATCTGCGATGTGTCTGTCTCACGGCCAGCTGCCAGGTTTGATTAATACTTTTTAATAAATACATGAATAAAGCACAGTCATACTCAGTTTTGCCCCCGCTGTATTTTTAAATACGCAGTAGAGGTATTTAAAGGTAGTAGAGGACATGTACCTGTATATAAAAAACGCGCCCTATAGTCCGGTGCGCCTTATGTGTGTGTTAAATACAGAAATGGGACACATAACTGAGAGTGCGCCTTTTAGTACGGTGCGCCTTATGGTCGTGAAAATACGGTAGTAATGTTGGAGCCAGGCCGGTTTGAATTCACACCTGAAGCGAACCGCTAACCTGACTCCGACAGATGGATTTGCTCCACATATCCATCTGGAAACCTTCCGTTGAAGTAATTTTGGGAAGGGGCGAAAATACTGGTTAGCTGATTGGCCTATGTTGGTGATAGACGGGCCAAATAAACCAATCAGATCAACGAAGCATATGACGTACTAACAGAGCAACGACGAAAACACAACCACAAGCCAATTGATAGATCAAACTCTTGCTGAAACCAGTCGGGAGAAGAAGCATCTTTTCCTCTGAGAAAAGCCTCCAGAGCAGTGTTTTGCTCTTCTTTCACTGAAGAAATACTCTGTAATTCCAATAAAACTAGCTCGATAGCCACGCTAATGCAAGTTTCATCGGCTGAAGCCGCCATGTTCTTTAGACTGAACTGTCGCGCTTCTCGTTGCGTCACACCTCAACCCGCCTCAAAGCCAACGCTGATTGGACGTTCGTTTGGTGAACGGCTCCAAATTTTCTTTAACGGAGAGTCTCCAGACTGATTAGCGAGTGAAACCTTGAAAGCTTGCGAGATCAGGATGGTCTCACGAGGCTAGCGAACCGCACCTGTCATTTTGAAAGCAGACCTCATCCACCTCAGAAAGAGGCTCTTGTTCTGTTTGTTTGATATGAACCAGAGAATATGGTGTTTATTCACACTTGTAAAAAAGGATTTGTGTAAAGAGAAATAAATTATAATCAGTTTAAAGAAGAACAAATGTGCCAGATGTGTAAAGAAGATGACCATTTTTGGGGTTTTTTGTTGTTTTTTTACTCTCAGGCTGGGAGTAAGTTAATTTTAATGCTACTTACAACCTCTTTTTACTACAAAACACCAGACCTAATATTCTCCCAGTGTCTCCCAGCTGTTTGTAGAAAACATTAACAAATGTCAGTGGCTGTAGTAGCCTGTAGTCCTTGTATAAATCTTACTTGTTTTTTTAAATATATTGTTATAACTTCAACAACCATAGAGTATAACATATGTTAGTGTGTAAAAATAAAACTTCATAACCCTGAAGTGTGGACAATTTTTCAAATATTGCCTCTGTGCGATATTGCTGTGAGCAAACATACAATAAAAAAGGTTGATATAGGATTATAGCTACACAACTCATATGGTAATGCTACAGTAGAAATATTGGGTACGTTTGTTTAACTTTAATAAAGCTTGATTAATAAAATAAGACATGTTTTCCATCTAAAGAGCACATGTAACATGATAAAGGATGACATATAAATGTGCTCCCTCAGTAATAAATGTGTGGTCTAATAATTTCATAAGCCCATGATTCGCTTAATAAGATTTAGATGGTGGGCAAAAATACAGTTTTTTACTAATTTCATTCAAATTTCAGTTATCCAATAACATTATGAAAGTGATGAATAAAAAATCAGATAATAATGTGAAGTCCATTCATGATAATGAAAGATAAGAAAGCAGGAGAAAAGCTTTTCCTTAAGCTTATCTTTTCCAAACATTTAAAAATGAGATAGTGTTTCAATTATTTTTCAATGTCAGACTTTTTTCTATGTAAAGGCAGAAAAGATAGAATTTAACATTCATAGAAAAAAAAACAGACTTAAAGTCTTTTAACGTTTCAACATTTTTGCAACAGAGAGCACAAGGGTAAGCTAAATGGAGGTAAGTGAAAAGTTATAATGCTTTCCTCAGAGATCTGCCAACATTTAAGAGTTATTTGCAAAAATAGCAGAGGGCTTGACTCTACCACATTCAGTAGGTTGATCATCAGGCGAAGTTCGCTTCACCTGCCATCCCTTAAATCCACAGCAAACAAATGAGGGATTTAAAGAAAGATGTGCATTTCGCAGTTGACCATCCACACGCATAAACCGAGCTCCTCAGTTTAACAGAAAAACATACACATGCCGTAATACACACTTATATGACAACCAGTGTTGGGCACGTTACTTTGAAAAAGTAATTAGTTATAGTTACTAGTTACTTCTCCCAAAAAGTAACTGAGTTACTAACTGAGTTACTCCACAATAAAAGTAACTAGTTACTAGTAAAAGTAACTATTGCGTTACTTTTGCGTTTCTCGCCCCCGTAACCCTCACCACCCAGCCCCCACCTTCTCGCCGTGTGTTTCCAAAGCCAGCTGAATAGAGCGGACGACAAAGACAAGAACCTGTAGAGAGTTTAGCATTTATTGCAACTCAACGTAAATGACATCAGGGGGGAACGCCATGGGAAGTTTTATAACAGGACATTCAGATCCGGTGAGTATATGAAATTAATAACTGGGGATGTCTAATTCTGAAATCCTGTGTGTTTGGGTTGTTATAGATACTGCAACATCTATCTATCCATCTATCTATCTAGATGTATACTCTGTGTGTGACATAAAATATGGATCTCCATCCCTGCCACAAAGGCCATCAAATAATGTTTAAAATAAAAAATACAGTAGGTTGAGAAGGCAGAGTATCCATCCATCCATCCATCCATCCATCCATCCATCCATCCATCCATCCATCCATCCATCCATCCATCCATCCATCCATCCATCCATCCATCCATCCATCCATCCATCCAGATTTCTCCCTTTCTCCATATAGGCTATCATTTCTGGCTGTTGTCAGGTTCATTTGATTGTTCACGCTCTCCATAGTTCTCCTGTGGCGCGAGCACAGGGTGACTGTTGCGCGCCTTTAGCGAGCATGCGCGTTTCCTGTCGCTTGCGCGGTGACTCTTGCCGCCTGCGCTGTGTGGAGATGTAGAGGAAACCGTTATGTGATGGGGAAACGCAGCTCTACGTAACACCGGTATTTCCATGTGGAAAACGCTGTTTTGCTGCTGGAGTCATCCTCACTCTCCATCTCTCTGTGTGTGCTGTACGTTAACACCCACCAGCAGAAACACCCACCTATTCAACTGACAGACGGAATCTCATCCTCCCCTCTCTCATGACAAGGCGCGCACCTCTGGATGACCTAAAATAAATCTTTAATATCTCTTAAACAAAAGTAGCACAAACAATATTTTTTTCTTGCCAAATCTGCACTAACGTTGCACTAACCATTCAGTCTATTTGCAGAGTTTTTTGACGTGGGTGGGGTGTCAGCTTCACGCAGCTGCGCACGAGTTCTATCATGAAAAAAGGTTCATTGTGCGACCTGAGTAACGCGCAGTAACGGGGTGTCTGCAATGGTAACTGCGTTATAGTTACAGTCAAAGTAATAAGTTAGATTACTCGTTACTAAAACAAGGTAACGGCGTTAGTAACGCCGTTACTTTCAACGCCGTTAGTCCCATCACTGATGACAACTCATATAAGGTTGGTTCTAAATTAGTTAAAGGGGTCATAGAACGCAAAAGTGAGTTTACATTGTTGTTGACATTGGGGGTGAGTATGAAGTGTCGGCTGCCGGGCGGCTGACTGGACCGGACCTCAGCAGAGAGCCATGAGTTGCCCGTCCTCAGTTGGAGGAGGGGGGCTGGGGGCCGGTAAGGCAGGCAGGGGGGAAGCACGGCGCCGCTGGTGTCCAGGCTACCATCACCCTGTCGGGTTCAGTCGCTCCGTTCCCAGCTGGCTCCCTGCCCCCGTCCGCCGGGGTTTCCGAACCAGCCCAGGAGCTAACGGCTCGGCTCTAGTATCTCTGTATTTCGACTACGTGCTGCACTGTAGTCGACCAAAATCCCGGATGATTTTGAGATTCCCCCCGGACATTTTTTTTTTTAGGAATGAAAATTAGGACAGTAGTTGAAAAGTAGTCCGGGAAAAAGAGGACGTCTGGTCACCCTACCATATCAACAATTTATTGACTGTGCAATATTCTGTGCAATATGCTGACTGTGCAATATATGTGAATAGAATAGTCATACAACTACCTCACCGTTGCTCCTCACCTACTACACTTTAACGTAAAAGTAAATCCACCTGTATATAAGCCTTCCGGATTGTACATATTTTTATTTTTTATTTCTTATTTTTATTTTGTTTTTCATTGTGTGCGATACATATACAGATGCACCTTAATCCTTATTTATCTTGATATACTGAATATATCTGGATATACTGTATATATATTGTTTATTCTTAATGCACCTTTTTTTCCTCCTTGTTTGCACCTTCTTTAACTACTATGCCAATATGTGATGAGTGAATTTCTCCGCTGTGAGATCAATAGAGCTCATCTAATCTAATTTCGATGTTTCAGTGACTGAGTGCTTGTTGCTATGATACGTCTTTGCTCAGCAGCTTCGCTCGCTGTAAACCAACCAATCAGACCACAGCTCATCTAAATATTCATGATCATACCATAAAAGGAAGAAAACCTGTCCTTTCATTCGAGGGCTTTTAACCAGGTTGCATTAGGGCTCATAGAACAGCTAATATGCCATTTTCAGCCCAACCAACATTTTATCACCCCTTTAACAGTTGTTTCATTTGTATACCACAAACTGTGGAACCGCTCTGTGAGAAGCTATAAACCTTATACTAACTTCAGCTTGCAATAGTAACAGTATCTGCATGCTAATGATTTGTAGCTTAACTTAGGGATGCACTATATAATCGGCCCCCTATCGGTATCGGCCTGTATCAGCCTTAAAACTGAATATCGGACATCGCCCACCCCACCGATATTTAACCCGATATTTGATCAGCTTCTGAGTTTCTAAAGTCTAAAAAAAAAAAAATAAAAAAAAAACTACTTCTTCTTCCTCAAAAACTTCTTTTTTACAGACTTAAAAACTTCTAAAGACGAGGGAAAAAATATTGATACATTAAAATATCACAATATCTTCATATGCTGATATATTGCCATTTAAAAACACCATATCAATCTCTTTTACTAATGAAACATTGCTATATGTCATCGTTATGCTACGAAATCCCCCGAAAATTCATGAAATGTTGCCATATTTTTATATGTTGATATATTGATGTGGTATCGATCTCCATAATTTCCCCCTCACCTCAGGTCAAGAGTCTGGGTGTCATCCTTGATAGTACCTTGTCCTTCTCCTCTCACATTAACAACCTTACCCGTTCCGCTTACTTTCACTTACGCAATATCAATCGCCTTCGCCCCTCTCTCTCCACTAGCTCCACCTGCACTCTTGTTCATAGTCTGGTCACTTCCCGCATTGATTACTGTAATTCTCTTCTTTTTGGTCTTCCTCAAAAATCCATTCACAGGCTTCAGTCAGTACAAAACTCAGCAGCTCGCATCATTTCTAGAACCCCTTCTTTTCATCACATCACCCCAGTCCTGCAGCAGCTCCACTGGCTACCTGTGAAGTATAGAATTCAGTTCAAAATCCTCCTACTTACTTTTAAAGTTATTCACAATCTCTCCCCTCCATACCTTTCTGATTTACTTCAAATTTCTACTCCCTCCCGCACTCTTACACTGCAAAAAATGTAAATCTAAATAAGTCATTTGTTCTTAAAATAAGTTCATTTTTTCTTGAATTGAGTAAGTAAGTGAGACATTTTGCCAATGGAACAAGACAATTTACATTTGAAATAAGAAAAAAACTATTGCATTGTCTTATTTCAAGTGAATATTATCTAATTATCTTATTTTAAATGTAAAAATACTCATTCCATTGGCAAACTATCTTATTTACCTGCTCAAATTAAGGGTAAATACACTTGATTTAAGATATTTTTACTTAATTTCAGATCGTTTTTGCAGTGTAGATCTTCTTCTACCACTCACTTAGTTGTTCCTTCAGCCCGTCTTAAAACCATGGGGAGCAGAGCTTTTTCACGTTCTGGGCCCACACTCTGGAACTCTCTCCCCTCTGACATCTGCAAAACCGAGTCTTTACCCGTATTCAAATCCAAACTCAAAACCCACATGTTCAAGATTGCCTTTTCATTATGATTTTATATTACTTTCCTCTGTGTAATTTGTGTTGTTTCTTTTAATTATGACGACTGCTTTTTACCATTTATTGTTTTTATATGTACAGTGACCTTGAGTGTTTTGAAAGGCGCTTGAAATAAAATGTATTATTATTATTATTATTATTATTTTACTAACAAAATCTCACAAGAATTTGCAAAATATCACGAGAGTTTGTAACAGAACGATGAAATTTCACGAGATTTTGAAAGTAAAATAGATCGTTACCGCGTTTCTAAAATAAAAAAATCTATTTGATATCAGCATATGAAAATATATTTGAGTATATTATTTTCAAAGTGTCAGAAATGGATAACAAAACTGCTATTTTTAATGACTACTTAGTTTTGTCCACCTTTAACATTGGTATCGATATCGGTTATCGGCTACATGAGTTTTAAAATATCGGCATATCGGATATCGGCCAAAATCCCAATATCGTGCATCCCTAGCTTAACTGTAACCTAAGGAAAATATAAAGGTTAGCAATCACTCACAATCACTCTCAGGCAGTGAGTAAAAACAGGATTTCTCCAAAGAGAAAATCTGTAGTGAATTCATTTAAACATCTAATATATATAATTAGAACTTATTTATTTTAGGGTGTTGGTAGCTAGATTCAAATTTTGGTGCGACTTAGAAATGCATTCACAAATATATCAAATGAGAGCTCCATATTTTTACTTTAATTTAACTGAGTACAGAGAACTGTAACGACCAGGGTTTGATCTGAAAAAGGCCCAACAAGGTCAGAGATCCAGCAGCATATTTAGCAGTAGGAATGATGGATATTTCCACACATTCATTTGTTACTTTAAACCACGTGAGGTTAGACATTTTAAGAAGTTGTACATTATTTCATCTGAGGAAAGTTCCGCTAACGTTTGTGCTTTTGCTGTGAATTGTGGAAAAAAACCACCTATGGAGACTTTTCAGTAACAGGGTAACTGTTGTTGTAAATTTCAGTTTTACAATATAGTCTCTACAGAGCGACTACCAAATGAAATGTCATTGTACTTTCTTCAAAATACTGCACACTGAATCTTCTTATTTATTTATTAAGTTTAAAGTTCATAGTTGAATTACCAGTAGTCAAAGTTTATGTTAGATGGTTGGTTTGTGGTTACTAAGTGGTAAATTAGTTTTTTTAGAGAGGCTGCAGATGCTTATTTGAATATCAGACTAAAATAAGGCAAAGAAAAACAAATAATATAAAAGCGACAAAATGATCAAATTTAAATCCTAAACTACCCGGAATGTTGTTACCTTTGAATTTTAAGTTCTGTCAATTTTTATTTTTTGGCAGTGTGATTGACACAAATTAAAATTTACTTAAAAAAAGAATGGTATCTAATTACATGAAAGCATTAGTGATAAGATATAGCACCAATGAAGCACTAATTTAGTTTTTTGAATAAAAAAACTTGTTTAGCATGAAATTTTCTTCTAACATAATTGCATTTGAATTAAAGCTTTTTTGAGAGAAACCATTATACTAGACATAAAGGAATCATTTCATGTACACTTTTTGAGTTTTTGTTACAGAGGTGAGTTAATATGAAAAGTGCTAATCTTTCTGAAGATAAGAATCTTCTTAATCAGTCTCTAAAAATTGTGTTCTTTTTTTTTACTGTTTCTATAATATAATTCTTAATAAAATGAAAACATTAGTTTTGTATCTTGCTGAAAACAATCTCTTCTAAAATAGTTTTCTACAGTTTTTTTTCTGTGGGAAATCTTTCACTTTGAAGCTCCAAGATACACACTGCAAAAAAAGTCAATCTCAATAAGTATTTTTTTCTTAAAATAAGTGCATTTTTTCTTGAATTAAGGAGGTAAGTGAGACACTTTGCCAATGGAACAAGAAAATGTATATTTAAAATAGGATAAAAAAAATTATATTGTCTTATTTCAAGTGCATATTATCTTATTTTAAGAGTAAAATACTCATTCTATTGGCAAATCATCTTATTTATCTACTCAAATTAAGGGTAAATACACTTAATTTAAGACATTTTTTACTCATTTTAAGATTGCTTTTGCAGTGCAATAGTTTCCCTTTTACCACCTTTTTGGAATTTTTTTTTTTTTTAACAAAATATATATATATTTTCCATTTACCATGTCTAGTATTTATTTAGTCTTTATTTGTGTTGCCTGGTTTAGAAAAACCTTTAAAAAATGTGTATGTTACCTATGTAATGTGTATGTAACCTATGCAATACAAGTCTTCAAAGCCAAGAACCTGTGGAACTTTATCGAAATATACTCAGAATAGTAGAATTTGGTCTTTTGAGAGGTTTATCTAATATTTATGCCACTTAGTAATAAAGGCCATAATATCACTGTGCTCTTTCTGCACTTCAGGTCACTGTGGTCAGTGCTCAGCGTTTTATCTATTTGTGTGTATGCTTCCGTGTGTTCATGAACTACAGGCTCAGTGCACGCTCTGTCACCTCTGGCTGTGGTTGACCGGAGGTGACAGAGCATAAGCTCCCTCTCTGTGACACACGCAGAACACAACAATGTGCTGTGAAACACCTTCTAGTTGTTTCATGAAGGCTCTTGAACAGTACATGGCTGCCCAGGGACACATGCAGTTGTTTTATAGGCGGAATATATTCTATTGTGCAGTCTCTATAAACCATAGCTTTACAGCACATATAGCCATCTTCACATCCAAGTAAAACCATGCAATGGCTTTAAAAATGAGGCAAATGTAGATATTCTCCAAAGAGCTATTGTGATTGCACCAGGTGCAAATCCCATTGCATGTAATGGAGCCGAGAATTTAGTTACTGCTTATTGTACACTGCAAAAATAATCTCAAAATTAGTAAAAATGTCCTAAATTAAGGGTATTTAACCCTTAATTTGAACAGGCAAATAAGATGATTTGCCAGTGGAATGAGTATTTTTACTCTTAAAATAAGCTATCTAGATATTATGCACTTGAAATAAGACAATGCAGTTGTCTCTTGTTCCATTGGCAAAGTGTCTCACTTAAATCCTTAATTCAAGAAAAAATGCACTTATTTTCAGAAAAAATGACTTATTTAGATTTTTTTTGCAGTGTACCAGCCTCAACTTTATGTTTGGAAATTGAGGGGGTTCATTATTTTGGATTGCAAAAACGATCTAGAAATAAGTAAAAATTTCTTAGATTAAGTATATTTATCCTTATTCTAAGTAGGTAAATAAGATAGTTTGCCAATGGAATGAGTATTTTTACTCTTAAAATAAGATAATTAGATAATATGAACTTGAAATAAGACAATGCAATTGCGTTTTCTAATTTTAAGTGTAAATTGTCTTGTTCCATTGACAAAATGTCTCTTTTACCTCCTCAATTCAAGAACAAATGCACTTATTTTAAGAAAAAATTACTTATCAAGATTTCGATTTTTTTCCAGTGTGGTGGTAGCTCATTTAGATTTTGGTTGCAACAATGGTAACTCATCTAGAACTGGTTGTTGCTTAAACCTGTTCCTTGATAATTTCATAATGTGATGAGGGACTGGTCTTAATAACCCGAGACAAGGCAACAGGTTACTTGGTCCACACCTAGTCTGTCGTGCTCCAATCAGTGTTGTTGTCAGGCCCGGAACTGAATAATCCAGTATTAGAGACGGACAAACAGATTTCTCATAACGTTTCTTCATAACAGAATCGGAGTAATCAGCATCTACGGTAGAAACGTCTGTGGGTGGAGACAGCAGGTTGGTGACCACGTCTTTCTGGAAAGGAATGATCGCAAACGTGTGACGCTAACCTGGTTTTATAGTTCAGTCCGAATCCAGAAATAGAGGATGGTTCCAGCTGGTTGCCAACGCGGCGTGGCGGACGCTGCAGAGAGTCCCTGACGACGATGTATCAGTGGTCGGAGGAAAGGCAGGAGTTCAGAACCGAACAGACGAATGTAGGAAGGATGATCTACAGGGCGAAGCCAAAGCTGATGTTGTTGACATGGTATGTTTAATGTCCGGTGAGGTTCAAGAGAGAGTCCAGAACGGAGTCGGGTCACAGTTCCAGGTACAGTACACAGTGCAACTGACAGGCTGGATGAGGGAGGCAGACTCGGTGGTGGGTAAACGGTTTTGGATGGTACACAAGCAGGAAGAGATCAGGCAGGAGTCAGACGACAGGTCAGGCAAACAGAACAGATGGGAACAGGCATGCTCAGAGGTCGAGAGGCAGAACAGGTCAGATTCATGTAGTAAGATGACAGGAGAGCTAGAATAAGTCTCACCAACATATTGAAATAATTTGGCACTGATGACTGGTCCAAGGGCTGGTTATATAGTGACTAATGCAGGTGGTACAGACAAGAAGGTAATGAGAACTGTTATTTTCTTTTATATGTTTAATGAGTCTTTGTATGGACCCCAGGAAGAATAGCAGCAGCATTTTGCCGTAGCTAATTGGGATCCACAAGAAAGTACAAAAATACTCCTATCTTATCCCCCATTTCCTCTGTCTCTTGTGAAGACATTGGACAGAAATCCTCCACCTCATACGACTGGACACCACCTCCATAAGGCGCATTTTTATAACATTAGATGTGGATGGAAGTAAAGCTTTCAACTGGATAAGCTGTCCTTTAAAGGTTAGAAAAAATGAATATTATATGCAAATTTTTATTAACAATCTCAAAAATATTGATTTTAATCAAAATATTAAAGCTACAGTGTGTAATAATTACAGGGATATAAAGTCAGAAATTTAATATATTATACATAACTATGTTATTTATCATCACCTATGAGCTCAGCCTTTTAACCATAATATTTGCGTTGCCTTAGAATTCGTTATTTATAATTACATAGGAGCGGGTCTCGCAGCCATGGAGGCTGACATCTTTGCGCTACGGCAAGCGCAGAGGCAACAAACTAGCGATTGCGAGATCTCCCATGACGCTCAAAAATAACTACGGCAAGTTGAGAGAGATGAACTGAGACGGTACTGAACAGTAGATGGCAGTACTATGCCTGAGAAGCGTTTAGTCTGCCTGAAACCAAAGAAGAAGAAGAAGAAGCAGGTATACTGCGCCTCAGTAACAAGAAAGGTGAACAAGGCGGCAGGCGTGAGTGACTTTGCAAACTGTTTGGCACTGTGTGGCCAAACATCAGACGAATGGAGGATCATGCCTACTCTGTATCACAACGAAAAGCGGCGGACACCGAACCCCCGTCATCTAAGAAGCGGAAACACGACGAGAATAAACGCAAGCGTGACAAGAAACGGCAAAAAACACGGATCAACATTGGCACGGCATTTACACGATGGAAGTCACTGATGGAGGAAAAAGGTTTTCAAAGTGACGCTCAAGTTGCCAGTTTTCTCTTGGACAGGTAATTAATCCTACACACACAATTGTCTAATATCACTGCAGTTTTTGGAGTACAGGATGCTCAGACCTGTCTAAAACAATAACATGCTATGTGATGATGCTGTTCCTCTCCAGTATACTTATTCAGCAACGTCCCTGACGTTTCATAGGTAATGATTCAGTAATTTTCTGTAAAATAATTTTCTGGATATATACCTCGGTTACTTCTCTCCGGCTCCTTTGGAGATCTTCAAGCCTTTCCTCCTCTGCTCTCACCCCGCTGGCTCCCCTCTCTCGCCTGGCCCTAGCTGCACGGCCTCCCTGCCCTCGCCCTCGTCCTCTCCCTCTTCCTCGCGTTGTAACCCCCGTGCCACCAAAATGACTTGGACTCTGTAAACGGGGAATATATATTCTTCCAGCGAACACAATCTCGCTGTTAAACTAATGACTACAATTACTTCGTCTGTTTATATCACCATGCAAAGCAGCTCACCAAGACGTCACAACGATGTAGAAAAAATAACGGGTATATTTATTATCTTAAGTCTACATGAAATCTATACCCTACTCAGACTAATGAAATACTATCTGTAAAATTATCTATGTAAACAAACCTCATCACTTGAGAAGGTAGGTGATGTGGACGTCGTGGAAGAAATTTTGTCCCGTAACGCTCGCCGTACTGTTGGGGGGGAGAAGCGGTGGGGGGGAGATGTTCATGTTGCTGCGGTCTGCAGTCTGACCGCTAGATGTCGCTGAAAATTACACACTGTAGCTTTAATTAAGTTGTTCACCTAAAAATATTCTAATCACTTTATCTTATTCAGCTAACTATAAGTGACTGCCCTCATTTAATTAAAACACACCTCTATTTGTATTTATTTCCAATTTCTTTTGGCAAACTACAGTGTTTTTGTAAAAGAAAGAAAAAAAAAGGTTTCCAGTAAAGCCTGACTGAACTGCAGCATTAAAAATACAGTGCCTGGCCGCATAATTTGAAAGGAGCTGGTTTTATACCAAAGGTTCAGATCGATAGATTGGCTCTGGCGAGACTAATATTACCTAACTGTGGAAATTGAGTAATATCACCAGTCCTGCTATATAAATGCTGTATTGATTGCATGGTCAATATCAAACAGCAGATATCAAAGACTCTGCATAAAAACTCCTTAATGATGGACTACCCTGTTTTTTTTTATCAGCCATTTAAAAGGGGGGAAAAATTCAATAGCAATCTCAGACTCCTATCTATTTCCAACAGTTCATGTGGTTTGTTGGTCACAGATGTGTCCTTGCTTAAATATAAGGTTTCTTTGCAGTCAGTGGGGCTCAGTCATGCAGCTATTTTTGAGATGGCTCTGGCTGTGAATGTGGGATCAAATCCCTTCTTTTTACATATACTTTTGCAACGACCCCCCGGCTGGATTTACATTTAATTGCTTGAGTTTAACAAATTCTGACAAAATGACAGATGTCCCAGCTATAACAATCTTTTTCTCTTTGGTAAGATTGACTGCCATCTTGAAAAACAGATGTAGCACCAAAAACTACTTTTGAATGATGGGAGTGAGAGAAGTCTTGAAAGTTCTATCAGACTCAGAGGAAATATATTGTGGAGAAACATTTTCAGACATATACAAACAAATTAGGGCTATTGTTAGTGAAAGGGGCAAAAGGAGATGCACATTTCCATCCATAAACTCAGAAATGTTAAAGGAAATCCTATACACTACTGTTTATGCTCTAAAAACATTCTAAATGACTTCGTTTTGAGTAAATTCTGGATGCTACCCACTCAGGACACTTGGAATACATTGGACGAGCAGTATGGAGGAATATTGACACGTTTTTTGTGGACTTTTATGGACCTTTCTGTCTCGGTCACCATAGACCTCCATTATTTGAATGTCAGCAGACAGCAAGAAGCCTCCCAGATCTCTAGATGCATTTGAGATATCTAAAAAGTACTCCAGAGTGTTGTTCAGCATGGGGGTGAGTAGAAAATGGAGGCTAATCATGTTTTGGGTGTACTATTCCTTTAAGGTTACATTTATTACCGGTACTAAGAAAATATCTGATGTTATTTTGTGAAATAAACCGATTGCTGTTGACTATGTAATCTAAAACTTAAAGGTACATTTGCAGTCAAGCTTTGCTTTCATTTTCTGATCAACATTTTTTTTTATAAGCATCCTATCATTTTGATAATTATTTTTATTACCTTTGATTACTCATGTTCATTATTTATTTAATTTCTTTTATGCCACTGCAATTAATTCTGTCTCTTTATGTTTTTTGTTTTTTTTCCCCACATGCAGAGCTGTGCAATATATATCAACTTGACTTGCTTGACAAAGCTTTTTTTTTTGGCCAGCTCTTTGTTTTGTCAAATCTTTTTTGGTTACATACAATAATCATACCTGCAGAGCCTAACATAAGTTGTCTGTGAAAAATAGTTCCCCTTGTCTAGTGTTGTCTTTACAAGGATAAACAGATCTAACAATGTCACAAGGCAGTCATAGTATGCAGAAAACATACAAGGTCATTTAGCATTAAGACAGATTACCTTTTATCCTACGGCAGTGAAAGTGTGGAATAAACAAAAAACTGGAAGACATCCAATACTGCCCTTAAGTGCAGTTTTTTACTTAAAGTAGCTAATTTACTTTTTTTATATACTGTATATATTATTCAATAAGCAGATCTAAAACATATGGTTCTGTTAGGTAAAAAGTATATAAAGATGGTGTAGAAAATACAATATTTTAAAGAAACCATCTGCCATAATAAACATTTTGATGACATTTCTAGTTAGAAACATAATAACTTTGCTCAGTGTTGGGATCCAGAGGTTTGCCCTCCAGAGGGCGATGTGGATCCCTTCCTGTTGGCTTCTGTTGCTGTTGGGTTCCAGAGGTTTGCCCTCCAGAGGGCGATGTGGATCCTTCTCTGTGGGTTTCTGTGTTTCTGTTGGTATCCAGAGGCTTGCCCACCAGAGGGCGCCGTGGATCCTTTCATGGGAAGCTGCTGCTCAGCGCTCACACCTGATCCCCATCAGCTCTGTTGATTAAGCTCTCCCTACTTAAGCTGAGGGAGAGCTTCCCTCTGAGCCGGATTGTTGTCCTCGTTTGGTTAAGCAAGCCCGAGCCACCTTTAAGTCTGAATCTGATTATCTGTACCTGAACCTAACCTGCTCTGTCCTCTCTGCCTCCCAGGAGGAACCCTGTGTGTTTCAATAAATATTGGACTTTAATCCTGCCTCTGTGTCCGTGAGTTCTGCATCTGGGCTAGTAACCTGCCACATCATGACAGAACAATCCGGCCAACAGACTAGCCCAGCAGACCCAACGGAGGTATTCCTGAGGATGTATGAGGAGGAACCGACAAACTCCACGGAACCACACTGGACGGTTTCGTTCCGTCGATGGCAGGAGATTCTGAGCCGTCTGGAGACCCATGAGCCCGCTCTGAGCCGTCTGGAGACCCCTGAGCCCGCTCTGAGCCGTCTGGAGACCCTTCGGTCCGCTCTGAGCCGTCTGGAGACCCCTGAGCCCGCCCTGAGCCGTTGAGAGACCCTTCGGTCCGCTCTGAGCCGTCTGGAGACCCCTGAGCCCGCTCTGAGCCGCCTGGAGACCCCTGAGCCCGCTCAGCGCCGTCCATGGACCTTTAAGCCCTCTTCATTCCGGTATGTGGACCCACAATCGATGGCCTCCTCTGCTCCTGATGCGGAGCCACAGTCGGTGGCCTCCTGTGTTCCTGTGGAGCCACAGTCGGTGGCCTCCTCTGTTTCGGATTCGGAGCCGCAATCGGCAGCCTCCTGTCTTCCTGTGGAGCCACAGTCGGTGGCCTCCTCTGTTCCTGATTCAGAGCCGCAGTGGGCGGTCCTGTCTGAGCATGATGCAGGGCTGCAGGAGCAGAGACGGCGTCCTCCTCGGAGCTTCGTGCAGAAGCGGTGGCGGCGTTTCCCTCGGTGCTTCCTGCTGAAGCGGAGGTGGCGTCCTCCTCCAAGGCCCCTGCAGCTTCTGAGACTCCGGTCCCGCGGTCGGCCTCCGGAGCATCTGCTTCAGCTCTGTTTCCACGGCCGGCCATCTAAGACTCTGCCCTGCTGCCGGTCCCACGGCCGGTCATCTGAGACTCTGCCTTATCTCCGGCCCCGCTGACGGCCACCTGGAACTCTGCCTTGCTGCCGGTCCAACGGCAGGCCACCTGAGACTTTCCCTGTCTTCACCCACCCTGGGGGGGTTGTTTTGAGTTCTGGACCCTGTTTCTGTGCCTGGCCCTCCTTGCCTGTTTCCCCCTCCGCTCACCCTGGGTGGGTTGTTTTTGTTTCTGGTTTTTTGTTTTTGGGCATCTGGTATCCAGAGGGCGATGTGGATCCTTCTCTGTGGGTTTCTGTTGGTATCCAGAGGCTTGCCACCAGAGGGCGCCGTGGATTCTTTCCTGGGAAGCTGCTGCTCAGCGCTCACACCTGATCCCCATCAGCTCTGTTGATTAAGCTCTCCCTACTTAAGCTGAGGGAGAGCTTCCCTCTGAGCCGGATTGTTGTCCTCGTTTGGTTAAGCAAGCCCGAGCCACCTGTAAGTCTGAATCTGATTATCTGTACCTGAACCTAACCTGCTCTGTCCTCTCTGCCCTGTGGAGGAACCCTGTGTGTTTCAATAAATATTGGACTTTAATCCTGCCTCTGTGTCCGTGAGTTCTGCATCTGGGCTAGTAACCTGCCACATCATGACACTCAGGAGGAATATGATAGTTACATGATACGATGTAAATAAACCAAACAATCCATATGACTGAATGCTATTATTGTCAGGGCTCCTGTCTGTGTGTTTGTTTTTGTGTTTGTCTCCCTTCCACCAACAGGAGGCGACTGGTTCTGGTCCGCCTCCTCACACACCTGCTGACGGTTACCTCATTAACGGGGTGCTCTTAAGCTGCTGAATGCCACTACCTCGACACCAGAGTGTTTGCCAGTTTGGAGTACTCTAGCCAAGCTGAGTTTTCTCTGAGTAAGACTGAGTTCTTGTCTCCCTGAGTTTTCACTTTGTTTTTGTCTTTGCCTCTCAGCAGGAAGTCATCCTGCAAACTGGACCTTTTCGGACCTCCACTCCCAGGAGGGATCAACTGAGTCTTAACTGAGCCAGGGATTTAAACAGGAGGTTTGGATCCAGTCTCTTTTTAGAGGACGTTGAAATTACTCTCTGAGCAAGGGAATCATCTTCACCGAGACCCGTTCAAGTACAGCAGAAAATCTGAGTGGCAATCAGCGTCTCCGTTCACCTACACCGTCCGATAGGTGTTCTGGGTATACCCTGTTCCGCCCTCCGCCGAATCAGACATATACTGGAAACCAACACACAGATTGGAGTCAAGGATTCTTCACTTCTCTGGAAACGTGAGTCAACAATCAGATCCTCTCCTTCAAGATCAACGAATCAAATTTCCCACTGAGCCTGAACTAACAGTCTGTCTTCCCCTCGCCTTCCAGTTGCGGCTGAGCAGAGTTCAGGGAAACTCTGCACCGAGCTTAACATCTTCCATAAAATCCGGCAAACTTTTCATCCGTGTCTCTCTGTTTGGTTTCACTGCATGTGGGTCCGAGCCTTAGATAAAATCATGACAATTAAGGAGCTAAACTGTTCCACGTTTTTCTTGGTGGCCCAATGTGGGTATTATATGTTTTCCACTTAGACTGGGTTTTACTTTAAATTGACTAAAGCATCTAGCACCTTTCTACTGATCACTCAAAATAAATTTAGACTATATCACTCATGTAGTCATGCTCACTATGGTTTATACTTGAATACACCAATTTATATAATAGTAGACAACTTGTGTTTGCCCAAGTGTTATTGATATGCTGGATTCAAGCCCACAACCTTCTGATTGCAAGATAGCTATTTTACAAACTCAGCCAAAACTGTTTGATCGGTTGTATTGGATTTTACTGGATGATTTGGAGAGAATCATCCATGCTTTTGTTTCTTCAAGATCTGTTTACCTGTCTGAGCCAGAAGGAGCTGGGTCGCCTACAAATTGTCCAGAATTGTCCTGCTGCAAGACTCCTGACCCGTACAAATAGGACAGCCCATGTTAATCCTCTCCTGAAGTCCCTACATTGGCTTCCTGTTGCCTCCAGGATAAATTTTAAAATCCTGGTCCTTACCTTCAGGGCCCTTCATGGACAGGTGTCTGGCTACATGACAGGTCTGATCCAGCCGTATACGTCGGTCCGTAGCGTAAGGTCTTCAGGTCAAAACCTGCTTATGGTTCCTCGGACCCGTTTTAAAATCCGAGGAGACCGGTCCTTTAAAGCGGTTGCACCCCGTCTCTGGAATGAACTCCCCCTGTCCCTGCGCTCGCTGGACTCGGTGGATATCTTTAAAAAGCAGCTAAAAACACACCTGTTTTCACTCGCCTTCCAAAGCACATAGCGTAGTTTTATTCCCTTATTTATTTTAGCTTTTATTGCATTTTATCTGTTTTTACTTGTGTTGTTTTTATGTTATCATGTGAAGCACTTTGTGACTTCGTCTGTGATAAGTGCTATACAAATAAAGTTTACTTACTTACTTACTTACTTTACACTGCACCGTGGATCTCCCTCAACTTGTGTGACACAAAGTCAGCATTAAATTAACTGCTTTTGACTCTCAGAAGGAGTGTGCTGCTGTAACACAAGGATAAAAACAGAACTGTATTTATACTGAGATTAATGTAGGAGGATTCTATTTACTAATTAGCCAGCATCTGGATTTTACTGAGTGGTGTTAGAATAAAGACGAATGAAATGGCAAATCTATCACTTGTCCAAAATCTTTGATTTCAATTAGGTGAAGTAAAACTAACTGTATAAGAAAGCCTGTTGAGTGAAAACTGTTTGTCTGCTGTAACACAGAAAACGAGAAAGCAGCTAAAGTTTGCATGAAGCTGATTTATTTAGTTATTCGGCTCAAATTATATTCATTAATAGATTTGGCCTTTTGTTCGAAACGTTGAATCTGAATTTATTACACACAAAAAAATTTTTTGTCTTTGAATAAAAAAAAAAAAGATTAAATGATAGATTCACCTTTGTGTATCTGATGTATACTATGCACAGAATGCTGCATGAGTCACTTGAACACACAGGTTGTAGTTATTAAACATACATGATGTGGCTTTTCACGCCACACGCAGCAAATCCTTTAACTCAGAGGAATTTGTTGCACAAAACAATGCTATCTAAGCAGTTCTGGTATAAGCCTGTTAGCTGTGAGTCAATGGTTTATTTTTCCTCTGACTAGGAAAGCAGTGTCCAGTCACCTGTGAATCTGGGACTGCATTAACACATACAGGCAATGGCTGTTATAATGCACGCCTGACCTGCACAGTCATATTTGGACCCTTTCATAGGTTAGGTGATTATTTTCTGCCTCATGTGGGCCCTGGAAATGACATCACACTGTTGCTTTAAAAAGACATAACGATAACCTTTGGTTGGTTATTTCTGTGTCTATTCATTTAAAATTCTAATGTTGCAGGATTTTTTTGGTGTCTTTGACATTTTATCTTTCTGCGGTAGCTGCTAAAAGACATGTTTTGGCAGCAAAAGCTTGCCTTTTGTAAAGGTACACTATGAAGAGAAGACCCATGTAAGACAAGAGATTCAGAGTTATGTAAATTGATTGTAACAGAACATAATCTAGTTGGATCTACATTTTATTACGTGGTCGCTCTGAAAAATAAAATATTGAATCTACTATATCTGCATAATGGGTAGATTAAGTATCTAATTTTTTTACGCTTATCTTAAACTTTCTTAAAGAATTAAAGAGGTTTCCTTCTTACTCAACTTCCTAATTTTACTGCGTCCATCTTCTTGAGTCTTGAAAAGTTGTTTTTTTTCTAAGCCAGTTTTGTTTCCTGTTCTACATGGTTTGCCTTTGACCTAAAGGATTTGCAAATACTAGGAAAATCCTGCACTTTTTATTTATTTATTTTTGCTTTTCCATCTCCCTGAGGCATGATGTCCAAGAACAGGGAAAATAAAAACCGAGGAGTCCCCTCTGAAGAAGAATTCTCCTTCTCCTCCTGAGGGATCCCAAGGCATTCTAAGACCAGAAGGGAAATCTCAACCCTCCAGCACGTTCTTGGTTTGCCTGGGGGTCTCCTCTCCCTGCAGGATGTACCTAAAAAACTCTATAAAATCTGAGCAGAAATTGTCCTAATCAGCACCCTAACCCTTTTTGATCTGCAAGAGCTGCAGTGCATATTCAAGCCATTTGTCTTAACTTACAGGATATGGTCAGACCCTGGGTTTTTGAAACTAACTTGCTGTATTGTGACAGGTGCAGATAACGTCTTTTATTTATTGTAAACGATATTTTCTTTTTCCATTATAGAGCACCGAACACAAAGCTGGGTTTTCTTTTCAGGTGAGCTTCAGGTGAGATTAACACCTTTTATCAATGCAAAAGGATGATGGATGGATTGATGATGGATGGATGATGGATGACGATGGATGGATGGATGGATGGATGATGGATGGATGGATGGATGGATGGATGGATGGATGGATGGATGATGGATGGATGGATAATGGATGGATGATGATGGATGGATGGATGATGATTGATGGATGATGATGGATGGATTGATGATGGATGGATGGATGGATTGATGATGGATGGATGATGGATGGATGGATGGATGATGGATGGATGATGATGGATGGATGGATGGATGATGGATGACGATGGATGGATGATGATGGATGGATTGATGATGGATGGATGATGGATGGATGGATGGATGATGATGGATGGATGGATGGATGGATGGATGATGATGGATGGATGGATGATGGATGGATGGATTGATGATGGATGGATGGATGATGGATGGATGGATTGATGATGGATGGATGGATGATGGATGGATGGATGGATTGATGATGGATGGATGGATTGATGATGGATGGATGGATGGATTGATGATGGATGGATGGATGATGGCTGGATGGTGGATGATGGATGGATTGATCATGGATGGATGATGGATGGATGGATGATGGCTGGATGGATGGATGGATGGATGGATGGTGGATGGTGGATGATGGATGGATTGATCATGGATGGATGATGGATGGATGGATGATGGCTGGATGGATGGATGGTGGATGGATGGATGGATGGATGGTGGATGATGGATGGATGGATGATGGCTGGATGGATGGATGGATGATGGCTGGATGGATGGATGGATGAATGATGGATGGATGGATGGTGGATGATGGATGGATTGATCATGGATGGATGATGGATGGATGGATGGATGGATGAATGATGGATGGATGGTGGATGATGGATGGATTGATCATGGATGGATGATGGATGGATGGATGGATGGATGATGGCTGGATGGATGGATGGATGAATGATGGATGGATGGATGGTGGATGATGGATGGATTGATCATGGATGGATGATGGCTGGATGGATGGATGGATGAATGATGGATGGATGGATGGTGGATGATGGATGGATTGATCATGGATGGATGATGGCTGGATGGATGGATGGATGATGGATGGATGGTGGATGATGGATGGATTGATCATGGATGGATGATGGATGGATGGATGGATGGAATGATGATGGATGGATGATGGATGGATGGATGATGGCTGGATGGATGGATGGATGGATGGATGGTGGATGGATTGATGATGGCTGGATGGATGGATGGTTGGTGGATGATGGATGGATTGATGATGGCTGGATGGATGGATGGATGGTTGGTGGATGATGGATGGATTGATCATGGATGGATGGATGGATGGATGGATGGATGGATGGATTGATGATGGATGGATGAATGATGGATGGATGGATGGATGGATGGATTGATGATGGATGGATGTATGGATGCACTGCAAAAACAATCCAGAAATAAGTAAAAAATGGCTTAAATTAAGTATATTTAGCCTTAATTTGAGCAGGTAAATAAGATGATTTGCCAATGGAATGAGTATTTTCACTCTTAAAATAAGAT
Source organism: Cyprinodon tularosa (assembly GCF_016077235.1). NCBI lineage: Eukaryota > Metazoa > Chordata > Actinopteri > Cyprinodontiformes > Cyprinodontidae > Cyprinodon > Cyprinodon tularosa. The sequence continues at coordinate 740,692 of NW_024039418.1, read as the reverse complement.
AGTTAGATAATATTTACTTGAAATAAGACGATAAAATAGTTTTTTCTTATTTTAAAAGGAAATTGTCTTGTTCCATTGGCAAAGTGTCTTACTTATCTCCTCAAATCAAGGAAAAACACACTTATTTTAAGAAAAAATAACTTATTGAGATTTATATTTTTTGCAGTGTGGATGATGATGGATGGATTGATGATGGATGATGATGGATGGATGGATGGATGGATGGATTGATGATGGATGGATGGATGGATGGATGGAGGATGGATGATGGATGGATTGATCATGGATGGATGGATGGATGGATGGATGGATGGATTGATGATGGATGGATGAATGATGCATGGATGGATGGATGGATGGATGGATTGATGATTGATGGATGGATGGATGGATGGATGGATGGATTGATGATGGATGGATGGATGGATGGATGGATGGATGGATGGATTGATGATTGATGGATGGATGGATGGATGGATGGATGGATGGATTGATGATGGATGGATGGATGGTTATGTTAAGAGAAAATACTTAGAGCCCTTTAACAATGCTTGATAGATATAGAATTACAATCTTCTTGCATTTCTATTTTTTCTATGCAGTGTTAGATGCAATGCTGTTCTTCCAACTAGTTTTTTTTGGCCGACTTAATAAATGCTCCTGTTGCACCCTTAAAAAGAACTAAAAAAACACATAGATTTTCCCTTTTGTGCAACTTTTTTCAACTAAATCCACGGTTCAAGCATACAGCATATATAGTTTTTTTCCTTCTTTTAACATACATACAGATCATGAACTTTCTTCTTCCCATCATGCATCGTGTCCTCTTAAAGGGGTACACTGTAAAAACGACAACTCAAAGTTGTTCACCTTACTAAGATTTTTGCATTCACTGACAATAAAATTGCCAGTTGGAACTTGAACTGTCTTTTGTGAGCCAGTTGAACTCACTTTCATAAGTTTCTGATGAAAAGTTAATCTTATTCTATAAATTAAGTTGAGTTTACTTAGAAGTTGTAGTTGACACCCAGTCCGAGCGAGGTCAACTTATCTGCGCATTGTTATTTCAAATTTGTCATGGCAACCGGCTGCTACAGGGTTTCCGTGGATTTTCCCAGGAGCTCCCTTCTAAAGTTTGGTTCAGCCATCTGGTAACTCTGCTGACGGTAACTTTCCCTGAGGACTCGTCCAAGAGAAGACTAAGGCCCCGTCCACACGAAGACGAACCCTGGCCTAAACGCACAAATTTTTCACCAAACCAGCCTCTCATCCACACGAAGCCGGCGTTTCGGGGGTCTGTAAACGATCTTTTTTTTATTCAGCCTTCAGAGTTTACACGCATGCGTCATAGCGTCGCCTCTAAACACGCATGCGCGACACAGTATCACAACAACAATGGCGCCGTTGCTGCTAATGCTACTCACCCTGCTGTCGGGCTTACAACAGAATCTTCTTCTTCTGGAATATCTCCAGGAAGAACAGAGCAATATCGACGACATAGTTCAGCACCTGAATTTGACTTAACCACGAAAATGGACCCGCAGGGCAACCATGTATAAATATTAGTGCGCATGCCCAACATTTCGTCGCTTATTTTTGCTTTGGCACCACAGCGCCAATTACAGGCCTGGCATACATTTTGCAGCGTTTTCATGCATTCGTGTGGACGCTCACATTTATTTTACGTCTCCGTCTTTACGACAAACGTTCTGGAAAATATTAGCGTTTCGTGTTCGTTTTGACTTCGTGTGGACGGGGCCTAAGGCACTAGTTTCCTGTCATCTCTGGCAATATTGCATTATTTGTAAGGTTTTAACAGGAGTTGGAAAGTAAAAAAATATATGCTGAAACCTGATTTGCTTTAAGCATAAGATTACTTGTTTACATTGTGAAATTGTAAACCTGTTTTTGCCAAAGTGGTTCAAATAAACATGCAAAATTTAACTAGTTTACTGTCAGGGCTGCTCAGTGGCGCAGTGGGTAGCACTGCTGCCTTACAGCAAGAAGGTTCTGGGTTCGATTCCTGGCCTGGGGTCTTTCTGCATGTAGTTTGCATGTTCGGCCTCCTCCCACAGTCCAAAAACATGACTGTTAGGTTGATTGGCTTCTCTAAATTGTTGAGTGTGTGTCTGGTGACCTGTCCAGGGTGTACCCTGCCCCACTTGGGACAAGCGTGTAAGAAAATGGATGGATGGTTTACTGTCAGTGGATGATTTAATGGGGGGGGATTTAAATTCAAAAATGTAAGTTATTACAGGGGATGGTAATCTGAATTTAAAATAATATTTTACAGATAATCTGAACTTAAAATAATACGTTTTTACAGACTTGAAAGTTCCAGTAACTTGAATTAAAAAAACTTCGTTGGCAGAACTTGAAAAACTTAGCTGACACAACTTAATAAGTGTAGTTCTACAAAACTTAAAAAATTAAGTTGATGCCTTCAACTCAAAAATTCTGTGCAGCCGGTTGCCTTGAAATTTTGAGTTGAACTGACTTTTTCGTTTTTACAGTGTATCATATTTGATACATACGGTTTCTGAAATGTTTTGCGTCTGACACCTTTTGCATAATTTAATGGTAAAAACTTTGCTCAAAATCCTATTGTACACAATCAGATACCTGATAACAGAGGGCAGAAGACTACGCAAAAAATAATCTTGACTTATCGCATAGTAATAAATGATTAATATCAAAAATGTATTTCTGTTTTTTCTTTTTACATATTTTGCTAAAAGACCAAATAAGGACTTCAAACCAAAAAAAAGTAATTTTCTGTTTTGTTTTATTCTTGGATCGGGCTTTAAAGGGTTAAAGTATTCATCACTGGCACAAATTCTGTACCAAATTTTGACCTAATTTCGGAACAAATTAGCTCCTTCCTCTTCAATAAAATGACCGAATGCAAATGAGTCTGTTTGTGTCAAAATGACATAAAAATAGAGTAAAAAGAAACCTTTGGTTTTGTGAAATAATCTTACAGGTCAAGACTTAAAGTCACTGCATCTGATTCTTAATACTGGTGACTGCAGCAAAGCTTTATTTGCTTTTGATGACAATCTGTGTGAAAGAGAGTTCTGCTGTCTTGTTGCCTATTTCCTGCCCAGGTAAAACTGACCCAATTTCACCATGTAATTATACCTCAATTACCTTACAATAGAGAGCCAAGACGTTAGAGCTACAAACCCATTACTGGTAGAAATGACATCTCAGAATGCCATCTTTGACTCTGCTATTTATTTCACTGTGAAGGTGGTGAGTTTTTAAGGGTTTTATTTCAGGTGCTGCGTGATTAAACAAGTTTCTTCTTTGGCTGAATTGTGAGCAAAAATTCTGAAGTTAGAGTAAAGCTTAATTTTTACCTTACCTTTACTGTTAATATTTTTTTCTTTAGAAATGTGTTCAAGTGGGACCCTAATATAGAAAACAGGAGCTTCAGTATAGAAAACACGATTCACATTGTTGTGCTCAGGAGTTTTGTCCATGTTGTCAGCTGTACTGCCTTCAGCCTCAATAAACCTATAATTAGATTTCATATTTCCACTTAAAGGAATAGTACACCCAAAACATGATTAGCCTTCATTTTCTACTCACCCCCATGCTGAACAACACTCTGGAGTACTTTTTTGATATCTCAAATGCATCTGGAGATCTGGGAGGCTTCTTGCTGTCTGCTGACATTCAAATAATGGAGGTCTATGGCGCCCGAGGCAGAAAGGTCCATAAAAGTCCACAAAAAACGTGTCAATATTCCTCCATACTGCTCGTCCAAAGTATTCCAAGTGTCCTGAGTGGGTAGCGTCCATAATTTACTCGAAACGAAGTCATTTAGAATGTTTTTAGAGCATAAACAGTAGTGTATAGGATTTCCTAAAAGCGCGCGCCTGCGAGTTCACGAGTCTACGGAAACTGCGGCAGATAAAGCCAGATGAAAGTGCGCATTCAACGTCTGCTCTGCCGATAATGCAAGCGTAGAAGAAGAAATGTGCTGTTTACCTGTGCAAAGAAAGAAACAATGAAAGAAAAATGTCTGAGGACTTCAGTGTTGAGGAAGAGCATGAGTTCTTTGCTGAGCTGAATGCGCACTTTCATCTGGTTTGGTCTGCCGCGGTTTCCGTAGACTCGTGAACGTGATTTTAGGAAATCCTATACACTACTGTTTATGCTCTAAAAACATTCTAAATGACTTCGTTTCGAGTAAATTCTGGACGCTACCCACTCAGGACACTTGGAATACATTGGACGAGCAGTATGGAGGAATATTGAGACGTTTTTTGTGGACTTTTATGGACCTTTCTGCCTCGGGCGCCATAGACCTCCATTATTTGAATGTCAGCAGACAGCAAGAAGCCTCCCAGATCTCCAGATGCATTTGAGATATCAAAAAAGTACTCCAGAGTGTTGTTCAGCAAGGGGGTGAGTAGAAAATGAAGGCTAATCATGTTTTGGGTGTACTATTCCTTTAAGCCATTGTAAAAAATAATAACTGGCAGTTAGTGTGTCCGGATTTCAGCCTTGCCAAATGTGTAATTAAAGAGATAAGACTGACGTGTCATGAAGATGCAAGGTTGGAAGGGAATCGGCAGAAGCTTTTTATTTTTTATTTTTAACAGTGTCCTGTCTGGAGATGTGGCAATAATAATAATTGTCTTGATGCCAAAAAGAAAGCCCAAGAGATTTTGCTTTCACAAGTGGAGCAGTACAGCTATCGCTATAGTGGTTCACTTGATTTATGCATATAAATAGCTTTATTATGATTATGCAGGGAGTATTATAGATTTCATGGACGCTGCAAATGAAGTAGAACAGGAAAGGAAAATCTTCATGGCAGCAACCTCTTCAATCTGCTTCATCACCTGCAAAGAGATTAATAAGTATAAATGGTATTATTTAATCTGAAATGTATACTGTGGTAGCAGAAGATAAGAATATGGGCTTTTTGTATGGAAGTAAATCTCTTAGTACCTGGAGCCAAGCAACACCCTCCCCTGATTTTCCTTATATATACAGGTGCTGGTCATAAAATTAGAATATCATGAAAAAGTAGATTGATTTCAGTAATTCCATTTAAAAAGTGAAACTTGTATATTATATTCATACATTACATACAAACTCATATATTTCAGATGTTTATTTTGTTTAATTTTGATGATTACAAATGACAACAAATGAAAATCTCAAATTCATCATATCAGAAAATTAGAATATTACTGAAGACCAATAAAAACAAAGGATTTATAGAAATGTTGGCCAACTGAAAAGTATGAACATGAAAAGTATGAGCATGTACAGCACTCAGTATTTAGTTGGGCCTCCTTTGGCCTGTATTACTGCAGCAATGCGGCGTGGCATGGAGTCGATCAGTCTGTGGCACTGCTCAGGTGTTATGATAGCCCAGGTTGCTCTAATAGTGGCTTTTAGCTCTTCTGAATTGTTGGGTCTGGTGTATTGCATCTTCTTCTTCACAATACCCCATAGATTTTCTATGGGGTTAAGGTCAGGAGAGTTTGCTGGCCAATTAAGAACAGGGATACCATGGTCCTTCAACCAGGTACTGGTAGCTTTGGCACTGTGTGCAGGTGCCAAGTCCTGTTGGAAAATGAAATCTGCATCTCCAAAAAGTTGGTCAGCTGCAGGAAGCATGAAGTGCTCTAAAACTTCCTGGTATGTGGCTGCGTTGACCCTGGACCTCAGAAAACACAATGGACCAACACCAGCAGATGACATGGCACCCCAAACCATCACTGACTGTGGAAACTTTACACTGGACTTCAAGCAACGTGGATGAAGTGCCTCTCTTCTTTTCCTCCAGACTCTGGGACCTTGATTTCCAAAGGAAATGCAAAATTTACTTTCATCAGAGAACATGACTTTGGACCACTCACCAGCAGTCCAGTCCTGTTTCTCTTTAGCCCAGGCAAGACGCTTCTGACGCTGTCTGTGGTTCAAGAGTGGCTTGACACAAGGAATGCGACAGCAGAAACCCATGTCTTTCATACGTCTGTGTGTGGTGGTTCTTGAAGCACTCACTCCAGCTGCAGTCCACTCTTTGTGAATCTCCCCCACATTTTTGAAGGGGTTTTGTTTCACAATCCTCTCCAGGGTGCGGTTATCTCTCTTGCTTGTACACTTTTTTCGACCACATCTTTTCCTTCCCTTCACCTCTCTATTAATGTGCTTGGACACTGAGCTCTGTGAACAGCCAGCCTCTTTAGCGATGACCTTTTGTGTCTTGCCCTCCTTGTGCAAGGTGTCGATGGTCGTCTTTTGGACAACTGTCAAGTCAGCAGTCTTCCCCATGATTGTGTAGCCTATAGAACTAGACTGAAAGACCATTTAAAGGCTTTTGCAGGTGGTTTGAGTTAATTAGCTGATTAGAGTGTGGCACCAGGGGCCATCAATTTTGAACCTTTTCACAATATTCTAATTTTCTGATATGATGAATTTGAGATTTTCATTTGTTGTCATTTGTAATCATCAAAATTAAACAAAATAAACATCTGAAATATATGAGTTTGTATGTAATGTATGAATATAATATACAAGTTTCACTTTTTAAATGGAATTACTGAAATCAATCTACTTTTTCATGATATTCTAATTTTATGACCAGCACCTGTATATATATATATATATATATATATATATATATATATATATATATATATATATATATATATATATATATATATATATATATATATATATATATATATATATATATATATTCTTCTCTTCTTTTGTTAACCATGAGCCCTTCTCTAGCATTCAAGGAAATTACATATTAATAAAGCAATTATAATTTAAGTATTTTGTAAGTGAAATTACATGACAACACCCCATAGTCACCTTGTTACCTTTGGTAAAAATTGTAGCACATTTTTTTCTCAACAAAAGGATAAATTACTTACATCTAATATACTTAAACACACTTGCCAGACGACAACTTTTTCGCTTCTACCTCACCTCAAAGGAGAGGTTTGAGCAGATATGGGCAGTACCAAACAGCAAGGGATCCTGGTCTGTTCCTGTTTGGCTGACTCCATCCTGGAGAGAAATGTCAGCTGTGCTGCTGCCATCAACACCTTTGTTTATAGGTGTTCAAGATTGGCCTGTTTTTCAGTTTAGTCCTGTTTCTCTGACTGTGACTGGCTAGATGTACTCTCTGACTTGGGAGCTGCCTCGGAGCTCCTCTGCCTGGCTGTGTGTTTCCTGGACCGGACCGCCTTTTACAGCTGCGTTTTGTATCTCTGCTTCTGTCTCCTTGAACCCCAGTCGGCCTCAGCAGATGGCCGCTCACACTGAGCCTGGTTCTGATGGAGGTTTATTTCTTGTTAAAAGGGAATTTTTCCTCTCCACTGTCGCTACAAGCATGCTTAGTTTGAGGGATTGCTTTCAAGTCAATGATTTGATGCAATCACTTGGTTTTCCTTAGGTAGAAAACTTTGAATCAATTTGACTGTATGATCTGGTTTAACTGTAAATGTGTTGTGAATTGGCGCTATAGAAATAAACTGAATAGAATTTTCTTGTGTGCATGTTCATCCATTCCCAGTTTCCAGTCCTTCTCAAACAACCTCCTCATGCTGTCTCTCCTTACAGAGTTCCCTGGCCCACCCCCTTACAGTCTTCCACTGAATCTTCATCAAACTATTCCTTTATTATTATTAAACCCTTTTGCTCCTTCACTAATGTGGGCCAGAAAAACAGACAGAAAGATGACACCATGTAAAATGTTTTACCACTGGTCGTGTAGTTTTTATGGTAAATATACACATTTATTTACAAAGAAATCAAGCAAAAATATTAAATAAAACACAAAAATAACAAATAAAATGCAGGACACTGTGAATACGCTAAAATAAATGTATATGCAACTAGAGTAAACTATAGGTGAATACATTTGAAAAGTTATATAATGAAACTGATCCCCTTTAAGCATGCAACACAATTTAAAACCTTTTTTTGGATGGTTTATATATGTTACAGAAGATTGTAAACTACCCCTAGCATTTTCTTTGTACTTGCATCGGTTGCTAGGACATTTGTGTTCTACTCCAACAGCTGCACCGTCCCTATCTAATTTACTAGCAGTCTGATTACTTTCAGTGGGGAAAGGCAGTGGCTTCATTTGTTATTAAGGAGCAGTAATTGGTGCACAGTTTGGTTTAGTCCATGCAAAGGTTACCATCACAAACAAAAGATTCACAAAGGTCAAGAGAGAAGCAGAAACATATATCAACAATAACGGAAAGGAAGTAAATTACCTCCCTAAGCAGCAAGGCTGGAGTGAGTAAAACACTAATTAATCTTTTGTATGTAGTTGGGTGCAACAGAGGCGGCAGCCTGCTGCTAAGAGTTTTATTAAGAAAAAATATATATATTTTAACATAATTTTTTAACAGAATTCAAAACCTTTTTTTTTAAATTATGATTTATTTTATTTTATTATGGGAAAAGGTTAACTAAACCAACCTGGCCTTATCTGGAAATAATAAAAAATAATAATTCCCCCCTAATTAGTCGATGAACTTAGCCTTACGTAGTCCGACTCAATTCTAGTCAGAATGTGAGTCTGATGCTGCTCCATAGAGCTGTGATTATGGGGCGTGTTTCGAACGAAAAAAATGCCTCTGCACTCAATTGGATAGACCTACAACCAATAAGAGCAACGGAGTGCGTGACGTATGTTAAGCGACGCATAGTTGTTGTCAACATAAATCAAAGCGTGCAGTTGCACGCCTAGAATAAGAAGATGAGCCTTGATCGCGTTTCTCTGTTGCTCTTTTAAAATTAATTTGCTGTCGATATCTTCTAGAAAAGACCTAATAGCAGAATCTACTCACCTCAGCTCTCCAGCGGCAGCCATTGTTGTTGTCGCCCCAGCGCGCTTTGGTCACGTGGTTGATTACGTTACTGTTGATCATCTGTCCATCATCGTATAAAGCCCGCCCTGACGATTTGATTGGATCGCCAGAGAGTGGGCGATCATACTCGCGCAACTATGGAGCAATGCAAGACCGAACTTCCCGACCTCAAACGTTGTGGGCGGGACTAAGTTCGGAATGGCACCCAGGCTATGATGAACTAACTGTTTTTTTCGGGGTTTTAAGATTAAATTGATTATAGGACAGAGACCCTCAGGAAAACTAACATTACACCTACACTGCAAAAAATGGAAATCTAAGTAAGTAATTTTTTCTTAAAATAAGTTAATTTTTTCTCGAATTGAGGAAAAAAGTGAGACACTTTGCCAATGAAACAAGACAATTTACATTTAAAATAAGAAAAAACTATGTCTTATTTCAAGTTCATATTATCTAATTATCTTATTTTAAGAGTAAAGATACTAATTTCATTGGCAAATCATCTTATTTACCAACTCAAATTAAGGGTAAATACACTTATTTCTAGATCGTTTTTGCAGTGTAAGGTCAGTTAGGAATGTTCATCTGCTGTTTTTGGAGCTTTTGGCTGCCTTCGAGACCTGCGTTGCTTCTTAAAAGTAACGGAATACTCTGTGTTTTGACTGAAAACAAAATGTTCAGCAGAAAAGAGAGTAATTCATTTTATTCCCATAGGTTACATTTGTTATGTGATTTATTTGTGATTTATTTTTGTGTAATTTGTGTGGTCATAAAAGTTCTCTATTTAATTTCTTGTTTCGGCTGTTTTGGTTGTAAATCGCAGACTCTGGTTTGGCTAGTAAAACTAAATCTAAAAAAAAAAAAGGGTTAAATACAATTAATATTTAATACAATTCGATCAAATCATACAGAGATATGAGAGGTGAAAAAGTAATCCATGTAAGGAAAACAACTATTACATCACTGGTTTGCAGGGGTCCGTTTCAAAAACCATGTTTACTGAAACTTTTTCTAAAACTGAAAAAATTGTTTACTCAACCTCTGCTTCTGTTGCAGTAGTAACATTCTCCCCAGAGTTAACCTGGTCAGGAGTAGATTTTGTTCAGTGAACTCAGTGTCCTATGTCTCCGCTCTCCTGCCTATGATGTAGCTTTATTTCCTGATTTAGTCAGGAGATTTTTTTTCTTAAGTTTGTACATACTTTAAAATAAAAAGGTATGTTAGAGACATTAGGTAAAAAAAAAAATGCTTACAGTTGTTTTAATCAAAGCAACTGTAAAATTTAAGATCAGAATCCACTCCGACACAGAGATTGGTAATAAAGAACTTGATTTACTGGGTTAGATAACTTAGGTAAATAAGGGGAGCAACAGATGTGCTGCTGACGTCATACACCGCTTTGTTTAAAAAAAAATATAAATATATAAAATATAACCACAGATGTCTGGGGGACAGTGATTCGCCTATATGTTATGAATGCTGGCATACCATAAATGATAAATTATGAAGAGTTTAGTTTGTGCCTCAAATGGGTGAGTAGAACATAATGTAATGACGTAAAATCAAGGGCCAAATGTAAAAAAAAAAAACTGCATTTCCCTTTAAAAATGGAAATAAACACCACACTTCCTCATTATTGAGCCAAGGGGAAGTAGATGTCATGTTCTTTTAAAGGGATCTGACCCACATGCAGGAAACCACTCAGAGAACCAGAGTAAAAGTTTAACAGGTTTATTGAAAACACACGATGCGTTGGATCCAGGGTAACTCAGAGAGCTGGTGAACCGGAACTGGAAGTGAGAAGGGAAGTTCAGAGTTAAGTTCAGGTTCCGTCGGGAAACTTGAACGACGACTTGCAAAAACATAGATTGAAGCCGGACTCACGTTTCCCAAAAGGTGTTCTTCCCTGAATCCAGTCGGTGTGGGTTATTCCAGGACTTGGTTGACTGGTTGGAGGGCGGACAGGTTTTACTTTGGTTAGGTCGGTTCCCTGAGGAGCAATGGAGCGGACTGACACTTAGATTTCCAGGAGAACTTGAACGATATGTGTGGAGATTTATCCCCTGCTCAGTGTGAAGCTCAAACAATCCTTTCAGGGGAAGAAGGCCCAAACAACCAGTTTGCAGGATGACTTCCTGCTGAAAGACAAAGACAAAAATCAGGGTTAGAACTCAGAGAGACAAAGACTCAGTTAGACTCAGCTAAACTCAGCTTGGCTAGAGTACCCAAAACTGGCAAACACTCTGGCGTCGAGTTAGTGGCAGTCCACCGCTTAAGAGTCCTCAGATAATGAGCCAACCAGCCGCAGGTGTGTGGAAGGGCCAATGAGAACAGGGCGCCAACCTGTTGGTGGAGGGGGAAAACACAAACAAAAACACAACCCTCACAGAACTGGATTCCTAACAGTAGAAAAAAAAGCAAAAAAAAAAAGGAGGGAGCATAGAGCGACTGAGAAACATAAGTTTCGGTTTTCTTAAGCAATCCATTGATGTATCCCTGATGCGAACCCGCTGTTCCAACCAAGTAAGTAAATGTTTTTGGTCTATTGTATCAATAGCAAACCCCCAAAACAAACAAACTAAAAAATAAAAACTATGGTCTATGCAGGGGCAATTCCAGTTCCTGAGGGATGGTATCCTGCAACTTTTAGATGTGCCTTTGGTTCAACACACCTGAAAGTAATTAGAAGATTGAGAAGACTCTGGGCAAACTAACTGCATACTAAGGAGGTAACAGTCAGTTGATCCAAGTGGGTTGGACCAAGTATGGATCTAAAGGTTGCAATATACTGGCTCCCAGGAACTGGAATTGCCCACCCCTGGTCTACAGACTATGGATCCTGGTGTGTCTAATGCCACATTTCAGCAGTGTTGGGCACGTTACTTTGAAAAAGTAATTAGTTATAGTTACTAGTTACTTCTCCCAAAAAGTTATTGAGTTAGTATTTGAGTTACTCCACAATAAAAGTAACTAGTTAGTAGTAAAAGTAACTATTGCATTACTTTTGCGAGTGTATGAAATTAATAACTGGGGATGTCTAATTCTGAAATCCTGTGTTTGGGTTGTTATAGATACTGCAACATGTAGCTATATCTATCTATCTATTCCTTCCTTCCATCCATCCATCCATCCATCCATATTTCTCTCTTTCTCCATATTGGCTAATGATTGCTCACACTCTTCGTAGTTCCCCTGTGGTGCAAGCACAGGGCGGCTGTTACGCGCCTTTAGCGATCATGCGCGTTTCCTGTTGCTTGCGCGGTGAATCATGCCGCCGCGCTGTGCGGAGCTGCAGGGGAAACCGTATCTGATGGGGAAACGCAGCCCAACGTAACACCAGTATTTCCATCTGGAAAACGTTGTTTTGCTGCTGGAGTCCTCCTCACTCTCCATCCTCCCCTCTCTCATGATGCGCGCACGAGTCCTATCATGAAAAAAGGTTAATTGTGCGACCTGAGTAACTTGCAGTAACGGGTAGTCGGCAATTATAACTGCGTTATAGTTACAGTAAGAGTAATCATTTTGATTACTAAAAAAGGTAGCGGCGTCAGTAACGCCGTTACTTTCAACGCCGTTACTCCCATCACTGCATTTCAGACTATGAATCTGCATATTACCAGTGTCAGCTTCTCAGTGGGTGTGTCGCTCAGCTGTGAAAATCAGTTAGAAATGCAGACACATAGGTGTTGATAAATGTACTCTAACTCTGACACCCTCACCTCCAATGCCATAAAAATATTAAACTTAATGCACATGTTATTATTGCTTAAGGAGGCAGAAGAATAATTGAAAATCTGACACAGAGAGCAATAGAGAGGAGAGATTTAGACAGTTGGAAAAGAATCACAGGATTCAGAGAAAGAAGCCATAGTTAGAACCAAGTTAGGTATCCCTATCCACCAGAAATAAAAACCTTATGAATGAGAAAATGTGCAGCATTCTAAAAGTTCAGTGAAGTAAAATGTGTTTAAAAGTGCTTTTATACAATTAAAGTAACTTAAAAATATATCAACCTTAAACCAAGAGAGCCTGGGCAGCACCACTGAATTGGGTCTACAACAACCAAAAACAGGAAGTGGGACGATAGATATGCTCCTGCCATTATAACTTTCATTTGCAATTTATATCCTCTGCCTTTCTGCTCATTTATCCTTCCATACTTCTACTTTTTTGACATTAGTATCAAAAATACAATACTAATGTCACATTGTTTCGTGTTTACACCTGGTAATCTCAGGAACAGTCTGAAAACAGCTTCCTTAGAGAGTTGTCCCATCACTGGAAAGGATCCTCAGTGGGCCGGCACTGATAAATTTCACACATTTCCTCTGTGATATGAAGGAGACATGAAGAGGAGGCCACTTTATCACCGGGAAAGGCTCTCACCACTCCGCCTTCAGCACTTCTCACCTTACTAAGGAAGAGGAAATGGCACTAATAATGTTTTTGGGCATGTTTGGTTTTGGGAAAATGGCTTCATCAATCAGTTTCAGAGCAGATGTTGGGATAGGGGTTTGCGGATGTCTTTTTAAAACAGAAAATGTAACATTGAAGGAATCCAACTCTTGTTTTTATTATAATTTTTTCAAAAAAGTCATTTAACATCTGCTCATTTTTTGTTTATTCACCAACATAAAACAGTATTTCTGTCTTTATATTAACATGATCATAAAATAAATATTTTAGTATCATTACATTTTTGTAGGGTAGGTCACATTCTGGATGACATATCTCTATCAAAACAGTCATTTTATAACATCACGTGCAGATTTTAGCTCTTTATTTTTGACTCAAATTGTCTGATAATTTTCTCCTTTTCTCATAAGAATTTGTCAACTTGCCATGGTGTGATTGCGCTCATTATGTGACTTTGTTATTGTGTAAAAACTCCAGGAGTTAAAATCTTTGTCAGGAGTTTTGTTTCTCATTACCCAGAAGGCTTTGGCACTCCACTTTTTTTTTTTCTGCAGCAAGTCCCCAGGTTATCCCAGCGTTATCTCTTTATTGCCTTCCCATCTCTCCCCAACTAAAAGACACCGCTGGCATTGATTAAGGTGCAGTAAGAACCTGCTTATGTGTTTAAATTATCTGGGCTCCGATGCTCTAGGCAAGCCTTTGCAGCAGTGCCCTGGGACCGCATTATTCCTGTGATGGAAATTCTTTGAGGATCCCAGCTTTGCATCCTATTTAGTTGCATAGCCCCAAGACATGCCACAGGGTTTGAAGGCCATTATGAATCCATTGATTAATTCTTAAGCTCTGATAGATTGGGTAATGTTAAGAAGTAGTTTGTGAAAACATTTGGTATTGTGCCACCTTACAAGCTCTAATTGTAGTACAGCCACTGCTGTCTTTGATAAGAGTCGTAAACAATAACGGACCACAAGTTTCATTTTAAACAGCCCTTGTCAGAGTAGGAACATAACCTCCCCGATGGCATTTTACATTTCTTTGGCTGAGAATTTGCTGCAGAGGGACAGATTTGTCTGTGTCAGGGTTTTATTCTCTTTTCTCCTGAGAGTTAGGGTATTTGTTATATGGAGTTTAGCAGAGCTCTTGGTTATGGTTTATTTCATTTCTCTATGCACTCTGAACTTTGGGCACTATTGATTGTGTGAAAATACTAATATTGATCTCTTATATAGCTGAATCCTGGCTGAAGAAATTTTTACGGTTGCTTTGGGAAAAAATCCATGTCTGACAAGATCAAGGGATACATGCTTAAAACACAATTTATTTGGTTCTCTGTCTAAAAATTGTCTGTGTACTTTGCTAGGAGGTCAGTCTTTCATAAAGACGAGAGCAAATTGAGAAAAAAACTTTTTCATTGTTAAAGCTCAAAAAAGCTTTGAAGGTACCGTAATAAAAAGGACTATTGTGTTTAAAAGGAAATAAGAAAATACAGAAGCAAAAATTATTAAATGTTTGGTCTGTAGTAAAGGAAAATCAATTTATATTCTGTCAGGATGCTGGTGTTTTTCTGTTATTTTGTCTTTGTGTTCTTTTTTCCCCTCCTTTTGGAGCAGGGTTAGGCAATGCCAGACCTCCACTGCCACTGTCCTGAAGCTTTTACCTGCTCCTACACACCTGACACAAAAGGCCAAATGACCTCTTTGGCATGTTGGTGAGTTTAGCAGAGGCCTGGTGTTATGTGCGTCGGGCACATTAATTATTTTTGTTTCTTTTTTCTTTTCCCTTTTAGTGTTTTATAGACCTTAGTTGAGTCACTTAGATTTTGGAGTTGATAATTATTTCTTTTTTCTATTGTAAATGATTCGATTACGTTAATTTGCGTGATATTGGTCCACCTATAAGTAGGCTGGGTTTCCACCTGTTAGTCTCTCTCTCTCTCCCTCCCTTCGAACCTTCTGATCGACGCACCGTGACCGTCAGGGAGCGTCCAGACGCGATGCGCACGTCTCCCGTCTTTGTAGGCCGCCGCTGACCTCTCCAGCCTGCCATGTGTTATTGTTGTTCGTTAGCCTTTGTTTTTTGCTGATTTTTTGTAACTTTGACCTGGTGGGACCGGTTGTCCTGTTTTCGTTCTTTTTTTTTTTTTTTTTTTTAAGGTTTTAACCGTTAACAGGCCCTGTATAGGGTTGGTCCTCTGCTGTAACGTTTTGTTGCTTTGGATCGGCTCACCAGGTCCAACTTTCTGTTCATACTTTGTTTTTTTCTCTTAGAGTTTTTTTTTTTTGGACACGGGCAACTGGGGAAAAATCTGACTCTCTTTTTTTGTCTCTTTGCAGAAAAACAAAACAAAACAACTGATCTAAAAAGAAGTTCCAGAGATTAAGAATAAAATAATTCTTTGCACCTCATGTTTGTCTCGTGTCCTCAAATATGTTGTGGCCTGGGTGGTCGTAACACCTGGCCATTAACTTTTCAGTTGTTTTAGATGTGTTGAAGAAGGGATGCTCGCAAAAGCTGTAGGTCAGTGGCACTTAGGGACTAACGTTGCCTACCCCTGTACTGGAGGTGTCTTTAGGTGGAACTGCATCAGTGCTGATAGCTCACCGGGGTGTAATTCCATCCTGCGTCTACTTCTTAAGGAGAACTATTGTTTACCTGTTGTTCCCGCATACTTGGTAATCAAGTCCTCCTTGTGCTCCTGTCTCAAGACTTGACTTTTTTTTTATATATATACTGTGAAAGCTTTGATTAATCAACCTACCTCTTTCCCTTGTGTTCTGCCAGGTTGATGACTTTAAGTGATGGTGAAAAGATACCTCATGAGGCAGAGACCTTAAACCACTTAAGGCAATTGCTTCACCAAGAGGGTTAATTTCTCAGAGCTTCATGAGCACATAAAACCATCTATTGGCAGAGTCTACAATAATGGTCAACAGTCTGATGTATATCCAATTTTTCTTTTTATATTTTAAGGTCCTTGGAAATTATCTTCAATAAACAAAAACTTTTAATTAGTCTTATGATTATATCACATTTTCATGATAAAATATATTTAAACATCTTCTACATGTAGAAGATGGAAAATATGATCTTATACAGCAGGGTGTGTATATCTTTCTGTCCCCTTAATGAGGTAGAATTGGCTTAAGCAGACAAACAGGGAAAGTGTTTTTCAAACTTCATGGAAGGACCTGGTATATTTGTTCAACTTGGAAAATAATTTACAAAACTAGATTATATTAAGAAATGCTCATTTTCAACATTTTTTTTTTTTTTTTTACAGTAATCAGGTATTTGAAAACACACGTTCATTACGTCTCAAAATAAAATCGAATGTTCCAACATAGATACAATCTTCCTCTTCCCAGGTTCCATTGTCTATCCTCTCCTCAATCTCTCCTTCTTTCACTACTCTCAACTACCCGAGCATTATCCAAAACTTAAACTGACAGCAGCTCTCCAATAAACTGAATACTTAACCTGCACTGTTAAGACTTTCTTACACTCTCCAAAAAAGGGATACAGTAGGAGGACATTTCTGTCCCTTGAGGTACAGTTTGGACGTATGTACCACTATAGGGTTTATAATTGGACTTGGCACATCCTTGTATTTTTTGGGGGTCTGAAAGGTACATATTTGCTTTTTTTTTTTTTTTTAAATGGTACATACATATACTCCATCAATCCATACATCCATTTTCTGTCAGGTTTATCCCAAGCGGGGTCGTCAGCGATGCTGGTGCCGATCTTTATTAATAATTTTAGGGTACACTTTCAGAAGATGGACAACAAGGAAAGAAAAATGATAAGACAGTAATTAGAAGGCAACTGATTCAATGTAATTTTTGAATAAATGGCTACGGACGAGTATATTTAAAGGACAAATCCGGCCTTATTCGGAATTCAAACTTTGGTAAATACTTTAAATATAAATTTATTACATACTGTTAAATTAATGATAAGTGTTTTAATTAACAGTAATTTTCTTTTGAATGTGCTTTCCTGGAAACATCCATGTTTGTCAAAGAATCCTGAGGTTCTAAGTTTGAGCCCCACTCTTGACTGTCACAGTCTGAGCAAAGACTCTTGACCCAACACCACTCCCTAGGCGCTGCACAATGGCAGTCCACTGCCAGGGAATGTGTTAAATCCAGAGGGGATGGGTTAAATGCAGAGTTCAATGACAATAAAACGCTGTGGGGGGAACTAATACTAAAACTGAGAACAAATTTCCTGTCTCTGAATCATCCTGGAAAACCAAACCATTTTTCTGTCAGAAATCCAGTTTGTGTTGTCTGTTTTTGTGTTTCTTTTTCTCCTCCACCAGGTGGTGCCCCGTCCTCATTGGGCCTCCCTGCACACATGCAGGTCGTTGCCTCATTACCTAAAGGACTCTTGAGCTGCTGACTGCCACTACCTCTTCACAAGAGTGTTTGCCAATTTGGGGTACTCTATCCATGCTTAGCTTAGCAGAGTCTAACCAGAGTTTTTGTTTTGCCAGTTTTGAGTTCTCTAGCCAGGCTGAGGTTTTCTGAGTCAAACTGAGTTTTTGTCTACCTGAGTTTTTAACCTTGCTGTTTTTGTCTTTGCCTCTCGACAGGAACTCATCCTGCAAACTGGATGTTTCGGACCTTCTCCCCCCTGGAAGGATTCTCTGAGCACCAAACTGAGCTGAGGATTCAAGTTTGTGGTTTGGATAAACTTTTCCCCTCAAGGATTGTTTGAGGATTCTCACTGAGCAGGGGATTCATCTCCACTATAACCCGTTCAAGTACCGCAGGAAAACCAAGCGGCAGTCAGCTTCTCCGTTCACCAAGGAACAACCGCAATCTGGGTAAACCCTGTCCGCCCTCCAACAAACAAGACATTCACTGGAACAACCCACACCGATTGGATTCAATAAGAGACACCTTTTTCTGGAAACGTGAGTCTGTAACCTAATTCCTCTTCTTCAAGTCAAAGACACTAATTTCCCACTGAGCCTGAACGAACCGCAGTATCTTCCCCTTCACTTTCCAGTTCCGGTTCGACAGTGTTCAGAGCAGCGCTGGATTCATCTCTTCCACTCTCAATAAAAACCTGTTAAACTTTTCCCTGGTCTCTCTGTCTGGTCTCCTGCATGTGGGTCACAGCTCTAGATAAAATCATGACATTTTCTCTGTAATTCATCACATCCACTGTTTTCTCTTGCAGGGCCACTGCTCAGTTCTATCTGTCCACTCTCCAATAATCAAAACAGTCACCAGGTCTTACCAGTCTCTGGATTCCGCCCAGTATGGAAGCAAGTCTTTAGTTACTGCAACCAGCCTCTGATGCAAAAGCACCAACATCTGGCTTCTCTTCCAAAGCTAAATTTGAACTTTAAAAGTAAGTCTTCCCACTCATTTCATAGTACTCTGTCTGTTGCCTGCTCAAAACTGTCATCCCCTTCTCAAATTAATAAAAGCTGAGCTCTCTAAGTCCAGTTATTCCTTTTTTGTCATCCTTCTCCCCTTTAAGGAAAAAAAAGAAAGAACTTACTGATTACTCTGGTCTTGTTTGTGTTATTGCATGGGGGATGAATACATACCAAACAATATATCTGATTTCTTTAAGTTTGAAGCTTTCATGGAACCTTTTGTCTCAAAAACAAATATGTTGTATACAAAAATGTAACAGCTGTATTATAATGCAATGTATTGGTGCAACAATATCCAAATACAGGTGCTGGTCATAAAATTAGAATATCATGAAAAAGTAGATTGATTTCAGTAATTCCATTTAAAAAGTGAAACTTGTATATTATATTCATACATTACATACAAACTCATATATTTCAGATGTTTATTTTGTTTAATTTTGATGATTACAAATGACAACAAATGAAAATCTCAAATTCATCATATCAGAAAATTAGAATATTGTGAAAAGGTTCAAAATTGATGGCCCCTGGTGCCACACTCTAATCAGCTAATTAACTCAAACCACCTGCAAAAGCCTTTAAATGGTCTTTCAGTCTAGTTCTATAGGCTACACAATCATGGGGAAGACTGCTGACTTGA
This sequence comes from Cyprinodon tularosa, assembly GCF_016077235.1. Lineage (NCBI taxonomy): Eukaryota > Metazoa > Chordata > Actinopteri > Cyprinodontiformes > Cyprinodontidae > Cyprinodon > Cyprinodon tularosa. The sequence goes on along the minus strand of NW_024039418.1, from coordinate 721,371 downwards.
CAGTTGTCCAAAAGACGACCATCGACACCTTGCACAAGGAGGGCAAGACACAAAAGGTCATCGCTAAAGAGGCTGGCTGTTCACAGAGCTCAGTGTCCAAGCACATTAATAGAGAGGCGAAGGGAAGGAAAAGATGTGGTCGAAAAAAGTGTACAAGCAAGAGAGATAACCGCACCCTGGAGAGGATTGTGAAACAAAACCCATTCAAAAATGTGGGGGAGATTCACAAAGAGTGGACTGCAGCTGGAGTGAGTGCTTCAAGAACCACCACACACAGACGTATGAAAGACATGGGTTTCTGCTGTCGCATTCCTTGTGTCAAGCCACTCTTGAACCACAGACAGCGTCAGAAGCGTCTTGCCTGGGCTAAAGAGAAACAGGACTGGACTGCTGGTGAGTGGTCCAAAGTCATGTTCTCTGATGAAAGTAAATTTTGCATTTCCTTTGGAAATCAAGGTCCCAGAGTCTGGAGGAAAAGAAGAGAGGCACTTCATCCACGTTGCTTGAAGTCCAGTGTAAAGTTTCCACAGTCAGTGATGGTTTGGGGTGCCATGTCATCTGCTGGTGTTGGTCCATTGTGTTTTCTGAGGTCCAGGGTCAACGCAGCCACATACCAGGAAGTTTTAGAGCACTTCATGCTTCCTGCAGCTGACCAACTTTTTGGAGATGCAGATTTCATTTTCCAACAGGACTTGGCACCTGCACACAGTGCCAAAGCTACCAGTACCTGGTTGAAGGACCATGGTATCCCTGTTCTTAATTGGCCAGCAAACTCTCCTGACCTTAACCCCATAGAAAATCTATGGGGTATTGTGAAGAAGAAGATGCAATACACCAGACCCAACAATTCAGAAGAGCTAAAAGCCACTATTAGAGCAACCTGGGCTATCATAACACCTGAGCAGTGCCACAGACTGATCGACTCCATGCCACGCCGCATTGCTGCAGTAATACAGGCCAAAGGAGGCCCAACTAAATACTGAGTGCTGTACATGCTCATACTTTTCATGTTCATACTTTTCAGTTGGCCAACATTTCTATAAATCCTTTGTTTTTATTGGTCTTCAATAATATTCTAATTTTCTGATATGATGAATTTGAGATTTTCATTTGTTGTCATTTGTAATCATCAAAATTAAACAAAATAAACATCTGAAATATATGAGTTTGTATGTAATGTATGAATATAATATACAAGTTTCACTTTTTAAATGGAATTACTGAAATCAATCTACTTTTTCATGATATTCTAATTTTATGACCAGCACCTGTACATTGTTTTGCACTGCCTCTACTAACCAAGAAGTAATAAAGACATGTAAGACCAATGTCAAACTAACACCAGTAATTCTGTTTAAAGAAAATGGCAGCACCATAGTGAAACCTGGTAAAAATAGATTTTATTTCTTTCTCGTCAGTTATCGTACTAAAAAAAAAAAAGCTTTCCATCTCATTGTTTAGCACACTCTAATGATTAGATTAAAAGGAACCCCTGGGAAAGGAAGTAAATCAACTACCTGGCCTTGATTTTATTTTCTCACATCACATCTTAAGACAAGTGAGATGCAGTAATGTTCTCTAAGGACACATCCAGACACATGTCAGAAAGGAGCCAATGCATAAAAGGAAACCGGTAAAGACAAAAACATTTTTGAACAATGTGTATCCCAAATGCTCCTGCCATAAGCCAAAAAACTGAGATCTCGTAGGGACACAGAAGAGATAATTCTGCCCACAGGGTGTTCTTGATCTATCCCATCAAACAAGTGTTTGTTCTCTGAAAAAGGGGAAAGTCAAATACTTTCACATCCCTTTAACTCTGAGGACCACATAAAGGTGAGCTCCAAAGGCAGTTTTTATTTAAAGTCACATATTGGAGAATTTCCTCCGGTTCCACTGAACTTATATTTTATGTATTTATTCTGAAACTTGCAAAAGAAGTACAGCCAAATACAAAATGTTGTTTATTTTAACTTAATATAATGTTGGTACACAACACCATCCTATCATACATTGTTTTTTTTAGTTTAAGATCCACTTATCAAAGCCTTTAGGAACTGTTTGTTCCTATGGTTCATTCTGGAATATCTATGATTTACGATTCCAATAGTTGGCTGCAACACTTTTTTAATTTACAATTAGAGACAATATCCTTGTATATATCATATGACCGGAATTAGATAAAGATGTGGACAAAATTGTTGTTATCCCTTTTTATTAACAAAAAAACTCTTAATAGACATAGAAATAATTAGATTCTTACCCAAGTAATAAATATACATTTCATGACATTATAATTATTTTTCAACTAAGCTCCAATAGCATTACAATAATGAAAATGAAGCCTATGAAACATGCCTGTTCCCACATACTCTATTTAAGGCTCATCTTAAATAAAAGTGTTTCCACTGAATGTTTCCTTATCCACTTACAGCAAGTAAAATAAGTATGGAGCAGGCCACAGTTTCTTTTAGTAAATATATTTCTAGGAGTGCTATTGACATGAAATTTTCACTGATTGTCGGTAACAATCCATGCAATCCACACCTACAAAGAAATTAAACCATAGAGGTCCTGAAATTGAGTTATGTGTAATAAAGTGAAATGGCACAAGGAAAAAGTATTGAACACACTTACTGACATGTATTTAATACCTTGTTCAAAAGCCTTTGTTGACAAAGATAGGATCTGTATGAAGAAATTGGTTGCCTGTATTAGTCAGGTGTGATTTTGGCCCATTCTTCCAAACAGACTTCAAATATTGAAGGTTTCGGGCGCTCATCTACAAACTCATGTTTTTTAGTTTCCATGGATTTTCTATTGCATTGAAGTCAGGTGATTGGTTGGGTCATTCTAGCAGCTCTATTTTCTTTCTCTGGAACCATCCACGAGTTTCCTTGGCTGTGTGTATGGCCTCATTGTCTTGCTGAAATGTCCAGCAACATTTTATCTTCATCATCACGGCAGATAAAAACAGATTTTGTCAAAAATCCCTCTGTTCATTTCTCCATTCATCTTTCCTTCAATTATTTGAGGTTTGCCAGTACCATATGCTTCAAAACAGCCCTAGTTCCCTCCTCCAAACCTCACTGTTGGTATGTTTTTTCTGTGGGTGATATGCAGTGCCATTTCACCTCTAAACATAAAGTGTATTATGAAATCCAAAGAGTTACGTTTTGGTCTCATCTGACCAGAGTATATTCTCCCAGTATTTCACAGGCTTGTCTAAATGTGGTGCAGCAACCTTTAAATGGGCTACAACATGCTTATTCTTCAGCAGTGCAGTCTTGCATGGTGAGCATGCATATAGGCCATGGCGGTTGAGTGCATTACTCATTGTTTTCTCTGAAACAATTGTACCTGCTAATTCCAGGTCATTCTGAAGCTCTCCACTAGTGGTCTTTGGCTCTTTGACAACTTTTCTGATAATTATATTCACTCCTCTGTCAGAAATGCTGCGAGGAGCACCTGGTTGTGGTCAGTTTATGGTGAAATTATTGTCAGGTTTATTCAGTGATGATTATAAAAGGAATGTGTGCTTATGAAACATTTTTGCAAAGGGATGCCCCACTCCCAACATATTCTCATTATCAGTGCGTATGAAATCGTATGAAAAGTTATGCACACTATTTCGTACGTTTTTGGACGTTTTTCCTCAAAAAACACATCAGTGCGCATGCGCTGGCAGACAGAAAAAAAAACGCAGATCCGTGGACAGACGTAAAACTGGGAAAAACAGTGCAATCATCACTTATTCATGTCTCTAACTACGTTGCTTGCTGTTTTATATCTTAGGGTTCGGGTTAGGGTCAGGGTTAGGGCTAATTGTAATTTATATTCTATATTCGTGAAAGGTGCGTCAGATGCGCATGCGCATATGACGAAAAAAACGTCCAAAATGTACGAAATTACGCTGCATAACTTTTCGTACGATTTCACACACACTCATAATGAGAATAGGTTGCCACTCCTGTCTCATGATTCAGTCAGGAGACCATCCTGCCTTGTCATTCTGATGGAGCATTCTGTCTTCATGAACTGATCAATTGTTCTGTCAGAACAATACTCTGTTTGTAACCATGCGTCATGTTCTGTTAATAAACGCTCTGCAGAGGAGGTCCACTGGGAGACCTTTGAGTCTGGGGTTCAACTGTGTCTCCTTCCTGCAGGAATTGTATCGATAAATCATGTATTTCAGTTCTTCTTAAGAAAAAAACCTACATTTTATGAACCCGACAATTATGTTATTTCCACTTCTGGATTATGACTCCAACAGTGCTCACCGTAACATTCAAAAGTTTATAAATCCTTTTGTAACCAATGCCATAATTATGATTCAGACCAATACAGTTGCAAAGGTCTTAAGAAAGTTCTTTAAATTTACCCATCAAGAGATGTTTGACCTGTGATACGAGAGACACTTTTTCATAGGCCATCATTTTGGAATGAACCAACTGATGGAATTTGCACTGGCAAGGGGAAGGATTGATTTCTCATTACTGAGAGATTTTGGCTGGTGTCTTGGCTTTCCATGACGTTTTCTAACTAATTTTCTTTACGTGTTCAATACTTTTCCCCTGTGCTGTTCAAATTATTACACATAACTTCATTTCTGGAAAGCTATGGTTTGACTTCTCTGTATGTGTGGATTGCATGGATTATTACCGACAATTATTACCGATTATTTTCTTCATTTTTATTGGGCTATCTTGATGAGTTACAATAAAATGCCTGTCACTTTAAGGGGCAATGATAATTCTAAAGGTACTATTTTTGTTAATCAAAATAACAGCTTTATATTTTATAAAAACGTAACAGATAAGGAAGAGCTACTATATAAATACTGAATACACCATTTTACTCCACAGCAGTAACAACAGAAGCAAACACTTTTTTTAGAGCTTGAGGAAAATCTTACCAATATTTCAAGAAAACTCTACCAAGCAGTGGATAATGCAGCATCACTGTACCCAGGGAAAAATAAGTGCTTGAAGCCACTGACAGGAAGTGTGCCAAATATTAGCAGCCTGTGTAAGGATGCACATGGTAATCAGCTAATGGGCATCACTTGGGAGGAAGAAGGAAGGCCATCAGATCTCCTGTTACAGCTGTTGAGATCCGGCACATAATTAAAGAGCAAGAATTTTAGTGAATATAATGTATCTTTTCCAGATTGTTCTCCTAAGTAAACAAGCATATATCTACACCACAGAATTTGATTTCAGCACCTAAATTTTTACATTCTCCTGAAGTTAGAGATTTGCTAAATATTTTGATGAATATTTGATAATATTTGATGAGTTTGCTTAAATGGTAAATGGATATGTACAGATTTCTGGCACATAAAAATCTTGTACATGGGCCTACTCCCAAAGGTTTATTTTATTATGTAAAAAAAACAGGTCCAATTTCAGCAAGAAGAGTGAGGTGTCAAGAACCGAGGACAGAGGGACCCAGTATTCAAGGAGAAACGGTCAGTAGGAAAGTTCAAAACATTTATTAAATAAACAAACAAAACAAAAGCGGAGCTGTGGCTCTCGGACACTGCAGGATGGGGAGCGGGACACCGCCCAATCACAGACACTCTGCAGGAGAAACACAGGTAAGTGACCACGATCATCTGACAAAGGATGATTATCTGAGTTGGCCACTTACCAGGTTTAACAGTCCAGTCCTAGAATGTCCCCAAGTGCTGCAGTTCCAGAGGACATGCTGGAAGCCGATCCTGGTCAGGGATCCAGAACAGACAGGAACAGAAACAGGTGGCAGGATCAGACTTCCAGGCATCCACAGGCTCCCAGGAGGGTTCAGAGTCTGACAGGGACCAGAAGCATGACCAGGTGGTCACGCACAGGAGCAGACAGGATCAGGTGCAGACAGGCAGGCTCAGTGGAAGAGGGTTGCTGAGACAGGACGTAGAACTGGAACTTGATGCAGGACTTTAAACTGGTCTCCTCTCTTGAGCCAGGCGGATAAAAACTGAACCTCCCCACAGATAGAGCTGAAAACCCAGAGGACTTTGCAGGGGAGGAACAATGGACGATCACGAGACGAGACAAACACTAAAACCCTCTTTCCACTGGCTGCTAGGATCCAGGACACGAACCAAGGAACAAAACTAACAGACAGGCTAACAGAAAGACAAGTAATGATCTGGCACAGAATGCTCAGGCTGAACTGAATATAACCAAGAGGAAACAGGTTAGAGGAATAAATTATAATTGAGGCAGGGAGGGAAAACGACAGGTGAAAGGAATTACTAATTAAGGGAGAGCAAACAGGCCAGATCATGACATGAATGCATTATAAACTCACAATGAGCTAAGAAGGGAATGAAATAGGTTATCTGTTAAATGGCCACGTCAAAATCAGCAAAACAATTTTGAAATGTCTGAAAAACCTTAAATTAAATAAGGTGATATTCTTTAATCCTTGGGAGGGTCTAATCTGTCATATAAAACTTTTAGAATGGCTGACAGTGGCCTAAGTGTGGCAGTATAAAGCTGCAAATTTGGGAGCAATTCATCACAGTTAACAGGTTAATTATCATTTCTGAAAACTCCATACATCTTACGTACATCTTACTCAGCATCAATGATGGGACTAACGGCGTTGAAAGTAACGGCGTTGCTAACGCCGTTACCTTGTTTTAGTAACGAGTAATCTAACTAATTACTTTGACTGTAACTATAACGCAGTTACCATTGCATACACCCCGTTACTGCGCGTTACTCAGGTCGCACAATGAACCTTTTTTCATGCTAGGACTCGCGCGCAGCTGCGTGAAGCTGACACCCCACCCACGTCAAAAAACTCTGCAAATAGACTGAATGGTTAGTGCAACGTTAGTGCAGATAAAAATATTGTTTGTGCTACTTTTGTTTGAGAGATATTAAAGATTATTTTTTAGGTCATCCAGAGGTGCGCGCCTTGTCATGAGAGAGGGGAGGATGAGAATGGCTGATGAATAGTGAGATTCCGTCTGTCAGTTGGGTGTTTCTGCTGGCGGGTGTTAACGTACAGCACACACAGAGAGATGGAGAGTGAGGAGGATCCAGCAGCAAAACAGCGTTTTCCACGTGGAAATACTGGTGTTACGTCGAGTTGCGTTTCCCCATCAGATAAAGGTTTCCCCTGCATCTCCGCACAGCGCAGGCGGCACGAGTCACCGCGCAAGCGACAGGAAACGCGCATGCTCGCTAAAGGCGCGTAACAGTCGCCCTGTGCTCGCGCCACAGGAGAACTATGGAGAGCGTGAACAATCAAATGAAAGGGAGAAATCTGGATGGATGGATGGATGGAGGGATGGATGGAGGGATGGATGGATGGATGGATGGATGGATGGGTGGATGGATGGATGGATGGATGGATGGATGGGTGGATGGATGGATGGATGATGGATGGACGGATGGATACTCTGACTTTTCAACCTACTGTATTTTTTATTTTAAACATTATTTGATGGCCTTTGTGGCAGGGATGGGGATCCATATTTTATGTCACGCACAGAGTTAACATCTAGAGATGATAGATAGATGTTGCAGTATCTATAACAACCCAAACCAAAGGATTTCAGAATTAGACATCCCCAGTTATTAATTTCATAAACTCACCGGATCTGAATGTCCTGTTATAAAACTTCACATCGCGTTCCCCCCTGATGTCATTTACGTTGAGTTGCAATAAATGCTAAACTGTCTGCAGGTTCTTGTCTTTGTCGTCCGCTCTATTCAGCTGGCTTTGGAAACACACGGCGAGAAGGTGGGGGCTGGGTGGTGAGGGTTACGGGGGCGAGAAACGCAAAAGTAACGCAATAGTTACTTTTACTAGTAACTAGTTACTTTTATTGTGGAGTAACTCAGTTAGTAACTCAGTTACTTTTTGGGAGAAGTAACTAGTAACTATAACTAATTACTTTTTCAAAGTAACGTGCCCAACACTGCTCAGCATACAAACCTGCTTTTTGTTCGTTTATTCCAATGTAGCTGATACATTCTTTTTTCTAAAAAAAATTGTAATTTGGTAGATTTTTCATACCACAGTTAACCTGTTATTAACTTAAAGATTCATGGCTTAGATTTGTTTTTTGTTGTTGTGGTTTGTTATATAAAACATGTGAATAGACATTCATATAAAGTCTTTCTATAAGTCTTTACTTTTCTGTTGGTATTTCAATATAGTATAATAGTTTTTTCTTGTGAAAGATAAAAATGCTCCACTCTTTCAGATGTTTAAAAAAATTTTCCTGGTCTTGAAAATATGCTCATAAAAGTAATGAACTGCAGCCATGTAGATACATTTTATAAAGCCCAATGTCACTGATTCTGATGTTTTTTGAGTTCTATTACAGTCACCGCATTAGGGTAGCTCTTGTTACTGTTAAGGTTATGCCTTTATGAAAATGCAAATTGAGCCCAACTTTGTGAGTCCTTGCAACCAGTCCTTAATAGGTCATAAAAAAGTGAATAAATATATGACAAATACCCTTGCCTTTTATCCAAGATACACAAGCGCTAATAACATGATTTTCCACCTTTCACACCCAGAGATGTCCTGAAAAAATGTGAGTGCACTTTTAAAAATCATGTGACTCCCAATATATAAGCAGAGACAGAAAGGCTAAGGTGAGACACAAAGACACAAGGGGAGTGGGAGGGAAACTGTGGAACAAAGACTTCCGCTAGAACATTATTTGCATGTGCAGCTGCTCTGCTCCTAAGCTGGTTGAAACCATCATACAGGATGTAAAGTGAAGGAGTAACAGTGAAGGCAAAATAAAATGTAAAAAAAAGACTTGTGAAACTCTTAACGTGAAAATAAAGAGACAGCTTTTGATGTGTATAATTTAGTCAGAAATTAGGGCTGTCAAACGATTACAATTTTTAATCTAATTAATCACAAGGTTTCTTGAATTAATTTTGATTAATCACTAGCCTAAATATTATTGAAAAATACACATTTTTGGTGCACTGTTTTCAAAACAGAAAGATAAGCAAGATGGGTATTACATTTAGTTTTTATTAATGACAAATCCAAAAAAAGAATTTAATTCTCAACAATTTTGGCAACTTAGCCATTGCTTTTTTTTTTTTTTAGCAAATACAGGATGGGTGAATGGATCGTTTTTCATTTAAAAAAAACAGCTTGACTTTTAAACAATTAGATGAAGTCATTTTACCTATTATTTATTCATCTGTTAGCCAGTTGTTAAGGCAAACTAACTGGTTTACATTTTCTGAATGTAAAGCGGACCGTCTGACGCATGCGTGTCGTAACAGCTGTGGTTGAAGCCCCAACAAAGGAATAAAATATCATCATTAAGATAATATTTAAGGCTCAAGGTGCTTCGGTGAAACGAAAATTCCTTCTTGCAGTGTGAGCAAACCACAACATGTTTATTTATTGTCCCGTCTTTGTTTTTTTTAATTCTCGAACTGTCCATCCAGCCAGCCAACAGGTTCTTCTAATTCCTCCATCTCGCTCATGTCGGACAATTTAATTGTGGGTAAAACAGGGCGGGACTGCGTTAATACGTTAAAAAAATATTGTGTTAATTCCAGAAATTAATCATCTCGCGTTAACGCGTTCATTTTGACAGCCCTATCAGCCCTAAATGACCTGCCCATCCCTCCTGCCAGTCCTTAGAGTCTATAAATGGTAAATGGCCTGTATTTATATAGCGCTTTTTCAAGTCGGAGGACTTGACCAAAGCACTTTACACTACATTCACTTTACACTACATTCAGTCATTTACTGTGTAAATGACTGAATGTTACGCTGCTGTACACTGGTGCCACTAATCCCTCAAACCACCATCAGTAGGCAGTGAAGTGTCTTGCCCAAGTACACAGCATCACTGAAAGCCAGTGCTTGAACTGACAACCCTCCGGTTGCAAGTCAAACCCCTTCAGCCGATGCCACCGTCGCCAGATCCGAAGGCCGATTACGTCATAGCGCGGCGGCGATGTCTGGTCGGATTCCAAGACTCCTCGTTATGCGGCCTTAAAATGCGTCCTTCTTTTTGCACGATTTGAAGGACGGTTCCGATGTATCCTCTGTATCCTTGGTTTACCCAGGATTCATTGCAAGATGAAGCAAGCCGTGATTTGCTCTGTGATCAGAGGAAAGGTTACGTGGCGCCGAACAGTGGTGAAAATCGGAAGTTCAGTTTAATATAATACAAGTCTTTGAATAGCTCTGTCTGAAATTAATGAAAATAGTTGTTTTAATGGTTATTGAGTGACATACACTATATTGCCAAAAGTATTTGCTCACCCATCCAAATTATTGGAATCAGGTGTTCCAATCACTTCCATGGCCACAGGTGTATAAATTCAAGCACCTAGGCATGCAGACTGTTTTTACAAACATTTGTGAAAGAATGGGTCGCTCTCAGGAGCTCAGTGAATTCCAGCGTGGAACTGTGATAGGATGCCACCTGTGCAACAAATCCAGTCGTGAAATTTCCTCGCTCCTAAATATTCCACAGTCAACTGTCAGCTGTATTATAAGAAAATGGAAGTGTTTGGGAATGACAGCAACTCAGCCACGAAGTGGTAGGCCACATAAACTGACGGAGCGGGGTCAGCGGATGCTGACGCGCATAGTGCGAAGAGGTCGCCAACTTTCTGCAGAGTCAATCACTACAGACCTCCAAACTTCATGTGGCCTTCAGATTAGCTCAAGAACAGTGCGCAGAGAGCTTCATGGAATGGGTTTCCATGGTCGAGCAGCTGCATCCAAGCCATACATCACCAAGTGCAATGCAAAGCGTCGGATGCGGTGGTGTAAAGCACGCCGCCACTGGACTCTAGAGCAGTGGAGACGCGTTCTCTGGAGTGACGAATCGCGCTTCTCCATCTGGCAATCTGATGGACGGGTCTGGGTTTGGCGGTTGCCAGGAGAACGGTACTTGTCTGACTGCATTGTGCCAAGTGTAAAGTTTGGTGGAGGGGGGATTATGGTGTGGGGTTGTTTTTCAGGAGCTGGGCTTGGCCCCTTAGTTCCAGTGAAAGGAACTCTGAATGCTTCAGCATACCAAGACATTTTGGACAATTCCATGCTCCCAACTTTGTGGGAACAGTTTGGAGCTGGCCCCTTCCTCTTCCAACATGACTGTGCACCAGTGCACAAAGCAAGTTCCATAAAGACATGGATGACAGAGTCTGGTGTGGATGAACTTGACTGGCCTGCACAGAGTCCTGACCTCAACCCGATAGAACACCTTTGGGATGAATTAGAGCGGAGACTGAGAGCCAGGCCTTCTCGTCCAACATCAGTGTGCGACCTCACAAATGCGCTTCTGGAAGAATGGTCAAAAATTCCCATAAACACACTCCTAAACCTTGTGGACAGCCTTCCCAGAAGAGTTGAAGCTGTTCTAGCTGCAAAGGGTGGACCGACGTCATATTGAACCCTATGGATTAGGAACGGGATGTCACTTAAGCTCATATGTGAGTCAAGGCAGGTGAGCAAATACTTTTGGCAATATAGTGTATGTGGCGGTAATGTTTGATTTATCTAAAGGTTTTAATCTATTACTGAGTAAATGGGTTTGGCTGTAATTTAAGGACAGATTCTAATATATCTGCAGGGGGGGACTATAAATCTGATAGGAGCTTAATTTTTTTATTGCTGTTTTGCACAATATGCTTAACTAAGTATTTTTTGTGGTTGAATATTAGAGATTTTGCAGATATATTTTTTATACATACATTGTTTAGATTTACTTATATCTTTCTACCCCTTCTAAAGAATAGAAAATGTCTTTATTGTCCCACAATGGGCAGATTTACAGCAGCAGAAAGATTATTGAAAATGGTCACACAAATGTGGACCTTAGAAAAATATATAAGAATAACATAATAGGGAAGAATTACAATATAAACAATACAATTCTGTAAAGTGTTTTAACAATATAAAACTGGAGAATAAATAACCAATATGCAGCTATGGACATTTTTACAGTAATGGATATTTGAAAATAGCAGCAACATCAGAGATGTGCAGAATGACAGCAGCAGGTTATTTAACTGACTAAGGTTTCTATCATTACATTTGATTTTATTTGTTCCTGCTCCTGGTGGTTGGAACCTTTATTCCACTCTGGATTCTTGTTAATGTAGTCTTTGTTCACTTTATAAAAAAAAAAAATAAATAAATAAATAAATAAACAAACAGTTTTGAAAACTTCGGTTTTTATTCTTTTCCTGCTTTGTGTATCAACTTTCACGGTTGCTAAGCAACAGAGCATAGGCGGTAAAACCTGCCGAAGGGTAGACCTGTTTGAATTCACAGCCAAAACACATCTGGTCTCCTTATTTTCACGGATTTCGAAGGATCCAGTCTAGGTAGACCGTGCATCCCATTGTGCATCCCAGCAATGTTAACTCCACCTACTTTAACCATATGGTAGGTGCAGCCATTTTATGGTTTTATGACTCTCTGTCATAGCAAATCTCCACCCTCTAGCTTGGTCTTGGGTGTTATCTAATCTAAACATCATGCTACAATGTTGTATTATTTAATGTAATTATCTGCAATCACAACTACCCATTGTAGGCTGAATGAAACAACAGTTTAATTGCATTTATTGTTATTCATATATAAATGCTGCTACTTTGAACGCATGCTACAGAATGCATTGATACATCTAGCTTAACTTGGACGGTCCCCCTATAACTCTTAGATCCTTTTTTCCCTCTGTTCAAGTTATTCATTTGATGTACCTCATGGTTATTTTCTAGTAGTATGTAGTGTTTTGCGTAGAAGTTAGATTTGCTATAATCCTGGATTATTAGAAAAAAAACATCAATATTTTAACCTGTAGTAGTTTTTGTTTATTGTGCAGTGAATGATTTATCACTCAGGTCAAACTCACCCTTCTCTCAGTAACATTTGAATAAACAGACTGTTTTCTTTGGTTGGTGATTAAAAGCTCTAATGATAGTCATAGTCTATAACTGAATTTTGAACAGCCAGTACATAAGTCCACCTGAGATGTGAGAGACGAAAAATCCTGGTGAATAAGCAGAATACAAAAATAATCATTCAACTAATAACAATCAATTAGTTTTACCCTTGATTTTGAATGATCTATTAAGTAACTACAACTTAAATTTAGTATAGACGATATAGTATAGACTTCCTTTATTGTCATTGCACAAAAAATAAATATCTAGTTAATCATATACTCATAATCTAAAAATTAAAATATAACAACTCTTAACTACTCACTAGTTAAAAGAGGGTTAAGCTTCATGTTGTATAATATCGGACAGACATTCTCGTGCAGGTTGATCTGGTAGACATTTTGGTTCCATTAATTAGTGACCAGGCCTTTAAGCAAAAAAAAAAAAAAAAAAAAAAAAAGATAGCTCTATTTCCCAAACTTACAGAAAAGCATAATTTGAAAAAAATAAATAAATGTGTTTAATTTGTGTCTACTAAAGGCAATTTCTTTCTGTAAAAGCCTGCAGATGTGAAACATTTAAGTTCATTTAAAAAGTAAAAGAAGCAAAATGTTGGAAATATGTTTCCATGGCATTGTAAGAGCATCTTTATGCTCAGAGCTAATCCTTTGCTTTCACTCACCTACACTTTCTTTCTTAAAGCATCAGGCTTTTAAAGTAGCTGTAATTAAACCTATACATAAGAAACCATCTCAATTGGTCAATTATAGATCTATATTTAATCTTCTTTTCTTATCTGAAAATAATTGCTAACAAAATATGTGACCACAATAATTAACTTTTTGAAGCGTTTCATTCGGGTTTTAGAGCTCATCATAGAACTGAAACCGCTCTAGTTAAAGTCAGTACTGATATCCTCATGCCTTCAGATATTAGAATTTTATCTGTATTTGTCCTGCTCTTTCATCTCTGAAATATTTCACAAAATTGAAATATCTTTTCCAGGGGCGATGTTGAGAAACTAGTCCATGCATTTGTTACTTCAAGGCTGGACTATTGTAATTGTTTACCATCGGGAAGTCCTAAAACAGTCATTAAAAGCCTTCAGCTGATCCAAAGCGCTGCAGCCAGAGTTCTGATGAAAATGAAAAAGAAAGATTATATTGCCCCTTTTCTAGCTTCCTTCATTGGCTTCATTTTAAATCCAGAATAGAATACCTAACAGAGCACTTCATGCTGCATCTGCATGTTTACTTGTAGTTCCTCTGATTTCTTAAAGTAAAACACACTGGAAAAATGATCTAGAAATAAGTACAAATTTCTTAAATTAAGTGTGTTTACCCTTGATTTGAGTAGGTAAATGAGATAGTTTGCCAATGGAATCAGTATTTTTACTCTTAAAATAAGATAATTAGATAATATTTACTTGAAATAAGACAATGCAATTGTGTTTTCTTATTTTAAATCTAAATTGTCTTGTTCCACTGGCAAGATGTCTCTTTTATCTCCTCAATTCAAGAACAAATGCACTTATTTTAAGAAAAAAATACTTATCAGGATTTTGATTTTTTGCAGTGCAGGAGGCATACCTTTTAGTTATCAGGCTCCTCTCCAGTGAAACCAACTACCAGTTTTAGTCCTTGAGGCAGACATTCTGTCTATTTTTAGGATAAGCTTAAAACTTTCCCTTTTGATAAAGCTTATAGGTAAACAAAGAGTCCTGACAGACATTTCTCCTTGGTTCTACCTTTATCTTAATGTGACTCTACCTTCCCATGCCTGATCCAAAACATGCAGTTATCCAGAGCCATTTTTATGTCGTTATTTCAGCCTTGTAGGCTGCTTTATGTTTAGGCTGCTGGATGACATAAAGACCTCTTTTCATCATTCTGCTTCATTCTATCCTGATTCTCCCATTCTGCAATACAGGTACAATATTAGTCACAATATGCTAATCACAATATTAGCATGTTGTGATTAAGTTCATTATTTTCCGTAATGTATGATAAAACTTGAACATTCATATATTTTTGATTCATTGCACACTAACTGAAATATTTCAGGGCTTTTATTGTCTTAATACGGATGATTTTGACATACAGTTAATGATAAGGTCTCTAAAAGTGCTATGCACCTAATCATCTGAATCAAAAAATTAACTCTAAACACCTGCAAAAGATTAATGAGGCCTTTAAGACTTCCAGCCTGGTTCATCACTCAAAACCCCAATCATGGGTAAGACTGCCGACCTGACTGCTGTCCACAAGGCCATCATTGACACCCTCAAGCAAGAGGGTATGACAAAGAAAGATATTTCTGAACAAATAAGCTGTTCCCAGAGTGCTGCATCAAGGCGCCTCAGTGGGACGTCTGTGGGAAGGAAAAGGTGTGGCAGAAAACGCTGCACAATGAGAAGAGGTGACCGGACCCTGAGGAAGATTGTGGAGAAGGGCCGATTCCAGACCTTAGTGACCGGCAGAAGCAGTGGACCGAGTCTGGAGTAGAAACATCCAGAGCCACCGTGCACAGGAAATGGGTTACAGGTGCCACATTCCCCAGGTCAAGCCACTTTTGAACCAGAAACAGCGGCAGAGGCGCCTGACCTGGGCTACAGAGAAGCTGCACTGGACTGTTGCTCAATGGTCCAAAGTTTATTTAGAAAATAAATGTGCCACACGAGAAAAAAATCGAAATCTAGACAAGTCATTATTTCTTAAAATAAGTGCATTTGTTCTTGGATTGAGGAGGTAAAACAGATGGTTTGCCAATAGAACAAGACAATTTATGCTTAAAATAAGAAAACACAAGTGCATATTATCTAGTTATGTTATTTTAAGAGTAAAAATACTCATTCCATTGGCAAACTATCTTATTTACCTACTGAAATTAAGGGTAAATACACTTAATCTAAGACATTTTTACTTATTTCTAGATAGTTTTTCCACGGCAGGGTCTGGAGGAAGACTGGGGAGAAGAAAATGCCAAAATGCCAGAAGTCTATTGTCAAGTCCCCACAGTCAGTAATGGTCTACGGTGCCATGTCAGCTGCTGGTTTTGGTCCACTGTGTTTTATTAAGGGCAGGTTCAATGCAGCTATCAGGAGATTTTGGAGCACTTCATGATTCAATCTGCTGTAAACACTGCAAAAACGATCTAAAAATAAGTACACATTTCTTGAATTAAGTGTATTCACCCTTAATTTGAGCAGGTTAATGAGATAGTTTGCCAATGGAATGAGTAATTTTACTCTTAAAATAAGATAATTAGATAATATGCACTTGAAATAAGACGATGCAATTGTGTTTTCATATTTTAAGTGTTAATTTTCTTGTTCTATTGGCAAAACGTCTGTTTTACCTCCTCAATTCAAGAACAAATGCACTTATTTTAAGAAAAAATTACTTATCTAGATTTAGATTTTTTGCAGTGAAGCTTTATGGATTTTCCGAACCACCTGGCACCTGCTCACAGTGCCAAAACCACTAGTAAATGGTTTACTGATCATGGACCAGGGCTCATTGACCTGCCAACTCTCCTGACCTGAACCCCATAGAGAATCTCTGGGATATTGTGAAGAGAAAGTTGAGAGATGAAAGACCCAACACTCTGGATGAGCTAAAGGCCGCTATGGAAGCATCCTGGGCCTCAATAACACCTCAGCAGAGCCACAGGCTGATTGCCTCCATGCCACGCCGCATTGAAGCAGTCATTTCTGCAAAAGGATCCCCGACCAAATATTAAGTGCATAACTGTACTTAATATTTGAAGGTTGACTTTTTTTGTAATAAGAACACTTTTCTTTTGTGGTCGGATGAAATATGCTACTTTTGCGAGATAGGGATTTGGGGTTTTCATGAGCTGTATGCCAAAACCATCCGTATTATGTAAAATGTACAGTATAACCTATGCAAATATATGTTCAAAATGTTTCTCTAATGTCTCTAATGGATTAGGCCAGCACCAGTGCCGAGATCGTCACAGGTTTGTAACAGCCTACAGACGTCTTATTGTGAATTGCAGACCAAATCTAATTGGCCTCCTTTCAGTGAAAGGAGATATATTCAGTTGATGACCTTGATCTATAAAACTCTGCTTGTCCTGACTCCATCTTATTTAAATTCTCTGCTTCTAAGATCGAATTCAGTCTATTCTCTTTGCTCCAACAGTATTTTTCTTTTGTATGTTCAACTCGCTCAGACAAGGATAGAGAAACAAGCAATGAACCTTAAGGCTCCTGCAGCATAGAATCATCTCCAGTCTGATCTCAGGATATTGGATCTAATTAATTCCACATTATTTGTAATCATTCTTAAAAAACAACAATGTGACTCTATTAATCAATGCAAAAGCTCTTAAATTGTTTTGTTTTAATTTATTTACTGTCGTTTTAAAATGTGTTTGATTTTACTTATTTCTAAGTGTGCAGCAGATTTGCCGCCAAAGTTCGCATTTCAAATGAGATCTAGATATTGTTGAGATTTTAATCTTAATTCCATTAGGATTTTTACATTTTTACCCCTTTGCTAGAGATACTTTCAATAGAAGTTAAAACAAACCACAAAAAGGATGTTGTAGAAAATGAAAACTTGAGAAGTTGCATCAGCTGCCGGTTATTTGTCAACCTTTGACAACTGTTTTTATTTACCTAGCCTAAACCATTCTAAATCCATACCACAATTTCTTAAAACAATCCCAAGGTCCTAAGCTAGTGAAAAGGGGTGGGGGGGCATACAGGAGGTATTTAAAACTTAATTAAAGGTTCTTCATCCTGTATAAAACTAAATTAAAAACTCTTTATAAAGCCTGGAGCTGAACCAGACATCTTTGATAAGGAGAAAATAGGGATTTGCCTAAGGGCCAACTATTACCTTTGTTCAGTCCCACATGGCTCCACAGAGATATTGCTGCAGAACAATGTCACTGTGCCCTGGCCATTTGGTAACAGTATGTTCCCCTGTGTTCCGAAGTAGTGTGAGAATGAACATATAAAAGACAAAGTCACAGCAGGGAAGTACTGATTATGTTCATCCTCTACAAACAACCTATCCTAAAAAAAATTAACCTTAAATCAGAAGATCCTCAAATCCTATCTTCATTGCTGAGTATAGTTTTAAACTAAAAAAGATTGACTCTGCTTTGCAACATGTAACAAGCCTTAAAATTTAAGTTTTCTTTTAAAGTCAAGTAATCTTTTGTTAAAACTAACAGGAGCTCAGATAAAAATTGTTAAATTCATTGTATTACAGATTTTATTTAACTAAAAAGTTTAAAAAGAAACACCAACAATTAATATGTTCAGCCTGAAAGGTTGTTAAAAAAGGCAAACTACAATGATTTAGATGAAAAAGAAGTATTTCCCCTTGAAAGAACTGCTGAACTACATTTCCCATGCTCCTCTCTGATGTGACCAGAACTTCCTGTCAGTGAAACTGCTTAAAAGCTGTATTTTGACATGCAGGATGCTGAAATTATAACCATCCATAGGATAAGGAGCAAAAATATTTCCCAGAATGTACTCTAACCTATTATTGAGGGTTTTAAACATCTGATGATGTTTATATTGTTGTAGGGAAGCATAATCAGCAGACAACGGCTGACAGCAGTAGATACAAACCTCCATAAGTTAAATAGCATTTAACATCAGGCTTTAAGAATATGTACTGGTGCCTTTAAAATATCTTCAACTGCAGCATTAAAGGTTGAAATGGGAGAAATGCCTCTTAGAGTTAGAAGAGATCACTTATCTTTAACCTACTGGTCAAAATTTCAGGGACAAAGGAAGGATAATCCAACATTAGAGGTGTTTAAACCTGGATGGGAAAAGGAAAAGAAACATTTAAAGAGCTTTGGATGAGTAATAAACACTAAAGTTAATGAAATTAATTTAAATCAGTTAGATATATGTCAGACAGTTCCATTAACAGCAATACCACCTTGGATACTTCCTGATGCTAAAGTTGATCTTTCATTATTAGAAAAGAAGGAAAAAGATAAATATCAAATTATGAATAAATATATAGTACAAGAACACTTAAATAAATATTATAATTACATACAAATATATACAGATGCATGAAAAATACAGCTAATAGGTTAGGGATTAGTGATGGAGTTTCAGTAGCCTATATACCGGAGAAATGCTAGCTTTGCTTTTAGCAGTTCAATGGGTGAAAGAGGTAAGACCATTAAAATCTATCATTTGCTCAGATTCTAGTTCGTCATTAGTCAGTTTGCAAAATCAGTCAGAGAGTAGACCAGATATATTAATTGAAATACAACACTTTACAGAATAAATATGATGGGGATAGTAGTAAATTTTGTTTGGGTTCTGGCACATAACGAGATAAAAGGAAATGAAATGGCAGACAGGATGGCTAAAGAGAGTACCAATAAGGTAAGGGTAGATATTAATGTTAGTTATGGTATAACAGAAATAAAGGGTATAATTAAATAAAAAGCAAAAGAGAGGTGACAAAAGTTATTGAACGAAGAAAAGAAAGGAAGGTGGCTTTATAAAATACAAAGAAGAATTTGACCAATGAGAAGATGAGAAAGGAACAGGAGGGAAGAGATGATTATTTCTCGACTTAGAATAGGACACTACGGAGCCCCTCTGATGACATGGTCAAAAAATTTTTAATTGTGGCCACGAAGTAGTATTTCCTGCGCACGAAGTAGTATTTCGCGGCCACGCAATAAGTATAACGTGCGCACAAAATACTACTTCGTGGCCACGCAATAAGTTTATCGTGTGCACGAAATACTACTTCGTGGCCACGAAATAAGTTAAACGTGCGCACGAAATACTTATTAACAATATCAATAAATCCGCCCCTGTTTTCAGGCTTATGTTAACTGTAATGACTTATCTTGGACAGGCTGCTATGTAAACGGGCCTTTAGTCCTTCGTTTAGCTATGCTGCGGTTGTTTACACTACGCCTTTTCCATCTAAAATGGAGTCTTAGCAACAAATGTCACGTGACTGGCGGAGACCGACTGGGTAAGCAAATCGAGTGCGCCTTAGACCTTAGAGAAGGCGCGCTCGATTTGCTTACCCAGTTGTCCAGGAATTATATCAATATTATTAATAAGTATTTCGTGCGCACGTTAAACTTATTGCGTGGCCACGAAATACTACTTCATGGCCACAACTAAAAATTTTTTTTGACCATGTCATCAGAGGGGCTCCGTAGGACACACTGGATTGAATAGATCATTATTTTTGAAACATCAGACAGGGAAATGTGACTATGGGGAAGATAAGACTGTGGAACATGTCATTTTGAATTCTAGTAAATATTGGATACAGAGAAGGTTAATAAGGAAACTTAGTAACATGAAAATGAAACTTGAAATTGTTAATGTGAAAGAAGAATGTAATTAGGGATATACTTATAGTTGTCTACTATGAGCACTTTAGATTTGATAATTGATATTTTTGTTGTACGACTAAATAATTATTTTCGAACCCAATTGATATGGAGCGAAATGCTATTGATTGGTGATCTATGGCGTAAGGAAAAATTAAACTAATGGACTTTCTTCTGGCCAATCTATAGGTCCGGTTTTTTGTTACCCAGCTTTTCCAGTGATATCAGTGGATTTGGAGTCACATCCATCCCAGAGCTGGAGGTCTTGAGTTAAGTTGAATCCTCAGTGAATGTTCATCGCCTCCATGCAGAGATTCCCAGTGTGAGCTGGGTGGCGGAGGATTTGATGCAGTCTCATCTCCCGTCCCACACAGGGTGTGAGGTAGGACTGATGAACACTGATTTTTGACACTGGTAATGGAACCAATATATTACAGACTCAAGGCAAAAAGTAACCTGACTCCGCCAGATGGATTTGCTCAGCATATCCATCTGGAAACCTTCCGCTGAAGTAATTTTGGGAAGGGGCGAAAATACTGGTTAGCTGATTGGCCTATGTTGGTGATAGACGGGTCAAATAAACCAATCAGATCAACGAAGCATATGACGTACTAACAGAGCGACGACGAAAACAAAACCACAAACCAGGCTACTCTTGCCGAAACCAGTCGGGAGAAGAGCAAAAACATCTTTTCCTCTGGGAAAAGCCTCCAGAGCAGTGTTTTGCTCTTCTTTCAGTGAAGAAATACTCTGTAATTCCGATAAAACTTGCTCGATAGCCACTCTAACGCTAGTTTCATCGGCTGAAGCCGCCATGTTCTTTAGACTGAACTGTCGCGCTTCTCGTTGCGTCACACCTCAACCCGCCTCAAAGCCAACGCTGATTGGACGTTCGTTTGGTGAACGGCTCCAAATTTTCTTCAACTGAAAGTAGCCAGACTGATTAGCGAGTGAAACCTTGAAAGCTCGCGAGATCAGGATGGTCTCACGAGGCTAGGCAAAAAGGGCCACAACGAGCAAAAGAACTGTTTATTTTATTCTTCCTGAGAACTCTTGCCGGCTTTATTATTTAAATTTTGTTTTTGTATTTTTTCATATACATTTATACTGTTTGAATTTAAATGTAATTTTGTATGTGAAGCTTTTCTTGTTCAAAGAAATCGTTAATAGAGCAATTGGAATTGGCTGCCAACAGCTGTAGCATTTGCTCAGTGCTGTGCAATAATGCCAACCTTGCTAAGTTAGCAAGGTTAGCATTATTGCTAACCTTGCTAACCTACTAATTGTGCTATAAATGGTAACAAGTGATGAAATTAAATTTGTAATTGGCAGCTAACAACTGTAGCATTAGCTCAGTGCTGTGCAATAATGCTAACCTTGCTAAGTTGACCTTGGCTAATTTGTTACCATGGAAATTGTTGCTATATGTGCAGCTTGCTCTTTCTTTTCCCTTGTTATAAATGCATTTGTTTTCGCTAGAGTTTATAAGATAATGTAATTACTCGTTCATGTTAATTTTCTGAAAGATATTTTCTTATATGCGTGGAAAAAAGTGCTAAAGCACCAGTTATGTATCTTTTAAGTGATTCAAGGATACATTTTTAGTGCATTCCCAGTGTTAGCTGTGCAGGAGGGGATAGTAAAGCACGATGAGCCTTATGTCCTTTAAATCACTGTGAATGTCTCTTTATTTGTTATTTTAGCACAAAGGTTACTCTTTCATTTATGTTGATGTAAGTTCATTAGCAATTTGAAAGATCATAATTTGACGACTCAAAGTTAAGTGTTAATGTGAAAGAAGAATGTAATTAGGGATATACTTATAGTTGTCTACTATGAGCACTTTAGATTTGATAATTGATATTTTTGTTGTACGACTAAATAATTATTTTCGAACCCAATTGATATGGAGCGAAATGCTATTGATTGGTGATCTATGGCGTAAGGAAAAATTAAACTAATGGACTTTCTTCTGGCCAATCTATAGGTCCGGTTTTTTGTTACCCAGCTTTTCCAGTGATATCAGTGGATTTGGAGTCACATCCATCCCAGAGCTGGAGGTCTTGAGTTAAGTTGAATCCTCAGTGAATGTTCATCGCCTCCATGCAGAGATTCCCAGTGTGAGCTGGGTGGCGGAGGATTTGATGCAGTCTCATCTCCCGTCCCACACAGGGTGTGAGGTAGGACTGATGAACACTGATTTTTGACACTGGTAATGGAACCAATATATTACAGACTCAAGGCAAAAAGTAACCTGACTCCGCCAGATGGATTTGCTCAGCATATCCATCTGGAAACCTTCCGCTGAAGTAATTTTGGGAAGGGGCGAAAATACTGGTTAGCTGATTGGCCTATGTTGGTGATAGACGGGTCAAATAAACCAATCAGATCAACGAAGCATATGACGTACTAACAGAGCGACGACGAAAACAAAACCACAAGCCAGGCTACTCTTGCCGAAACCAGTCGGGAGAAGAGCAAAAACATCTTTTCCTCTGGGAAAAGCCTCCAGAGCAGTGTTTTGCTCTTCTTTCAGTGAAGAAATACTCTGTAATTCCGATAAAACTTGCTCGATAGCCACTCTAACGCTAGTTTCATCGGCTGAAGCCGCCATGTTCTTTAGACTGAACTGTCGCGCTTCTCGTTGCGTCACACCTCAACCCGCCTCAAAGCCAACGCTGATTGGACGTTCGTTTGGTGAACGGCTCCAAATTTTCTTCAACTGAAAGTAGCCAGACTGATTAGCGAGTGAAACCTTGAAAGCTCGCGAGATCAGGATGGTCTCACGAGGCTAGGCAAAAAGGGCCACAACGAGCAAAAGAACTGTTTATTTTATTCTTCCTGAGAACTCTTGCCGGCTTTATTATTTAAATTTTGTTTTTGTATTTTTTCATATACATTTATACTGTTTGAATTTAAATGTAATTTTGTATGTGAAGCTTTTCTTGTTCAAAGAAATCGTTAATAGAGCAATTGGAATTGGCTGCCAACAGCTGTAGCATTTGCTCAGTGCTGTGCAATAATGCCAACCTTGCTAAGTTAGCAAGGTTAGCATTATTGCTAACCTTGCTAACCTACTAATTGTGCTATAAATGGTAACAAGTGATGAAATTAAATTTGTAATTGGCAGCTAACAACTGTAGCATTAGCTCAGTGCTGTGCAATAATGCTAACCTTGCTAAGTTGACCTTGGCTAATTTGTTACCATGGAAATTGTTGCTATATGTGCAGCTTGCTCTTTCTTTTCCCTTGTTATAAATGCATTTGTTTTCGCTAGAGTTTATAAGATAATGTAATTACTCGTTCATGTTAATTTTCTGAAAGATATTTTCTTATATGCGTGGAAAAAAGTGCTAAAGCACCAGTTATGTATCTTTTAAGTGATTCAAGGATACATTTTTAGTGCATTCCCAGTGTTAGCTGTGCAGGAGGGGATAGTAAAGCACGATGAGCCTTATGTCCTTTAAATCACTGTGAATGTCTCTTTATTTGTTATTTTAGCACAAAGGTTACTCTTTCATTTATGTTGATGTAAGTTCATTAGCAATTTGAAAGATCATAATTTGACGACTCAAAGTTAAGTGTTAATGTGAAAGAAGAATGTAATTAGGGATATACTTATAGTTGTCTACTATGAGCACTTTAGATTTGATAATTGATATTTTTGTTGTACGACTAAATAATTATTTTCGAACCCAATTGATATGGAGCGAAATGCTATTGATTGGTGATCTATGGCGTAAGGAAAAATTAAACTAATGGACTTTCTTCTGGCCAATCTATAGGTCCGGTTTTTTGTTACCCAGCTTTTCCAGTGATATCAGTGGATTTGGAGTCACATCCATCCCAGAGCTGGAGGTCTTGAGTTAAGTTGAATCCTCAGTGAATGTTCATCGCCTCCATGCAGAGATTCCCAGTGTGAGCTGGGTGGCGGAGGATTTGATGCAGTCTCATCTCCCGTCCCACACAGGGTGTGAGGTAGGACTGATGAACACTGATTTTTGACACTGGTAATGGAACCAATATATTACAGACTCAAGGCAAAAAGTAACCTGACTCCGCCAGATGGATTTGCTCAGCATATCCATCTGGAAACCTTCCGCTGAAGTAATTTTGGGAAGGGGCGAAAATACTGGTTAGCTGATTGGCCTATGTTGGTGATAGACGGGTCAAATAAACCAATCAGATCAACGAAGCATATGACGTACTAACAGAGCGACGACGAAAACAAAACCACAAGCCAGGCTACTCTTGCCGAAACCAGTCGGGAGAAGAGCAAAAACATCTTTTCCTCTGGGAAAAGCCTCCAGAGCAGTGTTTTGCTCTTCTTTCAGTGAAGAAATACTCTGTAATTCCGATAAAACTTGCTCGATAGCCACTCTAACGCTAGTTTCATCGGCTGAAGCCGCCATGTTCTTTAGACTGAACTGTCGCGCTTCTCGTTGCGTCACACCTCAACCCGCCTCAAAGCCAACGCTGATTGGACGTTCGTTTGGTGAACGGCTCCAAATTTTCTTCAACTGAAAGTAGCCAGACTGATTAGCGAGTGAAACCTTGAAAGCTCGCGAGATCAGGATGGTCTCACGAGGCTAGGCAAAAAGGGCCACAACGAGCAAAAGAACTGTTTATTTTATTCTTCCTGAGAACTCTTGCCGGCTTTATTATTTAAATTTTGTTTTTGTATTTTTTCATATACATTTATACTGTTTGAATTTAAATGTAATTTTGTATGTGAAGCTTTTCTTGTTCAAAGAAATCGTTAATA
The DNA here is from genome assembly GCF_016077235.1 of Cyprinodon tularosa. Classification (NCBI taxonomy): domain Eukaryota; kingdom Metazoa; phylum Chordata; class Actinopteri; order Cyprinodontiformes; family Cyprinodontidae; genus Cyprinodon; species Cyprinodon tularosa. The sequence continues at coordinate 696,324 of NW_024039418.1, read as the reverse complement.
GAGCAATTGGAATTGGCTGCCAACAGCTGTAGCATTTGCTCAGTGCTGTGCAATAATGCCAACCTTGCTAAGTTAGCAAGGTTAGCATTATTGCTAACCTTGCTAACCTACTAATTGTGCTATAAATGGTAACAAGTGATGAAATTAAATTTGTAATTGGCAGCTAACAACTGTAGCATTAGCTCAGTGCTGTGCAATAATGCTAACCTTGCTAAGTTGACCTTGGCTAATTTGTTACCATGGAAATTGTTGCTATATGTGCAGCTTGCTCTTTCTTTTCCCTTGTTATAAATGCATTTGTTTTCGCTAGAGTTTATAAGATAATGTAATTACTCGTTCATGTTAATTTTCTGAAAGATATTTTCTTATATGCGTGGAAAAAAGTGCTAAAGCACCAGTTATGTATCTTTTAAGTGATTCAAGGATACATTTTTAGTGCATTCCCAGTGTTAGCTGTGCAGGAGGGGATAGTAAAGCACGATGAGCCTTATGTCCTTTAAATCACTGTGAATGTCTCTTTATTTGTTATTTTAGCACAAAGGTTACTCTTTCATTTATGTTGATGTAAGTTCATTAGCAATTTGAAAGATCATAATTTGACGACTCAAAGTTAAGTGTTAATGTGAAAGAAGAATGTAATTAGGGATATACTTATAGTTGTCTACTATGAGCACTTTAGATTTGATAATTGATATTTTTGTTGTACAACTAAATAATTATTTTCGAACCCAATTGATATGGAGCGAAATGCTATTGATTGGTGATCTATGGCGTAAGGAAAAATTAAACTAATGGACTTTCTTCTGGCCAATCTATAGGTCCGGTTTTTTGTTACCCAGCTTTTCCAGTGATATCAGTGGATTTGGAGTCACATCCATCCCAGAGCTGGAGGTCTTGAGTTAAGTTGAATCCTCAGTGAATGTTCATCGCCTCCATGCAGAGATTCCCAGTGTGAGCTGGGTGGCGGAGGATTTGATGCAGTCTCATCTCCCGTCCCACACAGGGTGTGAGGTAGGACTGATGAACACTGATTTTTGACACTGGTAATGGAACCAATATATTACAGACTCAAGGCAAAAAGTAACCTGACTCCGCCAGAGGGATTTGCTCAGCATATCCATCTGGAAACCTTCCGCTGAAGTAATTTTGGGAAGGGGCGAAAATACTGGTTAGCTGATTGGCCTATGTTGGTGATAGACGGGTCAAATAAACCAATCAGATCAACGAAGCATATGACGTACTAACAGAGCGACGACGAAAACAAAACCACAAGCCAGGCTACTCTTGCCGAAACCAGTCGGGAGAAGAGCAAAAACATCTTTTCCTCTGGGAAAAGCCTCCAGAGCAGTGTTTTGCTCTTCTTTCAGTGAAGAAATACTCTGTAATTCCGATAAAACTTGCTCGATAGCCACTCTAACGCTAGTTTCATCGGCTGAAGCCGCCATGTTCTTTAGACTGAACTGTCGCGCTTCTCGTTGCGTCACACCTCAACCCGCCTCAAAGCCAACGCTGATTGGACGTTCGTTTGGTGAACGGCTCCAAATTTTCTTCAACTGAAAGTAGCCAGACTGATTAGCGAGTGAAACCTTGAAAGCTCGCGAGATCAGGATGGTCTCACGAGGCTAGGCAAAAAGGGCCACAACGAGCAAAAGAACTGTTTATTTTATTCTTCCTGAGAACTCTTGCCGGCTTTATTATTTAAATTTTGTTTTTGTATTTTTTCATATACATTTATACTGTTTGAATTTAAATGTAATTTTGTATGTGAAGCTTTTCTTGTTCAAAGAAATCGTTAATAGAGCAACTGTGATCACTGTTGTCTGTCATTATTGAGGTCAAACCACAGGCTCTTAAGGCTTAGCATCTTCTGTTATTGGTCCTGTTATTGTTACAAATCACTTATTGCCCGTTTCTCTATTACCAAATTGTGATAAGAGTTACAAACAGCTGCAAAGAAATCTGACATCCAAAAACTATCATATGAAAGGAGATGTTTATAAATGCCTATTGGGTCCTGCACCCCTCATACATAGAAGATGGTTAAAAAGCATTTATTCCCCTTAAGAATTCTTCCATTTTCTTATGCCCACAAGTTTTAGATGATCATACAAATTTTAAAGGTATAGTATTATGCAAAATTCATATTATAGACATTTTGGAACAGTCATGTCTCATTAATCCTGAGTGTGAGGTTCACAAAAACCCTTTCACCTCTATGATTGCCTTCCTCCACCTCTTAGCTAATGTGTACTCAAAATGGTTTGAAAAGCATGTCCTTTATGATGTCATATTGTAAGTTAAAATGAGCTGTCCAGAATGGTCTGCAAGAGCCCATCGGTTAGGCTCTGGCTTTTATTTTATGTGTTATTCAACGCTACTATGCTATGTTTACAAACTCTGACTGGTTGTCATGGTTTTGGGTTGTGGGGGCTCGGAAAGGTGGCATAGAAAGCCAAAATAGCTTGCTAAAGGAGAGCATTTTTCCCCCACATCTGTCCCAGTCTGGCTATCCCTATAAAATATTTCTGGGTTCAACACTGGACTGGACAAACTGAAACCATTGGGGAGTTCCCAAAACACTGCTGATCAGAAAGAACACAAAGGTCTGACTCCCATCTAGAAATTACGTTGTTGATCTGTTAATACTAGGGATGGAACGGTTAATGAAAACCGTCCGAACCGTTCGGTTCGACTGTCTCGGTTCGGTTCGCGTGTGTTGCGTTCGGTTCATGCACTGCTCCTTTTTCTCATAGGCGAAGCGTGTACACTCCAGAGCAGAAGGTGGCGGTACTGCGACCAAAGCCAACCACCAGTAGTAAACAAGAAGAAGAAGAAGCAAAGCAGCGTAGCCGGGTGTAGCAGAAAAAAATCAGTTGTTGTAGAGAATTGTGTGGGTATGGCGAGTGGGAAAGAACAGGAGTTGGAAGACGCGCCAGCAGCACTTTATAGGTCTGCTGTATGGGACCACTTTGCATTTAGAGTGACCTACGATGAAGGCGGAAAGAAAGTTGTGGATAAAAGTGCAACAGTGTGCAATCATTGTGCAACACGTTTTGTTTATTCTAACAGCAACACGACCAACATGTCAGGCTAACCCCGAAATCCCACATACTCCATCAGCGCTCCGCTGCGCTCCAGACCGCCTGCACAAAGCAAAGCCTACAGCCTCCACTGTGGCTCCCGTCCGCTCCCCTCTGAGTCCCTTGGAGATCGTAGAGAGCATGCGCCAGATGATTAAATTCAAAGCAGCAAAACATGCGGAAAATTATCCAGGGTTTCTGCGGATCATTAAAAATAATTGCAATTCATTAATTTTTGGGGATTTTTTCATTAATTTCATTAGTTTTTATGGGATTTCGGGGTAAAAATCAACATATACCGAACCGAACCGAAAACCTTGACCATGAAACCGTGAACCAAACCGTGGATTTTGTGAACCGTTCCACCCCTAGTTGATACCAAGAAGAATTCCTTTTGTGAGCTGATGAAGCAAATGGAGATTATTTCTAATCAGTTTGAGTTTCATTACATCTGCCATAAATCTAACAGGACTTAACAAATAAGCTGTCACAACCAGTCAAACAATGTAGTGATAGTTGATTGTCTTGGGTTGTTTTACTGCTTTAAGAAATGGACAACTTGCTGTAATTGAAAGAAACATTTATTACTGTCTTTACAAAAAAAACCTGAAGAAGAAATTCCAGCCATCAGGTTGTGACCTTAAGCTCATGATCTCTTGGTCTGACGGCAAGGCTATGACCTAAAGCACGCCAGCTTTACCAAAGCACTTCAGGGTTATGGAGTGCCTGGAAAAAGTAGAGCTTTCTAATCATAGCAGATTTAGCACTGTGACCTTCACATGCTCAGAAACTTTCCCTCTATTCAAACTATTCTGCAACAAAGAGCTGGCTAAATGTTCTTCTCAGCAACATGAAATATTCATTGGCAATGAAAGCAAACACTTGATGGCATTTAATCTGGGGTCCTGAACTGAAAAAAAGCTACAAATAAGCACTAAGCCATACATTTTACTAGAAAATCTTATTTTTCCGGAATCAATTAGAACCCAGCTAATGATAAATTGCTGTCTCGTACGAAAACACAACTTCTCCAAAAACTCTAGCAACATTAAATTGAATTATTTAGACCCAGTCAGAGTTGGATGCCTCAGAACAAAGCTGTCCATACCTTTGTTGTTTTCAGTTTGTTCCCTGCTGAAAAACATAAGACCTTTACTTTTAACCGATTTAACCCACTTGGCAACACATTGTGCTCTCAAATTATTTTAGAAGCTTTGCACTTTCTTTGATACTTCCAAAGCCTCCTATAGCTGAGGAAGCAAAGCTTCCCCATAGATACCTCAACTACAGTCAACTCAAGGTAAAGTTTTTTCATCCTGCAGATTTTTGTTGCCCTTAAACAAAACCCACGCACTTTACTTGCCCCACAGCTTGTGTTCCCATTAAAACTAATATAAAAACTAGTTTAAATACATATTTCATGTTTTTTTGCATTATCCTAGTGTAGTTTCTTTGAAACATTTTGTGGTGTTTACTTTTTGAGTACAATGGCTCTAATATGGGCAACAATAAGAACTTTACACATCCCAACATGAACCTAAAAACAGAACCAAAATACAGAGTCATTACAATTTACAGAAAGTTCAGAAAGAAATTCAACAACAGAAAAACTTACATAAATTTCACTCCATGGCAGCTCTTGGTTTTCTTACTGCATACAATGTGAAACATTTGCAGTTCTAGTTCTAATTGTTCATCTGGAAGAAAGGGCAATATTGCTTCTTTGGATTGTAAAGCTTAATAGCCTTCTATCTGTCTTTCTTCTACAGAAAAATGTATTATTAAAAATAACTTTACTAGTGGTAATTATTATCTGTTATTTTGATGTTATTCTAAAATCGAAAATAATAGGGCTTGGTCGTCATTACCTAAGCACTGTACTCCCTCTCAGCGGTGTTTTAATTTGATTAATTTCACCTTAACTTGATTTCAACCATGGTAAACCGTTGCTGTATTGTGGGCAGTAACAGCGCAACACATGATCGCCATTGGAAAAACATAGAAAATGGGTTAATTTTCCACCGCTTTCCTGCCTGGAGGCGCAACCACGGAGACCAAGTGTCAGAGATAAAGAGTCGTCGGCTAGCTTGGATCGCGGCTGTAAGACGACCGAACATAACTTTCCACAGTATCCCTATGTCAATGAGAGTGTGTTCCCTGCATTTTCATTCTGGTAAGTTAAAGATGCACGGTTTTATTTTATAGCCTACAGTGTTTCCTTCCTTCAAGGTTGGGATCTTTTACGGGAAAATAATAAAAACGGAAGCGGGAAAAGGCTCAAATACGTGAGAAACCCGGAGGGTTTAGGAAGGGTTGGCAGTTAACGTTACTAACTACACCTTTGAAACGCATAGCAGCTAGTTAAAAGTACATTACATGCGTGAGTGGTTGTTAGCACTAGCGGTTAGCAGTTACTAAACCAGCAGGTTCCAGAGCCCATCTGAGCACAGCTTACCTTTGTACGGATTACTGTGTTCCTACTGTTTGCTGGCTTTATGATCTGCAGCTCCTGAACCCATCCATTCATGAACTGCACATGAGACTCCAAGGACTTGTAGCTTGGGAACTGTTTTGAAGTATAGGCGCTCACTCATCGGGGCTCCTCTCATTGTTAGGAACTTAATATGGATCCAAATTATTAATAATGCTAATTTTTTTTTTCAACATACCGGTCCGTGGCTTCGCTATTTAACGTGTCCCGGTAAATTCCAGATCCTTTTCTGGATTTTAACATCTTTTTTTTTCTCTCACAACGTTGTGTCGGAGCTGTGATTTCGGAGCGATGCTACCGGAGCTACAGTATAAGAGCTATGCTATCGCAGCTATGCTATCAAAGCGTAGCATGCAACATGGCCGCGACGTCCCACAATGCAACGCGGATCCCAAGCCCTATTCCCTTAATGGTTTATAAGCTATTATACATTTCTTGCAGTTGATAACTTTCTAGGAACATAATTAATTAACGTTTCCTATTCATTTTTTCAGTTGGCTGGATCTAACACTGACTGAAAGGAAACAAGATCAAAGTGGACTTCCATAGATAATACTGTATATCATCAAATCTTACAAATAAAATCAACAGTTTGTTCAAACAGCCTTTTATGCGACAGTTGAATGTCATGATTTTATTTTCAAAATTGCTTTACTTTTGTCGTTGGCATCTACTGTGGCAAGAGAAATTTCTCAGGTTTGCTTTCCGAGTAAATGTCTTAACACTATCGAAAAAGAATCAAATTCACAATCATCCTTAAGAAGTTGAGACTAGGTAGTGTATCACAGAGGCATCACAGATAACAAAATGAAACAAATGCATTGACACACTAGTACAGGTGCTGGTCATAAAATTAGAATATCATGAAAAAGTAGATTGATTTCAGTAATTCCATTTAAAAAGTGAAACTTGTATATTATATTCATACATTACATACAAACTCATATATTTCAGATGTTTATTTTGTTTAATTTTGATGATTACAAATGACAACAAATGAAAATCTCAAATTCATCATATCAGAAAATTAGAATATTGTGAAAAGGTTCAAAATTGATGGCCCCTGGTGCCACACTCTAATCAGCTAATTAACTCAAACCACCTGCAAAAGCCTTTAAATGGTCTTTCAGTCTAGTTCTATAGGCTACACAATCATGGGGAAGACTGCTGACTTGAAAGTTGTCCAAAAGACGACCATCGACACCTTGCACAAGGAGGGCAAGACACAAAAGGTCATCGCTAAAGAGGCTGGCTGTTCACAGAGCTCAGTGTCCAAGCACATTAATAGAGAGGCGAAGGGAAGGAAAAGATGTGGTCGAAAAAAGTGTACAAGCAAGAGAGATAACCGCACCCTGGAGAGGATTGTGAAACAAAACCCCTTCAAAAATGTGGGGGAGATTCACAAAGAGTGGACTGCAGCTGGAGTGAGTGCTTCAAGAACCACCACACACAGACGTATGAAAGACATGGGTTTCTGCTGTCGCATTCCTTGTGTCAAGCCACTCTTGAACCACAGACAGCGTCAGAAGCGTCTTGCCTGGGCTAAAGAGAAACAGGACTGGACTGCTGGTGAGTGGTCCAAAGTCATGTTCTCTGATGAAAGTAAATTTTGCATTTCCTTTGGAAATCAAGGTCCCAGAGTCTGGAGGAAAAGAAGAGAGGCACTTCATCCACGTTGCTTGAAGTCCAGTGTAAAGTTTCCACAGTCAGTGATGGTTTGGGGTGCCATGTCATCTGCTGGTGTTGGTCCATTGTGTTTTCTGAGGTCCAGGGTCAACGCAGCCACATACCAGGAAGTTTTAGAGCACTTCATGCTTCCTGCAGCTGACCAACTTTTTGGAGATGCAGATTTCATTTTCCAACAGGACTTGGCACCTGCACACAGTGCCAAAGCTACCAGTACCTGGTTGAAGGACCATGGTATCCCTGTTCTTAATTGGCCAGCAAACTCTCCTGACCTTAACCCCATAGAAAATCTATGGGGTATTGTGAAGAAGAAGATGCAATACACCAGACCCAACAATTCAGAAGAGCTAAAAGCCACTATTAGAGCAACCTGGGCTATCATAACACCTGAGCAGTGCCACAGACTGATCGACTCCATGCCACGCCGCATTGCTGCAGTAATACAGGCCAAAGGAGGCCCAACTAAATACTGAGTGCTGTACATGCTCATACTTTTCATGTTCATACTTTTCAGTTGGCCAACATTTCTATAAATCCTTTGTTTTTATTGGTCTTCAGTAATATTCTAATTTTCTGATATGATGAATTTGAGATTTTCATTTGTTGTCATTTGTAATCATCAAAATTAAACAAAATAAACATCTGAAATATATGAGTTTGTATGTAATGTATGAATATAATATACAAGTTTCACTTTTTAAATGGAATTACTGAAATCAATCTACTTTTTCATGATATTCTAATTTTATGACCAGCACCTGTATATAACCACTCAATACAAACATGAAAAATAATTAGAAGGTTTCTTGCTAGTGGCTTTTGCCTTTGGAACTAAGTAAACTGGATTAACTCATCTGGATTTACATTTGTTGCAGATTTAAGTATATCCCAGTTATTTATTTTTTGGTGGATTTTTTTTTCTTCTTTGCTTTTTGCTAACCTGGTCCACGTTAAGATTCTACATGTTGTCTGACCTGTATTAAACGGGTAGTTAAAAGATTTTCAGCTTGGGACTCTTGAAGGGTATACTACCCTTTGGCCTCAGGGCCTCCCATAAGCAAAATTTGGCCCTGAATGCAGCATATCTTTTCTGCTCCTGGATTTCGCACCTTGTTTTACAATGCAGCTGGGCCACCTTAAATCTTCCTTCTGTGTCTTTGGAAATGCCTCTAATTTTAGGCTTCATAGCTGTTGCATAAATTCCTGTCAAAACGTTTTCTTCCTTCTCAGGCCCTCCTTTAATATGAATGAGCTAGTGAAGTGGAACGACCTTTTTCAGTCTCGCTCAAGAAATTTGTTCACACCGCAAATCAGTGGACATATATCCAAACAGGCATGATCACAAAGTAAATATTAGATCATAGAAAAAGACTGTAGGCACATGTAAAACTCTGGTACCACAATACTAAGAAAAACAAAACAAAAACAAGTAATAATCAGCTAAATGTGCTGTTGTGCTTGATTTCTTACAAGCTTAACAGTATCACCTGTCTTAATAACAGAGGGGTGGTGGGGCAGCTTTACATCTGTGGCAGTGATTGTAAAAAGTTGATTTAGATGGTGTTTCTGTTTTGGTTATATTACAGTATTCTTGTTGTGTTTTCTTAAAATTGAATAAAAAAAATCTCTCTTTAAAGAGCAAAGTCAGATAAAGGAAGGCAAGTTTATTTATATTGTCCATTTTAGTAGCAGGATAATTGAAATTGTGTATTAAAGGATCAAATGATCAAATGCAAACAACAATAACATATTTGAACGTGACAGTTTTAACAAGTTTCATTAAAATCCTCAAATGGGAGCAAAAAGCTGACAGTTTAAGTGAGGTTTTTTTTTTTTGGCTGATTGTTACTATTTGGCTTTCAATGCCCACCAGGTGATTGATTCTAAGTGTAGTAAGTTTGAGATAGAGACACAGCATGTGGTGAATGGTCTCAAAAATATTCACAGGCTTCTAGGTTGACTCCTACTGCGAGTGAGCTTGCAGGGGCAAACGCCTCGGATTGATTACAACTGTTAATCAAGAATCAGTTCTATGCACTCAGAAAAAGGAGAGAGAAAAAAATAACTTTCTCTCAGACCCCGTGATCCGACTAGGGAACTTTATTCTGAGTAAAAGACAAATGAGAAGTTCCAACTTTTCTGCTAACTTTTTCTAATCTGTGCTTAATCTTAAGTATTACACATATATCATTCACACTAAATACTATTTATTGTACTATTGGATTTTTGTTTCTTACATACAACAGATTGCAAATAAAATGACTAATTCATGCACTACAACTTACAAATTTACACTGCAAAAAATTTAAATCTCAATAAGTCATTTTTTCTTAAAATAAGTGAATTTTTTTCTTGAAATAAAGGAGGTAAGGGAGACACTTTGCCAATGAAACAAGACAATTTACATTTAAAATAAGAAAAAACAAGTACATTGTCTTATTTCAAGTGCATATTATCTAATTATCTTATTTAAAGAGTAAAAATACTCATTCCATTAGCAAATCATCTTATTTACCTGCTCAAATTAAGGGTAAATACACTTAATTTAAGATATTTTTACTCATATTTAGATCGTTTTTGCAGTACACCAGTTGTTCACTCTGATTGCTAAAAGACATTCCATTAAAGTTATGGTGCCCCTATTGGCTTATTATGTTTTATTTATTTTATACCAAGTTTTTGCTCTGTTTATTAGTAAACCCGGAGCTCTCTCAGGTATATTGTGCATGCGTGCAATGAGTTAACAAGGAAGTAATGAGACAAGCCAGTTTGCAGATCCTCAGTAGAGGTACAAAAACAAAGAGGGAAAGTGCAAGATCAAGTGTGAAAATTCACATAAACATTAGTTATATAGGAGAAACACACATGCATTATGAATGTCGGACTTAATGGAAGTGGGAGCTAAAGCCGCTGAAACTGGCAGGTTGAGTTAGGAGTGACTACTGCATGCAGATGGCAATATTGTGCAACAATGTTCATGTCTGCTGATTACACCCGGTGCAAAAATTCTTTACAGATTTAAAAGGGACTAGGTAAATGCTACCGGAATGAACAGTTAGCAAAGGTTGCTTTGTTTTAACCTGAACATGGTTTTTGGTGTTTTTCTTACAGTAATAGTACTTGACAAGAACCTTTTTTTTTTTAAAGTCCCATGTTCTGAAGAAACTAAGCCTTACTGTAAATGTTACATTGAAAGGAAAAAATGTGAATGCTTGCAAGCCACAGAACCCCAACTGTGAAGCAGAAGGGAGTGTTTTTTTTGTTTTGTTTTTGCCATAAACACCATGGCAATGTTTTATATCTTTCTTTACTTTTGTCGTTGGCATTTACTATGACAAGAAAATATTTTCAGGTTTGCTTTCCGAGTAAATCTCTTAGACTTTTGAAAAAGATCCAAATTCACAGTCATATATACGGAAGAGGATTAGGGCCACTGGAAAAAAAAAAAAAAAAAAGTTAACTGATTTTTTTTATTTTATTTCACTTTTTTCTCAGAATTCTAAGAATACTATACTGAAATAAAATAAAATAAATCAGTTAACTTTTTTTTTTCCAGTGGCCCTAATCCTCTTCCGTACGTATATGAGAAGTTTAGAAGTTGAAATTTTTTTTATATATTTCAAATGAATTACTTTAAACTTAGAGAAGAAAATTCCTTTATACTGTTGTATTTTCTAGTTATACTGTTGTATTTTCTAGTTCTGTTGATAAAAAAGTAAACTAACTGTTCCTGTGCTTTATTTTGATTTAAAAATAACCCTGGTGGGCGGTCCTTATCACATCACTAGGTGGGCGGTCCTTATGACATCACCAGTCAGATCATGGAATTATGGATGATGTCATGGGTTTTTAGAATAGTCATTTCATTCTAGCTCAGAACTCTTGTGAGTAAGCTGTGTTTATTTTGCTCTCAAAACATTTTTGGATTTAAACTGGAAAAAAAAATCTCAAAATGAATTTCTGGCGTAAGAAAGGAGATTCTGTATCGTTAAAACAAATGCGTAAAATAAATAGGTCAAATATCGCAGAACTCTGTGCACTCAACGAACATCTTGAAAAAGGTTTTTGTGAAATTGGCTCAAACCGTGGAGTGGAAAAACAGATGAAAGCTGAAAAAAGGTTAAACAAAGAATTTGAAAAACGGTTCAAGGAGTTTCAAAAGGAGTTAAGAACCCAGGATTCTTTCATGGAGCAACTCAATGCAGAAACTGAAAAGGTAAAGGCTTTGTCCTTAAAAAATACTGAGTTGAAACACCAGTTGGAAATGATGAAAGACCAGATAAAAGATATAAGGATATTGGAAAGTCAGGCCAATATTGCAAAACATCAACAGAATTTCATTAAGGAAAATAACAAGTATTTGAAAAAACAGATTAAGAAGTTGATGGAAGAAGTTTCAGATAAATCTAAAGAGGCTGTGAAGGAAATTAATAACTGGTTGCCAGTGGACAAAAGAACCAAGGAAAAAACATTTTCAGTTTATGAGTTGTCAGATGTGGACACAGATTTTGATGAAAGTTCATCCTCAGAAACGGACGAATGTGAAACAGGTACCAAGCTGGCTGGCCAACAGACCAAAAAACAAGAAGAACTTCTAGAGTCAGGTTGTGAGTTGTCTGACAAAATATGTGAGGAACCAGGTCAGTTAGAGAGTGAGACACAGAAACAACAACATTCAGAGGACATATCAGATGTGGACACAGATTTTGATGAAAGTTCATCCTCAGAAACTGACAAATGTGAAACAGGTCCCAAGCCGGCTGACCAGCAGACCAAGAAACAAGAACTTTTAGAGTCAGTTTATGAGTTGTCAGATGTGGACACAGATTTTGATGAAAGTTCATCCTCAGAAATCGACGAATGTGAAACAGGTACCAAGCCGGCTGGCCAACAGACCAAGAAACAAGAAGAATTTTTAGAGTCAGGTTGTGAGTTGTCTGACAAAATATGTGAGGAACCAGGTCAGATAGAGAGTGAGACACAGAAAAAACAACATTCAGAGGACATATCAGATGTGGACACAGATTTTGATGAAAGTTCATCCTCAGAAATGGATGAATGTGAAACAGGTCCCAAGCCAGCTGGCCAAAAGACCAAGAAACAAGAACTTTTAGAGTCAGTTTATGAGTTGTCAGATGTGGACACAGATTTTGATGAAAGTTCATCCTCAGAAACGGACGAATGTGAAACAGGTCCCAAGCCGGCTGACCAACAGACCAAGAAACAAGATGAACTTTTAGAGTCAGGTTGTGAGTTGTCTGACAAAATGTGTGAGGAACCAGGTCAGATAGAGAGTGAGACACAGAAACAACAACATTCAGAGGAAACATCAGATGAGGACACAGATCTTGATGACAGTTCATCCTCAGAATCACCAAGTTGGTGGAGAAACATCAACAAGAACTGCGGGAGCAGGCCGCCACGCTTGATCACATTGGTAAAATTAAATATAGGATACGCTGGGGGAGTGAACGCTGGCACGACTTGCTGCCGCTGCTCGCCGGTATTTTTGTATTCGTTGCTCACTGCCTTCGCTCACCGCCTCACCTGGCGTTTTTAATAATGTGGACCGGCAGGACATACACCCTGCTTGTCTGTATCTGGATATTCCTACTGCCCGCTCACCTGCAAGTGGCGGGTTTGCTGCAGTATTCACCCGCTGACCTGCTCCGGCTCCGCTGTCACTCCCTTGGACCTGCGCCCGAGGCTCTCCACCTTCACCCGGACATCACCTTCCAGCCACGTCGGAGATACATCCACCGAGGTTCCCGTCGGATTGTCCACCGCAACGGTTCAACAGCAATAAAATCCATCTGGTCCAGCTCCCGACGGTGGATTCGTCGCCCTCCATGCTCCACCAGCCGGGCTGTCGACCACAGCGTGTTAGCCCGCCTAGCTCGGTCGGCTAGCACCACCACCAGCTGCGACAACAACGCACTCAACTTTGCTCTGCTCAACATCCGTTCACTGACAAGCAAGGGACATCTCATTCAGGATCTCATCACTGACCGTAAACTGGACTTTCTCTGCTTAACCGAGACCTGGCAACAGCCCCAAGATTACTCTCAGCTCAACGATTCCACTCCTAGTGGGTTTGTTTACATCTCTCAACCCCGTGGTTCCGGTCGCGGAGGAGGTCTCGCAATAATTCATCGCGAGAATTGGAAAGTCTCGCCGGTATCAGCTCCAGTTTCAAGCACGTTTGAATCCACAGTCTGCAAGCTATCTGGTCCAACTCCAACCATCATTGCTGCTGTCTACCGCCCCCCAAAACCGAATAGTGCCTTTTTAACTGAGTTTGCTGATTTTCTCACCCACCTATCCTCTCTCTCACCAAACTTAATTCTGCTGGGTGATTTCAATATCCACATGGACAACACCAATTCGCCTCTTACCAAAGACTTTACTTCCTGCCTAGAGAGTTTTGAATGTCAGCAATACACCACTACCCCCACACACACCAAAGGACATATTCTGGATTTAATCTGTTGCTCTGGTGTCATCCCCCACAACATAACATCTGATGAACTCCCCATAAGTGACCATTTTCTCCTCTCATTTGCAGTTAATCTTACTCTCTCAGTCTCTAAAACATCCCGCCTCATATCCTTCCGGAACATAAAGAAAATTGATCCCTCCACCCTTATTTCAAGTATCCACTCATCCTGCCTCCTTGACTTCAATAATCTACTAACCCCTGATGATCTGGTTTTTCATTACAACACTGGTCTCCATAATATTCTTGACTCACTTGCTCCTCTAAAAAATAGATTTGTTTCTTTCTCTGTCTCCTCCCCCTGGTACACCCCAAATCTCAGAAACATGAAAACCAAAGGACGGCAACTTGAAAGACTTTACAGAAAAACTGGTCTTACTATACACAAAGAAATGTACAATAATCACATTATGCACTATAAGGACTCCATTGCCAGCACCAAATCACAGTACTACTCCAACTTAATCACTGCCAATCAACAGAGCTCTAAGTCACTTTTCTCTATACTTAACAATACCATCAAACCCCAGGACCCTTTCCCCCTGCACCTTTACACAACCTCCTTCTGCAATGACATCATGTCATACTTCACAGAAAAAATCAAGAACATTCACCAAAACCTTGGATCAACGGCTCATCTCAACAACTCAGCAGATCTCCCCCCGCCTACACATTTATTCTCCTCCTTCCATCCTCCCACTGTCTCGGAAATCACAGAGCTCATCCGGAAATCCAAATCATCCACCTGTCAATTGGACCCCCTCCCAACACAACTTGTCAAAACCTGCCTTCCCTCTCTGGCTCCCCTCATCTCCGCTATCATCCACTCCTCCCTCACCACTGGAACTGTCCCTACACCTCTCAAAACTGCTGCCATCACCCCGATTGTAAAAAAAACCTGGTGCCGACCCCACCAACTTCAACAACCTCCGTCCTATCTCCAATTTACCCTTCATCTCCAAAATTCTTGAAAAAACAGTTGCCTCCCAACTCCATTCTCACCTATGTGCCAATAGCCTGTATGAAGAATTTCAGTCTGGTTTCCGGCCACTCCATAGCACTGAAACAGCACTCATCAAAATCACCAATGACCTCCTCATGGCATCAGATTCTGGACTACTCACCATCCTCATCCTCCTCGACCTGAGTGCAGCCTTCGACACCATCTGTCACACCACCCTCCTCAGTAGGCTTTCTTCCATTGGCATCACGAGCACTCCGTTGGACTGGTTTATTTCTTATTTTTCTGATCGCACTCAGTTCATTCAACTGAAGACCCTCAAATCCACCCCCTCCCCCGTCACCTCAGGTGTGCCCCAGGGCTCTGTTCTGGGGCCTCTGCTCTTCATCATCTACCTCCTTCCCCTTGGCAATATCTTCCGTAAATTCAACATCCACTTCCATTGCTATGCTGATGACACCCAGCTCTACCTCACCACGCAGCCATCGTCCTCTCTTCCGCCCACCTCCCTCAGAAATTGCATCTGTGAATTAAAGGCCTGGTTCACCAACAACTTCCTTCAATTAAACAGTAGTAAAACCGAGGTTCTCCTCATTGGTACCAAATCAACTCTTTCCAAAACCGACAGTTTCCAAGTCACTATTGATAGCTCCTCCATCTCCCCCTCCCCCCAGGTTAAGAGTCTGGGTGTCATCCTCGATAGCACACTATCTTTCCAATCCCATATAAATAACATTACCCGGTCTGCCTACTTCCACTTAAGAAACATCAACCGCCTCCGTCCCTCCCTTACCCCACACACTACTGCCATACTTGTGCACAGCCTTGTCACCTCCCGACTAGATTACTGCAACTCCCTCCTCTTTGGACTTCCTCAGAAATCACTCCACAAACTACAACTGGTCCAGAACTCAGCTGCTCGCATCATAACAAGAACTCCCTCTATCCACCACATCACTCCGGTCCTCCGACAGCTCCACTGGCTCCCCATACAGTTCCGCATTCAATATAAAATTATCATGATGACTTTCAAGGCACTTCACCATCTTGCCCCCCCATATCTGTCAGACCTCCTGCATGTTCCCACCCCCTCCCGTGCTCTTAGATCCTCATCTGCTTTGCACCTGTCTGTCCCCTCCGCCCGTCTCACCACCATGGGGAGCAGAGCATTCAGCCGCTCTGCCCCCTGCCTCTGGAACTCTCTACCACCCCAACTTCGAAATACGGACTCAATTCTCCATTTTAAAATACAACTCAAAAACCTGTTCAAGATTGCTTATTCTCTTTAAAAATATCAATTTCACTGTCACAGCCTCTGTATTTTTAAATGTTTTTAAATGTTTTTATAATTATAATTTTTATTTTTTCTGACACTTTTTATGTTTTGTACGGTGACCTTGAGTGTCCAGAAAGGCGCCTTTTTAAATAAAATGTATTATTATTATTATTATTATTATTATTATTAAAACAAAGGAGAAATTGCAACAACAGATCTTGGATTCCATGATGACAGAAAAAGATGGTGAGATTGTGATTCTCACAGCAAAGATAATTGAACAGGACCGTGAGCTTGTTGCTCTTCGACAGGAAAAGGAGTCGCAAGAGCTCACCTTCAAAGAGGCAGTGCAAGAAAAGGAGGAAGCCGTGGCATGCTATGCTACCAAACTAGAAGAAGCTTCCCGCAGAGAGGAGGAGCTCGCGGAACTCCTCAGGACCCTAAAAGAGCGTAACGCATGTGATATGGAGCGTGCAAAGCATGACAGTGAAGCTCTTCTCATCTTGGAAGATGCACTGGCCGAAAAGGACAAGGAAATAACAAGGATGGTAACAAAACATCACCAAGAATTGAGGGATCAAGCCAACCGGCTAACACGCCTGAGCAATACCAATGGCGAGTTGAAGCAACAAATGTCACAGGCAGCGCTGGAGCTGACCTTCTCTTTGCTGAAGGTAGATAGCTCAAAGCTTTGGAAAAAAGCATAACGTCTATGAATTGGAAAAACCAGCATGTCACTTCCTTTAAACTTTTCTCAGTCACCAACACAGACACAACTTCCAAGACACCAACAACGTATCAATCAGCAGACACAAGACTCTTCTGAGAGGATTGTGCCTGCACTGAGAGCCAGGGGCGTGACAAGGCCTGATACCCAGGAGCCCTCACAGGGCTAGGTTCCCAATCCAGACAGACCGCCTCTCTATGAGCTTTTTTTTTTTGGACAAAAGATAGGGCTGCACGGTGCGACAGTGTGTTGTACTGTCGCCTCATAGTAGGAAGGTTCCGGGATCAATTCCTTGCCCGGAGTCTTTCTGCATTGAGTTTGCATGTTCTCCCCGTGCATGCGAGGGTTCTCTCCGGGTGCCCCGGCTTCCTCCCTCACGCTAAAAACATGGTAGTTAGGTTAACTGGCTCCTCTAAATTATCCTTAGGTGTGATTGTGCATACTCGTATGTCTCAATGTTACTCTGTAATGAACTGGTGAGCTTTCTGGTAACGAACGAACGTACGAAAGAAAAAAAAGAGCAACATAAAGTAGTTAAATTCATACTTCTGGAGAAATATAATAAAAATAATTTGTTTTTTTACTGTGCGGAAGCTGCTAAGCAAAACTTTGAAAAATAAGTTATAATTCTGGTAACATTACTTCATAAAAGTTTTGAGTGCCTTTTACAACCGTAATAATTTGCACAGAAGCAGAGAACGGACATACCCGACTTTTTCTTTTCTTTGCCTTCTCGAGATAATGACATAACTATCTCGTTATCACGGTTAAACCCTTAATTATTTTCAATTGATTTCTTGAGATGATTATCCTGCCTGAGTAATGGATGAGGCTGGCCAAAAGCCCTGGATTCCCAGTCCATCCATGCCTGTGGGGCCTGTAGTTACGCAGTCATGGTACTCCGTCTGCGCAAATAATGAGTTTTTTGGTTTTTCCGTAAAAGTTTAAAAAACAATCCACTAGATTTGGTTTCCAAGATTTGAAGATGTTTCGCTACCTCTTCAGGAAGCTTTCTCAATTCAAATGTCTGACATGAGTGATTTATTCAAAACAGGTTGAAATGGTCTAATAAGTATTCTCTATATCATCAGGGGGCGAGCTAATCTTAACTAAAGGAATAAAAAAGAGGATTTAGAGATGTTTTACTATATTATAGAGTGGACTGGGTTCTTTGATAAATAGGTTGGCCAGTTTTAATTAGCAGAATATTAAAGGGGCAACAAGTTGAAACTTCAACATTTGGGAATAATAAAGTAGCATCAACAAAATGCAATTTAGGAGAAATTAGAACATTTGAGGAGCAAATTTTTAATGAAGACTTTTTGATGAAGACTTAATGAGTTAATAGTGCTAATGGAAATTAAATATCAGGCCCAGGATCTAAACCTTCTCCATTTTTCAGCTGCAAGCAGGTTTAACGATAGCATTTGAGAAGCTATATACAATTTGTGGATGGGTAACCATACTCTTTATGCATGAAGCAATAAGAACACCTGAATTTACTTTACCTACAGCTGCAATCAATACTTTAGAGGGAATGCACACTTAATATGGTAGTATTATGGTAGTAGTAGGTAAAATCAGAGCTGGGAAGTAACGAAGTAGAAAAATACTTCGTTACTGTACTCAAGTAGATTTTTCTGATATTTTTACTTTACTACTTATTTTTATGGCGACTTTTTACTTCTACTCCTTACATTTTTACACAAATATCTGTACTTTCTACTCCTTATATTTAAAAAATTGGCTCGTTACTTTAGTTTTGAATCATTTCAATGGAGTTACCGTTACTATTTTTCACGTCATCAATACCAAATTCAATCTAATTGGATGGGAATCTACGTTGCATTTGACGCACCACTACAAGATGAATCGACAGATTCGGCGGTATTCATTGGCGGCAAATCATTGCAGCTTGGTGGCGGTGGCGTTAGCATAGTAGCATGGACGACGAGATGATTGAAAATGAACACAATGGAGATCTAGTCCTTTTGGCAGACATCCATTTAAAATGTAGGCAACGGCATGAAAAAAGTGGTTTCTACTTTTACTTTTATACTTTAAGTAAATTTACAAGCCTGTACTTTGTTACTTTTACTTGAGTAAAGAAGTTTAATCAGTACTTCCACTTTTACCAGAGTATTTTTTAACACAAGTATCTGTACTTTTACTCAAGTACGGAAAGTGAGTACTTTTGCTATCTCTGATGCTAACTTAGATATGTTATACTGGCAGGGCAACTATAGTTTCTGTTAAATTGCAAGTTTGATTAAAGCAGACAGAGATTGAGGTAGTCTAGGAGCTGCAAGTGAACTATAGTTTACACAAAACACCTCGGCAGCTACACATGTATGCTAAATGCTAAAACGAACTGAAACTATTAATCAGGATAAGACAAAATTAAAATAATATGCCACACATAATTCAGAACAACTTTAACCTAGATTTTCATACACAAAATAGCCATTGCTAGGGGAACCACTGCAGGGATGCAAACTCCCAATGTCTTTATTTGGTGACATAAAATGCTGCTCTATTTATCTGCACATTACTATTACAAGGACATTTGATTTGAATTGGCATCAATATTAATACAACCAAAATGCATGCACACATAAAAATGTCTGCAATTTATTCCTGCATAAAATGATACTTAGGTTGTTTGTATGAGTTTGAAATGGATTGTCAAATGTAGTATTTACAGAGACTTAGTTTTTGTTAAGGAAAAAAAAACAGACCTATATGCGACTTATACACTTGGAATTCCTGTTATGCTGTTTATCTATCCTGACATTGAATTCCAGATTGAAGATACACCACCACCAACAACCATCCAGAAACAACGACAGGCCAGCTATACAAGCTTCCTTAATTGCTCACACCAAATACAAAGCTGACTCTCAGGACCAGCAAGCTATGCCTTGTTTCACCTTAAATACTGTACCTTTATATACCATGTGAACTAGCCGGCAGGAAAAGACTTTTGTTGTATCAGTTGGAGTTTTTATTTTTCTCACAACATTGACCTCAAATCTATTTATTATATTATTCTATGTGAACTAGCTTTAAACAGCCAGCACTTGTGTTAAGTTCATAAAACACTTTATTTTATTTATGTGTTACCTTTGCCAGGTGTATTTTATTTGTTTTAATGCAAGCATTTGTGTTTGTGTCTTTGAACCTTAACAATGTTCAAAATAAATATGCAAATATTGTCAGAACATCTTCCATGTCTGCATGTGTTCCTTAAAATTGTGTTATTTATCAAAAAGATGAGAGAAAATGTTATGTTATTTTAAATATTATCTGCTGACAAAAAAAGTAAAAGGTTAAAATTATGTCCTGACTAAAACTAGACTAAAATGTTCACAGTTTTTGTTGACTAAAACTAAACGAATAAAATTATGTTCTCTTGGACTAAAATAAAGACTAAAATGCTCGACTTATAGTCGACTAAAACTAGACTAAATAGAAATGGGATGATGTCGACTAAATGTGATAAAAACTAACAAGCGATGCTAAAACTGGATTAAAATTGAAACTAAATTTAAAAATGGCTGGTTAAAATTAACACTACCATGAATTGAGTGTTACAATGTGTAAAACAGGGTTAAATGTTTTCTAAATATCTAGAGGTTCCTTGAATAAGACTATATTAGTTGCAGTAGTTTTGAGCTTATATGAACAAAATACAGGTGCTGGTCATAAAATTAGAATATCATGAAAAAGTAGATTGATTTCAGTAATTCCATTTAAAAAGTGAAACTTGTATATTATATTCATACATTACATACAAACTCATATATTTCAGATGTTTATTTGGTTTAATTTTGATGATTACAAATGACAACAAATGAAAATCTCAAATTCATCATATCAGAAAATTAGAATATTGTGAAAAGGTTCAAAATTGATGGCCCCTGGTGCCACACTCTAATCAGCTAATTAACTCAAACCACCTGCAAAAGCCTTTAAATGGTCTTTCAGTCTAGTTCTATAGGCTACACAATCATGGGGAAGACTGCTGACTTGACAGTTGTCCAAAAGACGACCATCGACACCTTGCACAAGGAGGGCAAGACACAAAAGGTCATCGCTAAAGAGGCTGGCTGTTCACAGAGCTCAGTGTCCAAGCACATTAATAGAGAGGCGAAGGGAAGGAAAAGATGTGGTCGAAAAAAGTGTACAAGCAAGAGAGATAACCGCACCCTGGAGAGGATTGTGAAACAAAACCCATTCAAAAATGTGGGGGAGATTCACAAAGAGTGGACTGCAGCTGGAGTGAGTGCTTCAAGAACCACCACACACAGACGTATGAAAGACATGGGTTTCTGCTGTCGCATTCCTTGTGTCAAGCCACTCTTGAACCACAGACAGCGTCAGAAGCGTCTTGCCTGGGCTAAAGAGAAACAGGACTGGACTGCTGGTGAGTGGTCCAAAGTCATGTTCTCTGATGAAAGTAAATTTTGCATTTCCTTTGGAAATCAAGGTCCCAGAGTCTGGAGGAAAAGAAGAGAGGCACTTCATCCACGTTGCTTGAAGTCCAGTGTAAAGTTTCCACAGTCAGTGATGGTTTGGGGTGCCATGTCATCTGCTGGTGTTGGTCCATTGTGTTTTCTGAGGTCCAGGGTCAACGCAGCCACATACCAGGAAGTTTTAGAGCACTTCATGCTTCCTGCAGCTGACCAACTTTTTGGAGATGCAGATTTCATTTTCCAACAGGACTTGGCACCTGCACACAGTGCCAAAGCTACCAGTACCTGGTTGAAGGACCATGGTATCCCTGTTCTTAATTGGCCAGCAAACTCTCCTGACCTTAACCCCATAGAAAATCTATGGGGTATTGTGAAGAAGAAGATGCAATACACCAGACCCAACAATTCAGAAGAGCTAAAAGCCACTATTAGAGCAACCTGGGCTATCATAACACCTGAGCAGTGCCACAGACTGATCGACTCCATGCCACGCCGCATTGCTGCAGTAATACAGGCCAAAGGAGGCCCAACTAAATACTGAGTGCTGTACATGCTCATACTTTTCATGTTCATACTTTTCAGTTGGCCAACATTTCTATAAATCCTTTGTTTTTATTGGTCTTCAGTAATATTCTAATTTTCTGATATGATGAATTTGAGATTTTCATTTGTTGTCATTTGTAATCATCAAAATTAAACAAAATAAACATCTGAAATATATGAGTTTGTATGTAATGTATGAATATAATATACAAGTTTCACTTTTTAAATGGAATTACTGAAATCAATCTACTTTTTCATGATATTCTAATTTTATGACCAGCACCTGTAATGAGCTGAAACATCCATATGTTCAGGCTGAATACATACTGTTATAAATAACTTTCAACTGCCAGAATTGAAAGGTAGGTTATGTTTAATGTTTTTGTTTTTTTTAAATAGACTCTAAAACCGCTTGCTGAATAAACATACAGTCTACAGATAATTGATTTAAATGTAATGAATTTAATGATTATTTAAGGGATAAAGTGAAAGTAATTTTGGATAAGAATATCTTGTTGTGTTTGCACTTAGATTTTGAGTAAATAAAGAACTGCTCATTAAAGACACTGCTCATTCTGATAGGAACACTGACTGCCCTCTCTTGTGTGCCAGAGGATCCCGGAGTAAAGGATTGTTGAACTGTGATGAGAAAACACCATGAGAACCACCACATGGATTCATCATCTATCTGCCATTGGGCTGCATGGAGACCAAAGGGGGCTGTAGAGGAGGCCATACAAGACTCTGATTGATTAATTAGCTTGAGGAGTGATAGAGACACTGAAATAATTCATCAGCGACAGTGATGTTCATCATTTGCCTTCAACTCGGACCAGGATAATTCTTGATTTTACCTAATTTTGATTTATGTGTTTTGATTTATTTTGATTTTGTTTTAATGAAAAACGTGGAAACATTTTGCCATTTTTTATTTGATGTAGAAAAACTCAGAACCTGATTGGCTTAAAGGTTCTTTAAGTTGTTGGTAATGATAATTGTCTGATTCAAAACGGGGTTTCCTTGCTCAGATTGGCCGAGAGTGGGATTTCCCTGGGGTCACCCCGGTTTTTACTACCTTTTAAAGAAGGTAGGGTATTCCGGAGGAGAACGGCCCGACCTGTCCTGTGACGTCCCCTACTGTGACTGAATGATGGGTAAATTGGGTGGATCGTTTATCCATGTGGAGCGGTCACATTTAGGAGGCCTCCAGGTGGCAGTGAGAGTAGATGAATTTGGCCTTATTAGATTTATAGGCTTAGGTTACCTAGTCTAAGGTAAATTAAAATACTGTGCGCATAGGAAACTAAAATAGACTTCCTTTCATTAGATGAAACCCAAATTGTAGTTAAATACTGAAACTGGTGTTGAGTGACAACATTTGGTGTGTGAAGTTTTTGATTGTGATTACTTTTGATCCCTAATTAATGATACATCACTAATTATAGATACTGTCTGAGTCACCTGGTCCTTTAATAATCCCAGAGGGCAATTACTTTTGTTACACACTCCAGTTACAGTTTTATATATGCATATATATATATATATATATATATATATATATATATATATATATATATATATATATATATATTAGTGCTGTCAATCGATTAAATTTTTTAAATCGCGATTAATCGCATTTTAATCGCAATTTTTTTTTCTGATTGAAAATCATTTAAATACTCTCGATGACATACAAAAAATACATACAGGCTAGGTTTGTGCCAATGTTCTTTATTTAAAATGAAAATAGGTCACAGACACTGATTTATGCCATAGAAACATATGGCAAGAAGATGGGGAGGGATGTAGCAAAAAATAACAAATATGTAGCCAAAAAGAAGGCCCTGAAAACAGGCTGATGTAAAAGACAGTCTTTACAGTTAATACAGTCTTTTGAACAAAGACAAGCATTTTACCCTACTGCTATAAAATGCAGTAGAGTTAACATTAGATGTTAATTAACCAAGATAATAATGAACAATTTTCAATCAATACATCAAAATCAATAGACCGACATCACTAGATGGAGGTAGTCTATGCTCTAGAAAGTTACTTTTCAGCCTCTTAACAAAAATGAGAACACACACACAAGCACCAACCCACCCACCCACACACAGACACACCCACCCACACACACACACACACACAATACCGACCTGTGGCGTACACAGACAGCAAGAGTGCCGTAGCAGATTCCATTTCACCTCAGTAATCTGTTTTCTCAGCGTATTTCAGGTTGCTACTAGTTACCAGACACTCAACTTGTTTGTTGGTGGTGGGGCTTAAAGAAAAGGCACTAGCGTCACCCAGTGTATGAGCGTCTTTTTCCCTTGAGGAGCTCTCCGCTCTCGAAGCCTATGAGAAATGCATAGACTGGGGGAAAATAGCCCCGCCTTCTCGCAGGCTGCAGCGGGATGTTCTTGGAAAATTGTACCATAAAACCACATAGCGTTAATCTCACGTTAAAAAAATTATCGCCGTTAAAATGGCCTCGCGTTAACGCGATAATAACGCGATAATTTTGACAGCACTAATATATATATATATATATATATATATATATATATATATATATATATATATATATATGCATATGTAAAACTAAATCCAATTCTGTGTTTTAAGTTACCTGTAAACACAGTAACTTATCAGGGGGAGTGTTTAGGTTTATTCTTTATACATCATGTGCATTGTTACTTTGTTACCCAGATTAGAGAGAGTAGAAGGCCTTCCTTCACATTGTGGATGTCACTTTGTGTAAGGACGTCATGGTAAATGGCATGTACTTATATAGCGCCTTTATTCAAGCCAGGAGACTTGACCAAAGCGCTTTACACCACATTCATTCACCCATTCACAAACACACTCACACGGTGGCAAGCTACATTGAAGCCACAGCTGCCCTGGGAAGAAGCGGGGCTGCCGTACACTGGCACTACTGGACCCTCTGACCACCATCAGTAGACAATGCAGGTGAAGTGTCTTGCCCAAGGACACAACGACACTGAAAGTTGGAGTCGGGGCTTGAACCGTCAACCCTTCAATTTCAGGGCAAACTCCTACATCCAAAGCCACTGTCGCCCTATATAGGACAGCCTCTAAATAGGACAGCCATCTTGTCTTTTAAAGATACACAGAATATGGGCACATCTCTGAGCCGGTACGGAAGTCCCGAACTTCCACATTTAACAACCTGAAGCTAAAACATGCAGTGCCATGGCCAGTCTTTTGGGAACACTCACTGGTGAACTGTGTATCACCCAGCGTTGGATGAGGGGTTGTAGACGGCGAACAAGCTTGTCAAACCAACACACGGACACCCACAATACTAGCTAGTTGGTGATTGTCCCTCTTGCGTTGTGGAATAAAATAGCACAGACCACGCTCAAAATTGGGCATAAATCAAAAATCAGCTTCATACCTGCGACAAGCTAACTGTGACACACTGGTGCGGGAGTATACACAGCCCTTTAGGCAGAATGCTTTTAACTATCAGCTATTTATGTAAAGCTCAGTACAAATGAGCTGCAGTACAAATGAAAATTTTGCTAAACAAAAATATGGATTATTTAAAATATTAAATGTATCAAATAAATATATTTCAAATATATATATATTCTAAAATGCATTTTTTTTAAATATATAAAATTTTTGTACTGCTGTCATTTTAATTATATCAATAATAGTTTGTATAGGTCATCGAAGGTTAGTGAACGTCTGTTCATGCTGAAACTGTGAATTTCATATAAATTGAACATTACTAACCTATGATTATGAATATATAATTTTAATTTGGAAAAAAATGAAATCAGTACAAACATAGCACAGTTGATTGACAACAAATGTATTTGTTTTTGCAAATGTGAGCAGTGCTACGAAAGTGGTTGACCTCTGATGACCCCTGGAGACATTTTTCTTTATATCTTTAGAATGATAGGAGCACAAATGAATTTTTTTCCTACATAAACCAGTACAAACATAGCTGATGTGATTGACGCTAATTTTGTCTGATTTCATAAAAGCTGGGGGGCTGATTCACCTTTTGATCTTTAACCTTTCATTAATATCTTCAAAGCCAAAGCAGCACAAATGACGATCTTTGCTGCACAAACCAGCACAAACGGAGTTAAATTAATTGACACCCATTCCTGATTTGAAGAAGGTGGGGGTGGGGTGGGGGCTGGTTGACCTTTGATGACCTCTAAAGACATTTATTTATATCTATAACATAATAGCGGTACAAATGAAAATTATTTTCTGCACAAACCAGCACAAAAATAGCACAAACGTTTGACACCAATTTTGTCTGATTTGAAGAGGTGGGGGGGCCAACTTTACTCAGGCGTTCTGTCAGCAGTTGAAGGTCCAAAATTCCTCCAAACTACTATGAAAAACTACTGTTAAAACAGTGTTCCTGCGGGTCCTTTTAAAGTCTTAAAAGGCATTGAATTCTTCAAAATAAAACTAAGGCCTTAATTGGTATTAAAATGTCTTAAGTCTTTTGTAGGTCTTAATTTTTAAAACATCATAAATAGGATTATTTTTATTACGATTTATTTCTGTAATCTAAATAAAACATTAAAATTGATCTTTTTTTTTTTTATTAAAAAAAATTATGGCGGCCGGGACATTTGGGAGATGCGCCATTTACTTTTTTTCTGGAAAATATGAGCAAGTGTAAATGTAACCAAAATTGGTTATCCAGCCAAGAGTTTTCTCCATGGTTAAACCAGGGAACATAAATGAGGCTCAGTGGATTTAGTGCAAGAAGCGATTCAAGCTCGGAACGATGGGAATTAAGGCAGTGGAGTCACACATGCGAAGCACGAAACACAAAACGTGAAAATGGAGTTACCGAGAAACAGCCGGTATTTCTCAGTTTAGTTCCACCCTTGTCTCTGCCTCGCCTCCACTTATCACCAAATCAAACATACTAAGAAAACCATACAAAGAAAAATTGCTGCAAAAAAGACTTAGCACTGGTTATGTTGTGGCTTTAAAACTGATTTGTTTTGTTCCCTGATAAAACAAAGTTGGTGAATTCAGTTAAATAATTGTTCAAATATATCTGTCATTTGTGTGTTTTTAGCTTTCTTCCTGTATGGGAAGCTTTTCAAAATGTGAAACATTAGTGCATTGGTTTATGTTAAAATAAACCTTTGTGTTAAGTTGTCGCAAGCGGGTTTTTCTTGTGAATTTGGTCTTAAATTTTTATTTCAAGTGGCTTTAAAAAGTCTTAAAAAGTCTTGAATTTAACTTGCCTTATGCTGTAGGAACCCTGATAAAATATGTTATCGATCATTTTGTGTCTGAGAGGATTAATGGATATGTGTTTTATTCTAAACCTATGTAAATATCTAGTTTCAACTTTTGTTATCAGGGAGTCAAAATGTTTGATATATCATTTTGTGCTAACTAAGCACATTTTAAGGAACACATGTTCTATTGTTTGGCGAAACAAAAAGTAAATCAACCAATCACAATGCAGTCCCCCACTGCATTAAGGGACCAAGAGATTGATGATGTATTAGTGCCAGAGAAGGGACGATCCAAGTATTTCAAGGTGCTCTATTAAATTTTGTCAGACACACTCATCTATTGAGTTGAATGATCTGAGAAATAAGAAATATCCGGTACGGTGCAGTTGTGTGCTGACAGAAATGCATTGTTAAGGTCAGAAGCCAAAATTCACCATCTGTGGAGGCACAACACCACAAAAACCTACAGCAGATGGGCTGAAATGGCAAAAGCACTTTATATTTAAATCCCATCAGATAAAAACAGGGAACAGAGGCCATGTTTTGGAGAGTATTACCAATATTGGACAACAGCATATCAGAAAAATGGCCTGGTTCAGTAGTTATCGATTTTAATGTCAAGATTCAGACAATAGGCTCAAAAATCTGTGTGAAAATAAAAGCATGGATTCAGCCTGCATTGTCACACTGGTTCTGGTTGGTGTAGGCAATGATTAGTTCTTGTTTTCAACCACATAGGTAGTTTTCTATAGGCATCAGCTTTTAAGGGACATGAAGACAACATAATAGAAAAAAGAAGAACAAACAAAACAAAGATTAAAGGAATAGTACACCCAGAACATGATTAGCCTTCATTTTCTACTCAGCCCCATGCTGAACAACACTCTGGAGTACTTTTTTGATATCTCAAATGCATCTGGAGATCTGGGAGGCTTCTTGCTGTCTGCTGACATTCAAATAATGGAGGTCTATGGTGCCCGAGGCAGAAAGGTCCATAAAAGTCCACAAAAAACGTGTCAATATTCCTCCATACTGCTCGTCCAATGTATTCAAAGTGTCCTGAGTGGGTAGCGTCCATAATTTGCTCGAAACAAAGTCTTTTAGAATGTTTTTAGAGCATAAACAGTAGTGTATAGGATTTCCTAAAAGCGCGTTCACGAGCCTACGGAAACCGTGGCAGACCAAACCAGACGAAAGTGCGCATTCAGCTCGGCAAAGAACTCATGCTCTTCCTCAACACTGAAGTCCTCAGACATTTTTCTTTCGTTGTTTCTTTCTTTGCACAGGTAAACAGCACATTTCTTCTTCTACGCTTCCTTTATCGGCATAGCAGACGCTGAATGCGCACTTTCATCTGGTTTGGTCTGCTGCAGTTTCCGTAGACTCGTGAATGCGCAGGCGCGCGCTTTTAGGAAATCCTATACACTACTGTTTATGCTCTAAAAACATTCTAAATGACTTCGTTTCAAGTAAATTATGGACGCTACCCACTCAGGACACTTGGAATACATAGGACGAGCAGTATGGAGGAATATTGACACGTTTTTTGTGGACTTTTATGGACCTTTCTGCCTCGGCCGCCATAGACCTCCATTATTTGAATGTCAGCAGACAGCAAGAAGCCTCCCAGATATCCAGATGCATTTGAGATATCAAAAAAGTACTCCAGTGTTGTTCAGCATGGGGGTGAGTAGAAAATGAAGCCTAATCATGTTTTGGGTGTACTATTCCTTTAAATAATTAACAGCAGCAACATCTTCCTGACTGAGATGAGGTCTTAATAAACCAGTGATCACTTTCAATGACAAAGTTATGCTATAATATTAGAAGATACAACAACATCAAAATTACTTGTTAATATTCTTTTTCTATACACATTACTGTGTATAACTTTACTCTCCTAATCCCAAACAGGGACACCTAGGGTTCTGAGTTGGGGAGTCAACGTAGGGCAGAGAAAGGAGTGGACTGACAGGTAATAGTGGGTATCACATTACAAGAGCCAAATGTACATACTGAGTTGCCAGTGAGGCTCTGACCTTGTCTGTTAGATATAGATGTTACTTTTTCTTAAAAACATTGACAGCGAAATAATTTTTTATATTACTCAGGTTTTTATGTCAGAATGTGTTTACTTGGAAGAACCAGTTCAGCTGCCAGTTAATCAACAACATTGCATTTTTTGACTAAAAAAACAAACTGAAGCATTTATGGTAGGGCTTAGCGATTTTGCATCCATCCATCTGTTTTACGTCACGCGTATCCCTGCAAAGGGTGCTGGTGCCTTTCTCCGGCTGTCTATGGCCGAGAGGCGGAACCCACACATGCTCAGTAGAGACTGACACAGGAGTGGATTTTCACTCCTGTCCCGTCCCACTCCCACAGAAAAAAATTGTGTCCCGTCCCGATCCCAGGCCAGAGTAGAAATCTAAATCCTGTCCCGTCCCACTCCTGGTGAAATTACTCCCACTCCCATTCAGAATGACTCCCGCTCCTGCACCACTCCCATTCTTGTTGTCTTCAATGAGATTTCTGCCAATACATTGAATCTGAATTTCTATGAAGGGTCAGTTAAGTTAAAATTAAACTTTTCGAAGTAGAGTTCGCCACTAACTGTTGGTCCCTCCATTGTTGTTTTTGAGCGCGGGTGAAAAACTCAGAGCGGAAGCACTGTTGGTTTTTGGGTCGTGTAGTTTTTTTGGCTTAAAGGAAAAAAACTACAAAATGGCGGCGCCAGTACTGGATTTTTTTTCTTCTTTATTTTAGTTTTTGGCATCGATCCTAGTTTTTTTTAGTTACTATTGGTTTGCTCCTGCTCCCGTCTGCTCCCGTTAATGTTTAATCCTGTACCGTCCCAATCATGTGATCGTTACTAACACTGAGTCCCATCCCACGGGAATCCCGTGAACCGTGAGATTCCCGAAAAAATGTCAGTCTCTAATGCTCAGGGAGAACATAAAATTGTAAATCTGTTTTGTTTTTAACCAGCCTTTTAAAATCTTTAACATGTTCAAATGACTCTGGATTCAAAATTAGAATACAATCACGTTATCTTATATCAATATCTAAAAAGTAAATAAGGAATAATCTGAAATCATACTGCCTGCCTCACACACCCTGTTTAGGATTAGCCAATTTACAATGGAAAGATTTATAAAAGAAAAAGATTTCATAAAACATTTCACACTATACAATCATGGAAAACTTGCTCCTCTAATGAAACACAATAAAGTCTGTTCTTTACCATAAAGTAGTTTAATTTTCTGAATTTGACTGAACTTCAGTTTAGCTAATTGGCTCATTTTCAGTACAAAATCTTCAGCTGTTATTTAGAATTACATTGCAAGGATTGAGTTATACACAGTGAAAACAGCTTACACAAAACCTGAGTGGCTGACCTTTATTTAATTAGCACCTGATAGTAAATGGCTCATCCTGAGCCCTCATGAATGTTTAATCAAAATGCAGTCTCCCCTTCTGCTTCAAAATAGCCATCTTCCTCTCAACACATCGGTGTACACACCAGATGCAAATCTTTCCAACATGTCCTCTTTGCAGGAGTACACTAACTATGGCATGCTCTTTGCATTGTCAAGCAGGTTTGGACAACTGGAGATACTGTAACAAGTGTTGTATGCCACCGGCAAAGCCTTGCAGATACAATTACCAAAGTGCTAGCAAGTCTCCTCCAAGTTGTTAGCTGGAGAATCAGTCGAGACATCTGGCTGCTGCACCCACGTGTGAGGCATGCATAAACATGATGCTCACATGGGAGGAAAACATGTGAAGGGGGAAACAACAGAAATTTTGAAGCAGACCTAGATCAGGGATTCTGTTGCACCCTACTCAATTTTTGATGGGGGGACGTCTATATATAAATTATTTTGAAACACATTTATTTACAGGAAATAGACAAGGGTATTATTGTAGGGAACTGTAGAAATTTTAACAAAAAAGCAGCAGGACAAAATGTATGTTTTTCTACAGCAGCAATCTATGTTATTTAATAATTTGCTGTGCTGACAGAATTATTTTATTGGCAGGGAGGGGCTTAGTGTGGCAGCGATTTACATCGATGTACATACACAGGGATCTCACTGCAGCAAACAGAAAGTGGCAGGAAAAACAACCAACATCTTTGGAATAGACGCCATTTCAGGATTTCTTTATGGAGCAGTGGCAGACCAGAGCAAGAACCCAGACAGAGAGGGGTCCAGAGTAGGGGTCTAAATAATAATAGTTTTGTATCGATGCATCGATCCAACAGTCGACGATCCGATGCATCGATACGTCCGCAAGAGAATCGATTCATGTTTTGTTTTTTTTAATCCTCCGGTCTATTTTTATCCATTTGCTCCTGGATGTAATTCTTCCTCCCGTGCTGTGGTGGCGCCAAACCTATTTTGCCCTCCTACCTCGCTTTCTGGTTATACTCCTGCAGCAGTGTGTTGCAGTGAGCTTGACACCGAAATTTTTTTATTTATGCTCAATATTGAAGCGTGGTCTGTGCTACATGCTGTGGGTCTAGATACGGCCGAGGCGGTAAGGAAGTGGGGGCGAGTTTGTCGGACAACGGAGGGACATGAGGGCCAGAAAGAGCGGAGATCCAGGTGGAAAAAGGGTCCCAGTGTTCTCGCACACCTCGCTCTTCTAGCGGGTCAAACTTCACAAGTTGTTTTCCGCAATTTCGGTCATAAAAACAAAACAAGCCGGCCTCCTGTCTGCGGCACTGTCTGCAGTCTGCTACAATTTGTGAGAGGAGCAGCGGAGCCTCTGTGGAGGGGGGGGATGTCTGGAGCTGAGGTATTACATTGCACTCATTGCACTGATTTTGTGCAGTATTTTTTGATACAAAGCCTTTCAGAATCTATAACGCAGGGGTATTTTTATTTTTCAGTGAAAGGTTTTAATAGGAATAGTTGGAGTACAACTTTTCTACTTCTGTTATTTGCTGTTGTTTCTAAAAAACAAAAAAACCTTAACATTATTGCAGCTTCCATTGATTTATTTCAAATTTGAAACATTGTCTAGCCTGTAAGGTGTAAAAAAATAAAATAAATCGAATCAAATCGTATCGTGGTGTATTCCTGAGTATCGAAAATAATCGAATCGCTGGGTCAGAAAATCAATACTGAATCAAATCGCCATGATGGATGTGATTTACTAGCCTGGGTGCCATTCCGGACTTAGTCCCGCCCACAACGTTTGAGGTTGGAAAGTTCGGTCTGGCATTGCTCAATAGTAGCGCGAGTATGCTCGCCCAATATCTGGCGGGCCAATCAAATTGTCAGGGCGGGCTTTATACGATGATGGACAGATGATCAACAGTAACGTAATCAACCACGTCACCAAACGGCGATGGAAGTCGGCGTGAACGACGAGGTGGATATAGCCAGCGGTCGTTGCCAGCTCCTTTTCGGAAGCCCGGAATCCTGGCTGCTGAACAACAAGTGGAGGGACATGCTAGGCTCTGATGATTTTCAAGCCAACATTATGGGTATCGTCGTGGACGAAGTTCATCTAACTTACAAATGGTAACAGATCACCTGACTGTCTGATTTAGTAAATAACTCGCAATTTTGTGACATTAATCCCATGTTGTAAACATAGTAGGTAACGTTGTACGTTTGAGGTCGGGAAGTTTAACATACGTCATGCACTCCGTTGCTCTTATTGGTTGTAGGTCTATCCAATTGAGTGCAGAGGCATTTTTTTTCCTGGTTCGTTCGAAACACGCCCCATAATCACAGCTCTATGGAGCAGCATCAGACTCATATTCTGACTAGAATTGAGTAGGACTATGTCAGGCTAGTGATTTACACCCCTAGACCAGAGTATGGCACAGGAGGCAGACTCCACCTAGATGTGGAGCCAAGCGAACTAACTCTGGGAGATCGGAGGATGACAGCCGTAAATGGGAGCCAGACCCTAGTCAGAGTATACCAGACTGGGTTGGAGGGAGTGGGTAGCCAGTCCAGCTCTTGAACCTACAAGAGGAGGACTAAATGATTTAGATCTAAAGCTTTCAATCAAAAAACTTTTAAAAAGCCCACAAATCTCTTAAGAGATCATTTCTATTTTGACTAAAAAAGTCTTGTCCCTGCTGCACTCCTTCACTCTGTCTCAACAACATTTTTACTTATACTGTAGTTTTTATATATTATACTGTCGAACTACTGTGTCTTTATTTTAATGATGAATACAGATTATCTTTGGAAGATTAGATTAGAAGATACCTTGGCTAATGCCTGTGTAAATTCTCAGTCATCTGGTCATGGGCGTAGGTTTGCATAGGGACCATAGGGACATGTCCCTACCAAAATTTCCCAATTTAAAAAAAATGAATATCATTCACACTAAAAAACAAAAACCTTTTTTTTTCTTTTATAAAACAAAATATTCTGAGTCAGCCAGGAGTTCAGAAGACTGCTGGAAAAATGGGCAAATAAAGGCTGTAAGCCATCAACATTTCTTATTCTTAGCCACAGCCAACTAAAAAAGAAAATGTGAGGGTTTCCTTTTTACCGATATTTAGTATTACTGTTTTCATTTTTTGATGAGTCTTTGAGGAAGTTCAGGTATAATTATTAGCAGGTGTTATTTCTCTTATAGAGTATAAGAACAAGAAATGGCGCCTAAACATCTGCTATTTTTCGTTTAAAAAGCATAATTAGGGTTCCACATAATAATAGTGATTTAATTGACTATTTATACTTCTAGAAATAGGATAAAGACAAGAACAAACAGAGGAAGAATGTTAACAATGATTTTATCTTACATAGATTTCCAGACAGTCTATATGTAAATTACTATAAACATTAATGTCTGGTAAAAATGCTTGAATCTGGCTGTTTATTTTGGATATTATTAAATTACAGATAAGATAGTGTTATATTGTCTTTTATAATTGTTAAAAGTGATTTTATATTTGAATAAACTTAGGCTCATTCTTAGGGTTGTGTTTGTAGATGATGCCACTAAAAAAGAAAATAGACATAAGGAGCTATTTAAACAGTCAGACAGTAAGCAATATAGGATGATGATAAAAGGTTGCGTTACATTTAATCCTTTACTATTAAAAATGCACTTATACATTATATGATTATAGGAAACACAGATATCCAGTAATAATGATGCAGGGCAGCTTGTAGGTGAAGCAGCTGCCCTTCAATGCTTCAGATAATGTCTAAATAAACCAGGTGAAACTAAAATATTTCCACATGAGGAGTTCTGGATGGAGAATATTGACAGACAAAAACATTTTTTAATCTTATATATTATATATATATATTGTATTTTTTACAATTTTGGTATAATTACTGATCTAAGTGGGTTTCTCTGTCGGGGAAAGGCACATTTTACATTTATATTATTAGTTTTAGAGTCTCTATTCTCCAGTTAATGTTGAATCACTTACTAATTATTAATTACTAATTATTGAAATAATCAATTAATACGGTTCATTTTTACAGCCCCAGATAAAATACATGAAATGGGCGACACAGAGTAACTACAGCCCAGATGTTCAACTTTTATGGTGAAGTTAATATTTTAATGAATGGATTATTTTGCTTGATACAGAGAGAGCATAGTAGGTAAAAATATAAGAGTGGGGTTTAACTCTGCACAATTCTATATCTTCAAAAGAAAATGCTGCATTTACCTTCTGTCTTAGTCGTTCAAATGAAACCATTTTCAAAGTGGAAAACAGTCCTAGTTCCACATTGATCAGAGCCGGTGTTACTTCAAACATTGATAAACAGCATCTAATGAGTGTAGAGCTTATAAAATTTTTATTAATGTAGCAAAATGATGCTTTTCTCTTTTAACAATGAATTCCTCTTATCAGTACGGATGCTCACATCGAGCATACAAAAGGGCATGCATATTGCATAGCACCAATGACACCCGACCAATAGTGTCCCTACCAAAGTTCAAATCAAACCTATGCCCTTGCATCTGGTTCATGGCACAAACTGTCAACGTGGGGGGTGAGGTTGCTTGAGGACCCAAAATGCAGAGATGAAGATGAAGTAGATATGATACAGGTCACTTGTGTGGTCCTTCACCATCCCTACCTGCAGTGGGGTGTACTTGGAAAATTTGGCTTGTAAACTGGAGAACAACACTGAGAGATAGGGGGACCTTTTAATTTATGAGGGATTTTGCCATATTTTAAACTTCTGTCCCACAAATTAGGGTTGTCAAAAGTATCGATACTCAAAAAAGTATCGATACTGAAACGTTGTATCCGGATACAATACTCATTTTAAAAAGTATCGATACAGCCATCTAAAGTGCAGAATAGTGGAAAATGCACTTTCTAATCACTGTGTGATTGAATAATTCTGTGCATTTTTCAGTTTCAGACTTTTTTTGTAACAGGTTTGTAACTGCTGAGAATAATTTTTGTTTAACTGGTTTGCCCAGTGTCATTGTTATGTCTGCAAAAGAAAGTCAAGGAAGGAACACTTAATTTTAATTTTAAGTTTTTTATCAAGCTTGCTTAATATTGTGTACAGCAAACAACCACAAAATATTATTCTTATTGTTTTTTTTATTTATTTCTTGTATGTTTTTTAGTAATGAAAATATTTCTGTTGAATTTTAAAATCTTTGTTTTTATTCTTGTGGTATCGAAAAAGGGTATTGAGTATCGAATATTTTACTTAGTATCGGTATCGAGTTAAAAGGTTTAGTATCATGACAACCCTACCACAAATTGAAACAATGTCTCCATTTGACTGGGTCAAATCAGTTTGTCCTCTTCACTGTTGCTAGATTAATGATCGAGTGAGGGATTGCTGAAGGGTCAACAAAGAAAATCAAGCAAGTATCTGTCACCACAGGCTTATCCAGGAGGAGCTTGTCCTGGAAGTCAATGATTAGATGCAATCAGCTGCTTTTCCTTAGAGAGAAACTTTTTAACCACTCTGACTGCATGATCAGATTGAATTATTTCTGTAATATGGCTTGAGATGAAATGTGTTTTGAGTTGCTGCAATTGGCAGTGCTGAAAAAGCTATGTCTGTCCTGCATTGTAAGCATCCTAGTTTCCCAACTTTTTTTTTTTTTTTTTTTTTTTAGATTTGATAAACGTGAAGCGAGTATTTTGTTATATCTTTAGTATTTCTCAAGACTATTTATTTTTCCCCATAGTTTATTAAACATAATAATACTGTGGCAGTATAATATGGGGTATAATATAATATTTTAACATTTGTCTGTGATTATTCGTAATAGTGACTGAGTCAGATCCAAACTTTTTGGTTGTCACTCACAGAAACAGACAGTTTCTTTGGTTTGGTGATTAATAATTTTGCTGATAACCATAGTCTTAATTATTTAATTAAATGGTGGAGAAGATAAACTGAATTCCAGTCGTTACATTAATTCAAAGCTACATTTAAAAGACTAAAGAATCTTGTTAGGTAAGCATATTTTAATTATAATCATTTAACTAGCAATCAATACTTGGTGTTACCTTTGATTTGAATAACATATAATAATTGACCATGACTTCCGGCTTTAGTTATTAATATGTTCATAGTCTTCAGGTAAATATACACAACACTGTCTATATAAGATTAAAATGTTAATTTTTTTTTTTTTTTTTTTTGAGTCGTTCTTAGGGTTAGGGTATTTATGTGTGCATGGCTTTTAGAACCTCAAATACTAAGCAATTTTATTGTCTTGAGGCAAAAGTGTCAGGAATCCAGTTTGTGTGGTCTGTTTTTGTGTTTCCTTTTCTCCACCACCAGGTGGTGCCCTGTCCTCATTGGTCCTCCTGCACACCTGGTGCATTACTGGAGGAGTATTTAAGCAGTGGGCTGTCACTACCTCGAGGCCAGAGTGTTTGCCAGTTTTGGGTACTCTACCCAAACTGAAATTAGCTGAGTCTAACCTGAGCCTTTGTTTCACTGAGTTTAACAATGTTTTTTGTCTTTGCCTATCGGCAGGAAGTCTTCCTGCATACTGGATGTTTGGCCTTCTCCCCCTAGAAGGATAGATGTTGGAGATCGGCCTGTTTTCCAGTGTGGTCCTGTTTCTCTGACCGTGACTGAGTGGATGTGCTCTCTTCGTCCTCTGGCATGGGAGCTGCCTTGGAGCTCGTCTGCCTGGCTGTGTGTTTCCTGGACGGGGCCGCCTTTTACAGCTGCTTTTTGTATCTCTGCTTCTGTCTCCTTGAACCCCAGTCGGCCTCGGCAGATGGCCGCTCACACTGAGCCTGGTTCTGCTGGAGGTTTCTTCCTGTTAAAAGGGAGTTTTTCCTCTCCACTGTCGCTACAAGCATGCTTAGTGTGGGGGATTGTATTTGAGTCAATGAGTCAATGCAATCAACTGGTTTTCCTTAGATAGAAAACTTTGTATCAATTTGACTGTATGATCTGGTTGAACTGTAAAGTGCCTTGAGATGACATGTGTTGTGAATTTGGCGCTATAGAAATAAACTGAATTGAATTGAAAATTGAATTGAAGGATTATTTGTGTTCACACTGACTAGGGGAAAACCTCCACATGACCCGATCCAAGTGGCAATCCGCACCATTGCTCCTCAGGTTCCAACCCAAACCAACCTGTCCGCCCTCCAACGAGTTCCCCCTTCTTCGGATAAACCCACACCAACTGGATTCAAGGACAAGAAACAAACTCTCCTACGTGAGTCCCGCTTTCACTGTTTTCAAGAACTCAGTCAAATTTCCTACGGACCCTGAACTAATCTTGGTGAACTTCCCCTCTCACTTCCAGTTCCAGTTCACCAGCTCTCTGAGTTCCAGAATCCTACTCCTGTAGTTCACCTCAATAAACCTGTTAAGCTTTTTCCCTGGTTCTCTGAGTGGTTCTCTGCATTTGGGTCAGATCTCTTAAAAGCATCATGACAAAAAGTAGTAATCTAGGTTTACATGGTATTGATTTGGCCTATAAATTCCTTGCATCTCAATCTGGTCAAGAATTTGTGGAGTGACCTCAATAAGCAGGCCTGATCCATGGTGGATGTTGCAGCATATAGGACTCGGTTAATGCATTTTTACCAGATACCACAGTATACCTTCAGGGGTCTAAAATATCGGTGGTTTGGCCTGCAATGGTGGAATTAAAAAACAATTACAGTGGTGTTTGTATAGCTATGCCTGAGCACTGAACTGTATCAACAAAGCTCTTTGTATTAGCAGATCTTTGTATCAAACTAAACTAAATAAACAGTATACAGCTTTTGAAAATACAATATTAATGGGCTATGCTTAATTTTAGTTCTCATTTTTGTAGCTTTTTTTTGCAATGAAACAAAAGACCTTTACAAAGAAAGTGTTTGGACAGATAGTATAAAATGATTAGATTCATTGAGTGGAATATCCTTTATTTTTTTTGTAAATATAAATAAAAACCCCACACAGTTCTGAGCTATTTTGAGTTTTTTTTATTCATACTGTATTGTTCTAACCTTTTATACAAACACTTTCTACTGCTTGGTGCACAAAAGGTTAAACTGAGACACTCCAGGTACCATCAGGGAACAAATTACCTACGTGGGGGTAAAAATGAACCAACCAAGATATGAATTTGCATTGTTTGTGAAGTCATTAAATTACTTTAATTCCTAGTGATTTTGAAAGCTCTCCCAGCGGTCCAACGGCAGGTGTCTTTATCCCAGCAGTGCCATATGCTTCTCCTGGAACATGGCTCGCTTCCTCCAGACTCTCTCCACATGTAGCCATAAACAAACCCAAAACCGGTCAAGGTCTCAGATGAGAAGGAACACAGGGAGAAGCTGCAAGGGATATTCACACACAAACATCCAATTCTTCGCACACACATTTAACACAGCAGGATTTGTTTTACTGTAGGCACGCCAAGGAGACAGCATAAAGTCTGAGAAGAGGCTTTTAGAAAGGCGCAGGTGGGCCTTGGAGTGTCCGAACATCATTAAAGATGGATTGGGTCACAGTGTGATTGAACTGTTTCCTCAGGTGGCGACTGGGACAGTGATGGAAAGAAAAGAGGGAAACTGATTGGAGCATTGTGTGGTGCAGTAAAGCAGGCTGCTACAGTGGGAGGCAAGGTCCTGCTGTCCAGGCTGAGGAAGGACACCACGAAACCTCAGACTGGTGTTGAGTGTAAGGGGGCAGGCATTAGATGGTCTCAGCATGTTCAACTGAGTGTGCATGATGTTCAATGTGTGGAACACAGTTACTTTACTTAGTCAGAAGTACTTGAAAGCACAGAGGGAAGAGTTTATTTTTGTTCTGTTTTAGCAATCTAATCTACTTTAGTTTAATACTGTTTGTATATTTACTGATTTCAGAGAGGCCATGTTGCTAGCTTTGATCTGTATTTGCATATTGAAATAAACAATTTAAATATTTGTATTTTATCATGCAATATATGTATTCCTTTACAGTAGTGTCCCTTTTCTTAAAATGAACATAGCAAGAATAAAAACTGTTAGAATTATTGAAGAAGTTTGTTGAGTTGTAGAAACATTTTCTGAAATGGCTGCATGTGTCTCTACAAACTTTGTAAATAAAAAAAAATGAAATGTTCAATGCTACTTCTTGATGAGCAGCTTGACATATTTCTAATTGGATGCAGGGCTGGACTTTGACTGGGCCTTTCTAAGAGATGCATTTGCATTGATCTAAATCATTGCAGTGTAGCTCTGGCTGAATGTATATGACATTTACTCTTCTAGAAGCTAAAATCTCAATTTATCTGCAACCTCCTCACAGAATAATCTCCCACATTTTTTGTTCGGCATGGTGTGTTTAGATTAATGTGTTATTAAATAAATATGAATTATAATTACAATTGGAAAATAATTAAAATCCTGATTATCATCTAATGAGACATACTGATGCGATCTTTGAGTTTGAGTCATCTAATCTGAATTATCCTTTACTTCATGAAAGTGATTACTTCCTATAAAATTAATTCCTCCCACCCTGACCTCTTAAAATAAATTAATAAGAAATTTATGTTATCTTTTGAACAGAAAATGTAAGTGAACACATCCACCAGAGCCAACCACCTATAAAAGTACCATATTAAGTATTTATCTTTGAAAATGGGTTAAGATTACAACTTCTTAATTTTCACAACCATATTGTGCCATTTGTTACAGATTCTCTCTCAGCTCTTTGAAAAGATACTTTAAGGCAGCGGTCCCCAACCACCGGGCCGTGGAGAGTCCGCAGCGTAACAGACCCGTGCTTTGAATGGGAAAAAATGGCCGGCAGACAAGGTATCCTGAATGATACGTTTTTTTTTTTAAAGTTATGCCAGAAGGCTCTCTTGACAAAACCCGAGTCGTCTGTGTGTGTTTTCCAGAAGAAACGAGCGTCTCACTGGCTTAGTGCCACCAAGACAAAGAAATTAACTAAGTCATGTGGACTGCACTGCTGCTGCAGCTCCTGTTCAGACCAAAGGAATATTAAAGCATTTTGAAAATGTTCTACATGTAAAATGTTATGTTACTGAGATGCCTGCAAAGCCCTGTTATTGTAATTTCTTTTGATTTATTTATTATTTTGTGAGTAACTTAATTTCATTTGAATTAAATCTGAATTTCATAACGGAATGTGCACTTTATTTTAACAGTACATCTTTATTTTTGTCCTATGTTTGAGAAAAAACTTAAGCTTATAGAGTACTTTGAAGTACTGTTTACTATTCTGTAGTTTTGTAAAGTTTTGATGGAAGTTTTGTAAAGTTTTGATGGAAGCATAACGCCTAATTTAAAATGTAGAATTTAAACCAGGATATTTTTATTCTAGTTTCTTAAAAGTGCTTGAAAAATAATGATAATAAAAAAATAACTTTTTGTATAAGCATGTGTTTTTTACATTTTTGCATAATTGCTTTTTTAAATGCCCAAATAAAATAAATAAAAAAAAAAGATAAAATATGCGATTAATTTGCGATTAATCTCGAGTTAACTGTTGATAATATGCGATTAATCGCGTTTAAAAATTTTAATAGTTTGACAGCACTAATATATATATATATATATATATATATATATATATATATATATATATATATATATATATATATATATATATATATATATATATATATATATATATATATATATATATATATATATAATTTATCGACGATCAGAGTCTGAGTGATCTTTTATTTTGAAAAATATAAAAAATTGCGGTATTCTCTCCCAATTTCATCAGTCGGTGCATCTGTGCTTCTTGACACAGGTTAATTCAGTTCAAGACTCATCCTATCTGTAACATCCTATCTTTGTGAAGCGGGATTTTCTGCGGTTACAGCGACCAAAACAAAGCTACGGAGCAGACTGGACATCAGGAGCACACTTCGTGTGTCATTTTCTCCGATTACGCCTAGATGGGACCGGCTTGTTTTATTTTTAATGCTGTTTGTATTTGATCTTATGGCAGTCGTATACTTGATCGTATTTAAACCCCTTAGTCTGACATATAGCGGTCCGTGGTGCAAAAAAGGTTGGGGACCGCTGCTTTAAGGTATTAAAGAGGTGGTGCCTACAACATATTAGCCAATACACTTTGGCTACTTGTGTGGCAATCAAACATTTTGCATATTTGCTGGCATGATATTATTTATGTAGGCTTCAAGCGTAACTTATACGCTGTTTAGCTAGCAGTCCGCCATTATGGTGAAGCAGGAAGAAATACCCCTACGCTTGTTTGCTGCTGCAGCTTTTTTGAGCTAATTGTTTACTATTTTCTGTAAATGGCTGACAAATCTAACGCAAAAAGAAACATAACCCCAAAAAAATATTTTTAAGCTAGTGTAATTAGCAAGACGGTTACCATTAGCTGTAAGGATCAAACTTTTCTGATGGTAAAAAACGAACTTTATGTGGCCATTTTCTTATCATGGAATGTTTTTATTACGAATATGCTGCATTACTTTTTATTTGTAGACCCTTACGGACAAATGGAATATAAACAATATATGGTTGAATTTATAATACAGCCTCAGGATCGCTTCAAAGGTAGAAAGTCAGAGCTTTGTTTTAGAAATTACGATTTGAAATGCTGCTATATCTTTTTTAATTTTGCTTTTGTGCTCATGGTGTCCATAAATTGAACTGGAGAATCTAAGCTTTCTAAGCATGTATAACACGTCTCTATCGTTAGAAGTTTATTTCCAAGCATAAGCTCAAAATACAGAAAATGGAGCTCCGTTGTTGTGGCAGTCTCAGCATTTATCTGTCCACCAAAACTCAACCAATTTTAGGACATTCATGCATAAGAAATATTAAATCATTAAAAGCTCCCTTTTCATTCATATTTCAATCCGTGTTTTCATCAGTATGCGAGAGGGAAGGTCATTTTCAGCAGGCAGGTATTTCTTGGCATAACACAGGCTGAGACATTTCCATTGTACAGAATCTTTTGGAAGGAGGGGGCACTGATGCATGTGAACAATTCAAAGAAAAAAAACTGCCGTAGAACATATCTTCCACCACAGAATGCTCTTTCATGCCTTCAAGCATTCAAGGCACTTTACAGAGACAATTCAATCAGATAATACAGTCACACCTGCCCACTTTACATTCTGCCAGCCAATGATATGCTTGTATCTCAGCGGTCTCTCAAAGATCTTCCGTCCCGCAACATAGAGAGTACTCACAAGTTAAAGTGACATGCTACATTAGATTGCAAGTACAATGTACATGTTATCAATATTTCAAAAGTAATTAGAATACTCTGTTATTAAGAAACGCCCCACTCCCACCATTGGTTATAAGCAGTGTAAGTCAACCTATTGTACAGTAATGTTGTTGCAATTAGAGTCACAGCAATTGTTTTAAAAAATCTGATAATTCCTTGTGATAAAGTTTTGATCTTCATTGCAGATCAGAGAGAAATAAGATTTTAAACACAAGCAAAAATAAATCCTGAGTATTTCTGAAGTACATAGTTAAAGTGGAGAGAAACTCTTTTTAGAACAAAGATAGAATAACCAAGTTTTCACTGCATGATGTACTACTTTTAAGGCTAGGCTTAAAACTTTCCTTTTTGATAAAGCTTATAGTTGGAGTGGCTCATGTTATACTGAGCTATCTCTATAGTTATGCTGCTGTAGGCTTAAGCTGCTAGCCTCGTGAGATCATCCTGATCCAAGGGTTTC
Source organism: Cyprinodon tularosa (assembly GCF_016077235.1). Lineage (NCBI taxonomy): Eukaryota > Metazoa > Chordata > Actinopteri > Cyprinodontiformes > Cyprinodontidae > Cyprinodon > Cyprinodon tularosa. The sequence continues at coordinate 653,197 of NW_024039418.1, read as the reverse complement.
ACTCACAGATCAGTCTGGAGACTCTCCGTTTAAGAAAATTTGGAGCCGTTCACCAAACGAACGTCCAATCAGCGTTGGCTTTGAGGCGGGTTGAGGTGTGACGCAACGAGAAGTGCGACAGTTCAGTCTAAAGAACATGGCGGCTTCAGCCGATGAAACTAGCGTTAGCATGGCTATCGAGCAAGTTTTATCGGAATTACAGAGTATTTCTTCAGTGAAAGAAGAGCAAAACACTGCTCTGGAGGCTTTTCTCAGAGGAAAGGATGTTTTTGCTCTTCTCCCGACTGGTTTCGGCAAGAGTTTGATCTATCAATTGGCTTGTGCCTGGCTTGTGGTTGTGTTTTCGTCATCGCTCTGTTGGTACGTCATATGTTTCGTTTATCTGATTGGTTTATTTGGCCCGTCTATCACCAACATAGGCCAATCAGCTAACCAGTATTTTCGCCCCTTACCAAAATTACTTCAACGGAAGGTTTCCAGATGGATATGCGGAGCAAATCCATCTGGCGGAGTCAGGTTAGTTAAAATGTCCAAATCAGGTTGAAAGTCTTTTCTGAGGATTGCATGTGTGTTATTACAAATGTGCATTTAATAGGATAATCTAAGGATAATTATATGCTTCCAGGCCAAACCTGTTTTACACCCACAAGGGATGGAGGCCCAAATGCTTCACTCATATGTGCAGGGATTTTGATCGTCTCTTATGAGGCCATCAGGGCCTCATAACTCATAGAACAGTTATGTTGAACTAGAATATGTGGTCAGAGAAACACTTTTATATTAGACTGCCTTTAATACAGTGTCAAAATAAAAGAATGCCTTTGATGAAAGTAGTCTGAGTGGTGGGAAAAAAAACAGTGGCTGGTGATTAAAAATTTTAAACATTTCCACTCCTGGGCAAACCGTCCAGTGCTTCCACTGGAGGAGTTAGAGGCGATGTCTCGAGATAGAGAAGACTAAGCACCTTCACTGTCCCAGCGATAAAACGGAAGATGCCAACAATGACTGTGAATTTTTTCCTAATGATCTATTCTATTTTACACTAAGCTGAGCAGAAGTTCATCCAAAGAGACACAGTTACTTCAAAGACATGAGCTTACTTTTATTTCTAAGATATTTTTTTGTTATTACTTCCATGGTGTTAAGTTCAAACCATCTGCAGACTTGGAAACATATGTATTCACTTTTTTATCATTAGTTGCAGTAATAACAGTAACCTGAATCTGGATCTTATGCTAAATAATTCTGTTATTAAAATGGAAATATTTCAGATTCTTTTAGGATCCTTTCTGTAAAATCTAGGAACATGAAATGAAGATTTCTGCTGAAAGTTCTCTATAAAACTTTTGAATGTAATAGTATTCAGTATGGCGCTCTGCACTCATTGACTGACAGGCTGACAAACTGACAGAAACAACAGACAAATCAAGAAGAGTACACATCATAGATAAAAAAAAATGAGATGACAACAGAGGGAAAACATCCATAAAATTGTTCTCAAACTCTTTATTGAGGTTGTATTAGTGCAATCTATCAATGATGTACTAGAAAATCTATAACTCTACAGTGGAATCTTACCCCTGTGTGCTGTTCCCCTTTATGAAGTGCAATCTCATAGCAGGGCTGTATGCCTCCACGGAGCTCATTTTTCAAGCAGTGTGATGTGGAATGGCCATGTCACAAACATAGAGGCGTTGACTCGAGGGCGGTGGTGGGGATGGGGTGTGCTGGAATTCTTATTCCATTTATCCATCAGACTGTCATCTGACACAGTTGAATTGGCCCTGCACCGTTAAATAAGAATCTGTGGCGTCACAAAGCCAATTTGTGATTTATTATGTGCATCTGCTTGGAGGCAAAGCTTGTTTATAAGACACATTTACAGTGAAAAAAATGCAGATTTAAATTGGAGTTGCAGAAGAGTTTTATTGGCTTGTGTGCAGAGCACACTTGATTGCAATACCTGTTAAAAAAATTGTTTGATAAATCCTAAAACACTCTGCGATAGACTGGCCTTCATGCCAGAGTTAATCTACCTGTCATTCACTCAACCCTGGAACAGACATCTGCTAAGCAAATGTTACATTAGCTCTGCCTTTTTCTGCATCACCACTTTGTTTAAGTCACTAACCTATCAAAGTGAGTTAGTTTATAGCTGATCTTACATCATGAAGTGAAGAAGACTTTCTTTCTTATAACATATCAATTTTCAGAATCAGAATCAGAAATACTTTAATAATCCTAGAGGGAAATTACTTTTGTTTCACGCTCCAGTTACAGTTTTATATAATATATACACACATCAAACTATGCAATAAAAATAAAAAAAGAATAAAAAGAGATAAAATATGTACACATATAGCTCTTCTGTATATATATCTGTATGTATATCTATGCATATGTAAAAACTAAATCCAAATAAAGTGAAAATCCAAGTAAAGTGATAAATCCAAGTAAAGTGATACGTGGCGTGCAAAAATAGTGCATAAATGTCCATTATGGGGGGGGGCTGAATCACTTGAGGGACGCATTTTAGAGATTGATCACTATAATATGATGTCAAACATTAAAAAAAAAACAGTAAAAGTTCTACCCTGTCTAAAAAAAATAAAAATTTGAGAAAAGGAAAACAAAAAAGGCAATTTGATTCTACCGGTTTCTTGTTTTTCCACTTTACAAAAAAATGACTTGGGTTGAAATATAAATAAATGAATAAATTACTTGAATTATTTATTAAATCAATGCCAATAATTGGTAATAGGTCTGTTAAGTGTTAGCAGACATGTCCTTTTAACAAATTGGCACAGTTATGTTGTCTTTTAACCATTTTATGCCTTTCCTGTGTACATACTGCTTCTTCCCTTCTTTTTCTACCTTCTTTGCTTGTGTGATAGCATTTGCACACCCCTCACATCTATGGCATTATTATTGGAATGGCTATTACAGCTCATCCACATTCAAGGGGTTTTATTTTTATTCCCCGGCTCTACTGTGCAAGATGACAACTTTTTATTGATGTAGCCTTTTGTAAAATTGACTACTGCCCCCATAAGACAGTTGCACCTTAGAGCTTTCCTTTCAGTTATTTTCCTGGTAGCAATAACTCAGAAAAACTACCTTAAAAAAATATTTTAGATGTATATTTTCAATGACTGTTAAACATGACGGCGGGGTTAACAGAATTTTATTTTACCCAGACCAGAGAAATGGCTTTAGGTTATAGCAGGCCTCGCCAAGCTTGCATCATCAAGAAGAGACACCCAATAATAGTTAAAAGAAGTTTTTTATAGGTCACATCCTGCCACATCTTAACATCATAAACATATTGTTTGTTAACAATGATGCATAACAAGCTCCAAAAATATCAAGGTGATACACAGTGATCTTAAATTAAAGTCAATGCAATTGCACACCAAAAGAGTTTTATCTGAGAGGAATTATAATCTCTTTCTTTATGCTCCCATTTAAACTCAGAACCTTTGTCATAATCTAAAAAATGCTGTGTGATTCTGTTTACCCAAATGCTGGGTTATGAAAGTCTTAACTCGTTATAAGTGACATTTAGGGTCCTGACCTGGGTCACAAATAGGCGGAAGTACTGTTAAAAGCTACCGTCATCCACATGTACCCCCTGGAGGAGGTAGTGTTTTCCACAAACTGTTTCCGTCTCTGAGAATCTGGTGAATGGAGCATCCCTGGGTTCACCAGACAAAAAGGCACTTGTGAACCCAACTTGGAATGAGCAAACAGGTGTTATGTTCAGATGATATTAACACGTGAGGGTCGCTTGAGTTTCAAAATAAGACAAGTGAAAATATTAGCCAGGAGTGCTCCAATTGAAATTTCTAGCTTTGCACAGAGATGGGAAGTAACGAAGTACTAATACTTTGTTACTGTACTCAAGTAGATTTTTCTGATATTTTTACTTTACTTTAGTACTTATGGCGACTTTTTACTTCTACTCCTTACATTTTTACACAAATATCTGTACTTTCTACTCCTTACATTTTAAAAAATTGGCTCGTTACTTTAGTTTTGAATCATTTCAATGGAGTTACCGTTATTATTTTTCACGTCATCAATACCAAATTCAATCTAATTGGATGGGAATCTACGTTGCATTTGACGCACCACTACAAGATGAATCGACAGATTCGGCGGTATTCATTGGCGGCAAATCATTGCAGCTTGGTGGCGGTGGCGTTAGCATAGTAGCATGGACGACGAGATGATTGAAAATGAACACAACGGAGATCTAGTCCTATTGGCAGACATCCATTTAAAATGTAGGCAACGGCATGAAAAAAGTGGTTTCTACTTTTACTTTTATACTTTAAGTAAATTTACAAGCCTGTACTTTGTTACTTTTACTCAAGTAAAGAAGTTAAATCAGTACTTCCACTTTTACCAGAGTATTTTTTAACACAAGTATCTGTACTTTTACTCAAGAACGGAAAGTGAGTACTTTTGCCATCTCTGGCTTTGCACCATCATTAACTGCTTGTTGACAGAAAGCATCAAAAATGTGTAAATTATGAAATGTCAAAGATAGCTATACTTTGTGTAATTAGTTCATTAGTAGTATAAGGATTTAAATGTACAGCTGGACGGAAGACACCTATTTATATATTTCAAATTTGATTTTGTTGGCAAAATTAACTGCAAGGCAGCAGCCAGTATGATCTCTGTCTATTTTTCTAAGTTTTCCCAAAAGATCCTAACTTGACTGTGGATAATCCTTTCCAGGCTTCAGCTTCATATGAATGAGAGGATCCACAGAGAGAAATCCACTTTATCAGTCACTACCTGCAGAGTGAGAGAATAAGTATATTAGCAAAAGTTAATCCTTTAAACAGGTTGAAGAAACAGACGGGTGGAGTCTGTCAGTAAGTAAATCAGGCTTATTTTAGTGTTTGAAAAGCAAAAGTACAACTGAGTGATGATAAACTAATACGTTTTACACTTTTACCTGCTGTGCAAAACAGTTAAAGCTTTAACAAATCTCTCCTCAGAGAAAATTCCCTTCCTCTCCTGACTCATCCCTTCTTCCATGTCATGTACATCGCTCCAAATCCAAAGTCCCATTGTGTGCCCTCTAAACCCTGGCTCTTCTTATCAGGAATGTGCTGTCTTTGAGGCCGCCATACAAGAAAAAGAGAGCTTTCTTGAGAAATACTGTCTGTTTATAAGGATTCTTGTGTGAGGAGCTTTAAGTTGATTTGCAGGAATTTAGGAAAACTATGAGGGCTTGAGGTGAATTGTGGATTGTCAGATATCACTTCTAAGGGCTTCTCCCTGGGGAATGCTCCAGTCACAGTCAACAATAGGGGAGATGAATAAACCTCTAATAATCCCCACTATAATTGCATTGCCATGTATGATAATTCAATCATTGAAAAACACGACTGTTGTAAATTGACTCCTTCATACATATGCTTTAGCTTAATTCACTTGGTTCCTCCCCACCTGATACCAGGTCCTGTCTTTGAGGCTCTGACATGCTTCTCACTCAACCCACCCCCGTCGTCAATCAGTTCTTTCCCTCACAGCTCTAAGGAGCTCTTAGAAATCTCAGAGGATGAACAGCTGATGGATTAGTCAGTCTGTTTCATCTTTCCCTGCTTTACATTTTCTCTGGGCTCATTACTGTGGCTGAGGATCCCCGCTCCTGGTTAACACTACAACTTTTTTTGCCTCATATGCTTCACGCGGCACCTCTGTGTCAACAAGCTCAACAGCTAAACACTTCAAACAATGCAAGTTTAATGAGCAACAAAGCAACAGTGTACCTGAGGGTATGGCATTCTTCTCTGTTCCCTTCGTCTCAACTGGCACGCTAATGCTGTTTGTCTGAGAGTTGATCCTCCAATCAAGCCTCTGTAATGTCACATTGGAAGCCTTAGCATATTTTGCTTGAGCGATTATTTCTGAATCTATTGGCATGGAGCCTGCAGAGATTTCAAAGGCACGCCACACCGCCAGGATATTGGGCAAAGAAACAGCAAAAAGCTCCCTTGTTAATTTAATTACCAGTTGTTGTTCAGCCACTTCTTTCACAGAGGAAGTGTCGCACAAATGCACAGAGGATTTTGCAGCAAACATGAAACAGTGTTTAATTACAATTACATTAACTCTATAATTGTATAGTAATTATGCTGTGCTGAGAAACTTTTTGAACCTCCGGCCATTTCTCTTTAAGCTGTGACCGAATTTTCTGGCTCCACTTGTCAGGCAGGCATTATTCTCAAAATTAAGTGGAGATGTCAGACAAATTATATAGCGACCACCCATAACAGGCCCTACTTGCCAAATATTCTGAAGCTTCTTTTTTTCTGCCAAAATTGCTCAAACCACTCGGTACATAGTCAATAAACAAGATGAGTACTGTCACATTATTTAGAGGGACTTCCCCCCCATATGCCTGAGGTCAAAGAGGAGAGAACATCCCAGGTTTATAATGTTCAAGATGCAAGGTACTTAATTCATATTCAACCTGTATTCAGTCCACTTTGATCTGCAATTGAAGCTGGCGGTAGGGGTGCAAATACAAGCGCAAAGTTAACTCAAGCAGGGCCCATAAAAAACTGAGGTCAAGAGTCAGAGCCTCTAGGCAGGTTTGGTATCGTCTTCCCCGAGAGATCTTTTTTATTCCATTATTTAAATCTAGCCATTTTCAGGGTCTTAAGGAGCAAAAACATCACTGTGACTTTAGAAAAGGCTCGGCTGTGAATTTCTCTTTTCCTATCACCCCTGCCAGACATTTCAGACATTATAAACCTGATTTTAACGTCATCCTTCTTTTGAAGCTTCTGTCTAAAACTAACCTGACTCCACCAGATGGATTTGCTCCGCATATCCATCTGGAAACCTTCCGTTGAAGTAATTTTGGGAAAGGGCGAATAGACTGGTTAGCTGATTGGCCTATGTTGGTGATAGACGGGCCAAATAAACCAATCAGATCAACGAAGCATATGACGTAACACAGCGACGACAAAGAGGAGCCAATTGATAGATCAAACTCTTGCCGAAACCAGTTGGGAGAAGAGCAAAAACATCTTTTCCTCTGAGAAAAGCCTCCAGAGCAGTGTTTTGCTCTTCTTTCAGTGAAGAAATACTCTGTAATTCCGATAAAACTTGCTCGATAGCCACGCTAACGCTAGTTTCATCGGCTGAAGCCGCCATGTTCTTTAGACTGAACTGTCGCGCTTCTCGTTGCGTCACACCTCAACCCGCCTCAAAGCCAACGCTGATTGGACGTTCGTTTGGTGAACGGCTCCAAATTTTCTTCAACTGAGACTCTCCAGACTGATTGGCGAGTGAAATATTGAAAGCTCGCGAGATCAGGATGGTCTCACGGGGCTATGTCTACAACTGCTTAAAAATCTGACATAAAAGACATTCCAGTACAATTTAAATGGGTTACTTCATATTTACAGTATTAGCCATTGAAAATTTCCCCACTTTCCTTAATGGGTCCTTGGCTGGTCCTATGCAATTCCTTTTTAAACATAAATTTTTGTACTAAAATATTCTTTCTGTCGTGAATTTTGGACATTAAATCTAAAGAGAAGCACAATCTCCTGGTCAGACCCTTTAAATCAGCGAAAGGATGGAGAGTAAAAAATTGTTGGGTTTATGGAGGGGATTTTGCTGGGAGTTGCAGGGGAGTGGATTGCCATTCGGCTGGCGTTTGACTGGGAAGGGCCAATTTGAATGGCTGCTACTGTACTTCAGTTTTTAAAATAGACACCCAGACCTTACCACACTATTATGTTGATTATGTTGCCTTATTTAACATTTCTATTATAATCTTCCACAATGCTTCAATTTTCATGAGTTAAACATAAAAAAAAGAAGAAAAAAAAATGAAAAAGCTCTGCAAACATTTTTAGTCAAACATGACGGGAAAAATTATTTTACACTCTTCCTGTTAGGCCTTTAGTTAATGACAGTGATTGCGAGCTTGTTGATAATTTAACAATTACTTGTCAAAGCAAAACACCTGCTAGACAGAGCAAGATTTGGGTTTTCTTTTGCTGATACCTCAGAAGCGGTTTTCCATTTTTAGATGTTTTGGTAAGAGGCTAGACTCTTTCAGACTTACAGTTATGTCAAAAAACCATCTGTTTTTGTAGAACTGTCTACTTTGTTTCTGAAAATCCCTCCCTGTACTTCTTAAGTTTTAGTGAAATCCTGTGTTACCAGAACAGGTAGAACAGTGGTAAGACTGTATCTGTTCTCCCTTATGGTAATTGAATAAAGAACATCAATTTCAATTCATTCCTATGACTTAGATTTTATATTTCCAATGACACAAATTAGATGTTAACCCCTGAGGTGGAGATGTTCATGTACTTTGAATATACAGGCCTTTTCACCTTAATACATATAAAAATGTTTAGAATACCAAAGAAATGCATTCAATTGGACATTAGTAACCATGGTGATGTGTAAAATCCCTGACATACTGGAAGGGACAAGTGTCGATGAATCTCTGAGCAGATTTGAGGCAGAGGTGTGTGCAAAACAACATTTTTACTGATCACTACACTGCTCGGTGAGAGTACTCGTACCGAACTGTTTTAGGTGTGACACTGACCTGACAAAGTTCCCCAGGCAATAGTTGGGACTGAAATACTGTTCAGAGCAACCAACTGCATGATCCCGCAGTGTTTCTGCAACTGTCTCCTTCTCACAGATAAGTGTGTGGTGGTAGAAGAAACTGCTCATCTTACCCATCTTTTCTCTTTTTTGTAAAGGTATAACTCAAGGCAAACTCATCAGATGATGCCATGGCAGTAAAGGAAATTAAGGCATTAGTAATGAGAAATACAGAAATTTATATCTGGGGACCTTAACTGTAAAGAATGTTGTTTATGCAAATATGTAACTTGTTTCTGCCTTGCAGGTGACTACAAGAATTTTCATATCTACTGACAAGGTAGAGTCTGTCCTGTAATCATTTAATCTGGCTTGTCAGCCTGAATCACACAAGGTGCAAGTCAAACTGGTAATACTTAAAGTCGTAGGGAAGCATCTGTTCCAACGATTGCATTTCCGAATTCTCCCGAGTGGTGGCCGAATTTACACGAGTGAAAGAAGTGAATGTGATTGGTCGATTATCAAGGGGGCGGGAGGTTCGCAAGCAAGTTTGGTTGTGGTCTGTCTGTAGGAAGCATCTTGCTGACCAGTTAGCAACTTAGGGCTAGTAGGTTCCCAAAGCTTGCCATCTCTATGTCCGGTGAATTAATGAATTTATTATCTCAAAGTCAGTTCTAATTAAGTTTTATACACAGTTATCAAGAGTAACCTTATGGGTACAGAAGCAATGGTCCAATTGTGAGAGCCAATCTGTTGGGCTATTATCCAGTACCTGGACATCAATTGTCAGAACTGTAATGGCAAAAATGACATAATAATAAACAAAAGGAAACACCAAGGTTGTCAAATATTTTAACTCTATTACAGACTTACAATGTGAGCATTTTCAAAGTGTATTTTTAAATCAGAATCCATAATTAATATATATTTACAAAGAAAAACATTTGATATTTTCAGTTATTAGTTAACACTACTGATTTTATTGTGTTAATAGCAGTACAGTAAGTCCCATATCACAGTGCACAGCCATAACCTTGATAAAATGCTAATTGCAGCATCACAATGTATGGATTCTTTTCTCCAGAAGGGGCAGGAAATCTGGGCAAACTTGAGAGCAATGTCAGATGAGCATAATGTAGGGTAGGACCTGGAAAAAAACTGCAGAACCTGTTTAGGAGGTTCACCTTCCAGCACCACATGCACACTTACTCCAAACATACAGCCAGTGGTACAATAAACTGGTTTACTTCAAAGAATATTCATGTATTGGAATGACTCAACTTCAGACCTAAGTCCAGCTGAGAATCTGTGGGGTAAGAGTTGAAAATCAATGTTCACAGATGCTCTCCACCCCATGAGACTGAGCTTGAGCTGTTTTGCAAAGAAGAATGGAGGGGGGGGGGGGGGGGGGGGGGGGGGGGGGGTCTGTCTTTTGATGTGCAGAGCTGGTACAGACATACCCCAAAGAATTCCAACTGCAAATGCAAAGAAAGGTGTTTCTACAAAGTATTGACCAAGGAGTCTGTATACAAACACACCCTACTTTTCTCATTTCTATACCCCAGGATTTTAGATTCTCAACTTTAATTTCACCATTTCTATAATTGCATTTTTCAGGAATAGAATAGAATCGAATAGAATACCAGCATTGTACCTTTGTGGGGGAATCATTGGTGTGCCTTGCTTGTTTAAATTTTTAGTCTTTTAAGTTAGGTTTAGTTTAGGTTTTAGATTAAATCAGCTGGCTCTAAAACTGCCAACTGTAATCCTTTTTGATTTGTTGATCATTATTTAAGTCAGTACATTATCCTCCTCTTTCTCTTTGGTAACCTAGTTTGTTTCTTTTTTCTTTAGTTTTTTAACCAAACCCTGGCATGTTCAGTTTTGACTATATGTGTATAAGAGCTAAGCCTATATAAACACACAAACACACATTTTTCTCTGTAAGCATATTTCTAGGTGATAATCACATGACATTTTCACCAGTTATCTGTAATAATCCATGGAAAGCCAAGACACCAGCTAAAACCTTGAATTACTGTGTAGAGGTTTGGGGAAACACTTATCAACACTCACTACAGCCACTAGTCATAATGCAAAAAAGAGCAATAAGAATCATTCACAACACCGGACTTCGGGATCATACAAACGCATTATTTCTAAAAATCTAAATTGCTAAAATACCAGGATTTAATAGAATACCAAATTGCAGTATTCATGTTCAAAGTAAGACATAGCCTATTGCCTGGGAATATACAAAAGATGTTCTCTGAAAGGAAGGGAGGGTACGATTTAAGGGGAAGGGGAAATTTTAAGACTAATAGATGTAGAACAACAAGAAAAAGATTATGTTTATCAATTTGCTGAGTTAAATCGTGGAACAAACTAAATGAGAACCTAAAGCAATGCCCAAACATATTCCTTTTCAAGAAAATGTACAAAGAAATTATTTTCAAAAGGTATGGAGAAGCATTGTAGAAAGTTTTGTTTGTGTTTTTTGTTTTGTTAATTTGTATATATGTATGAAGGTATATGTGTATACATATTTATGTATGTATATGTGTAGGTAGGTATGTATTTATATGGATATATATAGCAACATAATTATAAATATTGTAAATTAAAGAAATACAAGAATTAAAGGGGTAGGAGTGCATAAGTTTTACTTCTTTCTACTCCTTTTCGCACATGTAATAGAGGTATATTTATTTAGGAAAGAAGGGTACCTTGTTTGTTGTTTTTCTCTCCAATGTTTTTAAACATTGTTTTATTTGTTTTTCTCTTGCATGTTCGAAATAAAGAATAATAAAAAAAAAACCCTCTCAGTAATTAGAAAGCAATCCTGCCGCTTGTCAGTGCAAAGTAATATCAGCTGGGTCAGTCCCAAATGATGGCCTTTAAAAAGCTGTCTCTGGTATTGCACAAGAAACACCTCATGATGGGTAAATGTAAAGATCTTTCTCAAGACCTTCGCAACCTTAAAGATTGCATTGGTTACAGAATTCTAGTGAACATTACCAGTCATCCATGTCATAGTCATTCCAAAAAATGTTAAAAAACAAACCACTGGACTTTTTTTCCCCCAAGTTTGAAGACATTTCGCTTCCCATCCGGGAAGCTTTCTCAATTCAAAATTTCTGGGTTAGCATTGAGTTCCAGGCTTTATAAATAGCCAAACAAAAAGCCTTGTCATGGCTTGGAAAACATGCAAATTGAATTCTTAACCTCTGAATGTTTCATTTCACTGTTGGGGCCAGAATCTAGAAGTTAAAAGAACATAATTTCACCATAAACCTACCATGACCAAGTGCTTCTCGCAAGTGAAAACAATTATCAGAAAAGTTTTCCAGGAGCCAAAGACCACTTGTGGATAGCTTCAGAGAGAAATTGAATTAGCAGGTACATTTCTTTCAAAGAAAACAAAGTAATGTACTCATTTAGCCTCGTGAGACCATCCTGATCTCGCGAGCTTTCAAGGTTTCACTCGCTAATCAGTCTGGAGACTCTCTGTTAAAGAAAATTTGGAGCCGTTCACCAAACGAACGTCCAATCAGCGTTGGCTTTGAGGCGGGTTGAGGTGTGACGCAAAGAGAGGCGTGACAGTTCAGTCTACAGAACATGGCGGCTTCAGCCGATGAAACTAGCGTTAGCGTGGCTATTGAGCAGGTTTTATCGGAATTACAGAGTATTTCTTCACTAAAAGAAGAGCAAAACACTGCTCTGGAGGCTTTTCTCAGAGGAAAAGATGTTTTTGCTCTTCTGGTTTCGGCAAGAGTTTGATCTATCAATTGGATCCTCTTCGTCGTCGCTCTGTTAGTACGTCATATGCTTCGTTGATCTGATTGGTTTATTTGGCCCATCTATCACCAACATAGGCCAATCAGCTAACCAGTATTTTCGCCCCTTCCCAAAATTACTTCAACGGAAGGTTTCCAGATGGATATGCGGAGCAAATCCATCTGGTGGAGTCAGGTTAATGAATATGCTCACAACAGGCAAATATCATCTGCTACTATTTATTGCTACCAACGACCTCTTCAACTGTGAGTTCTATTTGCCCACCTTCTTCTCCTACGATCGATCCTACACGGTACCAGCCCCAGTCCTCCTGATCTCCTCCCGACTACTTTGTTCAAACTAGTAAATAGGCGTCTTTCTTCTTAATGACTGCCTGTTTCTGCATGGGTCAGAAGGATTTTGCCAATCATTTTAAAAAACAGTAGTCAAATAACAATAAAAGGCTAAAATAAAAATGATAATAACAATTTTGTCCAACAAAACAAATACAAAATATGCAATTTCCATTAAATACAAGATTATATAACATGAACAGACATAAAAACTTTCTTCAGTGGATGAAGGTGGAGCTCTATCAATCGAAATGAGTCTGGTCTGCAAAAAAAAAAGACCTCTGATTGTCAGGGGAACATGATTTCACTCTTGTGCAGTTACAGTACAGGAGGAAAACCAAGAATACTCTTTCCCCAGTGGCACACATCAGCTCATTTTCGGGGGGTGCGGTGTCAGAGAACTTGCATCCATGAAAGGCGCTGCCCTTACAGTTTGGAAAAAACAAAAGAAAATGTGAGTTAAAGTGCATGAAAAGGCAGGAGGAGACCAGTTTTTCTATGCATGATGTTTTAAACCTTACATTTTCTCATGCTTTGTCCCCAACATCCGAGCTGTGTACGTTCCAATTTTTTAAAAGTTGAAAAAGCAGTGATTCATCCGGTATGACTAACTAAATCTCTTTTTTTTTTTTTTTTTTTTTTTTAGCCTTTTACTGTTTTTGTAGAAAATGTATGTTGTTATCCAGCTCTACTTACGGTACAAAGAAACATAAAAAGGTTTGATTTGTTCTTCGGTGCTGCACTATTGCATCAGCATTTTGACAGGGGTTTCAAGGGGTGTCTAGAGTGAAATGATAGAAAGTCAGATATATAAGATCCAGTGTGCTCCACACCAAGACTTCCTGGCTGAACTGCACTTTCTCAGCTTGCCTCTTAGATTCTTTTTTTTTTCTTGCAGTCCCCTGTGGATACTTATCCATGGGTGGGCTGGGTAGACTTACTGCCAAACGCTCTGGAAGTCTGCACACTTGAAGTCACCCAGCAAGCCTCATACCAAGCTTATCAATTGCATAAATTATTTTAAGCAGCTAAGAATTAACACACAAATACAAATATGTGTTACACCTCTAGGTTCTAGATAAGATATCCTTATAATTCTGGTTAATATTTAATTGAAATGATATTAGTGTTGTTTCAAACCGAGTGACTTCCCAAATTTTTGTATGGCTTGAATTTTACCTCTGTCATTTTATGTGAGGTCTTATGTGACATTACAGAGTATAAGCGGGGGAAAAAATACATGTATAAGAATACAAAATACAAAAAACAGCCTCACACATATAGTGAACACTGCTGCAAAATAATATCCAGAGTTTCAAATGTTTTTCTCTGTCAAGTTTTCCTTCAATGTGCATTTAGCTCCCTTCATTTTTCATCATATCTGTTCAACTTTACTGTCTGATCTAAGGAAAGTGTACCTTCAGTTTAATGCTCCCAAAATCAGCTCTGGTAAAGAATCTGTTTTCTGGTAATGGGCTAAAAGGTTCTGTAGGATATTTATTTAAGTCTTTTTTTTTTAGACAATTACAAAAAAGAAGAAAAAAAACAGAACACTAAGGAACAAAATAATCATTATTGCCTCACTGGTAGGTTCTTAACATTTTTTCCATCAGACCTCTTGGGCCTTTACAGGTTAACTCATACTGACAAATTGACTTTTAAATGCCAATTGTTACGCAGTATTGGGATCCTCAGGCTTGCCCACCAGAGGGCGCAGAGGATCCTCCTCTGTTTTATGTTGTTTTTCTGTTAGGACTGGGGTTACTGTTGGGATCTGGAGAGTTACCATCTGTCTCCAGCAGAGTGCGCTGTGGGTCTCCTGGGCTGGAGCCCTCCAGCACACCTGAAGCTCGTCAGCCCATCAGGAGACCTTTCCTACTTAAGCAGCGACCAGACCTGTCTTCAACGCCGCAGTGTTGACTAAGTTTGGTTAGCGAACCTGAGCCTCTGTTATTTGAAATAATCTTAGTAGTTCTCAAGAGAGAAACCAGATTCTAACCTGCTTCTGTCTTCTTGCTCACAGGAAACCTGATCGAAGTCTGAAGCTCTGGATGAGCTTTGTCTGGAAACCTGCCTGCCTGCCCAAGGAAGCCAAACCTGAAGGTTTTAGTCTGGATTCCTCCTTCAGCTTTCAGGGGATAGCTAGGAACCAAACTCACGTTTGAGGCTCACTAGCCAGAAGCTAGACGCTGCTGCTGCTAACTTCAAGCCTCAGACCTCAGCCTGCCGTTTGCCTCCAAACCCACCTGGTTCCCTCCTTCGGCCTGCTAACCTCAAGCCTCAAGCCCCTAGTCAGTCACCAGCCTCAGAATCCTCCTTGGACTATCTCCTCTGCTGCTCTCCTCAGCTCCAGGCAGGAACCCAGCTTAGACCAGCCCTGGACCTGATGACATTCTGATCAGCTTATTCTAATAAACCTTTGAACTTTTTCCCTGCCTCCTCCGTGTGTGTTCTGCATATGGGCTAGTAACACAACCCATCATGACACGCAGGGTTTTATTTAGGTTTTTCATCATTAGGGTACCGTATTTTCACAACCATAAGGCGCACCGGACTATAGGGCGCAGGTTTTATATACCACTACATTTCCTCTACTACGTTTAAATACCTCTACTGTGTATTTAAAAATAGAGCGGGAGCAAAACTGAGTATGTTTGTGATTTATTCATGTATTTATTACAAAGTATTAATCAAACCTGGGAGCTGGCCGTGAGACAGACACAGAGCGCTGTGATCACTCCTCTGAAACAGTTTATTGACGCATAAATTAACTTAAAATGCAGAAATATGCCCGCAGAATATGTTCGCTTTTATTATTCTGGTGCCTGCAGTTTAGATTATTTAGATGAAAAACCACCTACCAGCCGCCGCGGTGAACGGCGAGGAGGCGACCCGGCCAGAGGCTGCTGTTGAATCGGCTTCCTACTGACAGTGCACCGCTGGGATTGTAATCTGGATGAACTGACTGCAGTGATTAAGTTTTTAGGTGGATTTTCCCACTTAAAAACATATTAAAACTACTTTATTCCCACTGATCACAGCAAATATAGCTGCAAGGCAGAGAAAGGATCGTGAAGCTCCGCCCAACGCGCGTCAGACACACTTTTGCACCGCGCAGCCAGAGCAGCAAAGCTGCTTCAGCCGCGCGTCAGAACTAACTGGTACAAGCAGCAAAAATTATGCAGCAGACGCGTGAACGTAGCATTACTTTGAACGGCTGGTTCCCACCGATGTCGAGCAGTTGAAGTTCCTTTGTCAGACCTCCCGGAATAACAGCAAGCACAGCGTTCGTTTGTTTCACCTTGTTTTTCGCATCGGCTGTGAGATTGGCATGCATGGAGTCACAGATTAACAGCGATGGTGATGCATGGAAAAAAACCACCTGGTCTCCTTACATTCACCTCCCTCAGCCACTCTTTCATCATCTCCTCAATGAGATGAGGAGTTAAAGCATGAAGCACATACCTTTTCTTTTATACACAATCCACGCCCACACTTCCCCCTTTAACGTTCTCATGGTGGTCTCAACAACGTCCACAGTAACAACACACATACGGCGCTCCGCTCTATAGGGCGAGCCGCACATTTTAAGGGAAAAAAAAGACGTTTAAATGCGCCTTATAGTCGTGAAAATACGGTACTAAATACCAATTGATACCCCCTTTTTTTGTTAGAAATATATAAACCATGCACCTTTTTTCTTTCAGTTTACAGTTTCACTCTGCTTTGTTTTGGTTTGTGAATTTTAATTGAAATCATGAAAATAATGTTTTGCTGTATTTATTTTCTGTTATAAAAAATTAGCAAAGTTTTCCTCATTTTTAGGGAAATCATAAGATAACCAAAATATTGTACTCTGGTTTGCTTCGGTTAACTTAACTGGAAGTAAATAATAGTTTCAGTGTTTTCCAAGCAAGAGTTTGTAATAGTTATTTTTAACTGTGTGTTACCTTTACTGTTAACTTTACTTCAAAAGCATTTAGTGGAAGCAAATTAAATGCATGTTTAAAAATTTCAACTTCTTCTCCCTCTCCTCACACCCACAAACAAACTATCACCGGCCTTTAGCAGCACTGCAGGCAGAGAACAGCTCTCCAGTTTGTGATCAAAGCTGGATATTGGAGCCCGGATAAGGGGGAAGGTTCCATCTCTTCTTTTGCTGCGA
Organism: Cyprinodon tularosa; assembly: GCF_016077235.1. Lineage (NCBI taxonomy): Eukaryota > Metazoa > Chordata > Actinopteri > Cyprinodontiformes > Cyprinodontidae > Cyprinodon > Cyprinodon tularosa. Next base: position 636,301 of record NW_024039418.1, on the reverse strand, counting down.
CAGAATGCTTCTGCTTTGAGTCTCATGGCTGCACCTCGATTGCTCTAGGTACCCTGCAGTCTTGTCATCTTCCTTAACTTCTCTGTTATTTATCTGTGTCAAACTGGTGCTTCTCACTTCTACAATCTCAGTAAATTCTTATTACCAGCATTGCCTCCTCTGTGGGGTTGAATAAGTAGATTGTGCAGCGTTCATTCTCTTCCAATAGATATGGGTAGTGGTGGGGCTTGAATTACTCCTTGTGGTGTTATTTTTGCAGTCTTTTTTGTGGAACTCCAAAGGTTCAGGTTCTCTCTATTGTAATTGCCTTTGGGCTGAAAAAGGGGTCATGACTATAGGAGCTAGCAGCAAGCTGTGCACATGCCTGCTAGTAGAGCTCAATATTTCAGGCTCTGAGCAGACATTTTCTCCTCCCCTGCGGTCTTAGAGGGACTGTGACATATTCAGGTAACACTGCCATGGCACCTTTATTACTTGTGAGGTACACACGGCCACACACTTCGCTCTTTTCCCACACAGGAAAATAAACATCCATAGACTCTTCACAAAAGCACACGGCCATCTTCAAGGTTTTCTATCAGGTATCGATTGAGCCTTGGCAGAAGGCTATGGAGCTTTTGTTTATTTGCGTTTCAAATAGTTTCAAAATAAAAGCTGACATTTAAGTAAGTGTAAGCTTTTGTTAAAAATCTTACTTTAACACCTTAAGCCTCTTTTTTAGACATTTTTCCAAACTGGTTCTCTGTCATTTTTTTCCTGTGGGCAGAAACAAACTGAAAGAGTGATGACAGTCTTTCCAGGGTTGTGTTGATTTAAACACATAATATTCTTGGTGAGCTTTGAAAGAAGATATATTTGCTTTTTATCTGTGGGTGTGTGTGTGCCTGTCTAGCCCTCAAAGTTAGGTCCATTTTTCCAATTTCACCATCAGATTGAGGACCAGTTGTTGCAAAGTGAGGACATTTTGCTGGTCCTTGCTAATGGTTAGGTTTAGGGCTAAGGTGTTAATTGGGTTAGGGTGAGGTATGCATTCGTTGGTTAGATTTAGGGTTAGTTTTAGGGTTAGGGCATAGAAAGGGTTGAAAATTAATAAAAAGTCAATGGAAGTCAATGGGAGTCAACACATTGGCCTTGCTATGTATAGCAGAATATTTGTGTGTGTGTGTTTGTGTTTTTGGGGTGAGGACGAGGTTCAAGACATTCCCTTCAATGGTTGTAGAAATCAGTGTTTTTGTGCTTTATTTAAAATATGAAATCTCTGTAGGTTTGGTTCCTAATGACGAATAACATGATTTGTAAAACTGAACCTTGTCTGTAAACTCTAATCCAAGTGTTGTTTAACATTTGCCCACCCTTTAAACTGAACTACTACAAGAAATTACATCATGACCGGACTTTGATCTTTCCATTATTCTTCTGTTAAAGTTTCAAAAACAATCCACTGGACTTTTGTTTCCAAGGTTTGAAGACGTTTCGCTTCTCATCCAGGAAGCTTTCTCAATTCAAAATGTCTGAGTTTGAGGCTTTATATAGAAGGCCTTGTATTGCTTGGAGACATGCAAATTGAAACTGATGAGCGTGTCGTTTGGTTCCATTGTTAGCCCGTAATATCTGAAACCTGTCTATGATTGTGAAAGGTCAGTCGTTAAAGGGGGGATTGTTCGTCTGGCTGAAGAGAGGAGGTACTTTGTTCCTCTGTGATGGGATGGAGGTTTTGGTGATACCTGGAAGGAAACCTTCTGTCTTCAAACCTTGGGAACAAAAGTCCAGTGGATTGTTTTTAAAGTTTTACGGAATGACTATGACCTGGAGGACTGAGAATATTCACAAGCATATTTCCATTATTCTATTTTCCATATTTCTATCCGGTTCCATTCAAATTAACTGACCAGCGATTATTCTGACTTTCATAATATACACTCAAAATAAAACATCTTTATTGATAGAGTACTTATTTGCCTAAGTGTCTAGGGTATTGTTATTTTCATATAAAGCTGCCATGGAATTTTGTATTTGACAAAATGTGGATCATACATTTAATATATTTTATCTTGTTTTAATGACATTATTAATTATTATTTAATTATTAAAGAGAAATGGTTTATGAATGGTTGACAAGAGTCAAGTTTGCATTATGAGCATCAAAAATAGTTATATTTATTCATCTTAAACTCTTGAATTGCCTCTTTGTGAGTCTCTTCAGGTTAAAATGTTGTTTAAAACATTAAAATATAAGCTATTTTTATAGTTCAGAAAATGCGTCTCAGCCGGCAGTTCTGGAACGAATCATGAAAATATTTTCCCATTGACGCACATTTATGATTCTCTCTGACTTTACTCTGTCCGATCCTCAGCGGTACTCTGAACCAGTCTCTCAAGAAGCTTTAATCATACAATGAAGTGGAGCAATGCTCTGTTAGCTATTGCTGCTACATCAAATCTCCCGATACTGATACCCGATACCTGGCTGTGCAGTATCAGCTGATAACGATACCATAACGATACCATCTGTTTGAAATTGATGTGTGTGTGTGTGTGTGTGTATGAAGAACTGCATACTACTTGGATGTAAATAATGGCTTAGTTAAGCTGCTGTCTACCTTTGTGAAGCAGGACAAAGACTAATACAAAGTGAATCCAGTAGAACCTTTTATTGCCTACCTGGAATGGGTGACAATAGTTGAATAAACTTTTGGCCAAAAAAAAAAAAAAAAAGATCAGTGCTTGCGATGGGAATCGAAAACTGGTTCCTGTTCAGAACCGGTTCCGTGGGTTCCAATGCCATGGCACAGTTTGGCAGCTCGCTTAACAGTTCTCTTAACAGTTCCAGGCAGCACCAGAGCCTAGCGCTGGGCAGCATGACTTACGTCACATTTTTTACGCAAGTTACGCACACCGCATTCAGTAAGCAAGTACGACATAACCAGGCGTAAGTCTAGAAAGGCAAAACAAAAAAAATGGCGCCGCATCGGATAAAGCAATAAAAAGTTTTGCTTCATTTTAAGTAAAAGAAAGATGGCAACAAGGCGCTTTGCAATCATTGCAAAGTGGCAGTTACATCCGCGGGAGGAAATACATCCAACATGCAGAAACACCTGCGCACACAACATGGCAGAATTTTTACAAATGCCTTTTTTTTTATGCTTCTGGACAGAAGCTAAAGTTACGACCAGCATGGAAGGCAACTCTGGTGGTAAGTAGCCAGTTTTATATCACTGGCTGCTTAATGTGGTTCCTAGTAAATCAGATGCCATTTCTGGAAATAAACCAGTTTCCTACCTCTCTTTGGGATTAATAAACTTGCTACGAAGTTGCTCAGCAGTTCAGGGAGTTAGAGAAAGGTGACGCTCATTTATTTAGATCAGGTGGAGATGAGCTTATTTCCCACAATTTTACAATAATGCTTTTTAATTAAATGGATGACTTCTCCATTAGATTTAGAGGTCTGTGATGAGACGGGTAGCCTGGCTAGCTCAGAGGCTGGCAGCTCCTGTTCACTGGCTTTTGTTTTTGCCGAGGCAGGCAGAAATAGAACGTCCCAGGCGAATGTAGACGAGTGTCACCGCGCACACCAAGTTGACAGACCTGATAAGAGAATCGATAAGGAATTAAATCGTTTCACAGAATCTATAAAGGAATCGTGAAAATCTTATTAATGCCCAATCAGAACCAGCGCCCTATTTGTTGTTACTTGCCAATACCGATACCACCATTTTAGTGCTGGATCGGGGCCCCGGCCGATACTGGTAATAATAGATTAATAATAATAGATTTTATTTGTAACGCACCTTACATTTCAAAGAAATCTCAAAGTGCTACAGAGACCAAAAGAAGAAGAAAAAAACAAAGACAAAAATAATAACAATAGTAATATTAAAAACAAAGAACAAACTGTAGGGCTTACAGCAATACATCCTACACCGAGCGGCACCAAAAACCAACAATTGAAACCAACAATTAAAACTACAATTTAATCTCAAAGTGCTACGGAGATTAAAAATAAAAAAAATAAAAAAATAAAGATAAAAATAATAATAATAGTAATAATAAAAAATAAAGAATAAATTGTAGGGCCCACAGCAACACATCTCGCACCAAGTGGTACCAAAACCAACAATTGAAACCAACAATTAAAACCACAATTTAAAACAAAACTTACAGTTCTAAAAGGCCTGTTTAAAAAGGTGAGTCTTAAGACCTTTTTTAAAGGCCTCCACACCTTGTGGGGCTCTCAGGGACTCTGGAAGGGCATTCCAGAGCCGTGGAGCTACTGCCTGAAAAGCCCTATCCCCCATAGTGGCAAGTTTGGTCTTAGGTTGATGCAGGCAGTAAAAGGAGGTGGAGGAACGAAGCCTTCGAGAAGTAGCGTGCGATGAGAGGAGTTCACTGAGATAGGCAGGAGCAACTCCATGGATGTATTGATAGGTAAGCAGACAGAGTTTATAATGTATTCTATGTTTGATCGGTAGCCAATGAAGTGAATTAAGAACAGAAGTGATATGGTCGTATTTGTGCCTCCTCATCAGGACCCGGGCAGCACAGTTCTGAATGTGCTGGAGCTTTTGCAGGTTTTTACCAGAGGTCCCAAAGAGGAGGGTATTACAGTAGTCCAACCTTGATGAGATAAAGGCATGGATCAACCTCTCAGCATCCGGTTGGGAGAGGGAGGGGCGGAGTCTGGCAATGTTTTTGAGATGGAGGAAGGAGACTTTAGAAAGAGGACGGATGTGGGAGTTGAAAGTGAGGTTAGAGTCAATCCTAACTCCAAGGTTTGTGACAGTGGTGGAAAAAGGGAATGTTAAGACCAAATATTGAAATACTACTGAGATTAGAGGACTGAGTTTGATGAGGGGTGCCAAGAAGGATGACATCTGTTTTATTACTGTTAAGTTGAAGAGAGTTGGCAGTCATCCATGCCTTTATCTCCTCTAAGCAAAGCTGAAGTGAAGACGGAAGAACTGTAGGAGAAGTGGAGTCCATTTTCATATACAGTTGTGTATCATCAGCATAGCAGTGAAAGGAAACCTTGTGTTTATTGATTATGTGACCTAGGGGGAGCATATAGATGGAGAAGAGGGTTGGCCCAAGGACTGACCCTTGTGGAACTCCACAAGTCACAGTATGAGTTGAAGATTTAGACTGACCCAAGGAAACATATTCAGCTCTATTTGTGAGGTATCTGTATCGGTGCAACACTAGTCATTTTGACCAACTTTCTGGGCCTGTTCGTGGGGGGTGATGCCCTTGATCACCTGGCTACTTTATTGAGTCCCTGTAGTAGTGACAGAACAGGGGTGATGGTTTGTGAGGTTGGATCAGAAAAAGCCAGTCACAACTGCACCTCCAACCCTATCAGAGACGCCACACATGAGAAAGAAAATAACACCCTTTTTTAGTGCAAAGAGAACAGATATTAATGAATATGAATCTGGTTGGTGTCAAGAGGAAGGTTTAAGCAAAAACGGTGTTCAGATCTGCCCTGGGACTCGCCATCTTTTTTTAAAAACGTTTAATTCAAAATAAGTTCAAAATTTATAACTTTCTAACCCAGATGAAATCATACTTCCGATCAAAAAATGTGCTATTTCTCTTCTACCACGCATGTGCACAACACTGAATTCATTTAAGTTTGTTGGAAGAAGGGAAAACATGGAGCTCACACTATGCTCCTTTAATGTATGTGATTTTGAATAAATCTTCCCAGACAGACATTGACAAATAACGCACCTGAATTTTTTTCCTACATTCATATAGTAAAACAGCTGGGTTTTACATACTCGTTGTTTCAATACAGAAACACCAACAAAAAATTAAAAGAAATCTGTTGGGGTCTGGAGGCTTGTCCACTTTCTCCACCAGAGGGCGCCTGAGATCTTCCTCCTGAGGGCATGAGCTTACTCCTACACACCTGTTTCCTGTCTGCTCATCAGGAGACATATTTAAGGAGGAGGAGGCTGACACTTCCCTGCCAGAGTGTTTGCCAGTAATGGTAGAGCAAAACCTGAGCCAGCCTGCCTGATCTGAACCCTGATTTTGTGAACCTGTCTGATCCTGTTTCTCTCTGCCTCACAGATCCTGACTTTTCTGGAAACCTGACATCCTGAAGTTAGAAATCTCTGCCTGGAATCTGCCTGCCTGCACTCAGTCTCAGTCTCTGCCCTCTGCCTGCCGACTAGCCTCTGGACTCACCAGGTTCCCCCCCTGCTTATCAGATTCCTCTCTGAGCAGGTATTTATTCCCGTCATCTGTAGACTACAAGTTTCCTGGATCTACTCTAACTGCTCTGTCCTCCTCAGTGGCTTCCCTCTCGTTACCAGTCAGAAGAACCAAGAACCTGTGCTCCATTTACATTTTAAACATTGTAAATAAATCATTTAACTTTTTTCCCTGTTTCAAAGAGTGATTACTGCATGTGGGTTAGAGGCCTTGAACCCAACATGACAAAATCTTGATTAGAGAGAATTGGTCAAATCTGTATAGGTTTCAGTGAATGTTAACCACTGGTTACTTGACTTAGGGAATTTTAGCGATGAGCTAATTTTGGGGTTACTTACAGAAAAACACTATCTTACCAATATCCATAAAGTTTACAGCTTTACAAAAGTATGTTTATTACATTTAAGTTTTAAGGTTGGTCATTATTTTCTTTATTTTCCTTAAAGAGGTATCTTTTTTTTACTGATTGGGGATTGCTGTCCTCACAACATGTGACAACATGAAGTTAGACAGCAAGCAAAAGAATATGTCAAGTGAATAATACCTCCTTAACGACCGACTCTTAACAATCATAGACAGGTTCAGATATTACAGGCTAACGATGGAACCAAACGACCCATTCATCGGTTTCCATTTGCATGTTTCCAAGCGATACAAGGCTTTGTCTATATAAGGCTCAAACTCACTGCGGATCCAGACATTTGAATTGAGAAAGCTTCCTGGAGAGGTGGCGAACTGCCTTCAAATCTTGGTAACAAGTCCAGTGGATATTTTTTAGTTTTTACGGAAGAATATGTTAAAAAAAATTGTTCACCACACAAAGCTTGCTTTTCTTGAGTTCTCTGAAAAACCTTTATTTATCACAGTTTTCTTGTAACTGGAATGTACAGCGAAAACATAAGAACTGTCTGATACTATCTATCTCTGAATATCATGATCACACACCACTTATTTAGCATAGCTTCAAAACAAATATATTGGTGAGTCATCTTTCTATTCTTTGCCCAAAACAGTTTCAAAACATATTCAAGTGCTTTCTGAACACAGCCATACTTAAAAGGACAGATGTCTACCGAGGTATAAGCATGTAGTTAAGAACACATTTCTCTTGTACATGAGCCATATTTCTAGTTTACTTGCTGAAATGTTGCTTTTCCCTGAGAAAATACATCAAATATAGTTTTAAGATGAGATTACTTACGGTACTAGCTCACGTAATTTGTGAGATAAGCTTCCCACAAATGTCACTCCGATTAAATATTGAACCCAAAAAAGTTTTTAAATGTTTTTATAGCTTGGATTTCCTTGAACTGATTTTAAACTACAGACTTTTTATTATCATATTTATGCTTATTTACACCATGAATTTATAACTGTCCTTTTATCAAAGGCAGGACAGGAGTCATCAGAATACAAATCAGTGCAGCTAGCCCATTTTCTCTGTCTAATAGCCATTAGCCACACATGAGGGTTCAGGACCTTTGTGAAGATCGGTCAACGTTGGCTTCTCCCTCCTCAATGTCAGCTGATCCATGTCATGTTAATGACTCAAACACACACTATTTAAAATAGTTTTTTTGGTTATTTATCAGAACCTCATTTGGTTAAATCCAGCAGTGGAAAACCATACTTCATTACCCAGCAGTATTCTTTTTTTGGCAAATGGATGGAAAACATTATAATGTTCTGCCCTGTGTTCCTCGCTGTCTGATTGAATTTTAACTTACATGTACTCTTGCTGTTTGATACTGAACAGATAGATAAAAAATATTGCACATTACTACAGGGATCACTGTTTCTTCTCCATGCATCAGATATAACCTTCTCCTCCTCACTCACAGAGTGTGGGAAGCAGGTGGGTGTAACATTTCATTCTTGGAGGCAGATACTTCTATCTGTGGAAAAGAATGTGTTGTCATCTGCCTTAGTCATTGCAACAGGGAGTATTTATCATCGGGTATCAAAGAGGGATGTAAACAACTTAACATAATATTTCAAAACATTGTTTTTCATTTGTCAATTTATGTTCGGCACGTTATTAGTGTATTAATGCAGGTATTCCATGGAAGATATTGAGCACATCCAAAGCTTTGGACACATTATAGAATCAATATGGATGTTTATCTTTCAAGAAATCCTTCACAGAATCCCAAAGGTTTGAAACAGAATTGCTCCATGCAGCATCTTGTCAGGTAAGCTAGCGCTAAGCAAATACAATGATCATGGCTTCCAGATAAACAAAAATATATATTTATACTCTTAACCACAGTGGTAGAGAATAATACATCAACATCAGTGGGTATTTTGATGGACACGAATTAGGAAGAGAATGGAAAAATGGTCGACAAACTGCCTCTAATATCTTACCTAGAAATCTTTATATGAATAATTTGGCTCAGAAGGGTGGTGGAATAATTATAGTAACATACATACATGTCACAGATAGAGGCTTCATTGTTGCTACTGACAACCAGGACATTTTTTGGGGTCATTCTGAGGAGTGCAAGTGCAGCTAATTCTTAAAAACAATATATCATGGGATCAACACAGGCAGAGCAAATGTTTTTCATGTAGAGGATTAATCACAGCAACCACCTGAAAGGATCTTTCTCTCCAAGATGGTTGAGCATTAACTTAGAAACAGGATGAGGAGCTTGGCAAGGCTCAAGTAGCATTGAGGCTTGCAGTAGAGTACACATCGAAAGGAGTTAACTAAGGTGACTCGGAGATCTGTTTAGAATTCCCCATTTCCCTCACCTCAGGAGGAGGCTTTTCTTGGCATGTCCCACTGGGGGGAGGCCCAGGAGACAGCCTAGGACAGGCTGGAGGGACAATGTCTCTCGGCTGTCCTTGGAACTTCCAAGAGAAACTAGAGAAGGTTTCTGGTAAATATGAGATGGAGAAGACTGCAACCTGATAACTGCTTGCATAGTCGTTGTTGGCAATGACTGTAATCAAGCACTTTGGATACCTAAAGTTAGCCTGACGTAGTCCGACTCAATTCTAGTCAGAATGAGTCTGATGCTGCTCCATAGAGCTGTGATTATGGGGCGTGTTTCGAACGAACCAGGAAAAAAAATGCCTCTGCACTCAATAGGATAGACCTACAACCAATAAGAGCAACGGAGTGCGTGACGTGTGTTAAGCGACACATAGTTGTTGTCAACAAAAATCAAAGCGTGCAGTTGCACGCCTAGAATAAGAAGATGAGCCTTGATCGCTTTTCTCTGTTCCTCTTTTAAAATTAATTTGCTTTCAATATTTTCTAGAACAGACCTAATAGCAGAATCTACACACCTCAACTCTCCAGCGGCAGCCATTGTTGTTGTCACCCAAGCGCGCTTTGGTGACGTGGTTGATTACGTTACTGTTGATCATCTGTCCATCATCGTATAAAGCCCGCCCTGACAATTTGATTGGCCCGCCAGATACTGTGCGAGCATACTCGCGCTACTATTGAGCAATGCCAGACCGAACTTCCCGACCTCAAACGTTATGGGCAGGACTAAGTTCGGAATGGCACCCAGGCTAACCTAAAGTAACCATAACCATAAGAATAGACCAACATAGATACACACAAGAACATTCAGTGGATCAGAAACTGCTGCATCACTGTGATTGGACCATTTCTATATTTTTATTTAAGGTCTGGATGTTCAGGCTCTGTGACCCTGTAATTGTGCCAGGCCTCTCTTTAAACCCTCTGGTTTCTCCTCCAATGAATCAGCCCTGTTCAATGGTGGGCAGAAGATCTCTAAATAATTACCTCAGAGCCTTCCTCTATCTCTCAGGGTAAGCCTCTATTTACGTACGCCCAGGCAGGCAGACCTCTGACACAGTCCCACAATGTTTAAACCATTTTCTAAGGGATGCCCCTGAAGCCTCCATCTGGTACATTTTCTCCCCTTTTCACTTCTAAAACCCCTCAAGTAGCTATTTTTAAGGACATGTCTAAATTTGCAAATCTGAAATGTGCTGATCTCAGCACAACAGAAGTTATATTTGAAAAGAAAAGGCTTGATGGTCACGATCATTTTTTGCTGTGCTGATTAAACAAATTAAATAGGATGCCTAGATTAACTGAAGCAGCCACTCAAACAGAGTAGTTGTGCAAAGGAAAGTATTGGTAACCCAATTAACAGCACTATAGCCTTTGCTGTATTTGGATCGTGGTTTGATATGTTTTCTGATTTGATGTGACACAGTAGTTAGAGCAATCATTTCCCTACTGCATGCTGGTGTGAGCAATGTAATTGCACTATAGGGTCGCGAGTTATTGCATTATGTAAATGAATGAAGAGTCATGAGGATGATGGCTTAATGAAGTCTTAGTGTAGTGTGGTTAACATGACAGGAAATAGTTTTCAGGTGTTGTGTTGAAGCAAAACGAAGTTTGGGGATAAACTTTACACTGTTATCTCTGACAAACAAAGACAAACATAGTGACTTAAAGAAAGACATTAAGAAAATACATGTTTTTAAATTTCCTAGTTTTACTATGCCCCTAGCCAGTGCTAGCCAGTCTTTCATCCCCCGACCCCTTGGCCACAGTTACCCGCCCTGTTGCAAGCCTGAAAATGTAGGGAATGAAAAGTACAAAATGGAGAACAGGTGAGCTAATTTCAAGAGTATTTACAAACATGGCTATCATTTATTTATTTTATATCATTCCCTATGTTCATTTAGATTAGTAGAAAACTCAAATATATACATTTCTAGATAATATAAAGCAAGTTTCAGATGTTTTCCTGCTTCAGTACAGCTGAATTCCATTGATAGCTTATTAACAGGTTTTAGCTGAAGTTCAATCATCAGCATCAGTCGTACTGAAGATGAGAAATATAGAAAAAGCTGTTGGTACATTATTTAATTCAATTGTGATTATTGAAGGAAATGATGTAGTTTGCCAAAAATTCATGTAGAGGGAGAAATAAAAGGTGCTCTTTAGAGGTGCCATAAGTAGTGAATAACTGGTTACAGTTGCTGAATTCTTAAGAAAAAAAACACTTATTTCAGGGTTTTTACTGCACTGTATTTTTTATTTCTTAAATGTAACTAAACCGCTGTAAAAACATAACCTTGCCCCAGAAAAAAATATAAAAAATCTTCCAAAGTGGCCAAACAGGAGGACATTAAGAGTGGCTGTGATCAGGATGAGAGAGTGACATTGAATTTGATATGACTATGCTTATCTAGTTACAGTATGCAAATGGATAGATGGTAAAAGGTACAACTAATATACCTGAAAACTATTATGAGGCAATGCTCACAATTTTAACATGTGACTCGTCCATTAGTACTTGAAGATTAGAATACATAATCAATATGTTTATATTGATAAGACTATATGTTATTTCATTGAATCTTCACCTGCGATAGACTGGCGACCTGTCCAGGGTGTGCCCTGCCTTTCATGATTTTATCTAAGGCTCGGACCCACATGCAGTGAAGCCAAACAGAGAGACACAGAGTAAAAGTTCAACGGGTTTTATTGAAGAGATATGAGCTCGATGCAGAGTTTCTCCGAACTCTGCTCAGCCGGAACTGGAAGACGAGGGGAAGACAGACTGTTAGTTCAGGCTCAGTGGGAAATATGATTCGTTGATCTTGAAGGAGAGGATCTGTTCGTTGACTCACGTTTCCAGAGAAGTGGAGAATCCTTGACTCCAATCTGTGTGTTGGTTTACCAGAGTATGTCTGATTTGGTGGAGGGCAGAGCAGGGTTTACCCAGAACTCGGACGGTGATGATGGATGGAGACGCTGGTTGCCACTCAGATTTCCTGTGGTACTTGAACGGGTCGTGGTGAAGATGATTTCCTTGCTCAGGAGACTGGATCCAAACCTCCTGTTTGAATCCGTCGCTCAGTTTAAGGTTCAGTTGATCCTTCCTGGGAGAGGCGGTCCAAAAAGGTCCAGTTTGCAGGAGGACTTCCTGCCGAAAGGCAAAGACAAGACAAAATTGAATCTCAGGGAGACAAGAACTCAGTCTAACTCAATGAGATCTCCGCTTGGCTAGAGTACTGAAAACTGACAATACAAAAACTCAGGTTTGACTCAGAATAAACTCAGCTTGGCTAGAGTACCCCAAACTGGCAAACACTCTGGCGTTGAGGTAGTGGCAACCAACAGTTTAGAAGCACTCCGGTAATAAGGTAACCGTCCGCAGGTATGTGAGGAGGCAGACCGGAACCAGGCGCCTCCTACTGGTGGAAGGGAGAACAACACAAAGACAAACACACAGACAAACACAAAGACTGGAGTCCTGACACTGCCTTTCGCCCATAGACCGCCCAGCCCCACCATGACCCTGATGGATAACTAATATGAAGATGGATGGATAGATGGACCTTAATCTCTGTTGAGTTTTCTTATGACTAATGCACTGTTACAGACATGCACAGTTACACACACAAAGTTTGTGTATGTTACTACAGCTACAGATTTCATTTGTGGGCATAAAAAGAGCCACCAATTGTACACTGCCTGCTGTGTGTGTAATTATCATTCAAAACTCAAATAACACTATATAAGATTTTACAGAAAAACATAAGTAGACCTAGACAAAATTGTTATAATCATAAAGCCTTTGTTAGTTTAAGTCAGCTTGACCATGTTTCTGAGACAGGCTACAAACAGTGTCTTAGGCCCTCTGAAGTTCTAAATGTCTTAAGACAAAAAAAGAATTTCTTAAGCCGGGCATACACTACAAGATAGTTTCAATATTTTTTTTTCAGCTAGGCTTAAACTGTACAACCAAACAACAGGTTTAAAAGTTCAGAGATCACAATGTAGGTTATTACAGAGAACAGCAAAACTTTCTCGGACTCAGTGCAGAGAAATGGCGCCGGTTGGACTCGTCAGTCAGCAAGACAAGGACCTCACAGCAAGAGCTAAAATGAAAAAAGAGATCTAAGCATATTTATGTGTTAAAATGGCCTAGTCAAAGTTCAAACCTAATCTAATTGAAAAGGTTTAGTAAAATTTGAACTGTATTTTTGTCTCAGTGGGAGAATATTTTAAGGTGTTAAAGTCTTATGATTGAAATAAAATAAGCAACTCTAATTACAGTCAAGGATGGTTCTACAAAGTGTGGACTTTCATCTTCTCCTCTTTATTAAAGTTAGTCAGTTCAGGTCAGGTCTTATTAGTTAAATTTGTGATAAAATGTAGAGGAGTTTGTTGTTCTAACATGTCAGGAAGTAAAAAAAAAAGCCTGGAGTTTGAAGGCTTCTAAGGTACATCTTTTGCCCACTTCTTTGACAGCATTAGTTTTATTTGCAACTTATAAGATTTCCTTCATTATTATCTTTATAAAATTGGAAGGTTTCAGATGGGTGGATTAAATCAGGTCTTCCGTATTCTGAATAGATGTGTGTGGGTGGGTGTGTATGTCTTTAAATCTGCATCATTCCTATTATCCAAATTGTAGTGGACTGGAGCAGTGAACTGTGCTTTGATTAGTTAAGTTGATGAACTTTGGCATGCCAGACATGCATAAAAGAAGAGAAGAATGCACTCCCCTCTAGTCTTGGTCTATGGTTATTACTGCTGCTCCATGGTAGGCCCTCAGTCTAAATCTACATCAAAATCTTTCTGATCAGAGCAGCTGCTCTCAGCAATGGTCAATTGAAGGTTTTGTGTGTCTGCTGGGGTCCTTATGCTGGCTGGCAGATGTTCATTAGCCGGCTCGCCTTTCATCTCAGTATGGAGAACAATGGTCTGGCACGCTGTCCTACTCTTTCATGAGCTAATAGGCATCATATCTGACCTCAAACCAGGCAATAATCCATTCAGCTCTGCACACCTGGGATCGAGTCGAAGTTCAACAGTCCAGTTTTATGTGAACTTGACAAACTTTGATGGAAACACACACTTCTTCAGCACTAGGCTGCTGTTTGTGTGTTTTACCTTTGTAATCACACAAAGTAAATTCATTAACCACCTCTACATCTGCTGTATTTGTCTTTTTTTTGGGGTTTTTTTTTTGAGGGACATTACAACCTGGAGAAAGTAAAATTTCAGGAGATTCAATTCAATTCAGTTTATTTATATAGCGCCAAATTCACAACACATGTCATCTCAAGGCACTTTACAGTTCAACCAGATCATACAGTCAAATTTTATTTAGATGATCATTAGTGTCTTTTAAAATGTTATTTAGAAATTAGTTTAATGTTCTTACACTTGTTACCTGTGCTGTAGTTCACAGAATAGACTTTAAAACACAAGATTTAATTTATAAACCGAAAAGGTTTAGTGCCAAAATATATTTTTTTATCCGTATACTTTTTTAACACAATAGCATACAACAACACAATGAGGAATTAAATTATATATATATGTACATACATGTATATATATACATGTATATATATACATGTATATATATATATATATATATATATATATATATATATATATATATATATATATATATATATATATATATATATATGGGAGCACAAACAAAAGTATAAAAAAAGATCCTTTTCCTGGTCTAATAAGAAGTTTTGAATTTGCTGACATTTGCTGTCATATTCCCTTCTATTAATAGGACTTATATTTAATAATTAATAATTCAGTCTATTTTTTTTTTTTATAATTAGATAAAGAAAACAATCTTCTTTTAAAGAAAATAGCACTTTTGGACAAACGAACAAGTAACTGCTTATGTGGCCTGTGCAATAATTTCAAATATTAAATAATTGTTATGGAGAAAACTTTATCTTAATAATTTACATACTAAATCATGTATTATTCAATACTATTTGAATACTCTATAAAACCAGCAATACTATACTATACAACCAGCAACAGGACTGAAATAACAAAGGTGGACAGGATTCACCCAACCAACAATGAAATGTGATGCAGAATGGTACAGTATAGCAAGGCTAATTTTCTTAAACAGTACAAGTCACCATCACACAGCAAAGGTGGATAAGTTGTTTAAACAAAAGACTTCCAATGTTGCATTATAAGCAATATTTGTTTTTAAAGAAAAAATAAATAAATAAATGTATTATTACAGGCAGGGCCATATGCGTCAAGCATTTATTTTTATACAAAGTCTAGCTGTACATTGTAGAAACACTTCACACTACACTGCCATCTAAATATTTTACTTTCAAGGACGTTCAAAATGACAATAAAGATGACAGAGTCTTGATTCTTTAAAGAGTTGCTAAGGACAATGACTGTATACGCTGTTATAAACCATGTTAATACAAATTGGGTGGAAGGAAACGAATATCAGAAAATCTGGACGGAAACAAGGACATCCTTAAAAAGATAAGAAGCAAAGCCCAGACTAGGATTACAAAAATATAGTTGGGTTAAGCTGAGGTCAGTGATTCCAGAACCACCGCACATGGACTTATCCAAGACATAGGCTCCTTTAGAACACATTGAATTGTCGGCAATACCTCTGGTTCCTAGATCGCATCCCTTCACCTTTTACATGTATAACCGTAAGAACGCTGTCTTGGTTAGGAAAAGGAACTCTGCACTGCAGACTGCTATGCTAAATCCAGACAGCCTTCAGCCTTATTGAAATCCTTGGGTGAAAAAAGCTAAAGAATATCTCCACTGTCCCTACATGCATGCTCGGTATAAGGGATTGCTGAAGAGTTAGCGACGAAATACAAGCGAAAATCGTTGCAGGAAGCTCATGCAGGTGGAGCATGTTTTGCAAGTCAGTAACTGGATGCAATCAACTTGTTTTCCTAATCAGTCTAACCATATTGTCTCTGTAAAGAGCCTTGAGATGACAGGTGTTATGATAGATGCTATATAAATAAAATTAATTGGTAAAGAACTACAAAAAATAAGTTGTATAAATAAAACAGCTGAAGCTGTCTATTAAAAAATCACAAAAACATGTAAAGGTGAGTACAAATGAAGGTATACCATGAAGTACACCTAAAAAAATAATGTATTTGTGTAGAACTCTTTAGGTGGGCTGTGTCTGTATGTCCTATCAACCAAAGGAGTTTGGGCAACCATGTAGCTACTAGCAGGCGTCCTTAAGCTAGCTAAATTAGCGATAGAAAGCATACTGCTTCCTTTTCCTAGTTCCTTCCTTACTGCCAGCACTATTTTCGGATTCAGCAGTTATTATAATGACCTCCGACACACTGTGGCTTAAATGTCCTTACCAAAACTAGGTATTAGGATTAAAGGAATAGTACACCCAAAACATGAAGCCTTCATTCTCTACTCACCCCCATGCTGAACAACACTCTGGAGTACTTTTTTGATATCTCAAATGCATCTGGAGATCTGGGAGGCTTCTTGCTGTCTGCTGACATTCAAATAATGGAGGTCTATGGCGCCCGAGACAGAAAGGTCCATAAAAGTCCACAAAAAACGTGTCAATATTCCTCCATACTGCTCGTCCAATGTATTCCAAGTGTCCTGAGTGGGTAGCGTCCATAATTTACTCGAAACGAAGTCATTTAGAATGTTTTTAGAGCATAAACAGTAGTGTATAGGATTTCCTAAAAGCGCGTTCACGAGTCTACGGAAACCGCGGCAGACCAAACCAGATGAAAGTGCGCATTCAGCTCGGCAAAGAACTCATGCTCTTCCTCAACACTGAAGTCCTCAGACTTTTTTCTTTCGTTGTTTCTTTCTTTGCACAGGTAAACAGCACATTTCTTCTTCTACGCTTGCATTATCGGCAGAGCAGACGCTGAATGCGCACTTTCATCTGGTTTGGTCTGCCGGCTTCCGTAGCGTCGTGAACGTGCTGGCTCGCGCTTTCAGGAAATCCTATACACTACTATTTATGCTCTAAAAACATTCTAAATGACTTTGTTTCGAGTAAATTCTGGATGCTACCCACTTAGGACACTTGGAATACATTGGACGAGCAGTATGGAGGAATATTGACACGTTTTTTGTGGACTTTTATGGACCTTTCTGCCTCGGGCACCATAGACCTCCATTATTTGAATGTCAGCAGACAGCAAGAAGCCTCCCAGATCTCCAGATGCATTTGAGATATCAAAAAAGTACTCCAGAGTGTTGTTCAGCATGGGGGTGAGTAGAAAATGAAGGCTAATCATGTTTTGGGTGTACTATTCCTTTAAGTCTTAGATTCTTTTCTTTATGAGCCTTCTGATTCTGTTTAAGTTTTTTTGTTTTCAGTTACACTTTGATTGATATCATTCTGTTTTTTCCAGGTCATCAGTTTCAGTTTTATTTTTGCGTCATTGTATTTTTTTCTGGTTGTATTATAGTTCTTTTATTTTTTTTTACTCTCTATTGCCCCCCTGTGGCAGTCTCCTTTCCCATAGCTCCCTTCAACCTCTTTCTTTCCGCACTGCTCCCAGTCAGCTGATCACTCCATTCTGTGTTCTGTTTGGAATATATGTTTCTCCTCTGCAGTTACTGTTTACTGGATTCTCTTCATTCCCTCCCTAACCTTCCATTGTTCCTTAAAGGTATACTATGCAACCGGTGTTGATTTTCCAGCGAGGCTCCCCCCAGAGGGCGAAAGTAAAAGTGCACTGTCGTAAATATGCACAGCTGTTCTCCTGGTTTCTCCGTCAAGCCAGGCGCGGTTGTTTTGAGCTTAACAGACAGGCGAATGCAACGAATGACTAAGCATCTGACGTGCGTGACGCGCCGCAAACGCACTGCTGCTCGAGATGGAAAAATTTAATTTTTGCTGCTCGACGCGCTGCGTCAACCAATCAGAGAAGCTGATCTGGGAGCTGGCAGGGAGAGAGACACAGCACTGATGATCAGAGCGCTATTATCACTCCTCTTAAACAGTTTATTGACGCCTAAATAACTTAAAATGCAGAAATCTGCCGGCAGAATATGTTCGCTTTTATTATCCTGCTGCCTGCAGTTTGGATTATATAGATGAAAAACACCTACCAGCCGCCGCGGTGAACCGCGAGGAGGCGACCCGGCCAGAGGCTGCTGATGAAGGGATTCCTACTGTCAGCGCACCGCTGGTATGCGGGGGTCTGAGCGGCTCAGACAGAAAAAATATTGTAAGGCAGGATAATAAATGAATGAACTGACTGCACTGATTACGTTTTCAGGTGGATTTTCTCACTTAAAAACATATTAAAACTACTTTATTCCCACTGATCACAGCAAATATAGCTGCAAGGCAGAGAAAGGATAGTGAAGCTCCGCCCAACGCGCGTCAGACACACTTTTGCACCGCGCAGCCAGAGCAGAAAAGCTGCTTCAGCCGCGCGTCAGAACTAACTGGTACAAGCAGCAAAAATGAAGCAGCAGACGCGATTTTGCTGCGTCCGGTGTGAAAGCAGCACTGCACAAAGATCGCCACTGTGCCAGCAACGAGCATGCTTTTAACTGGGGGCGTGTAGCAGTTCTCGCCGCAAAGCAAGACTGACTCTCGCGAGACTTCTGAGCCTGTGGGTGCGGGCCGAGGGCTCCTGCAATTGCGGTATTTCCCCCACAGACCACCAGGGCGGCCGAGAATACCTTTGTTCAACCTGAAATGACTCATTTAATCATCCAAAACGTTATGGAACACATTAATTAACTGAAAAATGTTGCATAGTGTGCCTTTAATTTGTTATTTCTGGATTTATGCTTCTGTCGCCACTACTCCTTCTTAAATTAGCAAGAATCCACCTCAGCTTTTATCTCTGCATTTGGGTCCTCTACAAACCTCCACACAACCTGACATCCTTCTTTCACTTCTTCACCATAAGTGCTGAGTCATTCTCAGTCTCAGTCATCGTCAGAAAAAAAAAATAAAATAATTACAAACACAACATTCTAGTCCTTTTTTCTCTTTTTTCTAAGATAAAACATGGTGAATTTCCGTAAAAGTTAAAAATTATTCACTGGACTTGGTTTCCAAGATTTGAAGACTTTTGGCCACCTCTCCAGGAAGCTTTCTCAATTTGAAATTCTCAATTTCTCAATTTGATTTGAAAAGTCTTCAAATCTTGGAAAAAAGTCAAGTGAATTTTTTTTAACTTTTACGGAAATTCACCATGTTTTATCTTAGAAAAAAGAGAAAAAAGGACTAGAATGTTGTGTTTGTAATTTTTTTTTTTTCATTGCAAAACTGTAGAAGGAGAGGTGCAGAATCCAAGTTGCTTGAGGTTCAGTGTAAAGTATCCACAGTCAGCACCTCATGCTTCACTCTACTGGCAAACTTTCAGGAGATGCTGATTCAACCTTCCAGCCTAATATAACCCAGGCTAACAGTGCCAAAAGTAGAAATAAATGCTTTAATCATGATAGCGTCACTGTGCTTGTTTTCCAAGGAGTGTTGTCAAGGAGATGATAAGAGAGAGTGGACCCAATAAAGAAATGAGCTGAAGGCTGCTTTGGAAGCATCTCAGGCTTTCTTAAGACCTTGCCTCAATGCCATAATACATGTTTAATACAAATGTCCTTACATTCACTACTTCGAACAGCCAGCTTTGTGAAAATGCATATTTAAATTTTCAGTAGGGCTTGCCAACAGCCTAATTACAAAAAGTACCAACCCTGCTTTATTGACCATGTTAGCACTGAGTGTTAGATTCCTGCAAACTGGCCCGACCCAAACTTCAAATAATCTATGTAGCATGTGCTTAAGCTATATAATACATTGGCCTTTGCTAGGAAAATGAATCATTGACTTAGAAAATAATTACATGGTCTTCTAATATCTGAATATGGTGTTTTATTTATTACTTAAGGAATGCCATAACAGTTATTCATCAATTAAATATTCTTGGTTTGAGTGTGGGACATGATAATTGTGAGTGTTTAAAATATCTGTAGCCTTCCGTAAAAGTTTAAAAAACAATCCACTGGACTTGGTTTCCAAGATTTGAAGATGTTTCTCCACCTCTCCAGGAAGCTTTCTCAATTCAAATGTCTGGATCTACAGTGAGTTTGAGTCTTTATATAGATAAGGCCTTGTATTGCCTGGAAACATGCAAATTCACACTGACGAGCGGGTCGGTTGGTTCCATTATTAGCCTGTAATACCTGGAACCTGTCTATGATTGTTAAGGGTCGGTCGTTAAGGAGGTATTGTTCACCGGCTGAAGAGGGGAGGTACTTTGTTCCTCTGTGATGGGGTGTATCTGTAGCCTTAAAAATAAGTGAAACAAAAACTGTATTATTATTTTTCACACACAGAAACTTCTTCATCTAGCCCTATTTCCACCGTGGCTACCACAGCCAAGCAGTTGCAGGGCTGAGTCAACCTAAGAGTTCCAGGGTAACTGTGCTCATAAGCCTGTCACCTGCAGGGACACATGATGTGACAATGATATATCATGTGAAACATCAACATGTCATCTTTGAGTAGAGCACGGGGCATGTTGGTATGTATGCCTCAGTTTGTGCCACAGCTGTCCCTGTCCACAAGAGGGGAAGAGTAGCCTTTAGCTTGGAATGACTTGTTTACTACTGTCAGCCCTGAGGACCCAACCATTCTGCTTA
This sequence comes from Cyprinodon tularosa, assembly GCF_016077235.1. NCBI lineage: Eukaryota > Metazoa > Chordata > Actinopteri > Cyprinodontiformes > Cyprinodontidae > Cyprinodon > Cyprinodon tularosa. The sequence goes on along the minus strand of NW_024039418.1, from coordinate 615,642 downwards.
AGCATATCACCCCCAGTGCCACCGCACACTTGTTTTGAGAGGAAACGCTCATGTAAGTGACCATGAAACCTCCGAGCTATTTCATGAAGTTTTACATATGTGACACTGTTGAGGTAAAGTCTCCTTTAAAAAAGGATGCAGCTGGATGTCAGTTAAACTTTTTCACATTTAGTCACATTCTAAACGCAACTTTTCCCATGCAGTAGTTTGTTCAGATCTTATACATAATCTTTTGTTATTAATAGTCGAAACAAGATACTTTTATCACAAAGCAAAAATATCCCACACTAATATTACAATACTCTCGGACAGTTTTAGATAAAACATAATATGAAGTCAGGGCTTTTTTAGCCTCTTGTAGCTTAGTTCATAATATCTGAGTTTAATGTAAGCACATCTGAGAACTACCTTCTTGAGTGACATTATACAAAAAAAAAAAAAAATACTAAAAAGAAGACATGCAAAACATCTGGAAGAGACGAGCTGACCTCTAAATGTCTGGGTCATCTTTGGGTACAATAACCAGAGACTTGAAGGTCCCAGGTTCCCCTCTTCAAACTATCATGTCATAAAATAAGCAGCTTGGGAATGTCCAGCTATCATATCATTCTGGAAGGAGATGGATTCATGTGTACCGACTTATTAATGAAATGCCTTGCAAGTCCTTGTTACGACCACCCAGGCCACAACATATTTGAGGACACGAGACAAACATGAGGTTCAAAAGAATTATTTTATTCTTAATCTCTGGAACTTCTTTTTAGATCAGTTGTTTTGTTTTTCTGCAAAGAGACAAAAAAAAACAGAGTCAGATTTTTCCCCAGTTCCATGTGTCCAAAAAAACTCTAAGAGAAAAAAAAACCAAAGTATGAACAGAAAGTTGGACCTGTTGAGCCGATCCAAAGCAACAAAACGTTACAGCAGAGGGCCAACCATATACAGGGCCGTCGAAGCCTCTGCTAGTACCGAACTAACAGGAAACTCTTATAAGAAAATATAAAAAAAAGCGAAAACAGGACAACTGGTCCCACCAGGTCAAAGTTACAAAATATCAGCAAAAAACAAAGGCTAACAGAAAAAAATACCACATGGCAGGCCGGAGAGGTCAGCGGCGGCCAACAAAGACGGGAGACGTGCGCATCGCGTCTAGATGCTCCCTCTGTGACGGTGGATCGATCAGAAGGTTGGAAGGGAGAGAGAGAGAGAGAGACTAACAGGTGGAAACCCAGCCTACTTATAGGCAGACCAATATCACGCAAATTAACGTAATCGATTTACAAAAGAAAAAATAAATAATTATCAACTCTAAAATTGAAGTAACTCAACTAAGGTCTATACAACAATAAAAGGGAAAAGAAAGAAACAAAAATAATTAATGTGCCCGACGCACATAACAGTCATTGAAACTGTAATAATCAGTTTTAGATTTGGAAGACAAACAGGGATGTTTGCAAGCCTGGAAACATCCTGCTGGTAAATAAAATGGTGGCAGCATCATGTTGTGTGCTGTAGAAAGAGTGATACAGTTTCTAAAATTGGAAAGATGGGGAAATAGTTCGGAAAATATTGAAGCATCTCAAAATATCAGAGAGGAAGGTAAAGCTTAGCCTTAAATGGGAATTCCAGTCTGGCAATGACTCTAGCCATACCACCAAACAAATTACAAACTGGCTTAAAGGAATAGTACACCCAAAACATGATTAGCCTTCATTTTCTACTCACCCCCATGCTGAACAACACCCTGGAGTACTTTTTTGATATCTCAAATGCATCTGGAGATCTGGGAGGCTTCTTGCTGTCTGCTGACATTCAAATAATGGAGGTCTATGGTGCCCGAGACAGAAAGGTCCATAAAAGTCCACAAAAAACGTGTCAATATTCCTCCATACTGCTCGTCCAATGTATTCCAAGTGTCCTGAGTGGGTAGCGTCCAGAATTTACTCGAAACGAAGTCATTTTGAATGTTTTTAGAGCATAAACAGTAGTGTATAGGATTTCCTGAAAGCGCGCACATGCGCGATCACGATGCTACGGAAGCCGGCAGACCAAACCAGATGAAAGTGCGCATTCAGCGTCTGCTCTGCCGATAATGCAAGCATAGAAGAAGAAATGTGCCGTTTACCTGTGCAAAGAAAGAAACAACGAAAGAAAAATGTCTGAGGACTTCAGTGTTGAGGAAGAGCATGAGTTCTTTGCCGAGCTGAATGCGCTGGTTTGGTCTGCCGGCTTCCGTAGCGTCGGGATCGCGCATGTGCGCGCTTTCAGGAAATCCTATACACTACTGTTTATGCTCTAAAAACGTTCTAAATTACTTCGTTTAGAGTAAATTCTGGATGCTACCCACTCAGGAAACTTGGAATACATTGGACGAACAGTATGGAGGAATATTGACACGTTTTTTGTGGACTTATATGGACCTTTCTGCCTCGGGCGCCATAGACCTCCATTATTTGAATGTCAGCAGACAGCAAGAAGCCTCCCAGATCTCCAGATGCATTTGAGATATCAAAAAAGTACTCCAGAGTGTTGTTCAGCATGGGGGTGAGTAGAAAATGAAGGCTAATCATGTTTTGGGTGTACTATTCCTTTTAGAATGACCTTCCTCTAGAAGATGTGTGAGAAAGACACACAGATAAACACGACTCTGTTACATCCGTTCGGTCAGGAGTATGAACCGCATTTACAGCAAATTATAAGCAGAAAGATTGTTGAAGGTTCTACATAGATGACCTCGGTCAAATATCTTGAAAGTTAATCTTATATTCTGAAGCTGGACACTGAATTTCAAAACCATTTAAGAAATGTAACCTAATTATAATTTCATTTAGCAATGTTAAATAACTCTAGTAATAAAAATCTGATTTAGTGTCAGACATAGGGGCAGTGTTATGTGTTTTTATACATTGCATATCTGAATAACTAATATTGGTAGTGTGAATAAATAGTCTATTATTGCTAATGTCAATAATAATAAGTCATAAAGCTCAAGAGATATTGTTGGTGAGGTAACTATGACCTTTAAAGTGAGAAGTTCCACTCTCCTGGGAGCATTTCAGCTGATTTTTCCAAATAGAAAATTGGAAACTTTGACTTCAAATAGCACATGGGATGCATCCTTAGCAACAGTAGCTGAATCAGAGAGAAAAAACTTAAAAAGCTGTATTTCAGACAATCTGTTAGCCGTTTCTTATTCTCCCTGTGTTTGTCTGATTCCAGTTAGATGGAGACCCAGTTTTTCTTACCCACTGGATCGATATCAACTCTTTGAGTTTTATTTTTTTACAGTTTCATAGCACAAACATCAATACATTTTTATCTAAAAGCCTGAGCCCTGGTGATGTTGCTCAGTGATAGAGTTAACTGTAATAGACCTAAAACACACATCCTTATCACTTTGCACCGCTACAGATAACAGAAATGTTTATATCTTCCAAGGATAAAAAGTATCTCTCCTTTCACAGTTTGGCTGCTATTGTTTTCTTTCAGTCATTTAATAAAATGAAGAACGTCTTTCAGATCTAACCCTCTGTGTCACCATGTATTTATACGCTGTCCACCAACAATTTAGTTTTTTTTTGTGTGCATCCCTTCACTGAAAGAGCAACAAAATGCTTTCCAAATGGAGCCGACAGTTTTCCGGCCCTGAGGTAAATGCATAGTGTGATTGAAAAGCTTGGATTTCTCTTAAAAGTGAAAGACGTACTATTGCAAATCCGCACTTGGCCACCAGATGATTGATTCCCAAAAACTCATAGGGGAACACAACGGTCAGATTTTATTGATTTTTCTGAGACAATTTCCTGAGTGAAATTTACATCTTTGGCCGAGCAGCCAGTTGGAAAAATGGAGGACAATACTTTCCTTAATCTTTCCTTAAATTTAGTTGTAAAAAAAGAGCCTCTTTTAACCTTGGTTTGCTGTTGCAAATAAAACTAATTACTTTATTAATTTCTGTTCAGCAATGCTGATGCATTTGTAAAAATATAAATAATTATATCATTTAGATTTCCTATGTGGGGGGTATATATGTTTTAATAATCACAGACAATATATAGTAAGATGCTTGTCCTACTGGTATGCTAACAAAACTATGCAGGTCAAATGGGATAACTGTGTGTCTGCATCCTTTTGTATCAGTAATGGAGTCAGAAAGGGTAGCATTTTGTCCCCTATACTGTTTAATTTCTATATGAATGACCTCTCTAAGCAGCTAAACTTGTGTAGAACTGGCTGCATGGTTGGAGATGTTATTATAAATCATTTAATGTATGCTGATGACCTAGTAATCTTTAGTCCAAGTACAGCTGTTCTTCAGAAGCTGCTTAATGTCTGTTCAGCATATGGTGAGCTTCATGACGTCACATTCAATCCTTCTAAAAGTATAATTTTGATCTGTCGCACTAAAGAGGACAAAAACATAATATTTCCCAACTTTAAACTATCTGGTATTTTATTGAACGTATCAAATGAAGTCAAATATGTTTGTCATGTGTTGACAGACCGTCTGTCTGATGATGAGGACATTTGCCGTCAGGTCTGAATGATATACGCTCAGGAAAATATCCTTGTCCGTAAGTTTGGATTCTGTTCTGACGAAGTGAAACTGAACTTGTTCAGATCATATTGCACATCACTGTATACGGCACATATGTGGTGCAACTTTAAAAAGGCCAGTCTTCATAAGTTGAAGGTGGCTTATAATGATGCACTAAGACTTTTGTTAAATAAGCCCAGATGGACCAGTGCCAGTGAATTGTTTGTATCTGTTAGTGTCAGGACTTTTATGGCTGTTTTGAGAAAGCTTAGGTATAAATTTATTTGTCGCCTAAATGAGTCTGATAATAGAATTATCCTACTGATGACCAATGTCAAATATAGTGCAGTTAAATACTCATCTGTGCTTTGGGGACATTGGTATAATTGCCTCCTGAAGGGTTAGGCACCTTCTCTGTTGTACTCTTATTATTTTTTATTCTTAGTGTATCTGTTTTCTTTTAATGTATATTGGACCTTGAGTCTGTAATAAAATCAATCTAAATACCATCTATTGAATGAATGGGATTGCAGCCAACATGTATAGGTGGATGAAAACATCTCATCTTTAGGCAGTTAGTTGGAGGCCATCCTGAAGTCAAGGATACACCTTTTTTTTTTCCTCTCCCACCTAAGTGTTAATATGTCTGGTGAGCTTATTGTATTGTGCTGGGCTAACTACAAAGCTTTGTAGGTTAGCATGTGCACCTTTTTTTTCAAATTGAGGAAAAATGTGTCAAACTTAAATTTTTTTGTGCTTCACTTCAGTTTCATTGTTCCCCTTGGCGAAAAAATGTAAGCTTAACAGGATATAAAGCTGTTATGTACATCTTAGGGCAGGGATGGGCATTTCCAGTTCCTGAGGCCCGACGTCCTGCAAGTTTTAGATATGTGGTTCAACACACCTGATTAATAAGATAATTGAGAGGACTGCATATTGAGGAGTTATGCTGCCTTCATGGGGTCTGGTAAAGATGATCCAATTGTAAAATGGAAATTACCAGATTTATTGTGCTCAAGTACTTTTGTTGTGGTAGAAAAGAGGAACGTGGTTGACCCACTGTTAGGTTTATTCAATGATGATTATAAAATTGTTGTGTGCTTATAAAACATTTTTGCAAGGGAATGCTCCACTCCTGTCTCATGATCCAGTCAGGAGACCATCCTGCCTTGTAATTCTGATGGAGCATTCTTGGAGCATCCTTCATGAACTGATCAATTGTTCTGTCAGAACAATACTCTGTTTGTAACCATGTGTCATGTTCTGTTAATAAAATGCTCTGTGGAGGAGGTCCAGTGGGAGACAGTGTGTCTGAGTCTGGGGTTCAACTGTCTCTCCTTTCTGTAGAAATTGTATCCATAAATTGTGTATTTCAGTTCTTCTTAAGCAAAAACCTACATTTTATGAACCTGACACCCACCAATTATCCTGACCTATTATTTGGGCAAGACAATTATTTCATCATCTCCTGGTTCAGGTAAGTCATGCTCTTACTGGCATAGACTACAGATAAAATGAGAACATTTCTACGTCCGAACATAATTTACACAGTACTCTACTGGCTGCTATCCTCAATGGACTGCTAGCTAGCATCTGATAAAGTCTTTATCATACAGACTCGTGTCTCTGTTCTCTGCCATGCTGAAAGTGACAGCATCTCGGCAACTCGGGTATTATGAAACATTTTTCCAGTTTACCAGTGGAACATGAGTGGGTGTTTATGTCAGTTTTTGTTTTTAATGTAATTATAGGGAAAGAGATTAACAGGTTATTAAATTGGTTATTCTGGTCTTCTTTTGCTGCTGGTAGAGTAAATCACTGATATATGTGACAAATCTTATATTTATGGAATGTGTGAGATCCCTGGTTCTAATAGACATGACAGCTTTTTTCTGTAGTTTACTTACTGATTCAGCTGCTTGTGGTTATAACTATTTGTTGATTGTAGAAATGGTTTAAATTAGCTTTAAGCAAAATTCATACTTTTTCTAGATATAATTTAACTCTATGTTCAACTAAAGAAACTTACAGTAATAAAACCAGGAAGAAAAAAAACTGTTACAACTCTCTCCATTACTTTGATTTAAAGGAATAGTACACCCAAAACATGATTAGCCTTCATTTTCTACTCACCCCCATGCTGAACAACACTCTGGAGTACTTTTTTGATATCTCAAATGCATCTGGAGATCTGGGAGGCTTCTTGCTGTCTGCTGACATTCAAATAATGGAGGTCTATGGCGCCCGAGACAGAAAGGTCCATAAAAGTCCACAAAAAACGTGTCAATATTCCTCCATACTGCTCGTCCAATGTATTCCAAGTGTCCTGAGTGGGTAGCATCCAGAATTTACTCGAAACGATGTCATTTAGAATGTTTTTAGAGCATAAACAGTAGTGTATAGGATTTCCTAAAAGCGCGTTCACGGCGCTACGGAAACCGCGGCAGACCAACCCAGACGAAAGTGCGCATTCAGCTCGGCAAAGAACTCCTGCTCTTCCTCAACACTGAAGTCCTCAGACATTTTTCTTTCGTTGTTTCTTTCTTTGCACAGGTAAACAGCACATTTCTTCTTCTACGCTTGCATTATCGGCAGAGCAGACGCTGAATGCGCACTTTCATCTGGTTTGGTCTGCCGGCTTCCGTAGCGTCCTGAACGCACATGTGCGCGCTTTCAGGAAATACTATACACTACTGTTTATGCTCTAAAAACATTCTAAATGACTTCGTTTCGAGTAAATTCTGGATGCTACCCACTCAGGACACTTGGAATACATTGGACGAGCAGTATGGAGGAATATTGACACGTTTTTTGTGGACTTTTATGGACCTTTCTGCCTCGGGCGCCATAGACCTCCATTATTTGAATGTCAGCAGACAGCAAGAAGCCTCCCAGATCTCCAGATGCATTTGAGATATCAAAAAAGTACTCCAGAGTGTTGTTCAGCATGGGGGTGAGTAGAAAATGAAGGCTAATCATGTTTTGGGTGTACTATTCCTTTAAGCCTTACCTTCTTCTAGGCTGGTTTCCTCAGTATGAATAGAATATTAGCTTGCTTATAACCTTTCAAATTCCTGCATGGGGTTAAGGATTAAAAAACTCCCACTCCAATCACAACCTCTATGTACACAAACAGCCCCTGTCTTCCCCAAAGCCCGAGCAATTAGTCAGTTGTTAAAAAGACCTGTAATATTAGCTTTCGCTAAAAATATTCAATATTAACATCTAAGACTGTTTCTGTTAAAAGTGAGTCAGCTAGCAAGTGACGCCCCTGATATGTTGCACAAAAAAACATCAACTGGCTATGTCTATATATCCATTAACAAGGAGGATTTAATCAAGTTTCTGAAGTAGACTAACAGCATACAGGATGAATTATACAAAGACAGCTGGGTATATTATAATTATTGTTTAAATATCATATAGAAAATACCAAAACTTAGTGCTGTACTCTAAAGCTGTAGTGAAACCTGCAAAGCATGATACTACTTCACCTGGAAAGTTTTTCTGCGTGCCAAATATTTAGGGAGACAGCAGAAACTAAATGTCCTCTGAAGCGACGGGCCCAAACATGCAAAGAGAAACATTGATGATCTGTTCACAGCTTATCAGTGAATCATTGATTTAGGAATGCTAAAGCACATCTTTTACTGATGCTCATCTGTACTGTGGCTGCAACGCATCGATACGGCTGTGACAGCTCCTGGGACGTTACAGGGGCCAAGCTGAAAGACTCCATTGGTCTCCGGTTTATTTGAGAAACACAGGAAGCAAACAAATGGGAACCTATATGGTCCCAGCCAGAACAACGAGGATCCCAGTTTTAGAAGGAAACTGTTTGTAGAAAGTGGTTGAAAGAGTTCATGACATTCCTCTATTTACATAAAAAGTAAAGGTGACATGTATGACTGGTGGATGACATATTTACACTGATCTCTGCTGCCTGAAGCAAGTAATTAAAAACTGCAGGTGCCAACATTACCATCAATGAGCAGCCTCTACCCTACATTGTCGGGTAAAAAAAATAAAGTCACAAATGATTCCAAAAAAGTTAAAATACAATCCAACAGACTTTGTTTCCAAGTTTCAAGATGTTTCGCTTCCTATCCAGGAAGCTTTTTCAATTCAAAATGCCAGGAACCGTCAGGTTTCTGTTTCTGTTATGTTTTTCTTTTGAGTATTCAGTCTTACTTTACTCCTTGTTTTCTAGTGTTTAGTTTTCTTTTCTCCATGTTTTATAGTCCTAGTTATTTTATTATTATTTTGTTGTTATTTCCAGGTTTCTATTTGTTGCTCTCTGCTGCCCTCTTATGTTCTCCTTCTTCCCTAGCTCTTTCCCTCTCTTGTTCTTTGCACACCTGCTCCCAGTTTCCTCATTAGCCCCTTCTTTGTCTCAGTCTCCTTTAAAAAGCCCTCTCTCTTCAGTTCCCCTTTGCTGGGTCCTCGTCAAAAACCGTCTAACATGCTCCAACTCCTTCTCTCTGTGCCTTCCTCGTTATGATTGTTATTCCCCTGATGTCTCCATGGTTTATGGTACGTTTAGACTAGTTTTCATGTTTTTTGATTTTTGGACTTCTGGTTTCATGTTTGTTTGGACTTTGTTTTCCTTTTGGATTTTTGGATAACCTGCCTCTGTTTTCTGTTAAGTCATTATTAAATCCACAAGAGATACACCTCTGCCTCCCTGCCTCTGCTTTTGGGTAGCCAAATCGTGACAGGAACAGCATTGAGTTCCAGGTTTTCTTAAGACAGGTAGAAAACATGCAAATTGAAAGGAAATTGAAACCTGTCAAAAGACAGGTATGGGGCATTGCAGGCTAACAAAAAAAGCTAAATGACCCCGATTCCAAAGGGGTGGACCCCGTTCGTCCATTTTAATTTTCATCTTTTCTTAACAAAAACCAGGCTTTGTTCGGCTACTGTATAAAACTTTGAACTCAACGCTATTTCTGACATTTTAAATTGAAAAGGCATTCTAAATGGGAAGCGAAACGTCTTCAGACTTTTGTAATAAAGTTCAGTAGATTGTTTTTTAACTTTTTTTGGAATGACTATGACCTGGATGACTGAGAATCTTCACCAGCATAAAGTCACATATGGCAAATGTGGAATCAAATTTTGGCTTGAAATGAATACTGAGTCAGGCTGAATGCTCATATCTGGGAAATAAGGAAAAGCATATTCCCAGTTCATATAAGCGACGACGATCTACCATTTGTTCTCCTGGGACTGATTAGGAATATGGGCTTCTGTCATGATGGGTTCACTGATAGCGACCCAAGAATGCAGAACACCACTGACGGACACAAGGATGAAAGTTTAACAAGTTTATTTTGCACAAGCACACTGAATGTACTGGTTCAGGTTCGGGGCCTGGACACTGGTTCACCGGAGTCTGCGTGAGAGACAGTTCAGTTAGCGTTGCCAACAGAAGCTTGATTTCCTGAAGATTTACTGATTGTACCTTGAGGGTTCTTGAGGTTAGCTTTGGGAGAGTCTCTGTTGGATCTGGAGAGGAGTTCATCAGCAGAGTCCGCTTGCTGCTTCAGCGTCTCACTTCTAGTAATGCACAGCTCTTAGTTCAGAGCTGCTTGGAGGTTCTCTAGGATTCTTCAGGTTTGGCTCAGAGGGTCGGCTCGGCAGGTTAGCTCTTCCTGAGCTTCACAGAGGAGACACTGGTTTCCTGGAAGACAGAGACAATAGTTAGAATCCAGGCTGGATTCAAAGTCCCAAAGTTTCACTGAGGATCTAGGCTTAGGCGCTGACCAACTGGAACAACACTGCGGCGTTGAGGCAAGGTCTGAAGACAGCTTAAGTAGTGGATCCTCTGATGATCTTGATGAGCTGCAGCTGTGCAGGAGGCTCCCTCAGAGGATCCACGGCGGACTCTGCTGGAGAAAGGTGGAACTTCTCCAGCTCCCAACAGTACCCCCCCTCAACGACCGCCCCTTGGCGGTCCGGAAGAGGTCGAGGGGCAGGAACGCTCGTAATCCTCGATAAGGGCAGGATCGAGGATGTACGAGCCCGGAACCCACTGGCGATCCTCCGGTCCGTAGCCCTCCCAGTCGACGAGGTACTGCCATCCGCGACCTCGTCGACGGGAGTCCACGATGCGACGAACAGTGAAGGCCGGATGACCATCGACCTCCAGGGCGGGTGGTGGGGAGTCGGATGGTGGGCACAGAGGGCTCGAGGTGACAGGCTTGATTTGGGACACGTGGAAGGTAGGGTGGATTCGGAGGGACTGAGGTAGTTGGAGACGGACGGCTGATGACTCGGGTGATCTTGTAAGGACCAATAAACCTAGGAGAGAGCTTTCGAGACATCCCCTTGAGGGGAATGTCTCGAGTGGACAGCCATACCTCCTGGCCCTCAGTGTACTCGGGGGCGGGACGTCTCCTGGAGTCGGCGAAGCGTTTGATGGACTCAGAAGATTGGTTGAGCGTGGCGATGGTTTCCCTCCAGATTCTCTGGCAGCGGCGGATGTGTTGGTTAACGGACTGGACCGAAATCTCTCTCTCGTCTGCGGGGAAAAGTGGAGGTTGATAGCCGAGACTAACCTGGAAAGGTGACTGACCAGTGGAGGCAGATCTGAGGGAGTTGTGCGCGTATTCGATCCAAGGGAGAAATTGGCTCCAGTCCACGGGATTGTTTGATGTGAGGCAACGAAGGGTTGATTCCAACTGCTGATTCATCCTCTCTGTCTGTCCATTAGATTGGGGGTGGTAACCAGAGGTCAGAGAGGGTTTGCAGCCGAGAGCTGAACAGAAAGCCTTCCAGACCTGGGAAATGAATTGAGGACCCCGGTCCGAGAGGATCTCTTGGGGAATGCCGTGTAAACGAAAGACGTGTTTGATGAGGAGCTGGGCTGTCTGGAAGGCCGTGGGGAGTTTCCTAAGGGGAATGAGATGGCAGGCCTTCGAAAAACGGTCAACAATGGTGAAAATGGTGGACATACCTCGAGAAACGGGGAGACCGGTGACGAAATCAATGGCGATATGGGACCAAGGACGCGAGGGAACAGGAAGTTGTTGAAGCAGGCCAGAAGGAGGTTGATGTGAGGCTTTATTACGGGCACATGTGGAGCAAGCCAACACATACTCCTTGACGTCTCTATGGAGGGTTGGCCACCAGAAGCGTCTAGAGATCAGGGCTATTGTTCTGCTGACTTCAGGATGAGCAGAGAACTTGGCTGCATGCATCCATTGGATGAGACGGGACCTGATGGAAGATGGTACATAGGTTCGGTTAGTGGGACCGTTACCTGGATCGGGTTCAGTTGCCAGGGCGGAGTTGATGAGGTCAGTTATTTCCCAGTTGACCACCCCCACTGTGCAGGAAGCTGGAAGGACAGGTTCAGGCGTCTCGGGATGATCGACAGAGTACAGACGAGAGAGAGAATCGGGTTTGACATTCTTGGATCCGGGTCTGTAGGAGATGATGAGGTTAAACCGTGAGAAGAAAATTGACCACCTGGATTGGCGAGGATTTGCTTGCTTGGTTGACTGGATGTAAGCCAGGTTCTTGTGGTCGGTCCACACAAGAACCGGATGCTTAGCTCCCTCCAGCCAATGTCTCCATTCCTCCAACGCTAGTTTGATGGCCAAAAGCTCTCAGTCTCCCACATCATAATTCTGCTCTGCTGAAGAAAGTCTACGGGAGAAGAATGCACAAGGGTGGATTTTTTGATCTGAGTCTAGTCTCTGGGATAGGACTGTTCCAACTCCTGAATCTGAAGCATCCACCTCGAGAATAAACTGCTTCGCTGGGTCAGGTTGCATAAGCACTGGTGCTCTGGAAAATAAAGATTTTAATTTATCAAACGCAGCCTGAGCCTCAGGAGTCCACTGAAAGGTGCTTTTGACAGAGGTCAGAGAAGTTAATGGAAGGGCGGTCTGGCTGTAGTTTCTGATGAACCGACGATAAAAGTTTGCAAAACCTAGAAATCTTTGTAGCTGTTTGCGGTTCTCTGGAACTGGCCAGTCTAAAACTGCCTTTATCTTGTCCTCAGATGGTTTTACCTGGCCGCCCTCGAGCACAAACCCCAAAAAGGTGACTGAAGACTGGTGAAATTCGCACTTCTCCAGCAGTCTCTGCAAAACAAGGCGGACATGTTTCTTGTGTTCATCAAGGTTCTTGGAGTAAATGAGTATGTCGTCAATGTAAACGAAAACAAATACATTTAAAAAGTCTCTGAGAACGTTGTTCACGAGAGCCTGGAAGCAGGCTGGAGCGTTAGTTAGACCAAAAGGCATTACCAAATATTCAAATTGGCCCAATGGTGTCTTGAAGGCTGTTTTCCATTCATCTCCTTCTCGGATCCTAAGGAGATGATAAGCGTTCCTTAAATCCAGTTTCGAAAACACTGTAGCTCCCTGTACGGGTTCGAATGCAGAGGCGAGGAGAGGAAGTGGGTATTTGTTCTTAATTGTGATCTGGTTCAAACCTCGGTAATCAATACATGGTCTCAGGGAACCGTCTTTCTTCCCAACGAAGAAGAACCCGGCGCCCAAAGGAGAGGAAGATGGGCGGATTATTCCTGCAGCTAATGATTCGTTAATGTATTTTTCCATGGTTTCTCTTTCAGGCTTGGAAATATTATACAACCTGCTGCTAGGTAGTGGAGCACCAGGTAAAAGTTCAATGGCGCAGTCATATGGTCTGTGTGGAGGTAGGGACGTCGCACTGACCTTACTGAAGACAGGAGCTAGGTCATGGTACTCAGAAGGAACCGAAGAAAGGTCAGGAGAGTCCATCTCCCCCCCACCTCTAGAAGACCCCACCAAGCGGGCAGCTGAACGAAGGCATGTTTCATGGCATGAGATGGACCACGATTCCAGGTGACGCTCAGTCCAATTTATGTGAGGGTTATCCTTCTCCAACCATTCGAAACCAAGCACCAGCGGGGAACATGCAGAGGGAAAAACAAAAAATTTTATTGTCTCTCGGTGGTTACCTGACAGAAGTAGCTCGAGGGGCTGAGTTTGATGGGTAACTTGATGGAGTCTCTTTCCGTCAATAGCAGACACACTAAGAGGCTGAGACAGAGGAATGGTTTCTATTTGGAGTTGTTGGACTAGGTTAGAATCGATTAAGTTCCGTTCACAGCCTGAGTCGATGAATGCAGAAAAAGAGAGGCTTCGGTTAGCACAGAACAACGTGGCTGGAAGTAACAGTCGAGGAGATTTCTTAGTGTTAATTTGGCCCGCCAGACTCCTCAGATCCTCTGGCGGGCCCAGGCTTTTGACTTAGAAGCGATGAAGTGTCCACTCTCACCACAGTAAATGCATAATTTGCTTAGAAAACGCCTTTGCCTCTCCTCTGGGGTGAGCCTAGTGTGTCCCACCTGCATGGGTTCGACATCTCTTTCGCCCGAATGAGAGGCCTGAATGGGCAACGGTAGGGACTGGGACTTAGGTCTCTGAATGGGCAGCTGCTCTGTAGAGGAAGAAAAAACAGTCACGTTATGTGAGGCAGAAGAAAGTGTCCCCTGCTTTCTAGAACTGTTTCTGGCACGAATTCTATTATCCAATCTAATGGAGAGACGAATTAGATCCTCTAGGGTAGCTGGTTCGTCGAGGGTTGCAAGCTCATCTTTAATGTGCTCATTTAATGCCATGAAAAAGGCTCCCTTCAGAGCGCTTTGGTTCCATCCGGAAGCTGCCGCTTTAACCCGGAAGTTGATGGAGAATTCAGCCACCGAAGAGTTTCCCTGTTTTAGATTGAAAAGAGCTCGAGAATCAATAATTTGGTCTGTTTCCTGGTTGAATACCTGGGTAAATTCAGAGATGAAATCAGAGTAATAACAGTTTAAGCTATCGTCGGCGGCAAATCTTGCCTGAGCCCACTCCAAGGCTCTTCCTGTTAGCTGAGAGAGGATGAAGGTTATTTTCTTGTAATCCGTGGAAAAGCTGCCGGGGGAGTTCTGAAAAATCAAACGACATTGAAATAAAAATCCCTTGCAATCTTTCATGTTACCAGAGAATCTTTCTGGAAGACTAGGACGGAACTCTTATGACGTCACAGCTGGTGACCTCAGAGGAGGAACTGGACCCGGAAATGGTTGTGGTGCTGGTGCAGCATTAGCGCTGTTCAGATAATTAGCATAGCTCTGAAGCATGTGGTTATGAGTGTCAACCAGGCGGTATAACTCACGGAGCGTTTGGGTTTGTCCTTGAATTTGGGCATCCTGCTCCTCCAATCGACGGGAGAGGTGATCTGCTGGGCCTTGAGTTTGGCCGCAGTGTTCTGTCATGATGGGTTCCCTGATAGCGACCCAAGAATGCAGAACACCACTGACGGACACAAGGATGAAAGTTTAACAAGTTTATTTTGCACAAGCACACTGAATGTACTGGTTCAGGTTCGGGGCCTGGACACTGGTTCACCGGAGTCTGCGTGAGAGACAGTTCAGTTAGCGTTGCCAACAGAAGCTTGATTTCCTGAAGATTTACTGATTGTACCTTGAGGGTTCTTGAGGTTAGCTTTGGGAGAGTCTCTGTTGGATCTGGAGAGGAGTTCATCAGCAGAGTCCGCTTGCTGCTTCAGCGTCTCACTTCTAGTAATGCACAGACCTTGGCTTTGGGTTTTCCAGCTCTTAGTTCAGAGCTGCTTGGAGGTTCTCTAGGATTCTTCAGGTTTGGCTCAGAGGGTCGGCTCGGCAGGTTAGCTCTTCCTGAGCTTCACAGAGGAGACACTGGTTTCCTGGAAGACAGAGACAATAGTTAGAATCCAGGCTGGATTCAAAGTCACAAAGTTTCACTGAGGATCTAGGCTTAGGCGCTGACCAACTGGATCAACACTGCAGTGTTGAGGCAAGGTCTGAAGACAGCTTAAGTAGTGGATCCTCTGATGATCTTGATGAGCTGCAGCTGTGCAGGAGGCTCCCTCAGAGGATCCACGGCGGACTCTGCTGGAGAAAGGTGGAACTTCTCCAGCTCCCAACAGCTTCCAGATGTTTGAAAAATCCGCAGCTAGAGGTTGCTCTGTTGTAATCTTCCAGGATTAACAAAGATTCCTACATAGGTGTGGAAACATTTTTAGAGAAACCAAATGAAAGTTTGGTTGCACCACATTTAAGCCTGTTTTGTGGTTTCCATGACCCAGGAGGCTGAGTGTTAGCACCCTCAAAAACTGGCATGAACTGAAAATGATCTATTTTGGTTTGCAAAAATTATTTTAGATCTAAACCTACAATGTTAGTTTGTTGAGGTTAAAAGTGATAAAAATAACCTCTTGTGGCTGTTTTACATCAAAAGGGATTTAACAGTAAAACATCTCATTCCATTGGCAAATTATCTTATTTACCTGCTCAAATCAAGGATAAATACTCTTAATTCAAGAAATTTGTACTTATTCCGAGATTGTTTTTGCAGTGTAGGATGCAAAGGTCTGGTCAGGACAGAACCAGGTGTTATTTTAGTCGCTGACGGGTGGATTTCCCCATCCGCCATAATAAATGGGCTGCAAGCAGAGATGGCAAAAGTACTCACTTTCTGTACTTGAGTAAAAGTACAGATACTTGTGTTAAAAAATACTCTGGTAAAAGTGGAAGTACTGATTAAACTTCTTTACTCAAGTAAAAGTAACAAAGTACAGGCTTGTAAATTTACTTCAAGTATAAAAGTAAAAGTAGAAACCACTTTTTTCATGCCGTTGCCTACATTTTAAATGGATGTCTGCCAATAGGACCAGATCTCCGTTGTGTTCATTTTCAATCATCTCGTCGTCCATACTACTATGCTAACGCCACCGCCACCAAGCTGCAATGATTTGCCGCCAATGAATACCGCCGAATCTGTCGATTCATCTTGTAGTGGTGCGTCAAATGCAACGTAGATTCCCATCCAATTAGATTGAATTTGCTATTGATGACGTGAAAAATAATAACGGTAACTCCATTGAAATGATTCAAAACTAAAGTAACGAGCCAATTTTTTAAAATGTAAGGAGTAGAAAGTACAGATATTTGTGTAAAAATGTAAGGAGTAGAAGTAAAAAGTCGCCACAAAAATAAGTAGTAAAGTAAAAGAAAAATCTACTTGAGTACATTAACGAAGTATTTGTACTTCATTACTTCCCATCTCTGGCTGCAAGTAGCAGCACCCAATGATGCAGGGTTTTTCGCTCAGGACTTTTTCAAAGAGTTGAATGCAGCCATTTTGGCAGTAAAGTCGGACCGCAGCTCCAAAACCTCCAAGACCTGCAATGTGATTGGCAGATGGAAAAATGTTGGGGTCACTCCATCCCCATCTATATGACCTTCAGCCTTTTGGGTTATTTGTGTATCAGTGCATAGCATATCCATGCCCTAGATTCTTAACAGTGACCTGTTGTGGGCTGCCCTGCTTGTGGAGGGAGCTAGTGACTCTCTGCTGGAACTGTCTTTATATAACAGTTATGTATAAAATATAGTTGTTCATCTGGGATGAGCTCTTTCTTCACTGTAAAAAATGGCCATCAAAAATAGCCAAAATGCATGTTTGAAATAAATCCCTTTCTATGTTGAATTTTATATAGGTGTTTCACTTTTTTAATCTGAACAACTAAAACAAATCTTTCAAAGTCCTCCTAATTCATTGAGGTAGATGTTAGCATCTCGATTGCTAAAACAAAGAATATGGCTAATCTGTTCTGCAATAGATTTTAAAGATGGAGCAGGTAATGCAAAAAAAAAAAAGAATGCCACATGTGTTTTGTTGCTTTAGGAGGGCATGATGTGAATCATAATGTCTTCGCCCCTCCTATATTTAAATTCAGATATTTGAAGCTCTGCTGCCTGCCCCTCTGCAAGATCCCTTTGACAGACACCTGAAAAAGCTGTATCTGTAAACGGGCATCCATGGGAATAAGCTTTGAAGCGATTACATTTGATAGCAATCTTCAATGGGGCCTTGAATGACAGCTATGCATCTGTTTGGAGACAAATGCAAAACAAAATGCTGCCACTCAACCACGGCTTTCACTTCTCCCCTGTCTGTAAGCTTCAACGAGAAAATTTCACCTCGAAAACAGTGGAACAGAAACATGTCTCTGAATGCCTGGGCTGTCGCTCAGTGCCCGGCACACAATATGAGAAGTAAACATTGCACGGTCACACAGCCACGTCCTGACACTTACTTTTGACAGACGGAATGCAGAACTTTTCAAATCAGTATGATCACAGGCAAAATAGGAACCCTTGTTCAAAGGGTTGTGTTTGAAATTACAAAATGTCACACATAACTTTATCAGATGACTTTGATAGATTACCCAGAAATTCACAACTGAAACATACTCATTCATCTCAACTTTGTTGAGTCCTGCTGTTTTGGATATTCTGAACACAGAGTCATGCTCTGCGGGCACATCATTGCTTTAGTTCTCCATCCCTTCCTCCCTGCTATCATAAAAAAACCATCATGGTTGACACATCTTTCATACCCTTCATTTATTTTGTCTCTGGACGGTGTAAATTCAAAAAGGACCAAGATGCTGCCTTTGCCAAATGTGTCCCAAATAAAAAATATCCCAGCCAGAGAGGGAGCTCCTTAGAGAGCGTCCTAGCTGAAGGCGGTAAATCAGCAGGCCTGCGCCAACATCCCAGCAGTTTCTGTGCAGGAACACACAGTGGGGGGACCGATGGCCTTAGCTGACTTGGCAGCTCCAAGGCCCTCTGACCGAGAACCAGCAGGATCCTCAGGGAGCTAACAACAGCTCGTGGGCAACTACAGTTAGGGTGGAAAGAGAGAAACCAAGCAAATGAAGAATAAAACAGAAGTTGGAGTGGGGCAGACACAGGAGAGAGGAGAGGAAAGGCCTTATTAATGAGAACATATTCTCTTGTTTTGTTTCTTTCTAGTCCATTTAAAATCTTTCCATTGTTTACCTTCTTTTGACAGATGGATAGGGAATATAATGTGGAAAAAGATCTTTGTTTAAATGTTTTTTTAACCTCTTTTTAACCAGGAAAAAAATACCTTTGAGTTTAAAAAACTCATTTTCAAGGGAGTTCTGGCCAAGAGGCATCAAAGTTACATAATAATCAGACACATTAAATTAAATGATAGGTACATAAAAAAAACATGTCAAGTAAAACAATTACAGATAATTGAGGCTGCTTCAAATTCTTTCAACTTAAAGCATTTAACTAAGAAAGTAGAGCACATCACCCCAGTTCTAAATTCCTTCCACTGGCTCCCTGTATCTCAGAGAATAGACTTTAAAATACTTCTGTTAGTCTATAAATCTCTGAATGGCTTAGCACCTAAATACATCACAGACTTGCTATCAGTGTATCAACCCTCCAGACCACTCAGGTCTTCTGGCTCCAGCCTGCTCTGCATACCTAGAACCAGAACTAAACATGGAGAAGCAGCATTTAGTTCCTATGCTCCACTTATCTGGAACAAACTTCCAGAAAACTGTAAAAGTGCGGAAAGCCTGAGTTCCTTTAAATAAAGACTAAAAACACATTTGTTTAGGATTGCCTTCGAATGTTCTAGTTAAACAGTTTAACTGAAACATCATTAGTTCAACTTTTTTATTTTCTTTAGTCCAGCTGTTTTTAATATTCTTTTTTGTTTCTGCATTTTTTTAAACTTCATTTTATTCATTTATTAATTTTTTTTCCCTACTTGCTTTGATTCTGTTTTATTTTCCTATATTTTAATCATGTAAAGCACTTTGCATTGTCTTTGCGGCTGTTGGAGTTTTTAAAGAGGGGTGGGGCTATAAATTCAAAACACACGTATACCAAAAAGCAATCAAACTTATACTAAGCTATCACACCTATCTGAATGTCAAACACAAAAAAACATTATATAAACCCTTTATAAGAACAAAGCACAATTTAATGTACAGTTTTACTTTTTGTACATAAATCTTTCCCTTCTGAGGCTTTGTTGAAGGCAAATCTGTGTTTTTCATGGTCCAATATGGTGTCTCAAACATACAAAAACATACAAAAACTCCATTATCAATCAGGTACATCAGTACCTGATTGATAATGGAGAAGCTATTAGTCAGCTCTATATTTTTTTGATATATAAAAACTATTTATTTTCTGAGAATGTGTTTATTTAAGGGCAACTATGCGAATTAACAAACATGTTGTTAGGACTCCAGTCTTTGTGGTTTGTGTTTTTGTGTGTTTGTCTTCCTTCCTCCACCAGGTGGCGCCTGGTTCCGATTCTTCTCCTCACACACCTGCAAGGGGTTACCTCGTTAACGGAGGACTCTTAAGCTGCTGACTGCCACTACATCGACACCAGAGTGTTTGCCAGTTTTGGGTACTCTAGCCAAACTGAGTTTTGCAGAGTCAAACTGAGTCTTTGTCAACCTGAGTCTTAACATTGTTTTTTTTTTGTCTTTGCCTCTCGGCAGGAAGTCATCCTGTAAACTGGATTTTTTGGACCTTCTCTCCCTGGAAGGATCAACTGAGCTTCAAACTGAGCTGAGGAAACAAACCGGTTTGGTTTGGAACCACTTTTCTCCGAGGAAACGTTTGAGCTCTACACTGAGCAAGGGATTCATCTGCATAGCAGTCTGTTGAAGTACCGCGGGAAATCTGAGTGGCAATCAGTCTTTCTCCGTTCATCTACAAGCAACCGCATTCTGGGTAACCCTGTCCGCCATCCTCCGTATGAGAAAAACACCGAAACACATTCGTCACCTACTGGAGTCTAAGAGTCAACCTAATCTCTGGAAACGTGAGTCTGCCAACCTTTTCTCCTCTTCAAGTTTGAGATTCAATTCTCCAGCTGAACCTGAACTAACCGCAGGGTCTTCCCCTCACCTTTCAGTTCTGGTTGAGCACTGGAATCTCCACAAAACTTCTCAATAAACCTGTTAAACTTTTTCCCTTGTCTCTCTGGACTGGTTCATCTGCATGTGGGTCCGAGCTTTTGATAAAATCATGACACATCTACAAAAAGTACACTATATTCTATTATTTTCCATGTGAATCCCAGATTCACATGGACACTGTGGACTGATTTAATTCAATTTGAATTTTGGGCTATTGTATAAAAATTTAAACTCCACGCTATTCCTAACATTTTGAATTGAAAAAGCTTCCTGGATGGGAAGCGAAACGTCTTCAAACTTGGAACCTAAGTCCAGTGGATTGTTTTTAATTTTCCTTTGTTGGAATGCATTAAAAATACATTAGACTTACATTTTCTACTGTACAAACCAAAACATGTTACAAATTTCAAAGTTAAACCCCTGTCCGCTAAACATTTTTTATTTTCTCTCCTGAGGTGATTCATCCTCTCTATGTGGCACATTAAAAATTGATCACTTTAAAATCGCAATAATCAGGCACACAGTGGCAAGCATATATGCAGATATAGAACTTAGTACTTAGAACAAGGTGCAATTAACAGATCTGCGTCACGTTTGCACCTTGTCTTCCTTCAGGTCTCACTGCGGAGCAAATGCATCACTCACTGTTGTTTGGTATGAAGTTCTTTTTAAATATTGGCTTTTATGCTGGTGATTTGCATCTGAGAACAGAATCAGAAAAATATACAACTGCAAGTGTGCATCCTATTTTACTTAAGTTCATCTGTCAATTAAACACAACCAAATAAATGTCCGAATATAATTATATGAAGCTTTAGAGGTGTTTTAAACAAAATGGTTTGGAAACTGTTGTATATTATTGCATATTTTTATTTTCACATCTTGATACCTTAATATTGTAACATATTGTTACTAAAGGTTATCATTCCGTGAGAACCTCATCTGGACCATCCCTAGTAGAAAATTATGTCTCGAAGGGTTCCTGTAGCAACTGGTTGTTTAATTTAAAAAAAAACAAAGCGACACAACAAACCCATTGATGCTCGTCTGTGGTCCCCTATATCCCCTTGTTATCTCCCAGCTCTCAACACCAATTAATGTGTGTAGCCCCTAAACGTAATCTCTATCATTTAAATTAATCTAAAGCCCCTGAGCAGAATGTGAGAAGCCCCCATATCAACTCACCAGCTGGTACCTTTAAACTCCCTGATCGTTTGAGTCAGGCTCTGGTGGCTAGTTGAGATATTGATGTGGAGCCGTCTGCCAGCGTGCCTTTTCCACAGGCTTGTGTCCAGGCTTTAGCAAAGACATTAGCAGGAAAAGTCATAACACATGGGCAGCTGGGTTTCTTTCTATCCAAACGACAAGGTGAGGCAGCCGTTTACGGGGGGTTATCTCTCCAAGTTGTGTTTACATACGTCAACACTGATCGAGGCAGTGTGTTACATTGCACACACACTTGCGTCAACAACAGCAAACTGTAGCCACATTAGTCATTTTCTTATGCTAATGTTTCTCTCATCTGCATTATTCAGCAGGTTTACCTCCATGTCAAACAAAAGCAAATATTTAGGAATCTCAAATAGCACATAATTGGCCTAATGAGGAATGAAAATGAGTCTGCATATTTAACACCTGGATGAGGGTCGTTTTACATTATTGCTTAAATCCACATGGAAGATACAGAGAAACATTTTTATTGAGAAAATGTAAATTACTTTATTGTCTGACAATAGGGAAATTCTCTCAATGCATTTTGACCCATCCCTCTTGGGGAGCAGTGGGCTGCCGTTATGTGGCACCCGGGGAGCAGTCAGGGGTTAAGGGTTTTGCTCAGAAACCCAGAGTGGAGGCTGTGGGGATCGAACCGAGTACTAGCAACCTTCTCAGAGCACAAGCGCACTGCTCTAACCACTAGGCAACACTCCCCTTAAAAATTGCAAAACTAAAGAGTTAAATTTGACTGTAAATAACAGTAATAGTATCTCCCAATCTCTCCAGGAGCTGTACGCCTCCAGGACTCTGAGGCGTGCAGGGAAGATTGTGGCTGATCCCTCGCACCCCAGTCACAGATTATTTCAGTCCATCAGGACCAGAACCTCCCGTCACAAAAACATTTTTTTCCCATCTGCTAGCAGCCTTATCGACAAGGCCAAGAGCCGCCCGTGACACTGGACAATGTTTCTCTCCCCCATTCAGGATTTCTGCGTTACATTAACGCACAGTCTACTGTGTGTATATAGCTTCTGTGTATATATATGTATTCTATCTTATTTTGTTTTTTTGTCTGCACCAACAACACCAAGTCAAATTCCTTGCAAGTGCAAACCTACTTGGCAATAAACTTGATTCTGATTCTAGTAGAGGAAGATGTGGAGTGAATAAATGTATTGTATGTCTACGATTTGGTGAGGACTGCCTGATTAATTGAGTAGTAAATGGATTCGCTTTACTAAAGTTCAAAAGATTTGTTTACTGAATAAATCAGTTCATGCAACTATAGCTAAGATAGGAACCCATGGCTTTGGTTAGGTTTAAATCATTATTGCTTTTCTACTCAGTAATTCACTGCTTATCTGTACAAAATCTAAAATAACCAATGATTGGTGAACCTTGAGAAAAAAACAACACAAAAACATGCCCTAATACCAATAAGGCCCTTATAACATGATGAGCACTACCTTAGGCCTAAAGACAATAATACGTAGATACCTTTTTTTCCCATTCTTACCCAGGATATGACATTCAGCTACTATTCAGACTATCTCAGATGTCAGCTTTATTGAATATCAGCATTTCCACATGGTTGGGATCAAGAGTAAGGTGTCTAAACAGCTTAAGATATTCAGGAGATACATATCCGTAACAATCTTTAAAATGCTTAGTAGTGGAAGATTTTGTTTGCTCAAATTAGACACCCTGGCAGCTTCCTGGGATTATCTTACGCTTGAGGTGAAATATGTTGTTCAGATGTCTGGCCGGAAAAGCTGTTATTAGGATATAATGGCAACTAAAACACTAGAGCTATATAACCCTGGAATAAAGGTAAGCTAGCTGTTAAGTTAATTTTCTGAAACAGAGGAGACTTTATTTATATTTTATGCAATTCCAGAGATTTTAAAGTTCCCTTTCAAACTGTTTATCTTTCCCTGTTTGCTTACTAGAAATTATTTAAAAGTTAAAAATGCTTTGATCACATGCTCAGGTCCAGATGTAAACAATATCAGGTTAGGATTATTGATTTAAACGCAGTTGTGAACATTTGCCAGTTCTACAGTAATTGTAATTCGTCCTTACCAGTTTGCTTTGCTACTGACACCCAATACCAAGTAAATCCTTTTGCACCATGCAAACCACCTTGAGTTCACACCTTAAGCAATATAATCCTTTCTCTCGCAAGACACTCAATATATATACTATAAACTTTTTGAAAATAAGTCACTGGATTGCTGGAAACTGTTCATAGGACTTTTTGAAAATCACAGGAAAACACTCATAAGCATCGACCAACAACTTTCTCAGGACATTTTCGGACTGCTCAGTAAATGTAAATATTTCCAGGACTGGACAATTTGATGAATTTTTGTGCATAAACATAATTTTTTTCACTGTAAATAATTAAGAAGGAAAGTATTTTTGTTGATATGGGTTTGTAATTAGTTTCTTTTTGTGGTTTTTCTTTGGTTTTTCTGTAAATGAATAACAATGTTTGATTATCCTTTTTGTTCACTGTATATAGTTGCACCTATTCTTTTAAATTGAATTTTTTCTAATGAAAAAATGATTTAAAAAAGTTCACAACAGTTTAAAGGGCAGTTTTTTTAAAGCAAGGAAAATGCCCTCTCAACCCCTTAAGCCTGGAGGGTCTTAGGAGAAAATTCTGCCTGAAACTATATACAGTAGTAGCCATTTAAAATTCCCCCACTTTCATTGATGGGTTCTTGGCTGGTCCCCTACAATTCACTTTTAAACATCAATAGTTGTACTAAAATATTCTTTCTGTAATGATTTGTGGACATTCAGATATAAAGAGAAGCGCCATCACCTGGTCAGACCCTGTAATTCAGTGAATTGATGGAGTCAGAGTAAAAAAAATGCACGCCCGGGAGAGGGAGGGGGTCACTCCAGTGGCTGGAAGTTGGAGGAGATTTTGCTGGGAGTACCAGGGGAGTAGGCTGCCTTTTGGCTGCTACTGTATGGGAATATAAGCAAGTACAGGTCCCAAACTATAAATTAGAAAGACAATTGTTTGATTTTGTATGACAGAAAGGCATTGAGAAATTTTTTCTAGGTGGAACCATTATTTTAAATTAGCCTGGGTGCCATTCCGAACTTAGTCCCGCCCACAACGTTTGAGGTCGGGAAGTTCGGTCTGGCATTGCTCAATAGTAGCGCGAGTATGCTCGCACAATATCTGGCGGGCCAATCAAATTGTCAGGGCGGGCTTTATACGATGATGGACAGATGATCAACAGTAACGTAATCAACCACGTCACCAAAGCACGCATGGGCGACAATAACAATGGCTGCCGCTGGAGAGTTGAGGTGAGTAGATTCTTCTATTAGGTCTGTTCTAGAAGATATCGACAGCAAATTAATTTTAAAAGAGGAACAGAGAAACGCGATCAAGGCTCATCTTCTTATTCTAGGCGTGCAACTGCACGCTTTGATTTTTGTTGACAACAACTATGCGTCGCTTAACATACGTCACGCACTCCTTTGCTCTTATTGGTTGTAGGTCTATCCAATTGAGTGCAGAGGCATTTTTTTCCCTGGTTCGTTCAAAACACGCCCCATAATCACAGTTCTATGGAGCAGTATCAGACTCATATTCTGACTAGAATTGAGTAGGACTACGTCAGGCTAATTTTAAATGTCACCATTTCTGATTTCTTGGTGATTAAACAAAGAAAAGAAAATAGCCTCACCAAATTGTTTTGCAACATAAACACTCGTAAACCATGAAATCCCCTTTGAAACTCTGTAGGAACCCTCAGACTTTATATATCCACATCTTGACTATAACTCAAGCACATTTGGACTGAATAAGTTGAAGCATGTTTGTTCCAGAAAGGTTTTAGTGGGCAGTTTGCTAGGTGGAAATGTGATTTTTGGCAGTGCCAAAAGTGGTGCTGGAATCTGGCCCGACCGATATGCTGATTTACATTATTGGATTCTGCTCCTAGTATTTTACCGTGGTTTCATTGAAATTTACCATTGAACACACAATATCAACAACCTGAATAGAAAATAAAAATAACAGAGCAAGGTTATGTAACGCATGCCAGTTACATCACCTGAAATGGTCTCGCAATTACCTCCAACCCCTCCTTGGAAAGGTCTGAGCCTCTAGTTTCCAATAATGTTGGCCAAAAATGTAATACCTTTCTATCTCCTCTTTCTTTTATCTTTTATCTTTTTTTTACTTCTTCTTCTTCTGTTTTTCTGCTCTACTTACATTGCAGTATCCATATAAACTGTAAAACTCCCTGCATAATTATAACAAAGCAATTTATATGCATGAAACAAGTGGAGCAATATGGCAATTGCCATACTGCTACACTTGTGAAAGTAAAATCTGTTGGACTCTTTTTGGCATCAAGACAATTATTGTTATTGCCACATTGCCAGACAGGACACTGTAAAAAAAAAATAAATAAAATAAAATAAATAAAAATTAATACCTGCTGTTGCATTACTCTAACAGTCAGACATGTAAGTTGGAATTAAAAATTTCATTTTATTTGTTTACACAGCTATAAAACAACATAAGTATTTGTAAAAAAAATTAATAAATAAAAAAAATTAAAAAAAATTGAAACATGTTTTAGAAATTTTAAAACCTCATTTGAAAGGCATACGGTGGCCCTGAAGTGCACACTGCAACTACAAAACTAAAAGCGCAACTACATTAAGGAAATTGCAACTACATAAAGCAAAGCGCAACTACATTAAGAAAAACTACATAAAGCAAAGCGCAACTACATTAATGAAATCGCAACTACATTAAGCAAAGCGCAACTACATTAAGGAAATCGCAACTACTTTAAGGAAATCGCAACTACATTAAGGAAATCGCAACTACATTAAGGAAATCACAACTACATAAAGCAAAACGCAACTACATTAAGGAAATCGCAACTACATTAAGAAAAACAAAACTACATAAAGCAAAGAGCAACTACATTACAAAAAACACAATTACATTAACCTACCGGAAAAGGTAGGTACCAGTGGGAAACATGAAACATCGCTGATTGGACGACGGCGCCGTTTGACCCTTGAACCGGAAGTCATTCTGCTTGCTGCGGCTTTTGAAAACATGGATATTGTCGGCGCCCCAAACATAGCTGCCGTTATCCAGGAATATTTTGAATCAGGACATACGTACGAGGTGATACTGGATATGCTCAAGACTAATCACGAAATTTCAGTTAGTTTGCATGCACTGAAGACACACTTAAAAGAAGCTGGACTGTTCAGACGACGCAACTTCCGGTTCAAGGGTCAAACGGCGCCGTCGTCCAATCAGCGATGTCTCATGTTTCCCACTGGTACCTACCTTTTCTGGTAGGTTAATGTAATTGTGTTTTCCTTAATGTAGTTGTGCTTTTCTTAATGTAGTTGCGATTTTAGATTTGTAGTTGCAGTTTGCACTTCAGGGCCACCGTAAAGGCATGTGGATGAAACACCATGTAATTGTGTTTTGGACATTTCTATAAATAGATAAACATCAGCTGCTGTCAGCTGGGCCCGGTACATGGCCTGCCGGGCTTATCAGAAAGCCTATGTTACAAGTGTGTTTTTGATTTTGTTTTATTTATAAATTTTTTTAGCTACAGCTGCTCAGAGTTTATATTAAATAAAAAATATTTGCAAACATAAACACAAATTATTTGTTAAAAAAGAAGCTTCTAAATGATAATACACATATGTGAAGGAGATGATCGGATGACTTAAATGGACCAAAGTGTCTCAGCTTACATAGGTGGCAAATGAATACACTTTGAAGGGAGCATTTCCAGACACGTGAATTAATCCTTTTGACCCTCTTTCATTTCCCAGCACTTTTAGACCACATCTTGTCCTACAAAGTGGTGGCTTATATCTCCTTCTCTGTGAATGTCAACTATGTGTGGAGCCATTACTGTGTTGCTATTTTAAATGCTATAAAAACCTGCATACTGAAGGAAAATGAGTGGGGTTGGATTACTGCAGTGAGTGTAGCGATCAATCTTAGGCTTTTCACTTCCACCCTCCTACTAAGTTCACTTTGGTAAAACACACAGCAGACACCACATATTGAGTAACATATGGACTCTAAGAAAGCATTTTTATCTACTACGGAGAACCATGTGTACAGCCAATGATGGAGGGTTGCTGTCGTATATACCGTATCACTTAAACAGAGCAAAATTCTTTAAAGGCTTGAAAAACCTTCTTTCAAATTAGAATTAGATGACATTTTTTATTCTAAGCTTTAATGATTTTAATTTCCAATATCTTTATTGAAAACTAACCAGACTCCGCCAGATGGATTTGCTCCGAATATCCATCTGGAAACCTTCCGTTGAAGTAATTTTGGGAAGGGGCGAAAATACTGGTTAGCTGATTGGCCTATTTTGGTGATAGACGGGCCAAATAAACCAATCAGATCAACGAAGCATATGACGTACTAACAGAGCGACGACGAAAACACAACCACAAGCCAGGCTACTCTAGCCGAAACCAGTCGGGAGAAGAGCATAAACATCTTTTCCTCTGAGAAAAGCCTCCAGAGCAGTGTTTTGCTCTTCTTTCAGTGAAGAAATACTCTGTAATTCCGATAAAACTTGCTCGATAGCCACGCTAACGCTAGTTTCATCGGCTGAAGCCGTCATGTTCTTTAGACTGAACTATCGCGCTTCTCGTTGCGTCACACCTCAACCCGCCTCAAAGCCAACGCTGATTGGACGTTCGTTTGGTGAACGGCTCCAAATTTTCTTTAACGTAGAGTCTCCAGATTGATTAGCGAGTGAAACCTTGAAAGGTCGCGAGATCAGCATGGTCTCATGAGGCTAATTGACAACTATGTTTTTGCTTAAACTTGTTAGGAAATGGACTGCACCTGTCCCTCACATGTTTTACTGACCCGTCAAAAGACAGGCAAGTTTAGTGCATCATGACATCATCAGAACAGGCCAGGAAAATTAAATAAAATGGATTTGCTCAAAGGTGCAGATATGATGGTCCGATATTATCGTTATCCATCCATCCATCTTCTTCCGCTTATCCGGGGTTGGGTCGCGGGGGTAGCAGCATTAGTAGGGAGACCCAGACGTCAGCTTTGTGTTTATCTGACTGAGTCAGTTATCAATCCCCCACTAAATTAAATAAGTCAGAATTTATTATTATCTAGAGGCTATTAATAACAGGGGGTGAAAAGCAGCTCCAGACTAGTCGAGCGTGTGGTGATGTCACGAGTACGCTTCTGTTCCAATTGACGTATATTTATTCTGCGTGCTCCCATTCTCCCCAAGTCTAGACATTTCTGTGTTCTTCTCAAGAACATACTTGGCGAGGACACAAGTCCGTACTCGTGTTCTTGTGAATTAAGGAACGGCCAACAATTCGCTCCCCAACTATACTCCTGCAATGGTCACCCCTACCCTGCGAAGATTCTTCTTTCAACCGTAGCGAATATTAGTTGCGACATATGAATCAAGATGTTATGACCAAAAAAAAAAAAATTTTGATTGACAGATGACTGTTGATACATGATTGGCCAAATTTAGGTGTTCAGGCTGACGTATAACCAACTGGACTGCATAAGATAACTGAAAAAAAAACAGATTTTAAGACAGGATTTTTGTTTTATTGAAATTTTCTAAATTTTGGGACAATATAGTCTTATAAAAAGTACATTTATATATATGTTTAAGCCAGAATGATTTGACATTTAAATAATATTTCCTGACTGTGAAAAGCTGCAGAGGTTGGATCCCAAAGCAAAATGGCAGATTGGCTTAACAACAAATGTGGTAGCTTGGTTAGAAGCTATGAACGGAAAACAAAAAGATGTCTTGTGTATGGTAACAATGCTGTTTACACTCTTTATGAAGGGTTTCAGGTATGTGGCTAAAAACAGAAAAAGATAGAATTGCAATGTTTATATTTTTGTGGTTAAAACTTGTGCTTATACAAATTATTCCCTTCAGGGGGAAAAATACCCTCATCTAGATGTGGGTCATGACTTACCTGATTCCCTCTTCAAGCTTATTTGCACTTAAGTTGCTGTCGATGAGGATAAACAGACAAACAAACCCTCTTTCTGCCTTTCAAAAATAATATTCATAGTTGTGCTTCATTAATTCTCTTTTCTCTCTTTGCAGGTCAGAAAGCCAAAAATGATCTAGAAATAAGTAAACATTTCTTAAATTAAGTGTATTTATCCTTATTTTAAGTAGGTAAATGAGATAGTGTGCCAATGGAATGAGTATTTTTACTCTTAAAATAAGATAATTAGATAATATGCACTTGAAATAAGACAATGCAATTGTGTTTTTCTTATTTTAAATATACATTTTCTTGTTCCATTGGCAAAATGTCTATTTTACCTCCTTAATACAAGAACAAATGTAGATTTCGATTTTTTCCAGTGTGCACACTAAATAAACTCAGGCATTCAGTAGCCTGACGCAAAGATTCAGGTGGTGTTCGCAGCAGGCTCAGCTTGAGCCGTGATTATCCACTCTGGCCAGCCCCCACTCCTCATGTTGCTTAAATGTGCTCCTTCGCCTGAGCTCAGTGTTGGCAAAGGTCCCTGTCACATGAGGCACTTCCGAAATGAGGTAATTCAACAGCCTCCCACCAGGAGGAAATCCTCTCAATCTGCTTTAGTCCTAACACTGAATTTAATTTTAATTAAATGGTTAATGAGCCATGGGATTAATGCCAATGACTTTTTAAAGCAAACATCTATAAATCATTAAGTTCTCATTTAAAAGGGAGCGCCAGCACGGCTAACGAGTATTCGTGCCTCCAGCTGCCCTCCTCCAGCTCCCCACTCACTCAGAACTTTCTGTTTTTAGGTACTCTGGGGAAACATTAGTTTCCAATTGGTCAAATAAACTGATCTTTAAGGGGAATTACCTTTGCTTTACACATGAACCACATATGAGTTACAAAACCCTATAAGTTGCAACAACATTTAATTTCCCTTCGGGTTTGATAGAGTATTTTTAAATTGAATATTTTGAGATATAAGAGATTAGATGCTACCATTCAGTTTAATTTCAGTGTTAATTCGTCATAACTAAAAGCCCAGGATGCAGCATACAGATCAGCTGAGAGACTAACATACATCAGCACCCAGAGAGAGCATCAAGCAGTCAGAGCAGGGTTACCGATACTGCATCAAGACGTACTTCAGAACCAAGAACCAATTCAGAATATGAAGACATATCAGGAACATAATAGATCAGAGGTCTTCAATGGGGGGTCCGCAGAGGTACTGCATGGGGGTCGCGAAAGTTTTGGTTGATTAGATTTTTTTTATATATTCCATGCTGCCACTAATTGAAATGTCTTTAGATACACATTAACATGAATTCAGCACACTGTACTAAACAGATAAATGAAGGCAGAAGATGTCTTTCAGTCATCAATGCAGATCTGCGTTTCTGAGTAAAAATAAGTCAAATATCTGACAAAAGAATGGAAATGAGAAGATTATATAAAAAATTTGTTGTTATTGTTGTTCCAATAAGTTTAATAGTAAGAACAGAAAAATAGACTCTAGATTTTTTTTAGTTCTTCAAAAAGTCAGAGAAAGAATATCAAGATTTGACGCATAAAATATCTAAAAAAATGATTTATATTTTAAGATAGTCTTCAACATAAATGACAAATGAACCAGAGAAAAGAGGTCAAACAGGTATAGGATAGCTGTAACCTAAACCTTTTTTTTATATACCCCTGCAATTTTTTCCACTAATTGAAATGTCTTTAAATCCACATTAACATGAATTCAACACACAGTAGTAAACAAATAAATGGAGGCAGAAGATGTCTTTCAGTCATCAATTCTCACATTCAGCGACACACAGGAGCTCTTTCAAGCTGGGCACCGTTTCATTCACAACACCTGTCCCATCAACCAGGAATCATGAATCAGAATCAGAATCAGAAATACCTTAATAATCCCAGGGTAAAATTAGTTACATTACATTACTCCATCTGTAATAGAGTGACTATAGAACCAGTTTGATATAAGACAATTTCATACAATATATATAATTAGGGGGTCCCCGCTCCATCTTGCCATCAGTTTGGGGGTCCTTAGCCTGGAAAACGTTGAAGACCCCTGTAATAGATGATATGCACAGCAATCAGCTTCTCAGCAACAATTCATCTGTTTCTGAAACCTTAAAAAACTTATTTGCATGCTTTTACTATCCAGGCAGTCTAAACATTCACTTTGGCTGGAGGTGCATCACCAGCCTAAGGTGGAAAAGCACAATATTCCTGAGCATTTCCTTTTCCCTTGCCTCACCTGAAGCAAGAACAGCTCCCACCTGGTGAAGAAGGTCCAACAACAGCTCTTCTTTCTCAGGGCCTTGGAACAGACTGGACTCTTTACTCTCTATTCACAAACTTTTAGAGGGCCAGACTTGAAAGCATTTCATGCCAGTGGGGGCAGCACAGCAGAGAGAAAGGATTAAACACACGTGGTGAGGGCAGTCCGGAGGCTTCTGGGATATCATGCACTGGATGGAATCGATCTGCACTCCATAAGGAAAGAGAAAGGGCCAAGCTCACGGTATTTACCACAACCTGAACTTTAGGTAAATACTACATGCCAGAGTCCATATATACATTGTTTTAACTCCTCTAGGATGCTCCGTCTTTTTAATGTCTTTTTACTAATTAGTATAATAACAATAAAGACTCTTTGTACACTCTTTGTAATTCAAATCAAGGCCTGCAGTGTGAATTGACTCTTATTTTAAACCTTCTTCTCACATACTGCTGCCTAAAAGGATGTTTGGAGATGCATTCAGTAAACTTTAAATTCAGTAAACAGCCCTCAGGTTCAAGACGATGCAATTGTTTTCTTAGTGTCAAATGCTCACTTGATTTCCAGCTTTATTAGCTATTTGTATTTGATTTACTACAGCTCAACCAACACTTCATACTTTTATCTAATTGCAGTGTAGTAATAAAAATGTGGAATGCAAATCAGGTTTATAAAAGAAGATGATTATCTGGAAGAGGCAAAGTCAAATTTAAAGTTATGTGTCCTTCTTTATTGATGTCTATCATTATTTTTAACAATTCATGCTAAAGGGAATCAATGGTTCCATCTTATGCGGTGACTATAAACCCTAAGATGGTACAAAGTGGTTTAGTGTGTCTCTAGCTGCTGATAGGGAATACACCTTAACAATTGTTAGTATTTCGTACATGTGTTGTCTGTATATAGATATTGACCCTCTGTACTCATCACAGTTAGGGCTTCTATGCAAATGTCGTTTTTCCCAAAAACTATTTTCAAATACTAAAAGTGAACACTTAAGCATGAGTGGAAGTCTTTCAGAGATTGTCCAAAATACTCTAGCCTTTGGTTTGATGTCCCATGCACTGCATTTTTTTTTCTTCTTTGCAACCAAATCCTGAAAGTATTTCTGATGGGTTTTCTTTTATCAGAGGTGTCCCTCATGTCAAGGAACAATCCATTAAAGTTTGGTGATCAGCCAGATTGCAATCCAGATATATGAAATGTTAAATGATTCTTCATTCAAATACTTCGGTGGAATAAGCAGTTCTCGCCTAAACAAGAGATTAGAAGCAGTAACTGTTGATAGCTCTTAGCATACGACTCAAAAAGTCAGTTTTACACTAAAGACTAAAAATACAAAATGCGTCATTCCTGATCTCCTATATTTCCCGTACACTTGAATGCCTGAGTCCAACAAACCTGATGGAGCTTCTAAGCTAAAGTTTTGTAGAGGTAATCCCTGAAATCAGGTGTTTTCTGTAATATCAAGGAAATGTCAAGTAAGACTTCTGAACCTGCTGACAGGTACATAGTTGTGACGCCACCTGTCAATCATTTCTAGAGGTTTTTCAGCAACTATCCGAACAGCAATCTTGATTTGTTTCAAAGTAAAGAGGAGATAGGGCTTTAACAGTGTTACCAGGATTTGCATAGGAAGGCACAGCAGACATAGGAATTAAGTTTTAAAACAATGTAATAAAAACCTAAATATTATTAGTCAGGAACATGGATTTCAATGAAACATTTCCCACAGTATTCAAAGGACGGAACAGCTTTAATTCTATTTTAAAATGATGGAAAATGTAAATGATGAACAGAGGCTTCTAGTGCAGAAGGTAGGAGCAGTTCAACTGGAGCTACTGGTTGTTTATCTGTACAAAGGTAGCAAACAATTATTCTGTTTACTGTCATTATTGTGTTGTTTGCTTTTGTTTAGCTGGGAAAAATTGGAGTTGCTTAATTAATGTCAAATCTGTGTTGTACTAAACCACAAAGCCTGATTGATACCTGATAAAAACTTCCTCCAAATCCAAATGTAACCTAAACTTTGAAATCTCCCTTTTAAAAGTATGTGTTTTCTTTTCTATTTCAAACCTATTGCAGGAATCAAAGGCAAAATGATTCTTCTTTCAACCCTGATTCTTTTATAAGACTGAACTTGTAAAGAGACTGGAGCATTTGCAAAGCAAATCTTTCAAAATCACATGGGATTTTCTGGATTTCTGTTTTGGATTCCATTACTCACAGCTGAAGAGCACCTGTGATTGAAAATTTAAGATTTTTATATGTTTTTCATGTGGGAAAAAACTTCTAATTAGCAGAATTAAAAAAAATATCTTCTAAATGTGTTTTCTTATGTGCAATGAATTTCCAACATTGCCATTATTTCAATTGGTCTCTGATAACGTAAAAAATGTTTGTATTATTTTTGATCATGACTTTTTATTCACATCCCACATTAAACAGGTTTCTGGAATTTACGTCTTTCATCTCAGGAATTTTAGAAAAAAAAAATTGCTAGGTTTATTCTTTATACATGTGCATTGTTATTCTGTTAGCCAGATTAAAGAGAGTAGAAGGCCTTCCTTCACATTGTGGATGTCACTGTGTGTACGGAGGTCATCTATTTAGGACAGCCTTCGTGTCTTTAAAAATACACAGGATATGGGCACATCTTGGAGCCGGTCTGATAGAGGAGAGCTATCTGTAACCCTGAGGCATAGACGCAAGCTGCATGAAGTTCAAGACATGGATGGTGTCTCAGTTTCTGATACGGACAGCTAAACATCAACATGATGCAACACATAGACTCATGAGCTTTAAGAAGGAAAAGCCCCTTGCAACGGCTTTTTTTTAGGGGACATAACTTCCTCATTTAACAAAATCTTTTCCGGGTATGATGCTGAGAATGTTGTCCATGTATTGGTTAGTTTGTGGCTGGACTATTATAATTCTTTACTATCAGAAAGTCCTCAAACTGTAGCCAGAGTTTGAATGAAAATTAAAAAGAGAGACAATATTTCTCCCATCTTAACTTCCCTTCATTGGATTCCTTTTAAATCCAGATTACAATTTAAAATCGTCCTTCTCACATATAAAGCCCCGAAAAACCAATCTCTACTGTATATCAAAGATCTGATTTTCCTCATATCCTTAACAGAGCACTTCACTGGCTCTTTCCTAGAATTTTTAAAGTAGAATGGGAGGTACACTGCAAAAACAATCCAGAAATAAGTAAAAAATGGCTTAAATTAAGTATATTTAGCCTTAATTTGAGCAGGTAAATAAGATGATTTGCCAATGGAATGAGTATTTTCACTCTTAAAATAAGATAGTTAGATAATATTTACTTGAAATAAGACGATAAAATAGTTTTTTCTTATTTTAAAAGGAAATTGTCTTGTTCCATTGGCAAAGTGTCTTACTTATCTCCTCAAATCAAGGAAAAACACACTTATTTTAAGAAAAAATAACTTATTGAGATTTATATTTTTTGCAGTGTAGATCTTTTAGTTATCAGACTCCTCTCCTGTGAAAACAGCTATCTGTTGTAGTATTTGAGGTAGGGCTGGGCGATAATTCAATAACGATATATATCGATCGATAGACGTGTGGCGCAATAGAAAAAAAGAGGGTCGATAAAAGTTTGATAAAGAAACGTTTTCCTTCCTTCTTATTGTAGCCTATCATGTAGGTTTATCCTACTCATTACTTCCTTCCAACCAATCGCAATCATGGACCCAGGCACACCGTCACCAAGCGCCGCCCTCTCAAACCACAACACAGAGCACATGAAGATGTCGCAGCAAGGAGAGGTGGAGGAAATTGTTTCAAAGAAGGGTTTTTGTAGTTCGGCAGTCTGGCAGTATTTCGGTCATGGCAAGTCGGACAAAAAACAAACCACAGTCATCTGGAAAATTTGTAGGGAACCAGTGAAAACAAAGTCTGATAACACAACCAACTTGTTTTAGCATCTCTTAATCTTTTAATTACCTCAAGCTGGTGGTGTACTATTCCCACCCAAATAGGGTATTCTATTTATTTATTAGTTATATTTATTTTGGTCACTTTTCTGGTCACTTTAGTTTATTCTTTGTCAGTATTTAATAACATAACTCAGGTCTCTTAAGTTATTTTTCTTTAAAACAATTCTGTTATGGTTAAAAAAGTTGGTTAAATAAAGATTTAATTGGAAGTCTGTGTTTGTTTTCTTTATTAAAATAAAATATTTTAGCAAAGTCATAAAATGTCCAGGCAGAGCTGAACATAAAATATGGTTTCAAATCTTTTCAATAATTATCGATATCGATCAATATGCATTTTTTTTTATCGATAAGCTTTTTTTCTATATCGTCCAGCCCTAATTTGAGGCTGACAAAATTCTACTTTTAAGACTAGGCTTAAAACTTTTTGATGACACTTATATTTAGAGTGTCTCAGGTTATCCTGAGCTATCTCTATAGTAATGCTGCTATAGGCTTAGACTGCTGGAGGACTTTAGGGCCAGTTTTCATCATCTTTTCTATTCTCTACCATTCAGTAGTCGGCTTATTTGTTAGTTCTACCCAAAAATGAGTCTCTCTCGAGATTTTCTCATCATACACTGCAAAAACGATCTAGAAATAAGTAAAAATTTCCTAAATTAAGTGTATTCACCCTTAATTTGTGAAGGTAAATGAGATATTTTGCCAACGGAATGAGTAATTTTACTCTTAAAATAAGATAATTAGATAATATGCACTCGAAATAAGACAATGCAATTGTGTTTTCTTATTTTAAGCGTAAATTGTCTTGTTCCATTGGCAAAATGTCTCTTTTACCTCCTCAATTCAAGAACAAATGCACTTATTTTAAGAAAAAACTGACTAGTCTAGATTTAGATTTTTTTGCAGTGTAGTAGCTTCATCTGGTCTATTCTTCTTTGGCTGTTACACCATCCTGGAGAGAAATAACTGCTTGGCTGCTGCCATCAATACCTTTGGTTATAGATGATAGAGTTGTCCCAGTGATTTTAGTGTTAAATGCTTCTTCTCTCCTAGACACAGCTATGGACTCTGCTTTTACTGTCACCAATTCACTCTTTCTTACCTTTAACATAAAAAAAAAAAAACTGGCTCAGAGTTTGTCTACCTAATTGTTTCCTTCCTAGATAGAGCCACCTGTGGAGCTACTGTTCCATTACATTTTCTAACTGAAAGTATGTATAGATCAGTGCTTCTGTGTTGCCTTTGCGTGTCTGCTTCTGTCTCCTCGAATCCCCAGATGGCCTTGGCAACAGTTCACTCACACTGAACCTGGTTATGATGAAGGTTTCTTCCTGTTAAAAGGGAGTTTTCCTTATCCACTGTTGCTGCACACATGCTGAAGGATTGCTGTAGAAGTAATGGCAAAATACAAGCGAATATCACATGCTCAACCATAGGAGCATGTGCTGCAGGTCAATGACTCAATGAATTCGCCTACTTTTCCTTAGAAAGAAAAATGTGACCAATCTTACTGTGTGATCTGATTGAATTGTCTCTCTATGGGACCTTGAGATGGCATGTTTTGTGAATTGGCCCTACTTAAGTAAACTGAATTAAAATAAATAGAATATTTCAGATTTTTATAATTCAGATTCAGATTTTATAGCACATACTTTTTCACTTTTACTTGAGTAAAGAGGTCAAGTTGATACTTCAACTTTTACCAGAGTTTTTTTAAACTGCAGTATCTATACTTCTACTTAAGTAACAAATGTGTGAACTTTTGACACCACTGCTTATCTCCAGCATGAAGAGGGTGAATAGATCTTAGGACAAAGATGAAAACTTTAAACAGTAATATACTTAAAAAAAAAAAATCTAGGAATTTTGATATTTATCGAACAAATTTATGTCAAGGTTAATTAAATTTGGAATTAGCATGCATGCAAATACATTTTTTCATCTTACCCACCTTTGTTTTTTTTCCTTTAAGGGCACAAACACTTAGCTTGCATTTCAAGTATCCATATAAATACATAAAAACATACATAAGGAGCAGTCATTCTACCTTGGGAAGCCATTGGTTTTCAGCTCTGATTTTACATCTAAAGCATAAAACCACAGTGCTGTGGTTTCACTCAGCTGTCAAACATTGAGTGGCACCACATTACATGGATGATTACCAATGATTCCCATATATATATATATATATATATATATTCCCATATATATATATATATATATATATATATATATATATATATATATATATATATATATATATATATATATATATAAATATATATATACACAAAACTGTGTTCCAGCATCAGCTTCTAATGGGCCGATAACAAAAACAGATGCTAACATTTATAGACTGACACCTTGACTCCAAGCCTGGAAGTAACTATATGCAAGAGGTGAAGGTCTTTAGCCATACAGGTTGGGACATGATCTGTAGAGTGAGAAAAGTGAGAAAGTAATCACCATTAAGTGTAGTTTATTTTTTAGGCACATGACAAACTGTTTAGGCACATGTCTCTAACGTTCTGCTCTCTCTGCTTTTCCTCAGAGTAGCTTTGCCTCGTCTGTTCCTGTTTGGCTGTGACTCCATCCTGGAGAGAAACATCAGCTACATCAGCTGCTTCCATCAACACCCTTGTTTATAGATGTTAGAGATCGGCCTGTTTTCCAGTGTGGTCCTGTTTCTCTGACCGTGACTGGCTGGATGTGCTATCTTCGTCCTCTGACATGGGAGCTGGCTCGGAGCTCGTCTGCCTGGCTGTGTGTTTCCTGGACGGGGCCGCCTTTTACAGCTGCTTTTTGTATCTCTGCTTCTGTCTCCTTGAACCCCAGTGGGCCTCAGCAGATGGCCGCTCACACTGAGCCTGGTTCTGCTGGAGGTTTCTTCCTGTTAAGGGGGAGTTTTTCCTCTCCACTGTCGCTACAAGCATGCTTAGTGTGAGGGATTGCTGAAGAGTCAATGAGTCGATGCAATCAGCTGGTTTTCCTTAGATAGAAAACTTTGTATCAATTTGACTGTTTGATCTGGTTGAACTGTAAAGTGCCTTGAGATGACATGTGTTGTGAATTTGGCGCTATATAAATAAACTGAATTGAATTGAATATAATAGGGCTAATATATCCACATATAATATGGATTAACATCCACATATTTATTTATGAGGACTTAAAGAGATACTTAAAAAAACTTTAATATTGTGCCTGCTTCTGTTGCAATTGGGAACTTGTGAATTTGGCCAAAAATATCAAAATGTATTTTTTTTAATACTTTTTAAAACCGCTTCTTCTTTCCCTTGCACTCAATTTTCTATTAATATGGTTAGATATAGCACTACGTGATCAGTCACTCGCTTTTATAGAAATCCTTTATCTCTTGAATGAAGTGAACAATTAAAAACAAGCCTTTTGATGTTGTTTTTTTAGGTTGTCCTTGATTCTGAATAACTCTATGGTTTGTCACACAAAGCTCTCTCACATCATTTATGGGAAGAGCTGATGTGCGCATACATAGCCTTAGTTACACCAGTTTTGTCAGATGGAATGGACCTAAAATCAGAAATTAAAACATTATAAACTGACAATTT
The DNA here is from genome assembly GCF_016077235.1 of Cyprinodon tularosa. Lineage (NCBI taxonomy): Eukaryota > Metazoa > Chordata > Actinopteri > Cyprinodontiformes > Cyprinodontidae > Cyprinodon > Cyprinodon tularosa. The sequence goes on along the minus strand of NW_024039418.1, from coordinate 576,210 downwards.
TCTGTTCTGCTGTTTAGCAAATAAAACTACTTTTAAACATCCTGACTGAAGCAAATCAGAAATAGTTTATTTTTGATGTCAGACAGTGAGAAAGAACACAGGCCGTGTAAAGAGTGTGTAAATTATTGGTTTCAGCTGGTTAGAGGATTTCATTTATTTTAAGAATGTGGCTGCATTGTTTGACTCATAAATGAAATTAGTAATCAATAATCCTATTTGCATTTTCATTTTCTTCTTTAACACTGCTCATCCTTTTTCTTAATTAAAAAGAAAAAGACATTTGAGATTTATTTTTCAAAATGTACCCCAGCTAATACATACAATGCAGCCACATTCTTAAAATGAAAAAGCATTTCTGGAAATGCTTTTTCGTTTAAAAATTTTACATTTCAAATTGAATTTTGGTATGTATTTGCTGGGGTACATTTTATAAAAAATAGATCTCAAATGTCTTTTTATTTTTTATTTTAATTAAGTAAAGGATGAGCAGTGTTGAAGAAGAAATTGAAAATGCAAAAAGGATGATTGATTACTAATTTCATTTATGAGCCAAACAATGCAACCGAGTAGACTCGTGACTCCAGCCGTAGTCACGAGTCTACGGAAACCGCGGCAGACCAAACCAGATGAAAGTGCGCATTCAGCGTCTGCTCTGCCGATAATGCAAGCAAGAAATGTGCTGTTTACCTGTGCAAAGAAAGAAACAACGAAAGAAAAATGTCTGAGGACTTCAGTGTTGAGGAAGAGCATGATTTCTTTGCTGAGCTGAATGCGCACTTTCATCTGGTTTGGTCTGCCACGGTTTCCGTAGCGTCGTGAACTCGCTGGCGCACGCTTTCAGGAAATCCTCTACACTACTGTTTATGCTCTAAAAACATTCTAAATGACTTCGTTTCGGGTAAATTCTGGATGCTACCCACTCAAGACACTTGGAATACATTGGACGAGCAGTATGGAGGAATATTGACACGTTTTTTGTGGACTTTTATGGACCTTTCTGTCTCGGGCGCCATAGACCTCCATTATTTGAATGTCAGCAGACAGCAAGAAGCCTCCCAGATCTCCAGATGCATTTGAGATATCAAAAAAGTACTCCAGAGTGTTGTTCAGCATGGGGGTGAGTAGAAAATGAAGGCTAATCATGTTTTGGGTGTACTATTCCTTTAAAATGAAAAAGCATTTCTGAAAATGCTTTTTCATTCTAAATATGGTAACGATTTGCTTCCATACTTCAGAAGCAAAATAGACAGTAGTTATCTTTGTATGACCCTTTCAGTCTGCAGTATGTTCAGAAGCAGTCTTAACCAGTCCTTCTAACTAAAATTGCCTCCGGTCATTCAGGTTTGCCTGGAATAGATTGCTAGAGGTATTTTGACTTGATCTTCTACTATAAAGGAAATATCGTAAAATACATCAGAAACGTGTTTTGTTTTGAAAAAAATCCATCAGTCAGTGTTGACCACCTAGTAGTCTATAAGCAGTCTATTTTCCTTTATATCTGTCTGGTTGAAATTGTGAACTGTAGAAGCAGAACTGCACAGAGCCACCATCTATTGTGTTGAGATAATTGCCCATGTGTTGAAGCTCATCAAGAGAAGAAATTAGAATTATTTCCTCGTACTCTGAGACAGTGAACCATGGAGTATAAAAGATGATGAATCTCAATATTCCATGGGGATCTGCACACCATGGAGGTAGCCTTGATTTGGTTCGATGGCAACAAAATTATAGTCATGCATTCTTCGTGTGCACCTCTCCCTGTTCAATGCAGACCTCGCTCTTTTCCTCTCACATATAAGAGTTATAGGTTTGGCTTTGCAGGGCAAACAAACTACAGATTAGTTTCCTCCAATCAATCACAGCTGCGGCCTTTTCTCACAAACTTGCAGCAAATCTCACAGAGAGAGAGAGGATTCAATTTTCCCAATGCAAAATTAAATATCTTGTAAATTATGTTTATTGTCCCGTGTATTTCTCTTGCAATCAAATGCCAGCAGCCATTGCTCATGTGCTAATTGAAGTTGTTTTTTTCTGTTATGTAAATTTCTACAATGCCTAATTGGGGTATATATCACAGTTAGCATGCATTATTCTGGTGGCTTAGTGTATTGTCAATGTAAACAAACCCCTTTCACCGAGGGGTTGTTCTGATGTATGTTTGCTGTTGGGCATATGATATACGCCTGCAATGAATACAAAGAGAGTTCTTTTTTTCTACTTACACCTTACATAGACATTTATTTTCAGTTTTTTATCTCACTACTATTATGTTGCTCAAATGTTTAAGGACATTTTTTGATTGGCTTCTTTGTTACATTATTTTTATTGAACAAGTGTTTTTTTCCAGGGTGGAAAAATTAGACATGTGGCTTTAGTAAGTTTTACAAAAACAAGAGGTTGTGGCACGAATTTTACACTTGATGCAGATTTTTTCCATTCTAAACACTTGAAATTAATTATGAAGGCCCAAATATGTACATACACCTGCTTTAATATTTTGATTTATGCATTTTAATACATGTTACCGCAGCCACTCACATTTTGTAGTCTGTTACAAGCCTGGTGTAGTTTCAAAATCTGATCCTAAAAAAAATATATGGAAATCACCCAGCCTAAACTTATGGATCTCCATCCATCCATCCATCCATACTGCTGAGGAGGCATTTGAACCTCTTCATTTGATAAGCTGTAAAAATCTGTGCAGAATTATGTTAATAATATGCCAATTTCGAAAATGCAAAGTTCACAGTTGCATTATTTCCATTGAATAACAAATAAGATAAAAATGCACATGGATATGTTAAAACAACATGGTAGTGGGTAGGAGTTGACGTTAAGGCCCTTTGGGCAAGTGACTTTCACATTTCATTTGCCCAGAAACAATTTTTACTTGCCCAGTATAATGTTTGATAAATATAGTTCCTAATATTCATTTTTGTGAATGAAACATGTCTGTTTTTTCAATGTTTTTTGTATTTCAGTATTTTTTAATTTTCCAGGTTCCTGGTGTGTATCTGCATGCGTCAGATAATGAACTCAAGCCTACATTACCGTATAAACATGCTTTTCAATCCCTCCTGCAGATTCTTTTTAAACTAAACTTTGCTTTAAACTGTTGTGTGCTTGGAAAAATATAAATTGTAATGTTAAAAATCTAAAAAAAACTTGACAGGTTAAAAACTTAAGATAAATCACAAGACAGTCAATGTCACAAATTAATAACTTTTATTTTAGAGTCACGGTATGTTTATACAAGATAATACTATTAATATAATGTGACTTTTCTAGAGAATCATTATTCATAGTTATTTTATACAGGGTTTCCACAGTCTGACATCATTTCAGAATTCCCTGACTTTTAACTGACTCAGGATTAGTTTTCCCTGACAAAATAAATGCAGCAACAAGACAATAATAATATAACAGGTCACCAATCTAACATGTTTAGCTCTATAACATTTAAATGCACCTCTCCAATGTTTAAGAGAAAAAAATTTAATGAACATCTTTTAATGTATGACCTGCATCAATGTCCAGAAGACTGCCATATGATAGCGCTTTCTAGCTTGTTTGTCGTTTTGGTAACTACATCAAAATTACCGCTAGGTGGACAAAAATCACGCCATTCTCTCGTGATTTAAAAAAATCACGAGAGAATATGTACAGAATGTGTACAAAACAACAAAAATGGCGCCAGCAACGCTTCTGGGTCGTTTTCATCGAATGTTGGTGATCTTAAAGTAATTTTGAGCGATAAATTATTTTTTTTTTGCGATCATCGCACTTGCCCGCCCGGCAAATGCAGTGAAATTTGTACTCTCCCGACAATAAAAACTACTTGCCCCGGGAGATCGGGTGATGGTTAACATCGAGCCCTGGAAGGGGATGTAAACACATGAGATATTTTACTTCTTGACCTTTTTATATGCCAGTAAGTGAAGTTGCAGATCAATTCAATTCAATTCAGTTTATTTATATAGCGCCAAATTCACAACACATGTCATCTCAAGGCACTTTACAGTTCAACCAGATCATCCAGTCAAATTGATACAAAGTTTTCTATCTAAGGAAAACCAGTTGATTGCATTGACTCATTGACTCAAATACAATCCCTCACACTAAGCATGCTTGTAGCGACAGTGGAGAGGAAAAACTCCCTTTGAACAGGAAGAAACCTCCAGCAGAACCAGGCTCGGTGTGAGCGGCCATCTGCCGAGGCCGAGATCACTTGAATGGTGCGATGCATAAAAAGTGTTTCCATAGTATTTATGTAAAAAATATAACAATTTTAATGCTACTGAAAAACTGTCCCCAATGAAGGAAAAAAAATAAATAATATTTATGAAAACATTTATGTTTTTTTATTGCAGTGTTTTTATTTAGTAAAATTATTTTCAAAGTTACAATTTTTGCAATTTAATGGTTAATGGAAACGCATCTATTGGTTGAGATGAATTGAGATTATTCTGCCTTGTCCTTTTCCTAGAACTTGTTGTAGTTCTTTGGTTAGGAGGACCACTGTCCATTTATAGACAGATGCTACCAAGTCAAGATGTGTGAATATCCAGTAGATTAACACTAAGGAATGCAGAACTGAATATGTTTTGCAGTCCAAGTGGTTTTGTGTTATTGCGGAGATCCATGCTACGTTGTCATTCAGGGATAGGCATTGAATCTATCCTCGAGAGATGCCAACAAAATATGTTAATTTCTGAGGTCTATTTGAGCCAGACAGGAAGTTAAACATTGTAAAACAAATCTAGTATTTTTCAAAATAAGAGTTCGAACTGTCTGGATCCTACAGGTGTGGATGCTACACAGTGTAGTTCATTTTGCTTATTTACAATCGGATGTTCCAGGATAAAAGTAAATTTAAAGTAGAAAAAGACCCCTGAAATATTAAGTCAGGGTCCCATTTCTTTCACATTACAATAACCAACAAATTTGACAAGAGTTTTCAGGTACTGGTTTCCACTGGATGTGGTAACTTTGAATACGTGAGCCTTGTTGTAAGAATCCAAAAGGTTTGAAGCACTTTTTCAGATGCCCTTATAGGAAAATACATATAAATATTTGTGCTATTAGTAATGTTGCTTATAAAAATAGTCTATACTGGCCTGTAGCAGTAATTATGTGTTCACAGTTTTTGAGCAAAAGATCCTTGTGTATTAAGTACATCTAGCAACATTTATATTCAAAATATTTGCAAACATATAGGTTATTCCCAAATGGCAGATTAAGAATCATGATCCACCTTTTCTACTCCTGTAAATCAATCTATCTATCTATCTATCTATCTATCTGTCTGTCTGTCTGTCTGTCTGTCTGTCTGTCTGTCTGTCTGTCTGTCTGTCTGTCTGTCTATCTATCTATCTATCTATCTATCTATCTATCTATCTATCTATCTATCTATCTATCTATCTATCTATCTATCTATCTATCTATCTATCTATCTATCTATCTATCTATCTATCTATCTATCTATCTATCTATCTATCTATCTATCTATCTATCTTATTTCCCTAGTGGAATAGAAGTTAAGCTGTTCCAGTATAGATTGCAGGAAATATAATCAGTATCTATATGAACAGGAAGTTAATGCTTAAGGCATGAAAATAAAATTAGGTTTAACAACAGCCCAGTAGCCAGTGGGAATATGTTGTAAAATTATCAAATCTCTCTTTATTCATTTTTTACATTTTCCTGGCAGGAGCTATGCAAAAAAGACGTAGCCTAACAACATTACTTTAAATACCTTGCTCAAGGACAGAAAGATAAGTGCACTGAGTATTCAGAGGAGTTTGCACTATGATTCCTCTGCATTCAGCATAATGGTAATGTAATAAAACCTGCTGAGTATAACACCGAAAGGGCTTCATTTTTGTTGCGGTCCACATACTGTACATCGAACGGATGCTTTTATTCAATTCTTAGTGGATAAAAGCTGGATCTAGAGCTCCCACTGCAAATAGAGTACACATACTGAAAGCCGCACACTATTTTTAGGTCATAAGCAGACTCCACCTATTTAATTAGATAAATTCCAAAACAATTCCCCATTATTTTCCAATTTTTTTCTTGAACAACAGAAATAGAGTTAATAAGTTGTATTCATATTCTTAATTTTTTTTTTCAGATTACCAGAAATAAGCAATAATTGCATGACATCTGATAAATATGCACACCTAAATTCTATTAGCATCACACTGTTTTCTGTTAGTTTTGGAAAATCAAGTGAATTTAATGTATGAGTAAATTACTTCTTGTGTTATTTATTCATACTGGCTCTTGCTTTCATTTCATGTTTGTAAATACTGGATTGTCAGCTGGGTTGTGAATTATTTTCCCTGTAAAGATGCTCAGGCATTTGGATCTATAGACTCAGATGGGTGCTAATCTTCCAAACAGGACATGTAGGATGTTGCATCTAGAGCGTTGCAGATACTGAACAAGTCTCCAAGTCTGGATGATTCTCTTTTCACCAGGAATATATCACAAAGTTACGGTTTGACTCAAGTATACGGAAGTTAACTGATTTTTAAATTTTTTTTTCAGTTTAGTATGGAAGTCAGTCAGAATTCTAACTTTAATCTCAGAATTCTGACTGAATTCTGACAATAAAAAAAAAGCAGAATTCTGACTTTTTTCCCATGTTAAACTGAAATAAAATCTAAAAATCAGTTAACTTTTTTTTTTCCAGTGGCCCTAATCCTCTTCCATACATGTAATCACTAAAAGCAATAATTAAATTGTTTGAAAGCCCTTGCGACCCAGCTTGGGACAAACTAGACGGAAAATGGATGAAAATTCAATATAAGTAATTATATTGAATTTTTTTTTTATACTTGCAGTTGGATACAATGTTTACCTTTTACCCCTAACTGAAGTATTTTTTTTCTGCAACCCATATATAGACACACATCTCAAGAAACTCAAAAGTTTAAGAATTTTACTATAATAAGGTGATTGTGGGATGTGGGATTAAATGATTCAAGAACTGGGTAATCACCGGAGCCATAAAAAAAGAATAAGCATGGGAGAGTATATTGTTGTGAGATGCTGAAGTAATGGTTTCAGATAGGCTTACCTTGGTGGTCGAAGTTTGCAAGTTAGGCCAGGAAGGTAGAAAGGAGGAGTGGAGCTGTCAGCCAGAGTCTTGCTTCTGCAGTTTCTTTGGGGCGATCTGCAGAAAATTTCTTGGAGTTAAAGAATGATGAGCTGAAGCAGAATCTGAGAACCCAAGAGTTTCCTTGGGAAATAAACTGACTCACCTATACCTACTGCAGACATCCGCTGATTAATTTACAGCATATATTTATTCACACAATCTAAAGAGTTAGGCTTTACGTTATAGGTTGGTTTAGTTTAGAGATTAAAGGGACACTATGCAACATTTTTCAGTTAATTAATGTGTTCCATAACGTTTTGGATGATTAAATGAGTCATTTCAGGTTGAACAAAGGTATTCTCGGCCGCCCTGGTGGTCTGTGGGGGAAATACTGCACTTGCAACTGCAGGAGCACCGACCCGCACCCACAGACTCAGAAGTCTCGTGAGAGTCAGTCTTGCTTTACGGCGAGAACTGCTACACGCCCCCAGTTAAAAGCATTCTCGTTGCTAGCACAGTGGCGATCTTTGTGCAGTTATGCTACGTTCACGCAGCAAAAGCAGCAAAAGCAGCAAAATCGCGTCTGCTGCTTCCTTTTTGCTGCTTGTACCAGTTAGTTCTGACTCGTGGCTGAAGCAGCTTTGCTGCTCCGGCTGTGTCTGAGGCGCGTTGGGCGGAGCTTCACTATCCTTTCTCTGCCTTGCAGCTATATTTGCTGTGATCAGTGGGAATAAAGTAGTTTTAATATGTGTTTAAGTGAGAAAATACACCTGAAAACGTAATCAGTGCAGTCAGTTCATTCAGATTATTATCCTGCCTTCAATATTTTTTCTGTCGGAGCCGCTCAGACCCCCACATACCAGCGGGGCGCCAACAGTATGGATCCCTTCATCGGCAGCGGTTCACCGCGGCAGCTGGTAGGTGTTTTTCATCTAAATAATCCAAACTGCATATTCTGCCGGCAGATTTCTACATTTTAAGTTAATTTAGGCGTCAATAAACTGTTTAAGAGGAGTGATCATCAGCGCTGTGTCTCTCTCCCTGCGTTAAACGCACCCGACACGCGGCTTCAGCTGCTCAGACGTGCTGCGCCTGGTGCTCAAAACGCGCCGCGGGACCTTTTGTTGCGCCTTGACGCGCGTCAACCATTGACTTTGCATGTAAACTCGCTGCTTCTGTCGCGCCAGCTACGTCCAGTGTGAACGCAGCGTTAGTCATTCGCTGCTAAGCTCAAAACAACCGCGCCTGGCTTGACGGAGAAACCAGGAGAACAGCTGTGCATATTTACGACAGTGCACTTTTACTTTCGCCCTCTGGAGGGAGCCTCACTGGAAAATCAACACCGGTTGCATAGTGTACCTTTAAAAATAGTTTAAAATTTGAGTTCAGTGACTGACTGAAAGAGTTGTGTCTTTTGTTAAAGTAAACGGTCTATGAACCAGGCTAACTGTTTGGCTATGTGGGAAAGGTACATGCAGGAGGAGCCACTGTCATATAAACTGCTGTTATTTTGTTATTGATGCTTTTCCTTTAATCTGATCATAACCAAAGGAGGAACGCGGGCAGGAGAATTTATATCATTTCAACTATTAAAAATATCGTCGCTGTCGGGAAAAAACCTTGTAACTCCCATTTTGGACTTTTTTTTTTCATAAATTGATACGGTTGGTCAGTCCCCACGTGTGAACGTATGTTTTGGAAAATATTAACCAATTAAAAGTGTTGAAAAAAGGTTGGGACTTAATCTCGTTACTCCATTGGACTCTTCCACTATCGCTGTTTTTACAATTTGCTGTAAACTTTATGGTTTTGGACATACGAGGTTTCCGTCCGACAGCGACGATATATTCATATTCATTTAAAGGATAATTTACAGTTGTATTTATTTTCTTGTAGGTGTGACCCAAAAAACACACAGAGTGACAGCAGATGTCCTGGTGGAAATACAAAGATATATGTTGGAGCCCTACCTCTTCAGATGAGAATACTGGCTCAAATATTGGGCTACATGTACTGCTGTGCATTCTAATTTACATAGAATAGCAAGAAATATCTGTATATTCGGTACCATGCGAGGGTCTTTTCCAAAGCTGAAGAGGTAGTGAGACCGAAGAGGAGCTGGTTGAAGCCAAGCACTAATAAAATTAAATCTAATTCTGAATAAAACACGTTGAAACAAAAAAAAAATAATAATTGAACATCCAGCTTCTTATATCACAATTTAAAGGAACATAAACCCTCTTCCAGTTGCAGACACACAAAGTCTTCCCAAAATCTAAGTAACATTTTGTCAAAAACTGTATGAAGTACAACATTATAGGTTAAGATATATTTACACGACATTCAGGGGAGAAAAGCTTCAGCTGTTATGGGATGTTTATGACAAGTTTCACATTTTTTTTTTTTTTTTTTCCTTTTGGTATCATTATCAATATTATTATCATGAAACAAACTACTTATGCCATTAATTAGCCCCTACATTAAAATGCCCGTTCAAAAGTAGATCTCATAGCAATCAAGCTAATATCTCCTTTCAAACGGGATCAAACGCATTGCGCACGGTGTCGAGCTGTCTAGAATTAGCTCATTGTTTAATGGGGCATTGAAAAAGCCAGCACTACTGAGCCTGGAACTGCCTCATGAATTTACCCTGTGGATTATCCTCCCTTCCGTCGTCAGCTCAGATCTTATATATACGGTCAGGTATGCAGCCGTCCGGGCTTCCGCATCTGGAGCTCTCTGGCAGCGTCCGCTGCCTCTTGTCAACCGACCGGCTGGTGTCGTCCTGGTTCTCTGTGCACGGAATTTTCAGGCCAGGTTAGTGACTCGCGCATTCGTGGTCATCCTCTGTCAGGTTCTCGTGGTCACTAGCCTTTGTTTCTCTCCTATAGACGTTCATCCCTCAGATGTCCTAGCTGCTGCAGCTGCTGTCACTGCAAAGCCGTTCCGTCATTATTTTAATAAATGCTTTAAAAAAAAACGTGTCAATATTCCTCCATACTGCTCGTCCAATGTATTCCAAGTGTCCTGAGTGGGTAGCGTCCATAATTTACTCGAAACGAAGTCATTTAGAATGTTTTTAGAGCATAAACAGTAGTGTATAGGATTTCCTGAAAGCGCGCGCCTGCAAGTTCACGAGTCTACGGAAACCGCGGCAGACCAAACCAGATGAAAGTGCGCATTCAGCTCGGCAAAGAACTCATGCTCTTCCTCAACACTGAAGTCCTCAGACATTTTTCTTTCGTTGTTTCTTTCTTTGCACAGGTAAACAGCACATTTCTTCTTCTACGCTTGCATTATCGGCAGAGCAGACGCTGAATGCGCACTTTCATCTGGTTTGGTCTGCCGGCTTCCGTAGTGTCGTAAACGTGCAGGCTCGCGCTTTCAGGAAATCCTATACACCACTGTTTATGCTCTAAAAACATTCTAAATGACTTCGTTTCGAGTAAATTATGGACGCTACCCACTCAGGACACTTGGAATACATTGGACGAGCAGTGTGGAGGAATATTGACACGTTTTTTGTGGACTTTTATGGACCTTTCTGCCTCGGGCGCCATAGACCTCCATTATTTGAATGTCAGCAGACAGCAAGAAGCCTCCCAGATCTCCAGATGCATTTGAGATATCAAAAAAGTACTCCAGAGTGTTGTTCAGCATGGGGGTGAGTAGAAAATGAAGGCTAATCATGTTTTGGGTGTACTATTCCTTTAAGTATTCCATTGCCTATCTTGCCTGAATTCTCTGTCTTACTTTCTGCGCCATTACACTGAGTTGCAGGTAACTATAAAGTCAAATTGTCATGAAGCAGGCGTGCTTCAAAAGGTAAGGAGAAAATCATGGAATAAACACTGAAAATTTGTTATATACACACAACAGTTGAATTTTGCAGATCTGATGCACTGCAGGTTTTATAATTGGCTTTCTGTGCAAAAACTGGTTTGTATCATAGTAATAAGACACGATGCTAATTGTCTCCCTTTTCCACCTAAGCAGCATGTTTATTTCAGTTTTGTTGCACACATGTTGACAAATATCGGATTTTACATTTATGACTGCAAGCAAACACCCACTACTAGTGTATATTACCTATAATATTATAAGAAATTTATCATATAAATGCAACTCATTTTGTTTCCTGTCAGTTAATGTCTAAAAACTACAAAGGAAAAAAATTTACATGAGACAAATGTTAACACTCGTTGAGGCAGCGAGCAGATGATTATTTGAAGATGCACAGGGGAGCGAGTTGAAACAACTTTCTGACAGTTTCATCATGCATTACTGCACAGCGGTTCCTCCTAAAATTGACATTGTTGGCTTTGATCAAAGCCCAAACAGCTCTGCGACATTCTGAAAGAGGTGTTTCAAGTGATTTCTGTGACAGAGAGCACAGTTTTTGAGATATGCTTCAAAGGATTGAGCATCTAGGCGTGGGTGCGTCTGGACGTAAGCTTGGCCTCTGACTCCCTGTCACCAACACCGGGTCAGCTAATCAACAGTTGCGGCTCAAACATCACATAAAGTTAAACTTTCACTGTGTGGGACTCTCGTTTCTTGGTGATGTCATAGAAGTTTTATACTTTTCTAAATAATTTCTCTTTCACATGGCGCAGTTCAATTAAATGACTTGCAGTGCTGATGTGTATATTTCATCATGCCATCTTGTTCAGTTTTTCTTCCTCCCCCCTCTGTGATAAATCTGAGGGGTGCCCTTGTTGAGGCATTGTCTGTGGGTAGCATGTTGAGTCTGACTGATTGATGGCAGACAGTGGCTGTCACCCCTGGAGAGTAAGCATTTCTGTGTCGTCTCCCCACTGAAGGTCCTGTTGAGCTTGTTAAGGGGGAAAACACTTTTTGTTTATAGCCACTCTGACGGCACCAGCTGACAGCTCCTGCTGAAGAGGAGATAGACTCCCTCTGGCACGCAGCTCTCTCCTCTTTGTGTCACCTTTTTCTGTGTCTTTTTTCGCCTTTTTATTACCCTTACCCAGTCCCTTTTTTCTTTGCCCAGGTCGGATAAAATGCTTAAAGAAAGTGCTGGGATTTAAGATGCTAAATTAAAGTTGTGGCAAGAAAGAGTCAGATTAATCTAGATCAATAAAATACATCTGAAATTCAAAACTTGTTTAACTCAAGGTTCTCAGAACATACATAACCTTTTCCGATCTATGCATAGAGTTTTAGGCCAGTCTTTGCTCTCTCTTTTTTTGGCTCCATTTATTTAGCCCTTTGTGATGAGGTTTTGCGTTTTGTTATCCACTCCTTTTTTACTAAGAAATTATATGACGCATTCTCTCTTTTCACTTAGGCTTTTCTAGTCCTTTACACATGAGCTGGACTTGACTGTTCTTTGTTTTCTACTTTTCTGTCATGCTTCAGTTTTAGTTTGTATTCACACTGCAGGTCTTGATATAACTTGTAAGTTAGGCTTGCAAGCAATAGGAATTTTTGCTAGATTTATGAAACATTTTACCAGGAGCAAATAAATGCATCAGCCTCGAATATAGATGTTTCGGACAAATAAAATGTAGTGATGTGTATGACGTCAACCAGAAGCAGCAGGCTGCTGTGGTGGATGTACCCGTAGACTCTGCTATTCGGTTTGTATTAGCTTGAATACCCTTTATTTGTTTTTTGAAAAACAAGCAGAAGGACACAATTATGACGCCCTTCTTTCGCCTGTATTTAGCATGAGTTTGATATATCAGTTAACGTGACTACAGCCATGCCCAAAGTCGGTCCTCGAGAGCCGCTGCAGTAGCCTCGTGAGACCATCCTGATCTTGCGAGCTTTCAAGATTTCACTCGCTAATCGGTCGGGAGACTCTCCGTTGAAGAAAATTTGGAGCCGTTCACCAAACGAACGTCCAATAAGCGTTGGCTTTGAGGCGGGTTGAGGTGTGACGCAACGAGAAGCGCGACAGTTCAGTCTAAAGAACATGGCGGCTTCAGCGTTAACTAGCGTTAGCGTGGCTATCGAGCAAGTTTTATCGGAATTACAGAGTATTTCTTCACTGTAAGAAGAGCAAAACACTGCTCTGGAGGCTTTTCTCAGAGGAAAAGATGTTTTTGCTCTTCTCCCGACTGGTTCCGGCAAGAGTTTGATCTATCAATTGGCTCCTCTTCGTCGTCGCTCTGTTAGTACGTCATATGCTTCGTTGATCTGATTGGTTTATTTGGCCTGTCTATCACCATCATAAGCCAATCAGCTAACCAGTATTTTCGCCCCTTCCCAAAATTACTTAAACGGAAGATTTCCAGATGGATATGCGGAGCTAATCCATCTGGCGGAGTCAGGTTACCGCTGCAGTACAGGTTTCAGAGGTTTCCCTGCTTTAGCACATATGATTCTGATGACTGCAGTTCAGCAAAAGTCTGTCAATCAGCCATCAATGAAAATTAGCTGTGCTAGAGCAAGGAAACCTCTGAAACCTGCAGGACAGCAGCCCTCAAGGCACGATGGGGCAAATGGTTTCTTAATTGCTTCTCTAATAAACTGTACTGCAGGGCTTTCTTTAAGAGCTCTCTAAAGAGGAAACAAAATTGTGGAATGATCTGATGCTTCCTATTGTTTTTCAGGTAATTCTACACTAAATGGCTTTCTACAAGTATCCTTTTTTTCCCTACTTGAGAATATGATGAAACAGAGGCAACTGACAAGTATTTTAGAAAACAAAACTGCCCATATCCTGTTTGAATCTCACAGTAATACCATTTAAAAACAGCCTAAAACCAATAAAGTATACTTTAAAGAACTCGGAAAGGGTTTTAAGTAGCATGATGGTTTCATCTTAATTGGAGATTTAAAAATGTATCTGCCTTATTTCCAATTCCTATTCCAAAAAAAAAAAAAAAAAATGTCAAGCCAGATTTACTTTTTGCATTATTATTTCCTTTCCATATTCATATTTCATTATTTTAGCATTTCTATTAGACTACTCATCAGGGTTTTTTCCCCTAGTTTGTCCTTTTTACCTTCCACCCACTACTTAACTGATACACATCTTGGCTAAAGATATTAACATCCTAGTGTCAACATTACACACAGATAGACTACCATATCTATAGAGCAAAAGGCAAACAAATACAGAAACCACACAGCCATATAGGGCATTGCAAAAATGTCATGATATATCTTCTAATGGATTGAAGTTAAATCATAATGAGAAATAAGAGAAAAAGAAGAAAGTTCCCCATAGTTGCAGCATCATCTTGTGTCCATGATAATTTTTTCAGCATGCAGGGGGAAGCAGAAAAAGACTGTTAGAATAAGGTAGATACAGAGCTATCCTAGAGAAAAACCTGTGGGAGACTGCAGAAAACTCAGAAATAGGCAAAAGATTTACCATCTAGCAGTACAAAAACCCTCACCATCACATTTCTTTCTTTCTATACCAACTTAAATTGAAATACTTCCACAAAAACAATCAAATTGACTTCAGGTGACTGAACAAAATCAATGGGCTATATGCCAGACTTAAGTAGTTTCTGAACTCCAGACAGCACATTTATTTCTTGTCTTTCATTACTGAACATACTGATTAAAGGTATACTATGCAACCGGTGTTGATTTTCCAGCGAGGCTCCCCCCAGAGGGCGAAAGTAAAAGTGCACTGTCGTAAATATGCTCAGCTGTTCTCCTGGTTTCTCCGTCAAGCCAGGCGCGGTTGTTTTGTGCTTAGCAGACAGGCGAACGCAACGAATCACCATGTCTACTGCGGTAAGTGACTATTTTGTTCCAATTTTCGAGTTTGAAAATTTAGCTGTTTTCTCGCTGGTTCCGCCATGATAACTGCACAAATATCGCCACTGCGCTAGCAACGAGCATGCCTTTCACTGGGGGCGTGTAGCAGTTCTCGCCGTAAAGCAAGGCCAACTCTCGCGATGCACGAGACTTCTGAGCCTGTGGGTGCGGGCCGAGGGCTCCTGCAATTGCAAGTACGGTATTTCCCCTACAGACCCCTAGGGCGGCCGAGAAAACCTTTGTTCGACTTGAAACGACAAATTTAATCATCCAAAACGTTATGGAACACATTAACTAACTGAAAAATGTTGCATAGTATGCCTTTCATTTAGGTGAGTCTGGCCTATGTTGTCATGGATATCGAGGTTAGACACACCTGGATTAATTAGTCTGTCAGGTAATGAAAAAACGGAAACAAAGGAGCTGGCAGAAGGAAGTACATTTGTGACATGTATCTTAATACAATATATTTTTCCATTCAGTATTTATCACTCGATGCACAGACCAGTAAACATTCTCAATGCACAGTTGTATGGCTATAATCACTCCTCTGGGAAAGCATAAAGTAAGGGAATAAACACTGGCTCCCACATGCCCAATTTTGAGCAAACCCCTTCTTCCTTAATCTCCTGTGCTTATTTAAAATGTAACCTCTACTGGTACACAATTCAAGAGAGGGTTTCTTTTATCTCCCGGGTGGCTACACCAAGGAGAGACAAATATATTTTCTTCATGTATGCACATCTTCAATTGCATGCATGCAACCCAATGCGTTTCTGAACTGAGGCGTGCATTGGTCCTAGCTAACTGTCTTCATATGGCTAGGAATCTTCAACACAGAGAGAGAGTAGGCAATTAGGTGTTTGACAGACAAGAATTCTTTATATGTGCCCCTCTTTGTCTCTCTAAATAATTCCTCTCTTGTACTCCAACCACAATAGGCTCTCTACTGCTATTCCTTAGCTGATAAAAATAGGCTCTTTGGCATTCCCCGGCAAAAAATTATAGAACAAACCAAAAAGGAAGACAGCAGTTTAGGATTCCTGGCGTTCTAAAAACTGTCATTTAGAATAAAAGCAACATGAAATCCGGTTTGATGTCAACATAGTTTATCTAGTTCCGAACAGTAACAGAAGCATGAGCAACAGGGGGCAAAGCATTACTCTTGAACTTTTGGAGACGTATGGTGTAAATGGTGTGAAAGCCCCCCTCCAAGGAACACGCTGCTTTAGGATTGTTTGTCTGATTTCTTGAATAATCACCCATCATTTATCTCTTAATGCTCAGTGACACTTCAGGTTTTCTTTTGATGCACTTTCACAACACTCAGCTCACGACAGAGTTTGTCACCGTTTACTCCAGTGTGGCATCATACAATATTTATCCCCATGGCACTAGTCTACCCACATACACACTGTCACACAGCCAAGTGTTGAAAGCTTTGCAGTTCACCAGTTTAACTTTCAGAGTATTCAGACCGTACCCTTACTTTGGTGCTCTCAAAGCGCCTATCCAAAGCCATCATAATTCTTGCTGCGTAGGCGGCCCTACTTGCTTTAAGAGGGCTGTAAAAGGCAAGTTTTGAAGCAACAGGATACTGCTGTGTATGTGCTGCCTGTGCAGTGCCTGGCAGACAGACGGATTCTAAGGGAAGGCATTGCAAACAGGAAGGTTAGCGTCTTTAACTAGCTTCTTGGACAGAGCAGGACAGTCCTTACTTCTAAAATGTAATTACAAAGTGCAGGTGAGGAAATGTCAGAGTGATTGTGAGGTTGTGTGTATCCATGAGAAAAGGAAATTGAGAGAGCCAGACAGGCAAAGAGGGAGCAGATGCATGGAGGTAGAGCAAGCATTGTAGCCGACATGATTGCATGCCTTGATCTTTCCTATGGCAAGAACAAGACCTCAATCTCTCACTATCTCCGCTTTAATCAAATCCCTACCTTTTTTGCCTCCCTGCCACAAAACTGTCACAGGCTGAAAATAAGCCCTTTCCTTATCAAAGAGCCAAGGGTTCAATTGATTTCTAGGCAAGGCTTGAATTCTTATTGGGAAACTTTGAGGCACACACACAAATACACAGACTAAAAAAGAGAGAACACCTGCACCAACTACCCAAACCACCACCCTCCCCATCAGGCAAATTACTTCTGACTTTTAATTTATTTCTGCAGGAAATGGAAAGCTACATCCTAACCACAGTCAATAGGGGGACTGGGGAGGAGAGGTGTAATCAGGCAGCTCACCAACTCCAAGGTTTCTATCCTGTCACTTTTAATAGCTGCTCAGACCACACAATCTGCTCGGCCTGATATGCTAACGCCATTCCCATAGCTGGAGCCGCAGCCATCTCTGCCCCTCTAACTCTTTCTCCTCCCTCTCCTCCTCCTCAGTGTCCTTCCTAATAACAACTGAACGCTTCCACAATTCCCCGGTGCCTCATATGAAACAAATCGCGGCCAAACTGCTTTCTGCCTCCCCCCCCCCCATCGTTGAGTATGGTGAATGAATCAGAATGGGGATAGGAAGATGGGCAAGTTTCATTTAGATTCAGAGTGTCATTCCTGGATTTGATACAAAGCGAGATTAGATTTAAACTAGCCAAGTGAGCCTCTGTTCCGTGTTTTGGCTTGAGTCTTGCTGGCAGTTGAGCAGTGTATTAGTCTACAGCTTTTAATCCACGGAACCTTGCAGATATTAACAAGGCTTTGCAAACAGAACTGATAAAAGCATGTCTTTAGTCGAGACAGAAGTATCTCAACAAGCATTGAAGGATTTAACAAAAGATTTGAAGCCCTGCAGTAGTGACACAAGTTTAACTAAAACTAAAAAAAGTTTGTTTCAGAAATTGCAGTGCCTTTAGCAACTTTCTTCTAACAAAAAATTAAATCCTTGTATGAATATCTCAAGGTGTGACTTGTTTTTTTTTTCTTTCTTTTTTTCAGATAGTTAAGAAAGCAATTTGAAAGGCTTTTATATGAAATGCGGTTTTAGGTTACTATGGAGCATTTAACCAGAAAATTTGTTTTTTCTTTCCACAAACAAAAAGGTCTGGCTTCATAAATGTATGGGTCAAACTTAGTAAAATCAATCCTTACCAATGAAATCCTGTTTTTCAGCATCCAATTTGTGTTGTTTTTGTTGATGTTGTTTAAAATATGAAAAGTTTTTGTGTCATCTAAGCAAGCTTTGTTTTTTGCTTCCAATTCATCTAAGTGAGCTTTGGATGCACTGGAAAAACGATCTAGATATAAGTAAAACTGTCTCGAATTAAGTGTATTTATCCTTAATTTTAGTAGGTTAATGAGATGATTTGCCAATGGAATGAGTATTTTTACTCTTAAAATAAGATATTTAGATAAAATGCACTTGAAATAATAAAAATGCAATTGTGTTTCCTTATTTAAATGTAACTTGTCTTGTTCCATTGGCAAAATGTCTGTTATGCCTTCTCAATTTAAGAACAAATGCACTTATTTTAAGAAAAAAATGACTTATCTAGATTTTGAGTTTTTCCTGTGTGAATTGCTTATGCACTCTTGGAGTAATTTTAATCAGCAGCTCCTAGTAAAATAGCAAATACCAGTTATATTCATGCAGTTTCTTTATTCTACAGGGCTGGCAAAGATCAGCTTTCTGTTTTAAACTGTTAAATTATATATTCTGTATACATAATATGCTTGTTCAACATCCTTATTTCGCACACAGAAACGCAATGCTGTGCCTTACTTTGGATAAGTTTCTAATTTCAGACTCTTATACTGTTATATGTGGAATAGAAAGAAACAGAAACATAACATTGTATGTCACAGTTGACTTCAGGCCAAGGTGTGTCTTCTACTTAATGCTTTTTCTACAAGATAATAACCAAAGGCCTACTGTTATTAATACCCAACCAGCAGATCTTGGTAGCTGTGACATGCTAACAAAATACATATTTGATTTCTCAACAGATTGGTCAAGATCTTGATTAATACGTGATCATATATTACTTATGAGTTCATAAATTTCACATAATACTGTTTAATTAACTAACCCATGTTACAAAATCTCGCCTTTGCTCGGAGCTCCTTTGCTGAACCTACTGCTGTGGAGCGTTCCTCGTCTGGTGTAAGATCCAGTTTTTAAACATACCCGCGCATGCCGCTTTGTTGACGTTTTGATCTGGTATATTTATTGCGTAAGCCAGAAGAAGGTGTTCATTCTTGAAATAGTACTTGCATAACAGATTTGTTATTCCATAAATGTTATTCATGTAAATTCAGAATTTGAGTCTGCATTTTGCATCTACTTTGGTCCTGAGTCATATTTGGTTTGATAATGTTTTTTTTTTAATAGATGTAATAAAAAAAAATACTCTCTAAATACAAATTAATTTAAATTTCTATAACAAATATCCCTTTTTGTCACCTCTCTAAATATACATTTTATTTCATACCTCTATTTCCAATATCCACCTGTAATGTGCGCCTTTTATTTGACAGATAATTGCACTGGTGCAAATATAATCTTGGCCGGAGGTGAATGCAGATTGGCTTGTCCCTGTGTGTCCCTGGCTTACAGATCAGGTTTTATCTGCAAGCCGTTTGCTCTTCCAGCATCTAATGAAGCTCCCTGAAAGGAGATTAAATGGGAGAGAGAGACAAAACAATAACCATTACCAGTCACCTTCATTTTGCTTCAGCTGTTAACATCCTTAGAAGCCTTGCAGCGGCCACCGCTCACAATGCCTTTCACACATCAGTATAAGAATAGAGTCGGCAGGCGAGTAACTCTAATAAAAAAATGTAGATAGATATAAAAAATGGAACAACATCATGAAATGAACTCATGCATAATCTTAAGATTGCTGTTGTTATTTGCTCAGTGAAAAATGCAGAAAAAGAAAGCAGAAATAGAATAAGTTTTTTATACGAAAACAAGATTTCTATTGAAATTTACAGCTGATATGTTGGATATCAGCTAGCTTGATGCATCATCAATCATCATGAAACAAAGTTCTGAAAAAAATATACACCTTTGCCATTGTAAATTGTTTAGACTTAGCTGTAAAAATAAATAGATAAATAAATAAATAAAGCTTTTTAAATGTTCAAGTTTTACTTCTTTTCTTTTTGCGTCAAAACATCAACCTAAAGAGACATTTTGTAAGTTTTTAATGAAAAATAGCTTTAAAATAGCCCTTTTATTTGACCCTGTACAAGTAAAAAATTGTTTTACGAGCAGAATGACACCTCAGTTCCAATGTATCTACAGTATAAGCCTGTAGCCTATTTTACTGAATTTAGTTTGGGTCTGAAGTTCTAGCATTGTTGCCTACTAATACCCCTCTAATGGGGGTATTAGTAGTCACAGGAATTTCAGGTTTTCCTGCATGCACCCCTCTCCACTGCAACTTCCCTCACCTTGCTGTCACTATTGTAATGCAAACAACCTTTGATATTAACAAGCCCTTATTCATGAGACTGGAGAAAGGCAAATACAAACTAGCACCAGAATAAGAGCATGTCCAAGGCATGTTTACTGACCCTGCAACATCATACCTTTTTGCTGGGATACCTGATTAGTCATATCCAAATCTTTTCAATTCATTCCAGTTCATTTCTATAGCGCCAATTCACAACACTTGTCATCTCAAGGCACTTTACAATTCACCAGGTCATCCAATCAAATTGATTCAAAGTTTTCTATGTAAGGAAAACCAGTTGATTGAATCGACTCATTCACTCAAATGCTTTTGCCAAAAGTGGAGAGGAAAACCCCCTCTGAACAGAAAGAAAACTCCAGCAGAACCAGGCTTTTATTCAAGCAAACCTGTTGAAAAACCAGATTTTATAAGAACTTGGTTTCTGAGCAGAAAACCAAGTCATAAACCTACTTTTACTACAACAAGAAAGGGAAGGGCCTTCCTAGCTATTTTCAGTGCTATAGCTGATGTCCTGCTCACCCCAGCATTATCGCTATACAAAAACTCATGTTAAAAAAAAAACATGTTCTCTAATAAGGAATCAGCATGCATCTGTTATAAAAAATATAACCATTTAAAAAATAGATATTTATGAATTATAAATTCTCAATATTATGATATATAGAAATATTTATTCTAGCTAAGAATAGAGCAGGGCTTGTGACAAAGTTAATTGCAGAATTTCTTTCATTCTCAGAACTTTTAGCAGAAAGGTTTACACTCCGTGTCATAAATAATGGCTTGATTTATGCTATGTTGAACAAACACTCTCAATAATTGGAGTTATACATCTACTGCTGTCTTATGTCATTAACATATGACAGCCATACTCTCTCGGTAACAAGAATATAAAACTCACGATATAAAGCGACAACTATAATAAAAACATAAAACGTGAATGAAGCAGAATGTGGTTGTGTAAAAGCGGTAATTCACTGTAGAATATGTACAATGTTCCCTTAGCTTCCTTAAAAACCACATCATCTCCAAACTAAAAGCAGATGGCTTAAATTCCCAGAAGGCCTGGTTAATCAAACCAAGAGCACTGCTCCAAACCCACGATTTGATAGAGCCTTTCGAGCACTGCAGCGTGTTTAAACGAACCACTTCTCAATCAGTCCCCACAGCACAGACATGTCTGAGGAAAGTGAATTTCATCTTTTTACCACAATCTGCCCCTAACGGAGCATGATTGGGGACGTTAGGGTGAACAGTGTGTCCTGTGCCTTTTGTTACTGAAAAGTAAGATTATTCTGTAATTTTTATAGATATTTTTCAAGGTTTACCTACAATCTTTTTGTTTCAAGTGCCTTAAAAGTCAGAGGAGCAATGCAAAAAGTACTGTTCAATAAATGCCAGCTTCTTTCCTAGAGATAGACAGTTTTATAAGGTTTAGAAGAGCGGAAAAGAGTTATTTTGACCAAAAAATAAAAGAAACTAATTAGAGAAAACAAACTAGCGACGTTCAGTTAATGAGGAACATCATGACAATATTACCTAAAATAAAAAAACAGCAGGTTAGAGTAGACTTAAACAATACGAAATTGCAGCGAAATTTAAAATGGTACATCTATTCATATTTCTTTTCTAATTTTATACATACGGTATAAGGATAAGTAACTCAAAAGTTAAATTCTATTTTAATATAATGGATGACTGCAGCTGTCGCTGAAAAAACAAATTGAACCCCAAGCTTCTCAATCATGCACATAAGAAAATACACGTTTAAATAGAAACCAGTTTGTTTTTTGTTTGTTTTTCTTGCCAACCTCTCCTGGATGAAATATGGACCAATCTATTTCACAGCAGAGTTTTATCTGTTCAACCCCCAAAAAATGGCTTCGGCCGGAAGCTTGAAAAATAAAATAAAATGGGGGACTTTTTTTGTTCTCTCAGTAGAAGTTTTGGAAAACCCGCTGACATTGTTGGTAAATTGACTTAAAAAGTTTGAATAGTTTTCACTTTCATGGTGTTGAAAGAGACAAGGAGGATCTGATGCAAAAATATGTATCATTCTTACTCCTCTCAACACCCAGTGGATGCTGCCATGGGGCACTCTGCCATACTAAAGCAGTCACATGCAATCTAGTTCTCCACCATCTGCAGTGAAAGCCCCTCTCTAATCTAGACTGCACAAGAATTGTGCACGTGTGAATCCCTGCTGGGTGAACTGTTAATCTAAGACTTTAGTTTTCTGAACTAAATCAATGCTTTAAATCACTGGATGTGTATTGTACGTTTGGTTCACAAAGGTCTCAGTGTACACAGACATCTCTTTGCTGAATAGGATGACTGATAGGTACGGAAGAGGATTAGGGCCACTGAAAAAAAAAAAAAAGTTAACTGATTTTTAAATTTTATTTCAGTTTAACATGGGAACAAAGTCAGAATTCTGACTTTTTCTCAGAATTCTGCCTGAATTCTGACAATAAAAAAGTCAGAATTCTGAGATTAAAGTCAGAATTCTGAGAAAAAAGTCAGAATTCTGGTTTTAATCTCAGAATTCTGAGAAAAAAAAGTCAGAATTCTGAGATTAAAGTCAGAATTCGGAGAAAAAAGTATTTTTTTCTCCGAATTCTGATTTTTTCCCCCATACTAAACTCAAATAAAATTAACTTTTTTTTTTTTTTTTCACTGGCCCTAATCCTCTTCCGTAGATAGGTGCCCTGCAAGTCTAACTTATTGTTTTCTGCATTTGTCCCCTTACTTACAGGCAATTTCCCCCTTGTTTCCACACATGTTGACATGTTTCCATTAATGCATTTTTATGCACACTCTAAAATATTACAGTAAAACAGTTTGATGGAAAAAACTAAATTCAAATAAGCTTAGTGATTTTACCAAAAAAAGTTTCCTTTTTTTTAGGTTTTTACGGCACCAGTGGCTTGTCTGGGCCTCCGTATATGGGTTGTGCACGCTGACCACTGTGCCACCGAAAAATGCACTAGAAAAAAAAGGTTTTAATGCAGTGGTTTTTGACTTATTTAGCAAAAATATACATTTGCTAAAGAGAAGACAGAAACATATTTGTCAACTTAAATAGCAATTATTTACCTTACTTGACTGATGAGTTGTTTCTGCCTCTTTCTACTGCTACATTGTGTTTATTACAGCCAAGCGTAACCTAAACGTATGAAGAAACTACCCTCTGCATCACTGGTTTATTTGCTCCATGGGATGAAAACACTTCTTTATTTGCAGTTTCTGTTTTTCCACATTTTAAAATTTCGATTAAAGATTCACATGAGATTTGGATGGAAACACTGTTATGGTTCTGCATTTGATCTACTTCTTTTTTAGTTTTTCAGTTAAACTGTGATTTTCTGTTTTCTTGGTAATTGGTTTCTTTTCCATTTTGTGCCATTGTGGTGGTTTTCTAGTTACATGTAACCAGTGTTGTTTTTTCTATGTTGCTCTCTGTTGCCCCCTGTACCTGTCTCTTTTTGCCAAGCTTCTAGTAGCTTCTATCCACACCTGCTCCCTATCAGCTGATTAGACCAGTCTTTGTTCTGTCTCCCATATATACACATCCTCTGCAGTTCCTCAGTGCTGGTTTCTCTTTTATGCTATAATCCCCATGTGTGTTTTTCCCTTGGTGTCTCCTGGTTTTAATTTCTTGTTGTTTGTTCCTGGAATTTGTGTTTCTGTTGCCACCTGAATCCAAATTAAATCTGCAAGAACTCATCTCTGCATTTGGGTCCTGAAGCAGCCTGCATCCAACCTTGATAAACACGGCTACTCACATATTTCCACAGAAGGCTTTAGATCTCTTTGCCCTGAAGAACAAAACTGAAACACAGGCATAGCATCAGAATATGTAACAGAACCAGTAGTACTCCGACCAAATATGAGTTGATCCCTTTGTAGGTCATCATCAATTCTCCATTTGTTATTCTTAGTGTAATGGATCACTTCACCTCAAGTGTCTTCCTTTTTTTCTGCAGAAGTAGAGAAAGAAGCTCTTGTTTTCTTTACATAAGCCTCTTAAAACAGGTTGCTGTGAAATCTAACTTGGTTTTCACTTTAGATTTTTTCACAATTCCAAAGGGCCAATTGTGTAACAAGCAGCCACTTGCTCGAGGCTTTCTGAAAACATTAATGAAAACATTTACACACACATCCCACCGTGCTCTGACTGCTTTAATAGACCAAAGCCTTACTGAGATTTTGTGCAAATTTTATAGAGCGCTTAACAGTGATGGATAGGCATCATGAATTTTAACAGGGCACTGATTCATTGCTCTGTCCTTTGATTTACTGTATTTTCTGCTTGTTAAAAAACGACGTGGAACAATTACACCAAAGAGCTTGAGAAAGCCAGCCACCCCAAATGCAGCCTACCAACAATCTTGAAGCAAATAACGGCTGTATTGGTTGACTGGATGAGCTGTCAAGGGGAAACAAGCAACTTGAAAGCTGCTCAACCAAACCTTTTTTCTCCAACTCCCTTTTCCATCAGGGAAATGCCACACCAGTGCATATTTATTTATTTACTCAATTTGCTTTCTGTTTTCACAAAGACAAGTTTGAAAAGTGTTTTATTTTTGTAAGCACATTGTTTCATGAGGTCCAGTTTGTTCCACTACAGAAACAAAAATGTAGATCTTAATTGTTTCAATGCAAGTCTGCAATTTGGCCCAAAACGCCATTCAGCATAACTTATTCCTTTAAGTTTGCTCTGTTGGCTGCTTTCTGAACTGTGCTTTTCATTGATTTTTTTTTTTTGTAGAATAAAACCCCTATACTTAGAACTATTCTAACAGTGAGAAATTGGAAAATTGCAAGGAAAATTCACCATGAAAGAAGAAGAAAGTTCTGAGAATGAAAATGTGGTGTGCTGTTATTATAAGCACTACACAACTTAGTTTGTAGATTCACCTTTTGCTTGAATTGAAAGTGCAAGGTTTTTGAAAAGTCTTTTAGAGCTTTTCAGATCAAGCAACTTTATTTCTTTACATTTTCCTCTTTGCAAAATAATCCAAGATTGCTTTGAGGGTATTACTGTATGAGCCATTTCAGAATTTCTCAATAGGAAATAGGTCAAGACTCATTCCAACCAACTTTTTATGTCTTTTTGGCTCAAACTTTTCTCTCAACTCCGATCTTACTGTCTATCTTACTTGGCGCTAATAAGTGACTTTTTTAACATTTGCTGTTTCACATCCAGGGACTGTAGCAAAATAGAAACCTAACGTCAAACGGTTTGTTTTTGTTTTTACAGTAGCTTTTTTACATAAAGGTCGAAGATGTTGAGTGTACAGCTGTCAGGACTGCTGTCTGTCTGTTGTGTTTCTGTGTTTGTCTCCCTTCCTCCACCAGGAGACGCCTGGTTCTGGTCCGCCTCCTGACACACCTGCTGATGGTTTCCTCGTTAACGGAGTGTTCTTAAGCTGCTGACTGCCACTACCTCTACGCCAGAGTGTTTGCCAGTTCTGGGTACTCTAGCCAAGCTGAGTTTTGCTGAGTCAACCTGAGTTCTTGTCAACCTGAGTTTTAATATTGTTTTGTGTTTTGCCTCTTGGCAGGAAGTCATCCTGCAAACTGGAATTTTCGGACCTTCTCTCCCTGAAGGATCTACTGAGCTTCAAACTGAGCTGGGATTCAAACAGGAGGTTTGGATCCACTTTCCCCAAGAGATTGTTTGAGCTTCACACTGAGAAAGGGATTCATCTCCACTACGTCCCATTCAAGTACCGCAGGAAATCTGAGTGGCAGTCAGTTTCTCCGTTCACCTACAAACAACCGCATTCTGGGTAAACCCTGTTCCGCCCTCCACTGAATCAGACAAACACTGGAACAACAGCATACAGACTGGAGTCAAAGATTCAACAACTTCTCTGGAAACGTGAGTCAGCAACCAAATTCTCTTGAAGTTCAAGAATCAAATTTCCTACTGAGCCTGAACTAATCGCTGTGCCTTCCCCTCACTTTTCAGTTCCGTTTGAGCAGTGTTCAGAGCAACACTTCTCTCTGCATTATCTCTTCAATAAAACCTGTTAAACCTTTTCTCCTGGTTTCCCATTTGGTCTTCTGCATTTGGGTCTGAACTTTAGTAAAATCATGACAACAGCAAATAGTTGACTAGTCAATTTGTTTTCCCAAATGAGTGGTGGATTTCTGAAGCTCCTCAGATCTATATTATTCTTTGAAGTTATCATAATTGATTAAATGCATTTAATCCATTAACTGTCATGTCCCAGATGTGGTGCTTCCAAATTTTCAGCCTCACCCTGCAACAACATGGCTACTGTTCACCATTACAACGGCCTTATGGCCGACTAGGCCCTCCCAGGGGTTAAGTGGCAGCTGTTAATGTAATTCATGTTTATTCAGGGTTTCAAATTTGTTTTTGATGATTTTGGTGTGGCCAGTTAATTGTTTAATGTGCAGAAGGAAATATGAATTGTTTAAAAATTACATCTATCTGGTCTCAGTAATTATTTTCAGGTTGGATTCTGACTAATGATTCGCTGCCGCAGGACAAATAATGAACAAAAACTGAATAAATGAACTACATGATATGAAGTTAAAAAATACTACAGTATTTTTTTTTTATGTTTTATATTAACATTCTCCTGATGTTCTATGTAGGTACACATTTTTGTATTTAAGGTATTCTGCAGGGCTGAAACAATTAATCGGATCAATCATGATGAATCAATTATTGAAATAATATATATATATATATATACAGTATATATATAAACATTTTGAATTTAAGTTAAAAAATATATATATATTTTTCGGATGTCACTATTCTCTATCCAGAACTTCGGATAAAGTCTTCTTTGAGGAACATTTGGCTATCCGATTATTAATCCAAAAAATAATAAAAAAAGATTTATCAATTGGCAAAATAATTGTTGGTGGCATCCCTAGTTTTTTGATAGACATTTTTAATTAAGGTTTTGAAAGTTCAGAAACCAAGAATCAAACATTTCACCACAACACTTGGAGCAGTCAAATATTCTCAGCGCAAGCAAGAGTTATTATCCAGTATGGATCATTTAGATTTTAAATCAAAATCTATATCCTGAATTCAGATTTTTGTTTTCCTATGTTTAATCTCTGAAGTATTATTGTCTCTGTCATATAATCTCTTATGGTTGTAATAAAGTATGGTTTATCATCTAATAAGGTAATTTTTCCATCAGTTTCTTTTTATTTGATTGAAATTATAATAATGATAATTGAACCTTATTCATCTCACATTGGAGAAATTTACCTCTGCATTTAACCCACCTGTTAGGGAGCAGTGGCCTGCCATTGTGGTTCACCCAGGAAACAATCATGTCATGATTTTCTTAAGAGACCTGACCCACATGCAGTAAACCACTCAGAGAACCAGGGTAAAAGTTTTATCAGGTTTATTGATAAGATCACCGGGGGTAGGAATTAGGAAACTCAGTGTACTGGAAGAGGGAAGGGAAGTATCAGTGGTTAGTTCAGGATCCGTGGGAACTTAGAACGATGACTTGGAGAGACAGAGAAAAACGAATTTCACGATTGTGAAGAAAACTTTCTTCCCAGAATCCAGTAGGTGTGGGTTTATCCAGAGGAAAAGACTCATTTGAGGGCGGACAGGTTTAGACTTGGTTGGACCCTGAGGAGCTATTGAGCGGACTGTCACTTGGGAATCCTGGAGGACTTGAACGTAACTTGTGGAGGTTAATCCCCTACTCATTGTGAGACTCAAAAAATCCTTCCAGGGGAAGAAGGCCAAACGTCAAGCTTGCAGGATGACTTCCTGCCGAAAGGCAGGAAGCAAAACTCAGCAAAACTCAGCTTGGCTAGAGTACCCAAAACTAGCAAACACTCTGGCGCCGAGGTAGTGACAGTCCATGGCTCAAATAGTCCTTAGTGATGAGCCAACCAGCCGCAGGCGTGTGGGAGGACCAAGGAGAACAGGTTGCGCCTCGTGATGGAGGGAGAAAACACAAAAACACAACCCACACAAACTGGATTCCTAACAAATCAGGGGTTAAGGGTCTTTGCTCCGGGACCCAGAGTGGCAGTCTGTGGGAGTGGGTTTCGAACTCAAAACCTCAGGATTCCAAGCTCATGCCCTGACTACTAGGCCGCCACTCCCCTAAAAATTGTCAGGCCGAGCTATGATTGTTGTAGAATTGTTGTTATTGATCACAGTAAACTGTATTAGAAGGAAGGTTATTGAAATCCTGTAATATGGAGCTGGATATTAAATGTCTGTATATGACATCAAATCTTTGTGACCATAATAACTAGTTAAACAATATGCGTTTATTAACCCTTAAGTTTTCCCATATTTGGCTAAAACTGACTTCTGTATTTTCTAGAATCTTTATATGATCCAATGCATCTTGTAAATGTGACAAAATTCAGCTACAGCTTTTATTATATCCGTCTTTTGCTTCATCTCCATTTCGACTGAAGTTGTCCTCCACTCCTTCCAGTCAATTTTACTCAAAGCTTAAAATTCAGCACATGCCAAGAGCTTGAGGTAATCATTTCACCACACATTAGAATCGAGTAGCAGTAACTACAGACCCAACCTGCTTCTTGTGAACATTCCAGGCCGCTGTTTTTTTTGGGTGTCTCTTCTTGGCAGCCCTTTGGCCTTTAAATACCAAGCAGGTATACTTAGAATTTCACCACCTGTCTCATTACTGTTGTTGAATCAATGTGCATTGCTGTAGTGTTCCCATTTCACCTCAAATGTCTGATTTTAACATGGTAAGGTGCCCTGTCACAATGAACAAACCTGCCTTTAGATTCAACATCCTCGGCCTACCCACACACCAGATCTAAATCCAGCAGAACACCCCTGTGGTGTGTTAGAACTGAAGGTTCCCAGCATGTATCCATAGCTAAAAAATCTACCGCAAAGATTTGATGCTAGCATATCAACAGGGAGCGAGATCTCAAAGGACTTTTTCTGCATTTTGCTTTTGAGAACAAAGGGAAGCCCAACAAAGAATTAGTATGTTGCCTTTTAAGTCTACTTGTAATGCATTATTTAATTTTTGCATGAATAACACATCAGAAACTGACAGATATTTACAACGGCTGCATATTAGGTCAACTTCACCAGTGTTGATTATTTTCCATCTAGATTAAAGTGAAAGAAATCCAGGTCAATATTTGATTTTAAAATCCCTACTATAATTAAACTTGTGCTTGGCATCAATTTTGACTCCATAGCTGCTACAGTTTGGGATGTTTTATCCACCATCATAGGAATGGTTACCTCACAGCTCACAGAAGTACAGGAATAATAACAAGATTACCACATGCATATTGAAATGTATATATATTTTTTTATAATGTTTAATTAATTTAACACATTACTGGGTAAACAACAGCAAGGCATGCAGGTACGGGGTGCCCCCAGGGACATAAATCAAAATTAACTTCCATATACACATATTAAATTAAACTCTTCCATATAATATACTTAAAAACATGCACAAAAACTAGTGAAAAGCTCTCACATTAACTAGTGAAATGCTATATGAAAGCTTTTCACCAGTTTATATGAACACAACTCTGTTTGAGAACTTTTGAGTAGGTTATATAAGAGGTAAATGTTTTCACTTGTTTAATTATATGTTTATATGGAAGTTAATTTTGATTTATTTCCCCGGTGGCACACAAAATACAGGGCCCCAACCCTACAGTACAGAATCTAAGCCCTTATAAAGATCTTGAACAACGGTATACATTTCTTAAAGGGGTGATAGAATGATTCTATAGGGTATCTGGTCCTTAAGGTCTCTGAATAGGGTGTGTAACATTGGTTGGGCTGAAAATGGCATATTAGCTGTTCTATGAGCCCTAATGCAGCCTGGTTAAAAGCCCTAGAATGAAACGACAGGTTTTCTTCCTTTTATGGTATGATCATGAATATTTAGATGAGCTGTGCTCTGATTGGTTGGTTTACAACGAGCCAAGCTGCTGAGCAAAGACGCATCATAGCAACAAGCACTCACTCACTGAAACATCAGATTGTTGATATAGTAGGGGGACCAGACGTCCTCTTTTTCCCGCATATGTCCTACTTTTCATACTTAAAAAAAAAATGATGTAGTGGGGGAATTTTAAAATTGTCCGGGATTTTGGTCGACTAAAGTGCAGCACATAGTGGAAACAGGGAGCCAGCAGGGGATGGAGTGACCCGACCCAGTGAGCATAGTTTGGACACAGGCGGCCCCTGCCTTACTGGCCCCCAGCCCCCCTCCTCTGGCTGAGGACGGGCGGCTCATGGCTTTCTGCTGAGGTCAGGCCTTTAGCGGCCCAGCAGTCAACACTTCATACATGCCCCCCCGCAGCATGACAAAAGTACTGGCCAGAACCAAATAAGGCAACATCCCCGAGTTTACGTCAACTTGGGCTTCATTTGAATTTGACCGTTTTATGGTGGAAGATTAGAATTGTGAGATTTGCATAGAAAGGAGGTGTTGATGGGGTTTGAACTTCTCTGTACGTCCATTTCACCCACTGAACTATGGAAACTAGGTTTTGCATTCCATGACCCCTTTAATGTATAATTTTGGATAGACCAACAACACAATGTAAAGTAACATGAAATAAAAGTAAATTATACCTGCTTTTCTTTAAATAAACTGTCTTTATAGGATATGTCAACCAGCTTGTTCATCTCCAAAGACTAATATTTTAGCCTATTCTTTAAAAAAAATGTTAAAGCTCAGTTAGATTAGATAGAAAAAAATAAAAATCTACCCAGTGATTCTTAATGAGATTGGTGTCTGGAATTGATTTAGGCATTAGTATGCAATGATCTAACGATTTTAACTAAATCATCTTCCTTTCACGTCTGAGAAGCTTTCCGGTATAAAGAGATGATCCCTCCACTGTTTAGGATATTTGACTCCTTTCGTGGTTTTTGAAATGTCCTTAAACTTGGGAATATATATATATATAAACTTTTAACTTTGTCCCTGACCTATCTACTGTGTCCTTGGTGTTCATTGTGCTGTTTGCTCTCTGATGCTCTGAGAACCTCACGGAAATACTTGATTCATACTGAGATAAAATTACAGAAGTCAATTCTCTCTACTAAAATCCCTACGAAATATGAAGCCTTTGTTTGTTACATGACCGGTTTTTAAAAGGCTTTGGGTGATAAATACTTTCGCAAGGTACTTTGTGTAATAAAACCCAGAATATTTAATGTCAGATTGTTTAAATTTTTGAAGGAAAGGAGAAGAAAGAACAAACCATATACTACCTATACACACGCACCTATTTTACTTAAAAAAAAAATACTTCAAAAATATACATCCATGTTTTTATTTAAATGTATTTTATTTTATTATATTTGTTTTGCTGTGTTTGATATAGCTTTTTTTTTTCCAAGAAAAAAAATACTCTGAACTGCTCCTAAGCCAGGAGTGCTACAGGAAACAAAAATAAACAACAATCAGGCTGCAGGATGAAGGCCATGAGGGAGGAACTGGAGAGGCAAAAAGATGTCCTGCTTCCATCGACAGACCAGAGGCAGATGAGCTAATAGGGCAGAAAATTTGGGAAAATAAACACAAATCTTTATTTCAATATCTTTTATCTGCCAAATGATCACAAAAGACAATAATGCCCCAAAGTAAAAAAACAAACAAATAAATAAAACTAAAAGAAACATGATAAAGTGTTTTCCTATAAAGCTCAGATGTCAGATAATTGGATGTAAATTCTTCTTTTTTTGATCAATGCCAAATGAAAAAAAAAAATAATAATAATTTGCCCTTTAGCCATGTTTCTCAACATACAGTAGTGGCTGGTTTTAATAACATACATGGCTTGGTCCCTGTACTGCTAAATCTCATGAAAAGTGCATGAATGCCAAGCATGGTGAGTCATGTTTCCTATTTTACACAACATTATTACATTTCTAAGAATTTGCATGTCATTTTACGCCATGCTCCATGCCGGAATAACATATGTACATTTCAATGCATCGCCATCATATCCCCATAGGCAAGCGCCAGGCAACTAGAAAGCACTGGAAACATCCCCACATCAGTGGAGAGACCAAATAATTGTGTTTGTATGTTAGAGAAAGCTCTGCAGCAGCATTATGCTTGACAGTTAAACTAACCACAAACATCACCACCTCCATGTTCACATGACTTACTTCGGTGCATATTAAATATGCTACTCTGACACAGAAATCATGGCATGTTTTTGTGCATTAATAAAAACATGATGTACCTCTGAACACTACAGAAGAGAGACGGGGGAGCTGTCTTGCTCTATATAGAACTGAGTTTTTATCCCCTGTTGAGATGCCCTCTCGTCTCTTTGTTATGTGTATTTTTTTCGCTCTTTCTCTCACTGTCACTCCACCAACACCCCCCCCCTTCCCTCTCCCTGCATGCGTAGCTCCTGTGTCTCTTTTTTTTCTTCTCTTTCCAGCAGATAGGTGGTCTCTGGAGCTCAGAAATAGAGAGGAGTATCAGAAGTTCGCACTTCATTACTGACGACAGATGAAAGTAAAACCACCCGGATCAAAACATCTCTTAATTGTATTAAAAGGAGACAAACAATAGTATTTATTAGAGGCAGGGGCAGGTTGCGGGTGCCCTTCTGTGTTTACACCCCCCCACCTCTGCTGTCAAAAGGATGCAAAAAAAAAAGAAACTATTCTTTGGTTCTTTTGTTTACTTTGCTTATGAAGGGAGCGTAATTGGATTTTCTACAGCATCTCAGTTTTAAAAGAAAACATCTCGGATGCAGACATCTGGAGAATTATTGACGTTTCTGTTCATGATAATATTTCTTTAATCTGACGGAGTTATTATCTAAACTCCAGTTATCATATTTCAGATGCTTCACTCTATTTGTTCGTTGCTTATTTATGCTAATTTGTTAAGCTCATTTTGTTTTCATTGGTAGCCATCTTTGGTATTTACATAATCAGTATGTAAGCAGTTTATAAGAGACTTTTATATTTCATAACACGCTGCACCGTATCTGAAGGAACAGTATAATTGTTTATGACGGTCAATTTCATAAGAATATTAATTACCATTTCACAGTTTTTTCCATCAGAGTTGAGCTTAACAGATGTTTCCAGGAAATATGTTCTCCTTGCTCAGCCTAGATGGACAACAGATAGCCATGTGTTTGTATCTCTGTCGTTATGCAGGATTCCCAAAACAATGCTTAAGATTGGTGTATTAAGGTCAATACAAAGTAGCACAATTTTATGTAAAATTTTCTTAAATTTTGTTTAAAAGTGTAAATATATATACATATATATATATAGTAGAATATTTTGGGGTGTCTTTGAATTCAGCACTCTGTAGGTTGATAATTTTCATTCCAATCAAATGATGAGGCATCCTTTTGTTCCTAACATATCGCCCAGTCAATATCAATATAAATAAACAGCATGATTTTTTTCCCCCAATCGAGATCTGATGTGTTTTCAAAGTGTTCCTTTATTTTTTTTGAGAAGTGTATTTTTTTTTTATTCCACCAAAAAGGTCAAGGCAAATGACCCTTGGGGGACGTGGTCGTGGACGAGGTTTTTTCAGGTAGAAGAGTTTGAGGAGGCATTGTGGAGCTCAGTTGCAGGGGCAGAGCTAGATGGGGGGCCAGGGGTGGCCATGGCCACCCTTAGCCAATCATTGGCCACCCCTGTGCCCCCCCTACCATTTTTTCCCCTCTAATACAGATGGTGCCAGCAGTAATACTCTCAAGCGGAAAATTCAAAACATTTTAATTTTTCATATATTATTTACTATTTTCTCATATATTCATAATTACTTGACAACAAAAACAATCTGGTTAATTATACACATCAATATACTACCATTAAAGATGATAAGTAGAGAATTCAGGCTCTTTTTTAGAACTAGATTTTGTGTTTTATAGGATAAAGAGAAAATGATGTGTCTCTGCATTCATCTAGGAGTCTTTAGTGAAATCAGAGATATATAACTATGTTAATAAAAATTTAACTAACCAATTTAGACAATGTAGACATTAGTATTTGTAAATATCAATTTTATGCAGAATGATTATTGATAAAAGTAGGTAATTAATGACAATGGAAAAGATGTTCGCCCCACAACTCAAACCTGAAAGAATTTTATCCGCTATACCTTTAACCTAGAAAGCACGGATGTTTAAATATATACGTCTATTTGTTAGCAAAGGCTGTAGGAAAGTATAGTTTGTCTTATCTTTGGCTTGACCCTGATGTTCTAGCGTCTATCCGCTTTAGGCCACCCTTCAGTGTTCATTGGTTGTTGCCTGGCCACCCTTATAAAAATGTTCTGGCTACGCCTCTGCTCAGTTGGCCAGAATCTTATCAGTTTGAGAGGGTTTCTTTAAAGCACTGAGTTAGCAATATATAAAGCTGGCAGAGGACAGGATGACTGTCGTAATGTTTCTGAAGGAGTTGTAAATATACCTGACTGCAGGATTATGATGTCTACCAGTGATGAATGCCAATACCAGCATGTA
Source organism: Cyprinodon tularosa (assembly GCF_016077235.1). Classification (NCBI taxonomy): domain Eukaryota; kingdom Metazoa; phylum Chordata; class Actinopteri; order Cyprinodontiformes; family Cyprinodontidae; genus Cyprinodon; species Cyprinodon tularosa. The sequence goes on along the minus strand of NW_024039418.1, from coordinate 541,420 downwards.
CACTGAAAAAAAATAATGCAACTATTTTTGCCATTTACTTAATCATATTTAGTTACTTAAACATAATTGTTTAAAGTTACCAGGGTAGGAAATAAAACAATTGTGTTAAAGAAACTAATTATGATTAATTAAATGCCAAAAGTGGTTGCATTCTTTTTTCAGTGTACTGTTTATAACAACTGAAAAATTAAAGTGCCACCTATCAACCCTACAAGGGCTGCACCAAGATGGTTTCAAGACAAATAATGAAGTAACACGTCACAGTAACTACGTTACTTTTCCTGTAACTAGCACTGTAACTAATTAGTTTGTAAAAACAGTAACACAATAGTTACTACTACACTTTAAACAGAGCTGTTATTTGCTACTTACATGGATAAATAGGGACTACAGTATATTTCTCCACTGTAAAATCAATAAAGTCAATCAATTAATTAATTTGTGGTGTAAGTGCGCGTGGCACATGCAGTAGGGATGAACATATTGGAGAGACAATGGTGTATTGGTGTATTCTTTACTTTCTTTTACTTACTTTTACTTATCTTTTACTTTAGCTTCTTTACTTGCATTATTTATGTTTTCTCACGTAGAAATACTGGGATCGTACATTTCTGCTAAGTATTTTTTTCTATTCATGTATCCACTGTTCTGTTCTATTCTGTTGCGCAGTATATATTTTTATTAAATTGCTTAAAAAAACATTAATTTTTAGCCAATTCAAGGCTGTCAATGTGCAAAATAATAAATGCCTAAATATGTTCTTTGTCTACTTTTATCATAAACAAAAACATGATTACATCTACATAATGATATTGCAACTCACCTCAAAATAGTGCAGATTAGATTTCAATGTTATAAGATGCATGGACCTTAAAATTAATTATTTAATTTATTAATTAATAACAAATACCTTATATTTCATAATATAACCTTAAGTTGTATTTAAAATTCCAATAAAAAGGTTCTTCAAAACTTTAGATCCTTAAAAGTAACTGCCCAGTTACTTTGGCTAGTAGCTGATCACTTTCACTGAGCAGTAACTGATTCAGTTACATTTTGGAGACGTAACTACTAACTATAACTAAGTACTTTTTAAGTTACTTGCCAAACACTGCAGGGCTAAACAGGAAAATGTAAAACAATTCCACAAAGTAAAACAAAGTAACAACTAGGGATGGGCGATACGTTATCGTGTGCGATATATCGTCAAAGAAATTCCTCATGGTAACAATTTGTCATCTCGCAATAAAAACGATAAACTCCCGCCGGTGACGTATACTGCGCGTGACACACCTGCAGTCCAACCCACGTGCGAGCCATGCGCAAACAACAAGCGTGGCGGAAGGTGGAGGAGACGTGCCCCAAGACCTGGTTCCTAAAAGAGGCTCCAGCTCTGTTATCTGGAACTGGTTTGGATTCAAAAAGTCTGATACGGAGCAGAAAGTCGTACTATGCAAAGTTTGCAGACAACCTGTGACGACAAAGGACAGCAACGCTACCAATTTATTTCACCACCTAAAACACAAACCGGAATATGATGCTAGTCAGAAGATGCGCTGCGATGCAGCAGAAGCCTCGACGAAAACCTCTTAAGAAACCAACTTCAACTCAAACAAAACTTAACGACGCGTTTTCTCATTCCACACCGTATGATAGCCAAAGCAAGCCATGGAAAGAGTTAACAGAGGCCGTTGCGTTTTGCCTGGCTAAAGATATGTTGCCGCTTCAATCTGTGGAGAAGGAGGGTTTCAGGCGTATGGTCCACAAAATGGATGCACGATATAAGATGCCTTCACGGAAATATTTTTCCAAGACAGCCTTGCCTAAGATGTATGACGAGTGCCGTGATGGGCTACAAGCGAAGCTATCAACAGTGACGTTTTTTGCTTCAACCACAGACATGTGGAGCAGCCGAGCGACTGAGCCATACATCAGTCTTACGGTGCACTACATAACTGTTAAGAAGCAATAAGATTTTCTATAATGTTCAGGTTCTAGAGTGTGTGTATGTGATTCTTTTGTTTTTTGAATTGTTTGTTACCTTTGTGGGTGTTTCCTTTTTAGAAGCCATCTTGGAACCTTGCTAAGGAGGAGGCCCGCCTCAAACCCAGCTCTCTTATAGAGGGAGCCATGATGGCTGAACTTTGATTGGCTGTGGGTAAATTGAGAAGGCGGGGATAACAGTATATAGGTGGACTGATTGCTGTAGTAAGAGTCTGATGGGAAAGCTGCCATTTTGTGTTCAGTATAACCATGCTCTGATGGAAGAACCTTAATAAATGACCTTTTGTTTTTGCTCCAACCAACTTTGCTGGATTTTTCCTTCCACACCACACCTCTCAGCACAACAGTGGTGTCAGAAGTGGGATCTTTACGCTTTTGCTTGAAGGAGGAAATCAGGCTAAATGAGAGGAGTAGGACGTGGAAGAACTCGAGGAACAAGGAAAAACCCTCTTTCTGAAATGGAAGAAAGAGATAGTGGAGGAACAGCAGAACCAGATCCAGCACCTGAAGGAGTCATGTCTGGTGAAGATGTCTTTGAACCAGTGGTGCGGCCTAAACAGACCACAGTTGGTACTGTGAGTAAAGAACTTTGTGAAACTGACATCTTTGATGAAATAAGAGAATTTATGCGACATTCTAAACGAACCGAAGCAATTTTGTTTGAACAGATTAAACAGTTGCGCAGTAACATGCCAAAGCTGCAAAGTGATGTATATACTGAACTTGATGAGACGATTGTACAGACTGAAGTTTCTACAGAAGCAGTTTTCCCAAAGCGAGAGAGCAGAACACTATCTCAGCTATTAGCAACAGAGCAAGCCCAAGGAGCCTCTGGTTACCAAGCTGAACCTCGTTATCCATCTCAACCACTTCCTGCACAGCCTCAGCTGCGTGGTGCGCATGATGTTCCAGGACAAAGAGTGGAACCAACCCGTGGAGGTGATCCTAGGATACCTGACTTCAAGGAAGGTGAGGATCCTGAAAGTTTCTTCATACGTTTTGAACGCATAGCTAAAACATGGGGATGGCAACCAACTGAATGGGCTGCTAGAGTGGTCACATTATTGACTGGAAAAGCACTGGAGGCCTATGCTGGTATGGATGAAGACCAGTCAGACTCTTATGAATCTATTAAAGCTGCTGTGCTATCTAAGTTTAATGTGACAGAAGAGACTTACAGATACCGGTTTCGAAGCACCAATGTACCTGTGGGAGAGAGTGTGCATGAAACCTACAGTCGGATAAAGGGACTCTACAAGCGATGGATGCGGCCTGACAGTCGGAGTAAAGAAGAGATCGGGGAAACCATCATCTTGGAGCAATATCTACGTGTGCTTCATCCAGACGTCCGCACATGGGTGAAGGAGAACAATCCAAAGACCGGAGAGGAAGCTGCAGATCTGGCTGAACGTTACTTGGCTGCTCACAGAGAACCTTCAAAGTCAAGAGTAACTGTGGGGAGACCAAGGTTTGTGGAGGTAAAACCTCCAGATGCAATAAAGACTGACAACTTGGACATGAGGGGTGGTAAGAAATCGGAACAATCCAGACTAAAGTATAACCTCACTTGTTACTATTGTCAGCAGCCTGGTCACAAAGCTTCTTTATGTCCTTTAAGAAAACCTAAGTCAGTAGAGTTATGTGTGGTACCCTCCAAAGAACATAATTATGAACTTTCTGATGGTTTGATTCCACATAAACATGTGGTAGATGTGATGATAAATGGCAAAGCTGTAAAAGCTCTTGCAGATACGGGTAGTTCACAAACTTTGGTGAAATCTTCTTTGTTGAACAATGTAATGCCTAACTTTAACAAGCTGGTAAACATTACTTGTGTTCATGGATGTCAGAAAGAGTATCCAACTGCAGATGTCACTATTGAAGTTGAAAGCCAAGCTTTTATGTTGACTGTTGGAGTTGTGAATCAGTTAGCATATGATGTTATCCTAGGGGAAGATTTACCAATCCTAGACAGTTTGGTTCAAGAAAATTCTGTGGCATATTCCTGTGCTGTCATGACACGATCTATGAAAAAGGGCTTAGAACCTCTGCCAGATGCAGATGATGATTTGTATGAAGGAGGAAGTAAAATCAGGAAATCAAAACGACAACGTAGACAGGAGAAAAACAAAAACAAAAGCAAGTCAAAACTTCCTGAACCTACATTACCTTTAATTCCATGTGTTGATCTCCAGTGGCAAATTCCTAATAACTTTAAAGAAAGACAAGAAAATGATCCATCTCTGATACCTCTCTTTGATAAAGCAAACAAAGATGGTGAAAAAGAGACTACTGTGGAGTTCAAAAGTTTAGCAGGAGAGCCTTTTATTATAAAGGACGAACTTTTGTATCTAGCAGACATTGATGAACCCAGACTTGTTGTACCAAAAGAATACCGTTCAGTAATTTTGCATTTGGGTCACACTGTACCATGGTCAGGGCACCTAGGACAGGCAAAGACATATAATCGTGTTGCTCAGCGTTTTTATTGGCCAGGATTATATAAAGATGTGATTGAGTACTGCAAATCATGTCATGATTGTCAGTTAGTAGCCCCCACTAAAGTTTCAGACCGTGCCCAGTTGCAGACTTTACCAATAATGACTGTTCCTTATGAGAGAATCGCCATGGATATTATAGGTCCTTTACCTAAGAGCAGTAATGGTCAAAAATATGCATTAGTTATCTGTGACTATGCAACCAGATATCCAGATGTTTTTCCATTACGTTCTCTCCAGGTCAAACACATTGTCCGGTGTTTGGTAGACCTTTTCTCCAGAGTTGGTATCCCAAAGGAGATTCTAACTGATCAAGGTACCAATTTCATGTCACAAGTGATGAAAACTCTTTATGATCAACTGGGAGTAAAAGGTATTCGTACTACTCCATACCATCCAGAAACCGATGGTTTGGTAGAACGATTTAATGGTACATTAAAACAAATGTTGAGAAAGTTTATTGATGAAACTGGGAAAGACTGGGATAAATGGTTGCCTTTTCTTTTGTTTGCATACAGAGAAGTACCACAAGCCTCAACTGGTTTTTCTCCTTTTGAGTTGCTTTATGGGAGACACGTTAGAGGCCCTTTGGACATGCTGAAGGAGAACTGGATGGCTGGAGAGGCATCTGGATCCAGTAAAAGGTCTTCACCAACAACAAACGTCATCTCCTACATACTGCAAATGAGAGACAAACTGGAAAAATACAGAGAACAAGTTAAAGACCATATGCAGAAAGCACAACACAAGCAGAAGGTATGGTATGACAGACATGCCCGTGAAAGAGAGCTGAAAACTGGCCAGAAAGTTTTAGTACTTTTGCCCAGTGGACCAAGTAAGCTACTAGCTAAATGGCAAGGACCCTACACTGTGATTAAAAGAGCAGGTCCGGTAACTTATGAAATTGCTTGTCCAGAAAAACAAAAGTCAAAGCAATTGCTCCATGTAAATCTGCTAAAGGAGTATCATGAAAGAAATGTTCCAGAAATGGATGTGAAGCAAACCCTGATGGTACAAGACATTCAGCCTGAAGACAGTGCCATGTTGATGGATGGAGAAGCTGAAATGAGTCCATGCAGAAAATTGGCCAAATCTGAAGAGGCTCCAAAGCATCTGACTCCAGACCAGTGGCAACAGCTGGGTGAGATTAAACAATCTTTTCCATCACTGTTTGCAGATGTACCTGGGCGAACTGATGTCATAACACACAAAATAACCTTGAAAGACACAACACCTGTTCGTCTTAAGCCTTACAGGATTCCCCAACAGATGATGGAACCACTGAAACAGGAGGTCCAGACAATGCTGGAAATGGGAGTGATAGAGCCATCAAGAAGTGAGTGGTCAAATCCCATTGTGCTTGTTCCCAAGAAGGACTCATCTCAACTACGCTTTTGTTCTGACTTAAGAAAGTTGAACAGCATTTCTTGTTTTGATTCTTACCCCATGCCACGTATTGATGAGCTACTGGAAAGATTGGGGAAGGCCAAATACATCACAACCTTAGACTTATGTAAAGGTTACTGGCAAGTCCCTTTAGATCCATCCTGTAAAGAATACACAGCTTTTCAGATTCCAGGAATGGGTTTATTCCATTATACTGTTTTACCCTTTGGTCTTCATGGGGCACCAGCTACCTTTCAAAGGTTGATGGACATTATTCTCAATGACTGTTCAAAGTTTGCTGCTGCCTACCTGGATGATGTTGTGGTATACAGTGAGACGTGGGAGGATCACCTACAACACCTTGAGGATGTGTTGGCAAAGATCCAGAAGGCTGGTCTCACTTTGAATGTGAACAAGTGTGCATGGGCGCAAGAAGAAGTTAAATATCTGGGTTACCTTGTTGGCCATGGACAAATAAGGCCACAACTTGAAAAAGTAAAAGCCATTCAAACAATCCCCAGACCCAAAACAAAGAAGCAAGTGAGATCATTTTTGGGCTTAGTTGGGTGGTATAGGAGATTTATACCCCATTTCTCAACTTTAGCAGCCCCTTTGACTGAGTTAACAAAAAGATCTACTTCTAAAATCATGTGGAAGGATGACTGTGAACATTCATTCCAATCTTTGAAGAAACTGATCTGTCAAGCTCCTGTTTTGCAGAGTCCTAACTTTTCCAAGCCATTTATTGTTCAAGTGGATGCTTCAAATGTTGGTCTTGGAGCAGTGCTCGCTCAGGGAGAAGCTGGTGAAGAAAAACCTGTCCTTTTCTTAAGTAAAAAGCTGTTTGACCGAGAGAAAAAGTACTCCACAGTAGAAAAGGAAGGACTTGCAATAAAGTGGGCTCTGGACTCTTTAAAATATTATCTCCTAGGAAGGGAGTTTACTTTGCAAACCGATCATAGACCTCTGAAATGGATGCACTCCAAGCAGCATCAGAATGCACGGATATTTCGTTGGTGCCTTGCCCTTCAGCCATACCAGTTCACCATACAGCATTGTCCAGGTAAGAAAAATCTGATTGCTGACTACCTTTCTCGTTTGCCTGAGTTTTGTGAACCAGAGGGGGGAGGAAGTGAGTAAATGTTAAGAAGCAATAAGATTTTCTATAATGTTCAGGTTCTAGAGTGTGTGTATGTGATTCTTTTGTTTTTTGAATTGTTTGTTACCTTTGTGGGTGTTTCCTTTTTAGAAGCCATCTTGGAACCTTGCTAAGGAGGAGGCCCGCCTCAAACCCAGCTCTCTTATAGAGGGAGCCATGATGGCTGAACTTTGATTGGCTGTGGGTAAATTGAGAAGGCGGGGATAACAGTATATAGGTGGACTGATTGCTGTAGTAAGAGTCTGATGGGAAAGCTGCCATTTTGTGTTCAGTATAACCATGCTCTGATGGAAGAACCTTAATAAATGACCTTTTGTTTTTCTGGACAAGCAATTTCATAAGTTACCGGACCTGCTCTTTTAATCACAGTGTAGGGTCCTTGCCATTTAGCTAGTAGCTTACTTGGTCCACTGGGCAAAAGTACTAAAACTTTCTGGCCAGTTTTCAGCTCTCTTTCACGGGCATGTCTGTCATACCATACCTTCTGCTTGTGTTGTGCTTTCTGCATATGGTCTTTAACTTGTTCTCTGTATTTTTCCAGTTTGTCTCTCATTTGCAGTATGTAGGAGATGACGTTTGTTGTTGGTGAAGACCTTTTACTGGATCCAGATGCCCCTCCAGCCATCCAGTTCTCCTTCAGCATGTCCAAAGGGCCTCTAACGTGTCTCCCATAAAGCAACTCAAAAGGAGAAAAACCAGTTGAGGCTTGTGGTACTTCTCTGTATGCAAACAAAAGAAAAGGCAACCATTTATCCCAGTCTTTCCCAGTTTCATCAATAAACTTTCTCAACATTTGTTTTAATGTACCATTAAATCGTTCTACCAAACCATCGGTTTCTGGATGGTATGGAGTAGTACGAATACCTTTTACTCCCAGTTGATCATAAAGAGTTTTCATCACTTGTGACATGAAATTGGTACCTTGATCAGTTAGAATCTCCTTTGGGATACCAACTCTGGAGAAAAGGTCTACCAAACACCGGACAATGTGTTTGACCTGGAGAGAACGTAATGGAAAAACATCTGGATATCTGGTTGCATAGTCACAGATAACTAATGCATATTTTTGACCATTACTGCTCTTAGGTAAAGGACCTATAATATCCATGGCGATTCTCTCATAAGGAACAGTCATTATTGGTAAAGTCTGCAACTGGGCACGGTCTGAAACTTTAGTGGGGGCTACTAACTGACAATCATGACATGATTTGCAGTACTCAATCACATCTTTATATAATCCTGGCCAATAAAAACGCTGAGCAACACGATTATATGTCTTTGCCTGTCCTAGGTGCCCTGACCATGGTACAGTGTGACCCAAATGCAAAATTACTGAACGGTATTCTTTTGGTACAACAAGTCTGGGTTCATCAATGTCTGCTAGATACAAAAGTTCGTCCTTTATAATAAAAGGCTCTCCTGCTAAACTTTTGAACTCCACAGTAGTCTCTTTTTCACCATCTTTGTTTGCTTTATCAAAGAGAGGTATCAGAGATGGATCATTTTCTTGTCTTTCTTTAAAGTTATTAGGAATTTGCCACTGGAGATCAACACATGGAATTAAAGGTAATGTAGGTTCAGGAAGTTTTGACTTGCTTTTGTTTTTGTTTTTCTCCTGTCTACGTTGTCGTTTTGATTTCCTGATTTTACTTCCTCCTTCATACAAATCATCATCTGCATCTGGCAGAGGTTCTAAGCCCTTTTTCATAGATCGTGTCATGACAGCACAGGAATATGCCACAGAATTTTCTTGAACCAAACTGTCTAGGATTGGTAAATCTTCCCCTAGGATAACATCATATGCTAACTGATTCACAACTCCAACAGTCAACATAAAAGCTTGGCTTTCAACTTCAATAGTGACATCTGCAGTTGGATACTCTTTCTGACATCCATGAACACAAGTAATGTTTACCAGCTTGTTAAAGTTAGGCATTACATTGTTCAACAAAGAAGATTTCACCAAAGTTTGTGAACTACCCGTATCTGCAAGAGCTTTTACAGCTTTGCCATTTATCATCACATCTACCACATGTTTATGTGGAATCAAACCCTCAGAAAGTTCATAATTATGACTGGATGACTGGATGACTGGAGTTTAAATAGCAGCTGCCTACAGACGAGTTTTTTCCCGGAGGACCACACGGGTGAAAATATTGCGAGTGGTTTGAAACAATTTTTACAAGAATGGAAACTTGACGAGGCCAAACAGGTGTGCCTGACCACGGACAGTGGGGCCAACGTTGTCAAGGCAGTCGCGTTGAACAAGTGGACAAGGCTGTCCTGCTTTGGACATAATCTGCACATTGCTGTTGGTGAGTAAATCTCGTAATGTCTCCTTTCTTCTTATTTCTGAGTGTTCTACTTTGTGTGCTTGCATTATTTTTATTCAACAGTACTACTTGCAATTAATTGCGTTTAAGGTCACAGCTTATGTTTTCTATCGATTCTTTTTTTTTTCATTCTTCCTGCGCACTCCAAAGTTCTAATATAGTCTTGGCATCTACCGTTGCTAAACAACAGCAAGATGAGAGGTTTAACAAAGCCTCTGTTAAGCGCATTTGTGCTGAAGCTAATAGTTTTTTTCTTTTAACCTGTGTCCTCATGAGCAGAATTCCATTGCACTGGGACGCTGGTACATATGGAGGACCAACTCTGCCATATTTAAAAATAAATACAGAAATAAATGCTCAATAAATATATAAGCATACAATAAATTGCCAACAAAAACACAATCAACAAATAAATATAAATAGAAATTAAATTATACAGTGAGACATAAATGTATATAACTCTTTTAATTAGCTTCTTTATTTATTTGCCTTTGTAATATTTACCTTATTTATTTTTTTGTCAAAGTGGTCACAGAGGGGGAACCTGTGTCTGCCATGCCAAGTGGCCCTGCTGCTGCTGCCGCCTCTGAAACATCACCTCAGTCTGCTGAAACAGGCCAGGGTCAAGAAACTGAGGACAAACAACAGAGGAAGAGTCTGGGAAGCTTTCTGAAACAAGCAGCTGCAGCTGAAGTCTCCACCAGTGTCTCTTACAGTGACAGAGTTGAGGCCGAACTAAGCAGTTATTTATTTGGACGACTGGCAGACAGTGAGAGCATGAGGTGAATTTCCCTCTGATGAGTCAGTTAGCAAAGAAGTACCTGTGCATCCCTGCAACAAGTACAGCCTCAGAAAGGGTCTTCAGTGCTGGAGGTAATGTGATCTCTTCTGAAACCAGCCACAGTTGATATGCTGGTCTTTCTAACCAAAAATCTAAAGGTGTAAGGCACATACAGATGCTCCTGTCAGCCTTATTTATACACTGCTGCACAGAGAGGTATTTCAGTTTTTATATTCTTTTTAAGTTTATTGAAATTATTTTTATTTCATTGTTTAGCATGCTGACGATGCTCCTAGTCTTATTTTCACATTCTTGCACAAAGTATTTCAGGTTTTACATGTTTGTTGGAATTTATTGACATTATTTATTTCTATTTTAGTTTTTAGATTTTCCTGTTTTTTTCCCCTTTATTTATCATGCCATTTGCACATTTTTTAGTTTTAATTTTCAGTGAAATACTTTTAAATTCTGTTTCTCAATTTATCAGGTTGTATTTAAAGTTGCACTACTTTGAAACTTTTATAAGCCAAGTTATATTTGCTGTGTAGCATTTAAAGAAATGTGAAATTTGTTCTCATATTTCAGGCTTGTTTGATTGGTTTGATACATTAGGCTGATATTGTGTTTTTGTTTTGTTTTTTATCGTCACTTATTGTTATCGTGGTAAAACCTAGAAATTATCGTGATAAATTTTTTAGTCCATATCGCCCATCCCTAGTAACAACTACAGTTGATCTGCACAAAATTTGATTTTAGGTTTTAGTTTGAGGCCCTTAAAAGTATCCACATTCAGTATAAATCGACTGAAAACAGAAAAGTTTGGGAATCACCCTGAGAAAATTGTTTTATGTTTTGTGAGATCTTTCACAAAAGAATGAAGTTGGAATTCATTATTTATAAAGTTTAAATTTTTATTACTCTATTCATACGTGATTGCACTGTTACTAGGCCTACATTTTCAGGATAAGCTTGGTTTTATTTTGTAGATTTTCTCCATGACCTTTCCAAATCTCGGAACAGAGACGATATCAGTGAATCAATATTTGTGAATAAATGTCACGGTTATTTTTTTGATAAATGTGCTTGAATGAGATAGAGGTGTTATAAGAGTAAAACCTTTTTTTTTTTTGTATAATTATAGTATGGAAAGTTGCACATCTCTGCATTCTTAGAAAAAAAATAAAAAATTTACCATAAAAAAAAAATCCTTCCCTCCAGGGATATATGAACTTTGTTCTTTCTTGTCTTTGTTCGTTCCTTATGTAAAATTTCACTGTACTTATTTGGTTATTCAAATATTTAATTAACTTCCTACTAATGTGTAATACATATTTAGCTCTTTATTTCACATGACTCTAGCTATGGAAATTGCTTTCACAATTGAACTACATTTTTATGTATAAAAGGAAGGCAAATTGTCTTCTATGAGATGTACATTTTTATAATGACTCTATTAGGACTGAAACAAATAAATGGATTAACCTTTATTAATCAATCAAATTCAAATCAACTAATTTACAAATAGAACAATTGTTAAGTCGAGTACAGAGACTCTAAATCATGACTTTAACTGACAGAGCAACCTACTTAGAGCAGCACTTATACCAAGATTGTAAAAAAAATAGAAAACATTTTGCATTTGAGATAAAAAAATAAATGTTTTTGTCGATGAATATGCTCTAACCAGTACTCCTTCAGTGGAAAAGTTGTAGTTTCACCTTGTTTAATTTTGTAAAAAAAAATCTTTATGAAACCCTTGGCTCTCTGATTATTAATCAATTAATCAAAAAATAATCATTAGTTGCAGCCTTAGACTCTATCATCAAGTAATTGCAACCAAAATGTATTTAATTTGCAATGTAGTGAAAATTTAGAAAACCCTACCGTTTAAAATATATTGTGTTTGATTATTGCACCTCCAAATATGCTTTAAGTTATTCAACTTTAAAAGTGGATTTTACACATATTTTAGTTGTATTTCAATTCAATCATCCATCCATCCATTTTCTGACACGCTTCCTGAGGGTGCTGGTGTCTATCTCCAGCTGTCTACGGGCGACAGGCAGGGTTCACCCTGGACAGGGACCCTTTTCCAACCTGGATCCCCTCTCTTTTTCGTCCTCATGTCCCTCCGTTGTCGCACAAACCAGCCCCTTGCGTTTTTCCACTTCCTCACCGCCTCGGCCGTATCTAGAAACACAGCTAGTTCCTGATTGTCCCTCTTGCATTGTGGTGTAGAATAACATAGCGCAGACCACGCTTCAAAACTGGGCATAAATCAAAAATATCTGCATCATACTTGCGACAAGCTCACTGTGATAGACTGCTACAGGAGTTTAACCACCCCTGGACAGCCATCTTGTGCTGGGTGGCCTGTCCACCCTCCTACACACCAGCACCAGAAATAGAGAGTCTCAGTTTGCACTCGGTCCCAGGACACCACCTTCCCAAGCCTAAGACAAACCTTGAATCCCCTAAGTTCAGACATTTCTCCACCTTTCCATCTTCTCTGACCAATTATTCATCATTTCCCTAAACCTTTCCCCAAGCAGAACCCAGGACGATCCTGCCAGACACCATTTCCTTTTCAATTCAATTCAGTTTATTTCTATAGCGCCAATTCACAACACATGTCATCTCAAGGCACTTTACAGTTCAACCAGATCATCCAGTCAAATTGATTCAAAGTTTTCTATCTAAGGAAAACCAGTTGATTGCATTGACTCATTGACTCAAATACAATCCCTCACACTAAGCATGCTTGTAGCGACAGTGGAGAGGAAAAACTCCCTTTGAACAGGAAGAAACCTCCAGCAGATCCAGGCTCAGTGTGAGCGGCCATCTGCTGAGGCCCACTGGGGTTCAAGGAGACAGTAGCAGAGATACAAAAAGCAGCTGCAAAAGGCCATGAGAATATCATTAGTGACTTTCACCAGAGCTGTTTTAGTGCTGTGATGAGCTCTAAGAGCCAGACTGAAACTTTTTCACTACACAATAAAGCTCTTTTTAAACCTAAACTGACTGTCTCTGTGGTTCCCCTGATTCAGTGTCGTTCTTCTCTAAATATGACAGTTTTAGACAGGAATCAAAGTAATTAATTTTATGATGGTGGCCTCTAAAATTATTATTCATCGATACCATTGAAACAAAACACAGTTTAATTGCAAACCACGTTTAGTGCATGTGATGAGTAAGTCGTTGTCCGCTGAGGCATGGAGTTGCTTCCTTTGCAAAGGAAGGTGTAAATCTCAGTTTGACATTTTCCCAGTTATTTCCTTGTGTTTGCACATGCAGATTATCTTTGTACTGCATGATGTTTGATCTGGGGGACTTCCTCAGCTTATTTATGTCCCTGTGGAAGTTTGTGTGTGTACGTATCTGTGTGGGTCAGACATATTTGATCTTTAGATTGGGAAATCTTTTTTGTCTCTTCCATTTCTTTCTCAAGGAAAATTTAGTAAAATCTGTGCAGTTAAAGCTTGGTGCACAGTTTAGCACACAATTATACAAAGTTGTGTTGTTTTAATCAAGACTGAATGGCATAACATTTGTTCAGTAAAAGTTTTTTTAATTACTGCTCTTAAGTATTTACAAATTAATTTAAACTTAGATTAATGACGTTCTCTCTATTCTACATTGGACTGTATAAAAAACAAAAACATAGAACACTTCTAAAATCACAGGTGTTTGTCATGTTAATTTTGAAAAGACTTTTTTTTACAGTGTTTAGGGACAGTGTGAATGGAAAAAATAAGATTTGCTGAACCAAAATCTCATGTCTTCTTTTAATCACAACAACAAGGATAATTCTAGACTCAATTTAATTGCTTGCTTGGTGTCTTGTTTAGCAAAACTAACACTGGTATGGAGAATCAAGACGCATAACATGGACCTTAACATATATTTCTTCGTACCAGCGTTATTTGGCTATATACAGTAGCAGCAATTCAAAATTGCCCTTCCCAGTCAAACGCCAGCCATCATTTTTTATGCTTAAATTAAGCCAAAAAAGTATCAGTTCAATAAATCATTCTACCTTAAGCTAAGCTATTTTCTTGCTTTTTCCAATTGGAAAATGTTTTGAAATATTATTATTTTATTTTATTTTTTTTCTACAACACATTAAGTTGCTATGCAATTGCATTTATTTTTGAATAAATCAAATATGTTAAAAACAAGTTAAAGTTAATTTACAATCTGTTATAAATCCTAATAATTCAAAGTTAATCATTTAAAATATTATTAAACAGTTATAATCCAACCAAAGGGATTTTTGTCATGTTAATTGTTAAAATGTTTTAAACTTGTTCGGATGGAATCTTTTTGACAACCTTAATGTTAATTTGTCTGTCTTGTAATTTCTTTAATTACATTGGTTGATGTAAACTGACTGACCAATCAGATGTGTTGAGGGCGGGATCTCTGAGAGGCAAAAAAAACATATAGGATGTGTCTGAAAGTCTGCCCTAACCCCTAATAATTCAATCACTATGTAGAGCAGGGACTATATACTGAACTTTATAGTGAACTCAGTTAATTGGCTGTTCAGATGATCACTACTTTTCGCTCCCCCCTTGTTCACTCGACTCCGCCTCCCCAAAAAATGCCTGCGGCATCTTTTATTTGTCATTGCTGTAGCAAAGCAACGGCTGTGGCGACAGCGACTTCTCATCTATTGACCATTAATGATCACTACTTTTCAAGGTGCATTGTGGGAAATATTGAGTCCACTACTTTTGCATCTACTAGATGTTGGGACACTGATTTGATGGCATAACCACTATATAGTGCCCTATACCAGTGGCGGCCGGCCCATAGGGGGCGCTGGGGCACCGCCCTCCCTGACAAGAAGAGAGAAACGTAAAATATATTTTTAGAAATTAACTCATAAATGTCAGTTTTACTCTCTAGACTGTGTACCTATAAGCAAAACAAATTATATAAACTACATTTCCCTATCTACTGTCATTAATTTGTGGATTTCCATAGACAGACTCCTACCGTCTCTGTTCTGGGGGCGCTGATCAGACTGACCCACATTTGCAGAGAATCTGTCAATCATGTACTATTGCTAGGTGAATTTAATGGCCAATCAGCGTCTCGGAACTTTATGGTATTGGGGCGCTGAAAATACTGCGCTTTAACAGGCTTCTGAACCCAAGCGCAGGTGCAGACAGTTAGAGGGAAGATGGCGAATGTAACGACCGAGATGCAGCTTCCACCAAATTCGGTGAGATCCTTATTTATCTACCCGTTTGCCAGAAGAATATCCCTGTTGTAGGATATGAACATTTCATGTCATGTTTATTGTGACTGTGACGAATCCACCTCGTCGCTTAAAACATCCTCTCTAACTTTGCGTGCCACACACACATTCCTGTTATACTGTGTTTGTGAGGACCAATACACTCGCGCTGAGACCAGTAGCTCCATGAACTTAAAACACACAAGCTGTTCCTGGTTACCTGCTGGCATATTGAGGGTGCACACTTAATATTTCAGTGGGGTTAGCCGTGTGTGTGTGTGTGTGGGGGGGGGGGGGGGGTGTGGGTGTGTACGTGTTTATGCTACGGGGACTTGTCATCTTCAGTCTGGCTGCGTCTTTGCTGGGTTCAAACCCAGTTTGGTGTAATTGAATAAGTCAATGACTCTGTGTAAAAGAATTAAGTTGTAAAAATTATTTGTTTTTGTACATCAATTGTTTGTGGAGGTAATATATGGACAAAACTGATTAATGAGAAGAAATCAGAAATAAGAGAGCCTGATGTGAGGGGCTTAAACTATTTAATGAGGGCTGTGGGAAGAAAAGCGGCAATTTTTGTTTTCTGTTTCTTTGTTACATTGCTGGTAACTGGAGGGAGGCTGAGGCCCAGAGTATCTTGTATGTGTAGTTTCTTTTGCACCCTGTTTTGAGTTTTTGAGCTCAATAAATCACCAACACCGGTAACCCGACTGAGACTGGATTCTTGGAGGCCAAAGAACCCCGTCACAGTGACCCAAATCATCACTGTTACTGTTATTATATAGTAAATTAAATCATTACTGTTAAATTGTATGTATTGTCCAATTGTTTATTTGAATTCTTATTCCGGATTAGTTGGAGACATACACTAGGCTATATCAGCCCCACCAAAAATATTTTTCACCAGCCGCCACTGCCCTATACAGTGATTAAGGCGGACATGTGGCACCCAGTTAGTGCCGTTAGCCTAAGGAGGCTGTTTACCAGAGTTAACAGGAGAATGATCGAAAAAGCAATGGATGCAAAACTGTGTTTCCCCCTGTGATTATTGAGTACTCGATGTATGCTGATTGTTATGCTTGAACGGAATATATAAGTACATAGTTTAAAATTTATGATGCCAATTGCTAGTTAGTACAATAGCATTTCACTCTCATGTTATGAGTTCTTAGCAGCTATATATGCTAAGTATATAAGCTCTTAACTGAAGTTTTGAAACTAAATAGGAACTTCTACTGTATGTTGGACATTCTCTGAACTCATTTTCAGCTTGAGTGCAACAGCCTGTTGTTTTATTTTTTTCCAAAATCATATTTTACCTTTACACTGAAATTTATTGTGTTTGTATCATAGGTTTTAGTGTAGAGATTTAAAATTAACAAAGGCTACATACAAACATAATACATTTTTTTGAAAAGAAGAAATTTCTCTATTCTCCCACTCTGCAGAATCTGTTAGTTCAATCTCTAACGTTCTGCTCTCTCTGCTTTTTCTCAGAGTAGCTTCATCTGGTCTGTTCCTGTTTGGCTGTGACTCCATCCTGGAGAGAAATATCAGCTGTGCTGCTTCCATCAACACCCTTGTTTATAGATGCTGGAGATCGTCCTGTTTTTCAGTGTAGTCCTGTTTCTCTGACTGTGACTAACTGGATGTGCTCTCTTCATCCTCTGACATGGGAGCTGGCTCGGAGCTCGTTTGCCTGGCTGTGTGTTTCCTGGACGGGGCCAGCTGCTTTTTTTTTTATCTCTGCTTCTGTCTCCTTGAACCCCAGTGGGCCTCAGCAGATGGCCGCTCACACTGAGCCTGGTTCTGCTGGAGGTTTCTTCCTGTTAAAAGGGAGTTTTTCCTCTCCACTGTCGCTACAAGCATGCTTAGTGTGAGGGATTTTATTTGAGTCAATGAGTCAATGCAATCAACTGGTTTTCCTTAGATAGAAAACTTTGAATCAATTTGACTGGATGATCTGGTTGAACTGTAAAGTGCCTTGAGATGACATGTGTTGTGAATTTGGTGCTATATAAATAAACTGAATTGAATTGAAATTAATTATTCTTAGCAGGTTTAAAACAAACATTATATAATTCCTGCTAAATTGAAGCATTGCCGATATAAAAACTAAAAAACCCTAAAATAAATTACTTCATACATTTAAAATCTATTTACTTTAGGCCTCACCAATAGTACTGCCACAACATTAACATGGCGTTATTATCTAGCTTGTTGGGTTTGGTGGTACATTGATTTGATAAACATTTAAATGAATGATTTCACTAAACCTAATTCAGAAATTTCCAGTTATATATCTTAACAGAAGTACAGTGATTTAGACATGTGTCATAGAAATGTTCAAATAGATTAAAACATAGATACATATAATGCTCCTTAGAAAAAGAATTAAGTAATAAATTACAATTAAGTAAAAAGAAAGTAGTTCTTTTATGTGTGTAATTAAGAAATACTGAATATAGTAACTGTGGAGAAAAATAACTGCAATAAAAAAAAGGCAAATGCAAGTGTTCATCTGACTGCACAAGACCTTCAGGAGGATTCAGTAGATGCTACACTTCTGGTGCATTGTTCCATTGTGCATCTCTAGATATGACCTTCAAGGAAGAAAACCACCAGAAGTGAAGAAAAAAAATCCATTAAATCAAGGTGGTTGCATGTTTTAAAGTAGTCTTGTAGATTAATGGTGTTGTATAGACCATGTGTGAAAGAACACAACGGTTTGTATAAAGTTCAGCAATTTTAAATCAAAGAACTCATTTCTATGTGAAACTCAACAGAGGGTAAGTGTTGGGATCTGGAGGTCTGTCCACTTTCTCCACCAGAGGGCGTACTAGATCTCCTGGAGCCGGAGCTGATTGCTACCACCTGTCGCTCATCTGCTCATCAGGGGATCTGTACTTAAGGAGGCAGAGGACGTCTCTCCAGTGCCAGAATGTTTGCCAGTTATGGTTAGCAAGCCTGAGCCAACCTGCCTGTCTGAATCTCTGACTCCCTTGAAACCTGAACCTGATCCATTTTCTCCTCTCTGCTTCCTAGGTTGAACCTGTCTGAAAACCTGAAAACCCTGAAGAGTTTCTCTGTTGGAAATCTGCCAGTCTGATCTCTGAAGAACCCTGGAGAATCTTTCCTGCCAAAGACCTGCCTGCCTCTGAAGAATCTGGAAGGGAAAACTCAAACCTGAAATCTGCAAACACTCAAACCAAGCTCTGCCTCCGCCAAGCCCTCAGCCTGCCGACAGCCTCTCGACCCTCAAGGTCGCCCCCCTCAGCCGCTAAGCTCTGACCCCAGAACAGGTACAATCCTGCTCACGCACGTCCTGCCAATTATTCTGGACATCCGCTAACATCTCTGTCCTCCTCTGCAGTGAACCCGCTCGTGACCAGTCCCGGCTCTGATTAACCCCCAGGATCTGTTTATTCTCTGTACAGAAACATCTTAAATAAACCTTTGAACTTTTCTCCTGTTTCTGTGTGTTCTGCGTTTGGGTTAGGAACCTTAAACCAAACATGACAGTAAGAGCCTTTTCTAAAACAATTTTCTATCAAGCAATTTTGCACATTATTTCCACAAAACGTTCTTATCCTACCAGAGGCCCCATATTTACAAGGCAATATATGCATGAGCCATAGCTACCACAGAGATACACCAAATACAGAAAAATGGCATAGGTAATGCACTTTTACTTGCATTCAGAAAAGTTGCTTTTAAAAAAATTGACTTGTGACATCTTTGATTTTTACAACCTTGGGATTTGGTTGCCAGAATGAAAACACTAAAGTGTTTTTTCAACATTTCAAACAACGGCATGTTTGGAAAATGTTGTGTGCTCGCATAAATACTTTTCTTTTGAGAGCATTATATGATATGCAGTACTAGGATTTAGCAGGATAACTAATTTGGAAACCAATATTAACTGTGAAGGCAAGGAAACCACCATTACATACTTCATAACACATTCCGCTGGGTGATCTCACTGACCCGACTTTCTCACTGTTAAGCCTTCGCCATCCCACTCTAAAATCAAATTAAGAACTGGTTATGTATAGAACACTAGTTTTATGGTTAAAATTTCCAACCCAGGAGGCTATGATTAAAAAAAAGACTCGATATATAAAACATACATCCAAAATAACACAGAAAACGAATAACAAAGAGAACTCAAGACAGCGCTGCTTCACATATTGCTTCTAAATCTGGTTCTGTTAGAGTTCCCTCCTTATTAAAATGCAGTTATTTCTTACACACTCTTCATATATTTGCTGTGTTTGGCAGAGGGATTGCAAAGTCAGCAACTAGATACAGTCAGAAGGGTTTTATGTATAGATAATTATTTAACAGTTTGCACTAAATCATTAACTGATTTCAGCTGCAGTTTTAAAATTAGGATGTAAATAGATTTTACTCTGTATTACTGGTATGAATCAAACAAGTTTGCCTTGTATTGTAAGTTTAAAATACATATTCGTTGCTCCTTTTATTCATATAGTAGCTCACATAGCTGTTTGTTCTGTTTCTGAAATGATTCAGTAGAAGAAATAAACCCTCTTAAGAACAGGGTAGCAAAACGCCGCTGGATTTTTGGAAGCTGTGGAATATCCTGCTAAGTGCACTTTAAGAATTCTGCTCAGAATCAGCTGCTACAGCTGCCAGTAAAGAAGCTGTTGATTGGTAAAATGTTATCATGTTAAAACTTTTTTTTTTTTTTCGTGGCTGCCATACTGTAAGTGGGTCAGGAAGATCACATTACTCCAGCATTAAGCCAAAGCCTCATGTATCACGTCTGCACCATGCTTGAAATTGTACATGCACATAGCCCTATGCCATGATTATGCTGTCAGCTAGCTTCCCCAAGCTCCTGCAAATATTCCCATACTCTGCCAGCATGCATAGTATTAAAACACAGCAACCTTGTAGGGAAAGTTTTACCCACGCTTAAACCTTTGGGAAATTCAATCTATTACCCAGGATGGGGAATACGCTGCACTATGAGGTTTACCCAGAAGACCTCACCAAGAACCTGCACATCCCATCCAGGTTCGTGCTGATTTTATTATTTTTTTATTTTATAGAATGATCTTTGTTTAGCATAATTGCACCGTTGCAGATATTTCTTTTTTTGAAACATTACATTCACTGTGTTTTTTGTAAAAGCCTAACTGGGGACAGGAATTGAGAATTAGCCTTAGCTAAAATGTTGTAGTGTGTGACATGATTAATGAAACATACTTGTCCCTATCAAATAAACTAATAAAAAAAATAAATAAAATTACAACCGTGCGTCTGCATTTTAAAACTGACAAGTTTTTAAAACATTAATTAAAGAATAGTTGTATAAAATACTGACTCATGATAAATTTTGTTTGCAAAAAAACAAAAACAAACCAGTTAATTGGTTACTTTGTTGAATCTATGCCACCAAGAATAGAGGCAGTTCTGAAGGCAAAAGGGGGTCCAACCCATTACTAGCATGGGGTACCTAATAAAGTGGCCGGTGAGTGTATTGTGCACCTTAAATATATATATATATTTTTCATTCTTATTTGCAGCTTTAAAGGATGAAAATCTACATAGCTGGTGGAAAGCTTGTGGATAATGTCCAGTTTACCCAACATGTTATATTCACTAAACAAGCAAAACAACCTTCTGACAAAGAGCATTTCTTTTTCTTTTGTTATTCATCCATATCAGCTGCAACCTTTGCTGTTTTACAAACAGCTCTGTTACATCTAAATAGCCCTCTAAAAGTAGATGTAATGTGACTTGACCTTAGCTGCTGCTTTTCCTGGGGTCACTTGCCATATCTGTTTGGCCTGAGTCACTAGCAAAGTCCCACTGATGACATTCACAGTAGTGTGGCCATGCATATTCATAAGCAGCCCGAAAACATTTAAGCTCTACAAAACAAAGTCAACAATTTAGGCTTGCATGTACCCAAAAACAACCACACAAATGCATATTTTTATTTATTCATCAACATGCACAAGTGAATTACATTGTAATATGTGTCAAAGAGGGCAGCTGTTTCCAACAACTCTAGTTTAGTGAGACCAATGTTATCAACAGACAACAAACATGTAATATGTCTTCTGTTCCAGTTGTAATTATCAGGTGTACAATCACTTTTATTACAATGGGACAAATGTGGCCTCCATTTGGAGAATTAAACTGATTTTCTCTGCCTTTTTGATTGTGTTGGAAGCATTGCCGAGCAAATAATTTTTATTTTTCTCTTTTACTTAATGACTTGATCTGATTTAGTTGTGTGACCACTTTGCTTCCACCTGAGTCCCCTTCGAGGTGTTTTCTCACCAGGCTGAGACATGAGCAATGACAGAGATGTTTACATCCTAATGTATGAAAGCAGTGTTTTTCTTTGAGGGGTACTGTCACAGAAATTGTCTAATAACTGATTAAAAACTATAGAAAGAGAGAACATTTATGTTTTATAGTATAGAACTAGAGCAATCTGGAGTTGGAGAGCTGATGTTTGTAAGCAGCATGGAAGTCCGCCCCCATAAACACATTCCAAGTCAGATGCAAATCAACTATCAACCCAGGCAGAGCTAGCCTCGTGAGACCATCCTGATCTCGCGAGCTTTCAAGATTTCACTCGCTAATCAGTCTGGAGACTCTCCGTTGAAGAAAATTTGGAGCCGTTCACCAAACGAACGTCCAAACAGCGTTGGCTTTGAGGCGGGTTGAGGTGTGACGCAACGATAAGCGCGACAGTTCAGTCTAAAGAATATGGCGGCTTCAGCCGATGAAACTAGCGTTAGCGTGGCTATCGAGCAAGTTTTATCGGAATTACAGAGTATTTCTTCACTGAAAGAAGAGCAAAACACTGCTCTGGAGGCTTTTCTCAGAGGAAAATATGTTTTTGCTCTTCTCCCGTCTGGTTTCGGCAAGAGTAGCCTGGCTTGTGGTTGTGTTTTTGTTGTCTCTCTGTTAGTACGTCATATGCTTCGTTGATCTGATTGGTTTATTTGACCCGTCTATCACCAACATAGGCCAATCAGCTAACTAGTATTTTCGCCCCTTCCCAAAATTACTTCAACGGAAGGTTTCCAGATGGATATGCGGAGCAAATCCATCTGGCGGAGTCAGATTAAGGCAGAAAGCTGGTTGAGCATCATTTAGGTCTTCATTTTTTATTACATTTCATACTCTACCTTTAAGGTCCAGGTCTTCCCCATGAGATAGACAAGGAGGAATATGTATAATGGCATTTATTGCCAAGGTGCTGATGTCATTTAGAAAGCACACAGCTCTGTCTTCGCCTGCCCTTTGAGAGGACAGTACAGGTGGATCCTCTCTGCTCTCTCTGCTGAGACCCCGGCTGTCTGCTCCATAAGTCGCTTTCACTGTCAAGCAGAACAGAATAATCCCTGCAGTAAAAGCCTTGCATCGAGAGTTCACGCTTTCTCCTTTCACTTGATGCCTGCAATATAAACCCGTTGAGTTCATTTTCTGGCTGTGAAAAAGGGGTTCAGGTGCATTGTTTCCATCGCTGACTGTAACAAATGAAGGCAAAAGGCAAAGAATAACAAAACAAAACAACCAGACAACCTGGATGGAGGAAGGTAAGTAAAAAGAATGTGACTATTGTTGGCAAATGTGAGAAACAGATTGGTTTCTGTCTTTGGCATGAAGGTAATGCGTTAAAAGGGCCCATCTGTCGTATTAAATTCCACAGCACTAACACAGCCACTGTTTCAAATGTGGACACATCATACGGTACACAGCAAAGCAATATTTTAAAGGACTACTTTTCTATTTGAAAAATTGTTACTGTCACTCAGCTTTGTGTAACTAAACTTATATTTTCCCATTAATTAAATAACAAAAAGTATAAATGACATGGGCCCTTCTTTTTAAATTCTACAAAACAAACCATTTCATACCCATACACTTAAGGAACGGGAATTCATTTCTCTTTGTAGCTAAGTGCTTTCATGAATTATGGACACAAGTAGTCATTAAAATCTCCAAATCTTTTTACATTTTTTTTTATTAGAGTAACTTCTTACAACTTTAATTAGATGCTATTTCCATTTCTGAGAAAGTTCAGTTCATGGGAGCAAAGAACATGGATAACAATGCACTGTTTTTAATAAGGCATGAGGACAAGTGTTGTGCTCAGTTGGTTAAACAAAAAAAAAGTCAGACAGAGAAATTAGAAACTGAATTTAAATGATTAGTTCAAACGTGTATCAATAGAGCAAGCATGGTCAATGAATATAAGAGAAAATAGCAACATGGACGTTGTTTAGCCAAACAAAACAGACTTATTAATAGTCTCTTTTGAAACTACAGACTGTTACAATGTACTATGCCTCTGATATGAACACTTTCTGATTTCTAATTTGTTTTGAATAGCTAAACTGAGATGGAAAATATCAGAAACAAACCTACAAACCTGATTGATATATCGTTTAGAATAACAGATATATGGAATCTGTGTCATGAGAGGAGGACAGATGGACCCAGTATTCAAGGAGAGACAGTCAGTAGGAAAGTTCAAAATGTTTATTAAATAAACAAACAAAACAAAAGCGGAGCTGTGGCTTGCGGACAATGCAGGATGGGGAGCGGGGCACCGCCCAATCACAGACACTCTGCAGGAGAAACACAGGTAAGTGACCACAATCATCTGACAAAGGATGATTATCTGAGTTGGTCACTTACCTGGTTTAACAGTCCAGTCCTAGAATTTCCCCAAGTGCTGCAGTTCCAGAGGACATGCTGGAAGCTGATCCTGGTCAGGGATCCAGAACAGACAGGAACATGATCCAGATCAGGCAGGAACAGAACAGGTGGCAGGATCCAGACTTCCAGGCATCCACAGGCTCCCAGGAGGGTTCAGACTCTGACAGGGTCTGAAAGCATGACCAGGTGGTCACGCACAGAAGCAGAAAGGATCAGGTGCAGATGAGCAGACTCAGTGGAAGAGGGTGGCCGAGACAGGACGTGGAACCAGAATTTGATGCAGGACCTTTAAACTTGTCTCCACCTTGGAGCCAGGCTTACTTGGATAAAAACTGAACATCCCCGCATATAGAGCCAAAAACCCAGAGGACTCAGCAGGGGAGGAACAGTGGATGATCAGGAGACGAGACAAACACAAAAATCCTCTTTCCACTGGCTGCTAGGATCCAGGACATGAACCAAGAAAATAAACTGAACAGACAGGCTAACAGAAAAACAGTTAATGATCAGGCACTGAATGCTCAGGCTGAACTGGATATAACCAAGAGGAAACAGGTGAGAGGAATAAATTATAATTGAGGCAGGGAGGGAAAATGACAGGTGAAAGGAATGACTAATTAAGGAGGAGCAAACAGGCCAGATCATGACAATCTGGTCTCTCTTGTAAAGGAGACACTAAGTCTCAAGAGATTTTCTTGTGTAACTAAAAGAATTCAAAGAGAAAGAAAGTAAAAGGCCTTTACATTAGACTGGATTGTTTTATTTTTTCTGTATTCATAATCTTTATTTGCGACAAACCCGTGGCTTATTCATTCCACGACACTAGTGGATTAAGAGGGAAAAGATCTGGATTCGATTCCTGCCCCAGGGTCTTTCTGCATGGAGTTTCCATGTTTTCTTTATGCATGTATGGGTTCTCTCTGGCTACTTGGGCTTCCTCCCCGAGTCCAAAAATATGACTGTTAGGTTACTTGACATCTCTAAACTGTCCTTAGGTGTGAGTGTGTGTGGGCATGGTTGTGTGTCCCTGTGTTGCCCTGTGACAGACTAGTGACCTGTCCAGAGTGCCTCCTGCCTCTCGCCCATAGACTGCCGCAGACGGGCACCTGCACCACCGTGACCCAACGGAATACCGGAGAAGATGGATGAATGGATAGACAGAGATTTCAGATTAATAAAAGGCACTTGGAGTGTATCAATAATCTTTTAAGGGTGCTCTTCTCAAAAACTTTCCTTTATAACTTTCCAGGGTCTGATCAAACACTGAAGGAGTCTTGGGCCCCAGGGTGCTGCGTTATGGCCACACAAGCTCCCCATAAATATAAGATAACGCTTGTTATACAACAAAAAATAAATGATATTTACCTGATCATACATATTTTTGGTTCTCTGATGTATGTTTATTTTTTTTTTTCTTGTTTAGCTGTGAAACCATCCTGGGGAAAAATAAAAGCTGGGCTGCTAGCATCAACACATTTGATTATTATCATCCCTTTGAACTAAAAACTGGCTAAGAGCTTGTCTGCTTAACTGCTTCCTAAACAGAGCCACCTGAGGACCTAGTTTGTTGTTACCTTTCCTAACATACAAAATATTTATGGTTCAGCGCTTCTATGTTGATTTTGTCTGCTTGTGTTTCCTTAAGCCCCTAGTTAGCCTTGACCAAAGGCCACTTACTGTTAGCATGGTTCAGATGGAGGTTTCTTCCTGTTAAAAGGCTGCATGCATGCTTGGTGTGAGGAATGGCTGCAGAGTTAGAGTCCATGCAATCAGATGTATTAAATTTGGAAAGCAGAGGTCATAACCTTCTGGTAGTTAACAGTGTTGCTTTAAAATATTTGTCTCTATACTTAAAGGAATAGTACACCCAAAACATGATTAGCCTTCATTTTCTACTCACCCCGATGCTGAACAACACCCTGGAGTACTTTTTTGATATCTCAAATGCATCTGGAGAACTGGGAGGCTTCTTACTGTCTGCTGACATTCAAATAATGGAGGTCTATGGTGTCCGAGACAGAAAGGTCCATAAAAGTCCACAAAAAACGTGTCAATATTCCTCCATACTGCTCGTCCAATGTATTCCAAGTGTCCTGAGTGGGTAGCATCCAGAATTTACTCGAAACGAAGTCATTTAGAATGTTTGTAGAGCATAAACAGTAGTGTATAGGATTTCCTGAAAGCGCGCACATGCGCGTTCACGAGCCTACGGAAGCCGGCAGGCCAAACCAGATGAAAGTGCGCATTCAGCGTTTGCTCTGCCAATAATGCAAGCGTAGAAGAAGAAATGTGCTGTTTACCTGTGCAAAGAAAGAAACAACGAAAGAAAAATGTCTGAGGACTTCAGTGTTGAGGAAGAGCATGAGTTCTTTGCCGAGCTGAATGCGCACTTTCATCTGGTTTGGTCTGCCGGCTTCCGTAGGCTCGTGAACGCGCATGTGCGCCCTTTCAGGAAATCCTATACACTACTGTTTATGCTCTAAAAACATTCTAAATGACTTCGTTTCGAGTAAATTCTGGATGCTACCCACTCAGGACACTTGGATTACATTGGACGAGCAGTATGGAGGAATATTGACACGTTTTTTGTGGACTTTTATGGACCTTTCTGCCTCGGGCACCATAGACCTCCATTATTTGAATGTCAGCAGACAGCAAGAAGCCTCCCAGATCTCCAGATGCATTTGAGATATCAAAAAAGTACTCCAGAGTGTTGTTCAGCATGGGGGTGAGTAGAAAATGAAGGCTAATCATGTTTTGGGTGTACTATTCCTTTAATGAAACTTTATTCAAGTTTCACCTCCTGAAAATGAGTGAGAGAATACTGCACTTATTGGGAATATTTAAAGCATTTTTTTTGTACCTGTAAAAATAGGATAATGTGAAATGAGTCCTTAAGTTGTTAACTTAAAAGTAATATTTCATTTTTTTATTGTGGCTGTTTATTCTTGAATTGCTTTGATGATAACAGAAAAATAGTGAGGCTGGTATTTCTTTCATACTGTTTAATAATAATTAGTTACGCTGTGTACAATAATACAGAATTTTTGGTGCATGTTTTCGATGGTCACAGACTACAAATTCACATCATCTTTAGTTCTGGTAAAACGGGCAGCTCCTAGTCAGTCAAGCACGCCGTGGCATCTGCTGTAATCCAGCCTGCCAATCCAGCATGCCACAATTATTTAGAATGTTTTAGCTTATTTCCATAATGAAGGGGTTAATTATGCTCATGAGATGCCCCAGCGATCTTGTCTTGACTTTTGAGGACACAGCTGTAGGTCTGCAAGCTAAATCATGCGCTAAATGTGTCACATAAAATTAGACCCATTTGGCCTTGACCAACGGTGGGCTGTTTACAGCGCAATGGGCCCAAGCAGCTGTCTGGCTGTGGTCAAGTCAGCCGGGAGTGGGTGGGTGGATTTCAGTTTCTCACCGATTTGTCCAAATGAGATGCAGCAACTCAAGCAGAGTTTCACTGTAGATTGAGGATCAGCTGGACAGCAATTCACCCTTAAACAACAGGAATATGTTTCATTGCAAGAACCATATCAGCATCTGAGATGGACCTTGATGAAATCTTTAAATCATTTAAGGATATAAATCATTTAAGGATGTACATCCATAGCGGATAGAAATCAACAGTTAGCTCAGACTGTTTAAGAAATCAAAACTTAGGACTCCCTGAAATCAGAACTAAGAAATACAATGATATACTGCAAAAAATCTAAATCTAGACTAGTCCTTTTTTTTCTTAAAATAAGTGCATTTGTTCTTGAATTGAGGAGGTAAAAGAGACATTCTGCCAATGGAACAAGACAATTTACATTTAAAATAAGAAAACACAATTGCATTGTCTTATTTCAAGTGCATATTATTAGTGTTGCACCGATACCAGTATCGGACGGGGCCCCGATACTGCCCTAAAATGATGGTATCGGTATCGGCGAGTACCAACAAATAGGGCACCGATACCATTTTGAGAGCCATAAGTTTATTCAACTATTGTCACCCACTCCTGGTAGGCAATAAAAAGTTCTACTGGATTCACTTTGTTTTAGATTTTTTCCTGCTTCACAAAGGTAGGCAGCAGCTCGACAAAGACATGATGGCAATAATTTTACATTATTATGGTATCGGTATCTGTCATGATGCGTTGGTTTCACTAGCCCATATGCAGACTCACAGACACAGAGGGAGGATAAAAGTCCAATATTTATTGGAAACCAGAGGAATCACAGGATCAGCACTCAGACAGGCATGGTGGCACAGGTAAGAACAAACGATCCAGCACAGAGAGGATTTCACACACAGCTTAAATAGGAAGCCTCCTTAATAATGAGCTGATGAGAATCAGCTGAGCGTTGAGCATCAGCTCCCCAGGCTTGGATCCACGGTGCCCTCTGGTGGGCAAAGTCCCGGATCCTGACAGTATCGTCTGATACTGCACAGCCAGGTATCGGGTATTGGTATCGGGGCCAAAAAATGGCATCATATTATCTAATTATCTACTTTTAAGAGCAAAATTACTCATTCCATTGGCAAACTATCTCATTTACCTTCTCAAATTAATGGTAAATACACTTAATTTAGGAAGTTTTTACTTATTTCTAGATCATTTTTGCAGTGTAAAAGCACAAACTTAAAAATATAAAACAAAACCTGACTCATTACCCCCCCCCCCGCACCACCAAACACACACACACACACACAGTTCAAATCTTTCAGGGTTTTAGGGTTTAAATGCTCACCTGCAAAAACATTTTATAATTGTGTCCAGACAGATCAAAGTCTGGACCAATATTCACAAAGTTATTTAGCTCATATTTGAGCTTAAAACTCCTCCCAAGGAGTCTTAGCTTAAGAGTGATTCATATAATAGCTTTAAGCAATTCTAAACAAAGACCTGTAAGAAACTCCTATATTAGTGAGATGTTTTTGAACCATATTTATGTGGGATGCTGTCATCTAAGAGCTGTGATTGGCTAATAAAAGAAAGAAAGAAACAAAAAAATAACACAAATATGCTGATCCTATTTTTTTTTTACAAATATGACAAATTCAGGCATGGCTTAAGAAATATGGTTCATAATGATGAAAAATAGCTAAAATGAATTGGCATAAAGCTTAACTCTACTTTATTTACGTTGGATCTGATTGTTTGACATGATGGTAATTTTACTCCTCTGTCTATTTGATACCCGTCAGGATTTTACCGTGAATATCTGCTATAAAGCGAAAGATAAAATGAAAAAAATAAAGTGGTGTAAACTGAACTGGACAGAGGAACAGCACCTTGGTCTGGACAGCTCTGAGAGGACAATAGCAGAGTGTTGGTTGAGGAGCAGGAGCTTCTCTATGAACATAATGATGTAAATCTGTGAATGTTGAAACTTAGCTCGGTCGTGAACTTTGGTGATTCTATTAGTTTATTCAATTAAAGGAAAAATTAGATAGTGTCTCTTCTAATATAAAAACCTTTTTCAAAGAAACTTAATGAATGGTGAGAGGAGAGTTTTCCCGTTCCACTTTAATGTAGCCTCTGACAGAGGAAATGGTCTGAGTCACTATCGTGTAAAGAGGATCTCTAGGTCATTCATTATGCTCTTCATTTTATGACTATGCTGTAGAGAGTCCATAACAGAGCCGGCGCTTTGCTTTTAGAACTTCTTCGTAAAGGTTTTTAGTAATTGACACTGATTCAAATGTCCCTACAGACAAAAGCGCACTCTTCACAACAACCTTCAAGAAAATGTGCGAGATTATTAGGCAAACACTGGAAAGCTCTAAGTTTTCTCCAGTCTGCCATGCAGGTTCTTGTAGTGTTACTTTTATTTATTTTTTTAGCCATGATGTCTATGTTAAAGAGGAGTTCAAATCCTTTTACCACATATAATACTTCATGATGGAATTAGAGTTTAGCATATTCTGTCATTGTCTTAAATCCAAGATAATTCTTTTTGTCATTTGTTAAATTCAAGATAAGATAACTGTTCCAGCACAATGCCAGAAAGCAGTCATCTAGCTATGCTCTGTCTCTTGTCTATTTCTAAAAGACTCAGAAATCACCTGGTTGTTTCTACAGATGGCACAAATATGATGAGTACAGGACATAAAGTAATCGGGGCAAATGAATGATGACAGAATTTCAATTCAATTCAGTTTATTTCTATAGCGCCAAATTCACAACACATGTCATCTCAAGGCACTTTACAGTTCAACCAGATCATCCAGTCAAATTGATTCAAAGTTTTCTATCTAAGGAAAACCAGTAGATTGCATCGACTCATTGACTCAAATACAATCCCTCACACTAAGCATGCTTGTAGCGACAGTGGAGAGGAAAAACTCCCTTTTAGCAGGAAGAAACCTCCAGCAGAACCAGGCTCAGTGTGAGCGGCCATCTGCTGAGGCCGACTGGGGTTCAAGGAGACAGAAGCAGAGACACAAAAAGCAGCTGCAAAAGGCGGCCCTGTCCAGGAAACACACAGCCAGGCAGACGAGCTCCGAGCCAGCTCCCATGTCAGAGGACGAAGAGAGCACATCCACTCAGTCACGATCAGAGAAACAGGACCTCACTGGAAAACAGGCTGATCTCCAGCATCTATAAACAAAGGTGTTGATGGCAGCAGCACAGCTGATATTTCTCTCCAGGATGGAGTCACAGCCAAACAGGAACAGACGAGGCAAAGCTACTATGAGAAAAAGCAGAGAGAGCAGAACGTTAGAGATTGAACTAACAGATTCTGCAGAATAGGAGAATAGAGATAGAATGAAGCAGAATGATGAAAAAGGGGTCCCTATGTCCTCCAGCAGTCTAAGCCTATAGCAGCAGAACTATAGAGATAGCTTAGGATAACCTGAGCCACTCTAACTAGAAGCTTTATCAAAAAGGAAAGTTTTAAGCCTAGCCTTAAAAGTAGACAGGGTGTCTGCCTCACGGACTAAAACTGGTAGTTGGTTCCACAGGAGAGGAGCCTGATAACTAAAAGATCTGCCTCCCATTCTACTTTTAGAAATATCCTCTATGGTGCTCCTTCACAAAAGTATTTACTGAGAGCTGCCCGTTTTTTTTTTTTAAGAGAATTGGACTTTTGATTTCTTTTATATCTCTGTTTCTCATTTATCTGTTATGTTCAATTTCTTGTTGCAAATTTTATGTTTTATTTATTTTTTTTATTCAGTAATGTTTCATGTAGATTTTGTATTATATCTGTCTGATTTTCTGCACGTTTTTCTCTCTGCTCTCATTCTGTTTATTACTCCTCTCTCTTAAGGCCCCTCTGCCTTTATTGATCTTAGCTGTTCCTCATGTCCACTGGATTACTCCCACCTGTTTGCGATGCCTCATGCTTCATCACTCTGTCCTTTTTCACTTGAAGCTGTGAATATGTAACTATAGTGAGAAGAGTAGTAACCTTGCAGAATTAAACCCCAAGAGCAGCAAGGGAGAAGTAACCCCAGCTTTTCAGAGTACTATAGCAGCCGCAGGCAGGCAGACACCAGCCACCCCCACAAAGGATCCATCGCCTGGCGTTAAGGCAGGTTGGCAGCACAGGGAAAGACCCATGGCACTGAACTACCTTTCCTAACACTACTTCCATAACCACTGGTTATGCAATTAAATGGTCGGGCAATAAAAAAAATATATTTTTAAGTCAAGAAATTTCAGGATGTTTGTGTAGTACCAATTTACAAAAAATCCAAAAGGGACTCATCAAAATTAGCAGGTCCAATTTCTTACAGAAATATTTGATCAAATTAATTCTATCATATAGGAAGCATACTGCTCAAATGTATTGCACCGTTAAGAATTATTTGGATTTCAAATATACATCCCATTAAGCCCAGTTGTATGTATTAAAAAAAAAAAAATGTTTTCCTATTGAGCTGATTCAACTTTCTAATGTTGAATACACTTTTATCCCGTTTTAGATTAGATTAGATGAGCTTTATTGATCTCACAGCGGAGAAATTCACAGGTCACATAATGGCATAGTAATTAAAGAAGGTGCAAACAAGGAGGAAAAAGGTGCATTAAGAATAAACAATATATATATACAGTATATCAAGATAAATAAGCATTAAGGTGCAAGTGTACATGTATCGCACACAACGAAAAACAAAATAATAAAAAAAAAAAAGTAAAATCCTCATTATTTGCAGAAATTAGGGCTTGTAAATAGGAGTCCAATAAAATTTAATTTACTAGAAATGGCTAAATTATAATATCAGTTCTAGTAAAAACCCAAACTAAGCTTATAATACCTAGTGCTATGGATGGTTTCTCAGTTATCTGCATTGAATCATAGACGTTCCCTTCAACTGAACAGGCATGGTGTGAGAGAAGACAGTTGTGTGTGTGTGTATGCACTCAGCAGTAATATGAAAACAGATGTATTACGGCTGAGGATTTGGATTTACTCTTGGGTAGGTAGGAAAATCCACAATAAAGTCTTTAAAACTCATACAGAACGTGTAAATCGCATCTGATTTTGAATCAGTAATCATTAGATTAGATTACAGTAGATTAGATTCAACTTTATTGTCATTAGACAGGTACAGGTACAAGGCAACGAAATGCAGTTTAGGTCTAACCAGAAGTGCAAAAGCAGCAAGTGCAAAATAAATAATGGTTCCATAAATACAAGACATGGGTATTTCTACTGAATGAGTATAGAGATGAATACTATTATAAATAATGAATATAATATATAGATCACTAGTGTTATGAACTAAATTTACAGCTGGATATGTACCGAATATCATGTTACAGTTATTGGGACGTCACCCAGAAAGGCAGATGTACGGAGCTTTGCAGCTATCTCCACCATGCAGGTGACCTTGGCCATCTCTCTAGAACCAGCAGCTATGACCTGAACAGCTGAGGTCTGCTTGCATTCTCCCAACCTATTCTCAATATGAGTGCGTGTGAAATCGTACCAAAAGTTATGCACCGCAATTTCGTACGTTTTGGACGTTTTTTTCGTCGTATGCGCATCTGACGCACCATTCACGAATATAGAATATAAATTACAATTAGCCCTAACCCGAAGATATAAAACAGCAAGCAACGTAGTTAGAGACATGAATAAGTGATGATTGCACTGTTTTTCCCAGTTTTACGTCCGTCCACGGATCTGCTTTTTTTTTCTGTCTGCCAGCGCATGCGCACTGATGTGGTTTTTTGAGGAAAAACGTCCAAAACGTACAAAATAGTGTGCATAACTTTTCGTACGATTTCATACGCACTCATAATGAGAATATGTTGATTCTCCTGCTTGCTTTGTTTCATATTTTTATGACAGTCGGTATAACTGCCACTGTTAATTCATTTGTCAATCACAGTTGAGAGCATCACCAGCCCTTACCTCCAAACCAGCCACTATCACCCCCGCCTCCCATTCCTAAAATTTTATGTAAGATGCATTTTTAAAACATTAGATGTGATTGAACTAAACCTGTCCTTTAAATTCCCCAACCAATCTTGAATTACTGCAGTTCTTCAGTTTATTTTCATTAACAAGAAGAGTTGCATTACAACCTTTTAAAGCCATGGAATGTATGTCTTACAACAGGTGATGCGTTTTATCAAATTAAAGGCTCCTGACTTTCTACTTCACTTCATATATTTACAAATAAACATCTTTTTTTATTTCTGTTCCGTGACTCCTATAAATAGTGTGTTTTTATTATATCATTTGTCTGTATTGAAGGATTTGATCTGATTGGGATTGGAACTACTGAAAACAACAAACAGAAAGATAAAGGAAGCAAAAACAACTAATTACCTTGTCAAATTCATGAGACACAGTTACAGTAATTATACGCTGGAAGATGAACAGGAACAAAATGGATTTTCAAATGTGACTACAGTGACAGCAAATAAAGCAGCGGTGATGACCTCTGGAATCGCTTCATACTTTGGTCCTTGACAAGCCTTTAAAAATAGAGATGTTTTTGACAACACAGGGGGCAGCAGTACACCTTACTGCACCGGGGTGCTTCCTGATTCCCTCTGCTACAGCAGCAAACTAGAGTCTTCATGAATTTATGACACATTTTTGAAACTATTAGGAGTTTTAATTTGACTAAATCCATAAACCCACTTGCACTCTTCAATTCAAAGCACCTCTGTATTATTTTTCATCAGATGCTTAGTTAATATTCAATAAACGACACATATCCTTATTTTACTTTTAACGTGATTGAAGCTTGAAACCTTTAGAGACAGAATTTAAATCATTTGCAATATTGAGTCCAACACATTCAACTACTGTGTTTGCTGTTCTCTGCGCTCCACATGCATCATCAAGAGAGTTCTGGAACAAGATACAAGCTTATGACGTATTAATAAGTTGACGCTCCAAGGTATAGTATACTTTTGATCTGAATAAATATGTGAAAAGCAAGGAGAAGCAAAACATTTAACTCTGTTGTTCTCTGCCAACACTCAAACAGAGCAGAATCCCAGGCTGATTAAAATCAAATGAGAAGAGGAAAAGACGTCGCCCAAAGCTTTGTGGAAGTTAGATCACAGCAGTTTCTCCGATTTTGCTATGAGTTTAATCTACTGGAGAAAGAAACTAAAATGTTACATCATGGTTTATCACTAATTTTAAATATGCAGTCAGATGCATGTTTAGAGATAATTGGTTAATGCTGTTTTGCCTTAATTTAACTGCCTCCCCGCCCGCCGAATGATATAAAGGACTACAAAGTTTTAGAGCTGCAGCTATCACCCAATGTGTTTGAGGTACTATTACTGCTTAAGAGGGGAAATAGAAAAATAGCTCACTTCATGTTTATTCACAAGAGTTCTGAAAAGAGTAAATACCTTATTTGCATAAAATTTAGTGATGTCAAAATCAACTGCATCCTCATGGTCTGTAGACAGCTGGAGATAGGCACCAGAACCCCTCGCTACCCCACTCGGGATAAAGCTAGTCAGAAAATGGATGGATAGAAGAACACCATAGCAGCACTGACTATGGTAGTGGCTGTCGTTTCTCAATTAAACAAAACTTCTGTCAATATGCATAAAATAATCAGCAGCTCTAAGTGGGGGGGGGGCACTAGGGACTTGGGGCCCCATGAAAATAAATTGTAAGGGCCCCCTCAGTAGCAGACCATTAGGCTAGTGGAAATTTTTTTTACAGTGGTTTACATAAAACTATGCACTTTATTTTTGCCTTTCATTCCCATATTTGCAAAAATAAAAACCTGAAAATTATTGGGCAATGGAAGACCTAAAAATGCAATTAAATTATAAATAAACCATCATAATCCCATCTTTTTCTTTAAATAAATGAAATACTCAAAAGAAAAAAAATGTTAACACAAATTAACCTCTTCAATTTAAATACAATCTGTGGAGAAATACAGTATATAGAATCTTTGCAAAAAAGACAACTAGTACTACTACAACTAATAAATCATTAACAGATGTTATTGTCAGTGAAGAAGGTTAAAATATATAGAAAACATAAGAAGACTTTCCATGATATATTGTATAAAATCGGTGTATTGGG
This sequence comes from Cyprinodon tularosa, assembly GCF_016077235.1. Classification (NCBI taxonomy): domain Eukaryota; kingdom Metazoa; phylum Chordata; class Actinopteri; order Cyprinodontiformes; family Cyprinodontidae; genus Cyprinodon; species Cyprinodon tularosa. Next base: position 505,771 of record NW_024039418.1, on the reverse strand, counting down.
GGACAAGCAAATCAGGTCTGTGGAGGTTTAAAGCCTTCCCATATTGTGGAGTCATACTATAAATAAGTAAACACATTTTAAAGGTAGAATTTGTGTAATAATATATCGCACGGATAAAAACTGCTGAGTTGGGCTTCCTCTTTCAGCCATGTTTTTATAATCACTGGCCCTTACTCAGCCTTTCTCAGCAAAAGCAAGTATTTATCTCCAAAACTGTAGACTCACAGGTGATGGAATAAAAAAATATATATATATACATGAGGATATATTGTTAACGTGTACTCACGATGTAATCTCGTAATATCCAGAGAATCTTTTTCTTTTTTTAATTGCACTGAGAACAGCCACTCAGGCTGCACACAATACATTTTTTCTACAGAAAAGTAGTAGAAATTATATTGTAGAAACTATAATATATTCCACTGATAACTACGGTGGCCCTGAAGTGCAAACTGCAACTACAAATCTAAAAGTGCAACAACATTAAGGAAAACGCAACTACATAAAGCAAAGCACAACTACATTAAGAAAAAAAAAACTACATAAAGCAAAGTGCAACTACATTAAGAAAAACAAAACTACATAAAGCAAAGCGCAACTACATTAAGGAAAACACAATTACATTAACCTACCGGAAAAGGTAGGTACCAGTGGGAAACATGAGACATCGCTGATTGGACGACGGCGCCGTTTGACCCTTGAACCGGAAGTCATTCTGCCTGCTGCGGCTTTTGAAAACATGGATATTGTCGGCGCCCCAAACGTAGCCGCCGTTATCCAGGAATATTTTGAATCAGGACATACGTACGAGGTGATACTGGATATGCTCAAGACTAATCCCGAAAATTTCAGTTAGTTTGCGTACACTAAAGACACACTTAAAAGAAGCTGGACTGTTCAGACGACACAACTTCCGGTTCAAGGGTCAAACGGCGCCGTCGTCCAATCAGCGATGTCTCATGTTTCCCACTGGTACCTACCTTTTCCGGTAGGTTAATGTAATTGTGTTTTCCTTAATGTAGTTGCGCTTTGCTTTATGTAGTTGCGATTTCCTTAATGTAGTTGCGCTTTTAGATTTGTAGTTGCAGTTTGCACTTCAGGGCCACCGTAGATAGCTGATGATTTTTTTTTTACTATTACGTTTTTTTTTCAAATACATGAAGAATACAAGCTTTTTTAAAATAAGTGTTGCAACAATTTTCTATTCTTTAATGCCATTTCCTCCATCATAGTTCATTAATTTAACAGGCAGCTGTGCACCTCTTGCTGAGACGTTACTTGTGCGGGTGGGACAGGAGAGGGATGCCGACAGTAAGCTCTTGACTCATATTGGCCCTTGGAACCCCTCTTCTTTTTTCCCCCTTTTTAGCGCCCATGACACTAAGCGCCAATCAGTGCTAAAACTAAACCTTTATGTATCCATAAAAAGTTGAAGATGAAGATAAATTTTGCCTTTAGCATAACAGGATCAAATAAAAATGGTCTGAATCAGAAAGAAGAAACAACGCTGACTTGAAATAGGAGAAGCTTCCTCCAAAGACTGGAAACTGTCTGGATGTCAGCTGGCAGCCAAACGGGAGCTTTGTTTTGGTCTCGCTCCATCTGAAATCTTCTAACAGATCCTTTTACTCATACTTACAAGTGCCTCTCAAACCATTGAGTGAATTAGGACTAATGTGGGGTTCTGTTGCTCTCCCAAGAACACTCTAACATTGCACAAAAGCAGAGGATTAAACCTCCAATTTTCTGATTAGGGACAATCAGTCTTTGTCATCAGCTGCAGATGCCCAGCCAAGGTAAAAGCGATGCACAAAAGCTTTAGGATTATTATGAAGCTATAAGGCATATTTGGCTACTATCTAATATTATCTAATCACAAAGTAGGTTTCTGCAAATAAGTTATCATGCTTTAATCTCAAAAGCAACAAATGAGTAATTAACCTACCAGGGTATTAGTGCTGTTGCTTCTCTGTGCTATTTCTAGTTTAAACAGAATTAGAAATAAGTTTAAACTGCTTGTTAACTCAAATAGCCAAGCAGCCAATCACATTAAAACAATGCAACATATTTTGGGATCAGGATAAGGTGAGGACATCTTGCTGAAACCTAAAGGGAGCATGAGGAAGAATGGTTGCAGTTAAGCAGCCTCTCGTATTCTGGGATTTTTACACAAAATTATCGTTCTGGTTTATAGAGGGTGAGAATAAATATATAGCATGCAAGTAAAAAGTGAGTATTTATGCTTAATAAGCAAGACAAAACTACTTTCTACTTATCTGATTAAGGAAGCTTTCTGGTTTGTTGACATTGAATATCCATTCAACTGTCTTATTTTGCTGTTATTTAGAACCTTGACCTAATTAACCCTTATATTATGTTAAGGGTCAATTTGACCCATTTCATTTTTTGTGTTGATCAAAGTACTAGTTATCTTTTTTTTTCTTCATGAAATTTGGTGACTTTTCCTCATCTGGGCTCATGAACATGTATGTAAAATCTGGCCAATCTGATGTGTAGTGGAGTGTCTGTGCAGAGTATGTATACAAATATGACGTTGTGGGTCATTTTGACCCGGACACTTTAATGTGCTTAAGTAGCCATTCAGGTAAATAAAAATGGCTTTGTGATGTACTTTACTCTTTTCATTTGCCTCTGAGACCCAGACCCAGGTGTGGTAAGGGAGAGAACTTTCTTACACTAGTTCTTGTCACTGCTCTCACATCATCTATATGAAAAAACTCACCAAAAACTGAGCTCCTGAAGTATTACAGCTGAGTAGTCTTTTTCACAAATTTTGTACTGGGATAGTGATGCAGAGGAAGAGGCTTCTAAGACAGAGGATATTTCAGAATCAGAAGACAAAGTTATTGTTGACATACATGATCAATTCTCCTACTATGAGAAGGATTCAGAGGAAGAGTCTGCTATTATCCCCCGAACAAATGAAAGCCAGGGAATGAGGCAATCATCTTCCGCAAGAGTGACAACATCACCACACCAAAGTTGATGCAGACTATCATCAGCTAATTTGATAAAAACTCGACAAGAATTGAGGAGATTCAGTTAGCATTTCTCAGGTTGCCCATATCATAATATGGGCAACCTGAGGTGCAAAATCCAGCTATGCATGGAATATGCAAGTATATACTGCAAAGCTACCTGGAGAAAAAGCTTAGAAGAATCAAGGGATGTGTTTAATGCTGGAGATGAATGAAGGGCTGCAAGTCATAACATCACTTGTGACAACCTCTATGTCCTACCTCCTTGGAGAAGAACTTCAGAAAAGAAAGCTGACCATGTTGGGAACAGAAGGTTCTTATCATGAATATAATGCAAGCTGATATATCTCTGAACACAAGAAAGGACTTGAAGGCACAAATGATCCTGGATTATAATTCAACCAGAGGAGGAGTTGACAATCTGGACAAAGTCACAGCAATATACAACTGCCAGGGCAAGACTGCCGGCTACCCAACCAACATAAAGTGGAGACGGGTGAAGAGAAGAGGAAAAGATCCCAGCTCTGTCCCTCCCGAGAGGACAGTAAAACAAGTACATCTTGTGTTAAATGTATAAATTCCATCTGCAGAAAGCAGTTACATTCTTCCCATCATGTGGAGAACTTTAAAATTGTTGAATGTTTAAAATATTAGTAACTAGCGAATTTTAAAGGTAAATTTTAAAAAACAAAATTTGTGAAGAGGGAACATTTTAAACCTAAATAAAGTGTGTGAATTAAAACTGTATGGTTTGTCACTTGACTGAATGTTTAAGTAATGTAAAATAAATTGGCTATTGGTTTACCTGCTCTTGACTATTTTGCATGTATTTACGCAGTGCGGGTCAAAATGACCCGCAACATAATGAATGTAATTTTTCTTCAATGTAATATAAGGGTTAAAATGTTCTTTTTAAACGTGTCAGCAAGGCTGGGATACCCCCCCCCCCAAAAAAAAACAAACAAAAAATACTAATTTAAACTCTATAGGATAGAGGGTATCATTTTCTATCTGGTCTTGGTCTTGGTTTGTTGGACCTCAACTATGTTATTTTGTAAACAAAATAATGATAAAAATAAAAATTAAAACAACCTAAGTGATCAAAGTACCGCTGGATCAGACTAGATACGATTTCTTGTAATTGACTGATTGGATTTGATAAGGCTAACGCACGCAGCAGCCCCAGACGATTTCTTAGATAGATAGATAGATTTAAAAAATTAGATATAAGAAATTACATCACTAAGATGTGTATCTATGCATGGCTGCATTTATATATTTTGATATTACATTAGAGTTTCATACGAACTGATAATGAGAATATGTTGTACATTACTGCAGCAATTATTAGTTTACCTGCAAGAAGTAAGTTTGTTAGGTTAATTAACAGCTGTTCCATTATGGTTTTTCATTTTATGGTTTAAAAAAATTATGTCCCTAAATCTTTTCAGAAATTCTGCGCTGCAGCTTACGCTAAACTATTTGATAACGTATTTGCTAAGTCATATAAAAATGAAAAATACAAAACAAAAATGACATATAAAATCCCTTATTTTGATCCACTCAGAATTGCACTTTTTACGACATTGATCTCGTTTTTTTAACACACATGCAAACTGTATGAATATCTTTGAATGTGTGGATATTCACCAGTTTTTAGTATTTTTAAAGCCCTTCTGTTGGTTATATTATATTTGAAATTATCAGAAGGTAGTGATTGAATAATATAAAATAATGAGCTTAGAAGTTTATTAAATTCCTTAAGTGTTCACACCAGATGACCAACTATGGAGGAATTGAATTAATTACCCCAGGATAATACATGTCTTTTAATTATGAGAAAGGGTCTCATCATCGTAGACCTGTGACCTGAACTGGGATGTAAGGGCTTGTTTGTTTACATCGGTGCTTATAATCAACCTATTACCACTGCAAAGAACCAGCTAAGCTCATAATAGCCATATATCTGGAAGTAATATTATCATTTTGCACAATTGGACCAAGCCAAGTTCCAATTGTGAAACTGATAAAGGATCTTTGGATGGAGCTAAAGAATAAATGGATGTGAAGGTGATCTTGTCCTCCTTGAGTTACTTGATTTTTTTTTTATCCTTTTATGAAGATCTTGCTTGATCTTCATAAAACTATTAGTAAGAAAAAAAATTGAATTGTTCTTTTTTTTTTTTTTCCACTCAGGAACCACGTTCTTCACTGAATTGTAATAATTAAAATTAAAATTTTCCTGATATATGACCAACTTTAGACCTAAACGAAAACAATATTATTAAAAAGAAAAAAATCCAAAATTAAATAAAAACAAAGACATGATTTTAAGCTTTCTCTGTAGCTAAATAGTTTATAATCTCTCAGATTCTCCAAAAGTTTGTAGGGTGAAAGCCTTAACACTCTTGAGTTTGAGTCGTATCACCTTGTTTCTGTCATTACCGTGATGAACTTTCTGAAAAGTAACAAAAACCTCAGCAACCTTCGTACAAAAGTCAGTGACCGGGCCACGGAAGCTGAGACAGGCTGCCTTTAAATTAAGATAAAGTGCCACAACTGAGCTCGGTGTTCCAGTTATAACTTCCCTCCAGGTCAGAGGTCACACCTGGACTATTCTTTCTCTGCTCCACCTCTGTGGCGCTTCCCCTGCTGAGGTCGGTCCCAGAAGGGCACAGTGTCCACACTGGAACCATGTTCACCTCGCACGGTCACCCTGACCAGGAATTTATGGCACTCAACATTTTCACTGAGACAAAAGTGGCACACTGTATATGTTGAACCATTTCATAACACAAAGGTTCTTTTGCCAGAGCACTCACATAAAAACAGTATGTTATTTAATAAAATGTGGGATGTGTGTTTTTTTTTTTCTCTCTTTGCCTGACTGACATCAAATACAATCCTCCACCTCGATATTCAGATGTTGTTTATATTTGACACACTGTGGCACAATTTTCAAGATATCCAGGACTTGTCAGTCTTAGTCTTGTCAGTCTTAGTCTTACTTTATAAAAGTGTCCTTTGTATCTTTGGCAGAAATTGGATGAAAGAATCCAAAGAAAAAAACATTCAAGGATAAAAATAGCTTAATAAAGTGAGATGTTTCACCAATAAGTCAGAGATATTGCAAAAGGAAGTGAGGGAGTTCTACCAAAAAAAACAATCTCTTTCTTCAAAACAAAATCATTTTTCCTAAATTACTTTTATAATTACTGCGTGCTAAAATAAATGTAACACAATGCATCTTTTTTCTTTGTGCTTATACTTTCTTTTCATTTTTAACACAGGTGAAATGCCTCTAAAGAGGGCAGAGGAGCTGATATGGATGGACTCAAAGGTGCATTTTTACAATACAAAGCACCCTTCAGAAGAGATGAGCTACTAAAACCATTTGTCACGGTTTGAGATACTCTTACAGATGAAAATCGGATTGTTCTTTCAATCAATGGGGTACCTTACCGCTAATAAGCCATCCCTGACATGAGGGATTTCTCTCTTCGCTGTCATGTACATATACTATTGTTCTTCAAAATAGGCAAAAGTCCATCTCCCCTTCACTGCTGGGTGCCCAGCATCAATGCCTGCTCACAGCCAGGCCATCAGCACCGATGCACACTACAAAGGTACACCCATTATCTTCAAGAGGAAATAGATGAGTCGAAGTTGAAACAAGGAGCAAACATTGTGTCCTTCCCCTGTCGATGATTCCTGTGGCAACGCCTCCGTCGCCCATCAGCGGGCAATATTCTTCTGCTCTGGCAGGTCCCGCTGAGAGGGGCTTGTGCATATGCATGAAAGTCAATATGTTCAAACCTGACTCCTTGGCTGGTCATCCAGAATCCGTTCAGCAAGGGGATATTGTGGAGAGTCACATCGTATGTTACAAAGTCACTTGCTAGCTGCAAGTCAGACACTGTAAACAAAGAAAACAGAAGACAACCTATGTGTTTTCCATTGTTCTATTTACAACTGCTCAGTGCAGGTGAGGATTTTTTTTTTTTTTTTATGTCAATGGCTTTTCATTGAAAATAGAAAAAAGGAAGACATTCAGTCACCTTCAGAACATGGATTAGATCTGAGCTGCAGAAAAAGGCAACGAAACACAGGTTGCTGAGTTAACCAGTGATAGTTCCAAACTTTCTTTATTCAACAACTCTGGTTACAAAATCTGATGTGGCTTAAGGGCAGCACTGAGTTGTTTTTTTTTAACAAGTAGGGAGCAGAAGCTGAAACTTAAATCAACAAGTGTGATGCAGAGCGTTGGTATTAAGCAGTGATATAAAACATAAACGGTGGAGACATGTTCTCTGGAGTGATTAGCCATGTCTCTGTTTATCACATTTGTAGGTCAGCACAACGTTGTGTTAATTATAAACTTTGGTACAGAAAGAGTTTTGTCATGTGGTCAGAAAATTGATGGTCTGTTTGTTCCAGGAAGAAACAAAATACATTTTATCATATCCAGACATTTTGGACAACATCTTGATCCCAACTTTGCAGGACACTGCTATGGCAGGGACTCTTCCTGTTATATTACCCATGACTTCCCTGCAATGAGCAAAACAAGGTTCATACATACATGGAAATCTGTTACTGAGGGCAGAATTCCTGCAACTTTTAGATTTGTCCTTGCTCCAACAAACTTAATCAAATGTCTGAATCACCTTCTCGGTATGCAGTCAATTTCCCCAGAGTCCTCTCAATCACTTGATTACTTAATTTCGGTGTGTCAGACCAAGGACACATGTTAAGATTGCAGGATGCAGGCCCTCAGCAACCTAAATTGCCCAAGTCTGCATAGGTTTGAGTCAGATGGCTAAAATTTGGACACTGTTGGATTTTCCAATAAGAAAATGTGTCATAGTTATGGTTCTGTTAAGTGTGGTTTTGGTCCTATGAGGACTTTTTCTGTCCACCCTGTCACTATTCAGCCACCAGCAGTTATCCTATCAGCTCAGTCTGCCTCCAGCCACCACCCTACTCTAAATTATCTCCACCTGTTCCCACTAATTAGTTACTTAGCTCACCTGTTCACCTGCCTACTTATACCTTCCTCTGCCTGCTCATCTCTGCCAGAACGTCTCAATTTCTTCCGATGTGATTTTCCTGATTATCACTAGCTGATGTGTGCTCTACCAGCTGGACCCTCCTGCTAAGATTGTCTGTGTCTAACAGATCCTGTTTGCCCTGCTAGCTGAACTCTCCTAATTGAGGTTGCCTAAAGGCTGATTTATACTCAGAAACCAGGTCGTCTGCATATGTGTAGCAGTGAATGCAAATGTCCCTTCTGCAGACAGTCTGGTGCACTTCTCCAAAATTGTACGTGACCACACACAGTGTCGCAGACAGGAAGCATCTGATTGGTCAAATCTACATCCGCTCTACACTATGTGTATTTCCTGTTTGCTACCTTACCAGCTTGTTTTGTTTGTATGACCGCCATTGTGGAAAATGACTCCTGAAGTTGGACCAGCTAGAAGTGCGAGGTGAAGAACGCTGGGACCCTTTTTCCACCTGGATCCCTGCTCTTTTTCACCGTCATGTCCCTCCGTTGTCGCACAAACTTGCCCCCACTTCCCTACCGCATCTGCCGTATCTAGACCTACAGCTAGATTGTGATTGGCCCTCTGGTAGTGACGGTGAGATGAACCCTTATGAGGAATTGAACCGTTTAGGCAAACTGCGTCAATGATCCCCACAGTTCGTGAAGCTTCATCTGAACATGTCACCACCTACTGGTGGACTGAATAACTACAGTTAGCAAAATAGATCTCTGATTCTTTGCAATTGTTTTTCTTGTTTTTTTCCGATTTAAGTTCCTTTAAATTGTTAATGATTAATGCATTTAGTATCGTTTGTAAGTTTTTTGTGCATAAAACATCATAGAAGAGAACAATCTTTTAAGTTAAACTTTTTCTGTCACGTTGTATAGAGGGGTAGCGAGGCTTCGGACATCAACGATTTTGGCCTCTCCCCTAAACAAAGAAAGCCTCAATACCTGCTGCTATGCTCCACTTATCTGGAACAAACTTCCAGAAAACTGTAAAAATGCGGAAAGCCTGAGTTCCTTTAAATCAAGACAAAAAACACATTTGTTTAGGATCGCCTTCGACTGTTCTAGTTAAACAGTTCAACTAAAACATATTTTCTTTAGTCCAACTGTTTTTAATATTCTTTTTTGTTTCTGCATTTTTTGTTTTATTTAATTTATTTATTTATTTTTCTTATTTTTTCCTACTTGCTTTGATTCTGTTTTATCTTCCTGTATTCCTGACACAGACCAGACGTGACGTGACACACAGGAGAATGCATGTAAATGCCTGACATAAAGGTGAGATTGCATGAATGCGAGCCAGAATGAAGACAGCATGAATATAGCAAGGAGACAGCATGGAAGACTGCATGAAGCAGGGAATAATGAAGAAAACTGATAAGGAGTGGGAGTAGAAAAATGAGTTAGAGGATGGTCGTGATTAGGTCAGAAAATTATGAGAATGAGTTGAACCACCACCAGTATTTGTAATAGAGTTACCTAGAGGCAGAGAGAGCGCTGAGCTGCGAGAATTAGTGATAGTTCTGGCGGATGAATGAGGTATAGGCTGATGACCATCTGCCCAGAGCTGAGGGAAGCCTCAGAACCCCGCGAGTAGCTGCGATGCAGCTGCTCGGTCCAGAACGAATGCCCAGATTACCTACTAGAGGGAAGGCCACATGATACTAAGAGTATCCTGAGGTGGTGAAGGAACCATGAGTGGACTTAGGGTAACCCTTGGGCGAAATGAAAGTGCTTAGAATGCCTGAAACATGACGCGCCGAGATGATGAAACATTAGTGACTGCTGCCAGTGATGCTTCTGATGAAGGGCATGAGAGACTGGGAGGAGGAGTGACTTTATTAGTGGCTTCAACTACTACGAAGTTATCGCAGTGGGCGGACTCGATTCCTTCCCAAAGCCCCACGATGGCAAGCTAGCTAAGGGTAGACCTCACACAAGCAGATAATGGGTGTGAATAAAAGAGGCCATGAACCCGCGAACCACCTGTCCTGAAGAACCCCCCAAAACCTACGGATGCAGCATCCGTAAAAATTTGGAGCATGGCAGGAGATAGATAATGTCGACATAGAAAAGAAAAATTTCGTTCCAACTTAGAAGCAGTCTGACCAGGAGATCCGAACGGCAGCCTACGTTCAGTAATCTGACCAAGGAGAGGGACAGAAATTGCCGGATCAAGCAACTGGGAAATGAAAGAGCGGCCTTGAGAAATAAGCGCATAGCAAATTAGCTGACCTAGCAAGGAGCGCAATTGGCGTTAGAAATGACTGATGGAGAACATCAGTTTTTTTCTTTTTTTTTTTTTTTTTTAAACGTTAGGTGATGAAGAAGACAGAACGATAATCAGAAGTAATAATGAGGGGTGGTAAGATGACGGCTGCTAAGACTGAGGTACGATATATATGAAGCGTGCACGGCGGAGACAGACTGATTCGGATGGCCTCCTGGAGAAGCTCTAAGTAATCACGATAGATGCTGAATGCGGCCAAAATTGGCCAATAGAAAGATCTCTGGTAGACGGAGATCGGATGATTTAAGAAAACTGTGACGTCACCTGCTGATGCGACCTGCTGATCGACTTCAGGGGAGGGAAGAATAAGAAAGACTAAATTAACATATTTCCCCTGAATAATTTAGAACGAGGCTAGTGGAAATATCAGCATGCATGTTAATATAAGGTATGCCTGAATAAGAGGCAGACAAAGCATAAAGAGCGAACTCAAATAGATAGAAAATTATGAATGAAAACATGGTTGAATACGTCTTACCTAAGGCTGGCCCAGGGCGGGCATTCCCTAATGTGAATGAGGGGAGGGGGAGGTCCGTCTGAGCAGACAGCGGCAGGGATGACGTGGCAGTGCAGGGATTTCCACGTTTGGAGCGTGCGGACAGCGTCGAAGGATTGAGTGAGAGAGTCCGGTGGAGCGGAGGGAGGCTGAGAGCTGTTCAACACCAGAAGGACTAGACGGGAGGCTGCTATGAATGAGGAAGCTGAAGAAGGTCCAAGGCTGCATCGAAACGATGAGAAGGAGCGGGCGTAGCGGTGACTGCTGCTGGGACAGATCCGGGAGGCCTTCTGCGCCTGGCGAGGGGAGCGGAGGACTTGCATGTCTTTTGCGGCCAGGAATCGGAGCAGATTGAAGAGCGGAAGGCGAGGGAGATGAATCACGAGGAGGTAAGAGGGAGGCTCGTTAAGGCATCTGAGCAGAGTCTAGGTCGGAGCCTGGCAATATACCCTTGGAGTGTAACGCGGAAGAAGGAGATGAGAGCGGCTAGACGGGAGCTTCTCCGAGCAGGGAAAATTGAATTGTCGTCTGAATCGAAATCCGACATGCGATTGCAGGATAGCGGCTGGGGTGAGATTTGAGGGAGTTTATAAAGTGGAAGCAGGACGCTGATTGGGCTTCGTGGTGGAGTAGTTCGAAGCTGATTGGCTCGCTTCAGAGACGGATCAGCTTCTGATTGATGGAGGTAAGTCAGAGTTTCTTCAATTGAACTTCCGCTAGAGCTTCATAACATCACTAGTGTCCGACCTAAAATCGGGTTCACCTGCAGTAAAGCCTAACAAAATGATCCTAGGCTAAACTCAAATCTGGTGATAAAATTAACAACTTAGGCTTTATTTATCCATGTTTATTTATCCATGTTAAACTTTTGAAAATAGCCAAACCTTAACCTACACATATATGTACATTACATTTTTCACAAGTACAGGTGTGCCATGACTAATCTCTTAGAGTCTCCAAAATGAATCGCTGATTTTGTCATTGATGCTTATTCAGTCTTCATACTGTAGGCTACTATCCCCATTGTCAGTTTACTGAAAATACATTTTTAGAGCAAAGTTGTTAAGAGGCAAATTGTTTCTCCTGTTTACAAGCATGCAATCTGGCCTCATTCCAGTTTCAAACAGCTCTAATATGATGCCCTTTACAACCACTGAGTGTCTAACTTAAAGAATGGCCATGGATTTCGGAAATAACAGGCTGCATGTGCAGTTTTTATGAGCTGTGAACTGAATGAAGGTTGCTTCTTTCATTGATTTATTTGAATCATTTTAGCCTGAGGCTATACAACTACCCAGTGGCTCTCAACAGAGAATAAGAGACCCTATATCTTTCCACATTTAAAATACTGAATATGACAGGGTTGCAGTAAATAAAAGGTACTCATGGACACTTTTTACTTGATGAGAGGCTAAAGAATAAGAGCTTTTAAATTAATTTACAGCTGTCAAATCTGGAGATTTCTATTTAGCTTTAATGTTCAGTGACAAACTAGAACAACTTGACCTTATCCTGCGTCAAAATTTATCCATAGACCTACAGAAATGTAAAGGAAAAAAAAAACACCAAATTAAAATCAAATCATTTTAATTTACTCGATATTCGTTAACTGAAGGTTTTAAATCCCTTTGGTTTCTCTAGTTATCATCTCATTCTAGTCATAAATGTACCAAATGTGCTCATGTTTAGCCCTACAGATCAGAATTCTAAAAGCTTTAAGTGCAAATGTATAAAAAGATTCACAGCATTAAAAAAAAAAAAAAAAAAGGTAATAGTTATAGGTACAGTAGTACCTATTTTTTTTTCTTTCATTGTTTCTTTCATGTTACAGCCTCAAAATTCAATGAATCAAATCAAAGTTTGGTACGAATATAGAGTGAAAGTAAAGGTTTGATGGTTTTATTATTATAAAGCTTAAGAAAAAAAATTCAGCAGTCAAGCACTAACCTGACTCCGCCAGATGGATTTGCTCCGCATATCCATCTGGAAACCTTCCGTTGAGGTAATTTAGGGAAGGGGTGAAAATACTGGTTAGCTGATTGGCCTATGTTGGTGATAGACGGGCCAAATAAACCAATCAGATCAATGAAGCATATGACGTACTAACAGAGCGACGACGAAAACACAACCACAATCCAGGCTACTCTTGCCGAAACCAGTCGGGAGAAGAGCAAAAACATCTTTTCCTCTGAGAAAAGCCTCCAGAGCAGTGTTTTGCTCTTCTTTCAGTGAAGAAATACTCTGTAATTCCGATAAAACTTGGTCGATAGCCACGCTAACGCTAGTTTCATTGGCTGAAGCCGCCATGTTCTTTAGACTGAACTGTCGCGCTTCTCGTGGCGTCACACCTCAACCCGCCTCAAAGCCAACGCTGATTGGGCGTTCGTTTGGTGAACGGTTCCAAATTTTCTTTAACGGAAAGTAGCCAGAATGATCTGCGAGTGAAACCTTGAAAGCTGGCGAGATCAGGATGGTCTCACGAGGCTAGTCAAGCACGTATTTATGTCTGATTTTGAATCTGTTCTTTGTTTTGTCTTTACTCATCTGTGAGCACCCAATCCTCTCTCACTTTCAGTTTAAAACCTCTGCCTGCTTGTCCCTGTTCTGATCTGTTTGCCTGACCTGTCCTCAGACTCCTGAGGGATTTCTGTCTGCGGACCAAACCTGGAAGTGATTCCTGACATCATCCTGAATTACCCTTCGGCCCCCCTACGGACCGCTGGTCTCCTAGCTTTGACCCCTGAGCATCTCCTCGACACCGGCTTATCGGATTATCTTTCCATCCTTCGTCCAATCACCTGCCTGTTCTCTGACCTCCAGGACTTTAGCATCTGGGACTCTTTGGGCTGTGCCCTATGTATCTTGTTGGCAGCCGACCGGCTGGAACCAACCTCATCCTCTGGGCTCTGATTAAGACTAGGTTAGGGACTCACATGTTCGAAATCATCCTCCACATCAGATAGACATGGTCACTAACTAATCTTCTCCTCCTGTAGAGGTTCCTGCCTTAGACACCCTTGCTGTTCTCTACAGTTCCATCTTAAATAAACATTCTGTGAAACCTAACTGTATTTCCGCCTTGAGTACCTGTTCATTTTGTTTTAAGCCTGACATGTCAGCCTTATTTTTCCATCCTTGGGCATGTTTTTGTTGTAAATTTGGAAGTATTAAAGTTAGATTTCTGTGAGATTTTGTTCCGTCAGTCTATTTAAATCTTCTGTTCAGCCACATTAGGGCTTATTAATCAGCTTTCCTCAGTTCTGTGCCCGTCTTCTCCACCAGCTTCTGTGCATTCTTTTGACGGTGGGCGCCTGTTTTCCGTCTTGCTTATCACATCTCAAGAGTCTTTAAGCTCCTGGTTTCTTCTTGTTCTCTCTTGAGCTGGCTTTAATCATACCGCATCATATGTCCGCTCTGACAACAGTCGCAAAGCATCGCTGTGTAGCAGATCTTAATGCGTGCAAAACATGTCTGTACATCGCCTTTTATTTTCTATATACCAGATCCGCTTTACTTTCACTTTGTCTGACTTCCTTTCTGGCTCATCTGATTATTAGAAATGTAAAGTTTTTTTGGGTTTTTTTCTCTGGTCATCATTACAAATAGATTTGATCTTTAAATATGATAGATAATGGAGCACATCTGTGCAGTAAGGCTTCTATTTATGATGGTACAGAGGACCCGTGGTTGAAGGACTCTTCTTCTAGACCTTCATGTACCCTCTTACCTTCCATGGGCCTGATTACTACTGCAATGTCCTGCTTTAGCTTCTTACCTTAATACATCATGTTCTCATTGTACTGCTTTTTTGGACATTGTATTATTCTAATAAACCATTCAATTTATGATTTACAGGCAATTCTCCAAAAACTTCACAATATGACATTTTCTAAAGCTTCTGGAAAGGTTTTGTCCTTAACGTTTGCCTAAAAGGCAGTTTTGAATAGCTGTATAAAAAAATCAAAAAACTCTTTATGCATTGAGACTAAGTAAATCTTTGTCTTGAATTGTATTTTTCCCATTATGCTAATTTTTGAACCAGAAGTATGCATTTTTTTTTTTTTTTTCAAATCCATTAATGCTGTGAAATGGATTATTTACAAAGCAGTTACGGTACTATTTTGGTAATCAAAAAGGCATTAAATCACTTAAAAAATAAAATAAAACATGTATTCACATAGTCATCTCTATTTTTACCTTTAATTTTTAAGCCAAAAGGTAAAACCTTTCCTACAAGGCTTTGTTTGATAAAACGGCAGGAGCTTGAACAACAAGAAAACCTGATGCAGGCTATTTTAGGTGGGAAATTGGATTTTCCTAAAGTCCTCTCACCCCCTTCAGCTTTGGTTAAACACTTCAGCATGTGTTTGATTCAACCTTTTAAATGGTCTTGTGTCGGCGCGACTCTGTATGTTCTCTCTCCTATATGGCTGCCTAGATTCAGCTCCACGTTCAGGTTCTGTCCCTCCTGGCCTTTCTACACTGTAATGACCTTCCTTCTCCACCCAGGCAGCAGAACCCCTGCAAAAGTCACCACTTTAAGGAACGCACAGTCGTCTTGCTCCTCACATGTCTGGTATCACCTGCTCCTTCATCTACCCCCACCCCTTTCATCTCCAGCAGCATTAAAATCTTTTCCCTCACTGGTTTTATGCTCTGAATGAAAAACAAAAAAGAAAACATTGCAAATCTGTGACTAAAGAGACTATATTTTTTTAACTTTCAAATTTCCTAATTCTTTTTTACAAATTAATAACTTAGACTTAGACTTAGACTTCTTTATTTGTCATTTTGTATGCACAGGGTGCATACAGAACGAAATTGCGTTACATACAGCTTATGAACGTTGCATTGATATTTCAAATGGCACGAGTTATAGAAAAATACAAAAAGTGCAGCAGTGGTCAAAGTGTGAACAGTGCAGAGGATAAGAGACAGTGTGCAAGTTGCAGTGGTTCAGTGCAAAATGGCATTTGTGCAAAAAATGCGTTATTGAAAAATACAATGAGATGAACAATTTAAAGGGCTAAAAGTTAAAAGTTCAGCAGCATTTGATGCCCGATAATGTGCAATAGGTGCAGAGTTCGGATTGTGGATCAAAGGTTCAACAGTCTGATGGCAGTGGGGAAGATAAATGTGTTTATTTACGTTTTCCAATTATGTATATGCTAATATTGCTGGATTTACGTGGTTGCAGTTGCAGCTAAGCAAACACTTGTGAAAGAAGTAGTTCATGAAAGCTTTTGCACTATCTGAACTGCTTCTGGAAAGGACAAACAGAGTGACATTTTCATTAATGTGACAACGCTATCAGAGGAGAAAAATATCTGACAACAATCTCTGGATACACTGTATAAACATCTTTAATTATATGATATCCCCAATCACAAAAATACAAGTCATATAGTAATTTTTTGATATTTCCAAAATACCTCATTTATAGCAGGAAATAAGTATAAGTTAGACACTATCTATTTATGTCAACACATTTATTTTCATTTTATCATAATCCACATTGTATAAGCGAATTATATCCTCCGAGGCTATATGTAGAATCCATTACCACATTCATAAAACATGATCTTGCTCCTTATAAAAGTACTATATATTTTTGAGGTTGTGTCTGGTCCACAAATACATTATTTTATAGGTGAAAATAAATTTTTAACATAGATATGGAATTTTCAGCTAAAAACCCACATGCTGCATGGTAACAGTGAGGTAGCATGGTGTAGAGTTGCTTTTTTTTAATAAACAATTTGACATTTAAATATGCTTCATGCACAGATGACACAAAGTCTCTTAACTATAACAAACAAATTAAAGCAAATATTGTTTAAATTGTAGTTTGCTCTTTTTCTGCTAAGTGATGGTTAAAATGGTGGATTGTTTCTTTGCCTATAGTCTTAATATTGAAATAATATCCATTTCAATATGAATATTATTTCAATTGAAGATTAAATGATGATTATTAAATATTATTATTGATTAAATTGTTAAAGGCACACTATGCAACATTTTTCAGTTAATTAATGTGTTCCATAACGTTTTGGATGATTAAATGAGTCATTTCAGGTCGAACAAAGGTTTTCTCGGCCGCCCTGGTGGTCTGTAGGGGAAATGCCGCACTTGCAATTGCAGGAGCCCTCGGCCCGCACCCACAGGCTCAGAAGTCTCGTGCATCGCGAGAGTCAGTCTTGCTTTACGGCGAGAACTGCTACACGCCCCCAGTGAAAGGCATGCTCGTTGCTAGCGCAGTGGCGATATTCGTGCAGTTATCATGGCGGAACCAGAGAGAAAACTAGCGAAATTTTCAAACTCGAAAATTGGAACAAAATAGTCACTAACCGCAGTAGACATGGTGATTCGTTGCGTTCGCCTGTCTGCTAAGCTCAAAACAACCGCGCCTGGCTTGACGTAGAAACCAGGAGAACTTTTATTTTCGCCCTCTAGGGGGAGCCTCGCTGGAAAATCAACAGATGTTGCATAGTATACCTTTAAGTAAAAAATAAATATAAAAAAAACTACCTGTTTAAAAATAATAATTGAAATCATGTCAGAAAATGTCCCTGTTTAGTGGATTTACATAACTTGACTGTTACCAGTGTTAATATTAAATGTTAAGTCTCAAAGCTTTGAATGATGATCAAAGTCAGTATTCATTTTTAAAGTTGAAACGTGACGGGACGCATTATTCAGTTAGCTGTTAGCAGAACTCTTTCTTGTCACGATTATATGGCTGTAAAACAGCAATAGACCACACTATGCTATTATAGCTATCAAGAGCACTAATGATCTACCTCAGTCGAGGTAAGCACACACCTAAGTAATTCATTGGAGCTGGCAGAACTATGTTTATGCCATTCATCAAAGGTTCACATGGAAATGTAGAAAAATCTATTGTTGCACACGTCACTTTGCTCCCATTACTTAACTCTTTATCAGGGCATTACATGTGATTCCTGCTTCTGTTGTCTTTTTGTCTTCAAATGCCACATGCTGTTTGACAGCACTGCAAATGACATGTTGATAGGAGCTGAAGCCCCCATCAGTTCCTTGTTGGGCTCAGAGTGGGAAATAAAAGGTCCGCTGTGAAAGGCCGCCTCGTGTGGGCGCTATCATAACGTGCACCACCCCCATCCCCTCATTTGTTAATTCTATGCACAGCTCCACGCTCCAACGGACATACGCTGCGCTTGTTGGACTGACGTGAAAAGCCACCCACGGAAAATACTGTCACCATCATCTTATACTCCTTACTCCTTCTTCCTCTTTCCTGAGCTGCTTAGGTGACAGGTCATAAATCCCTACAGACATGGATGTGAGAGTTTTAGCAAATAGGATGGGGGTGAAGAAGATGATGGGACTAAAAATGGAGGGGAGGGGGTAACTGCAACAGAAACCTGAAGGAGATTTTTTCTCATGCATAGAGAGCTGTTTTTCCCCCTCGCTGAAAATGTCTCCCTTGGGGATTCTAGTGCCAACTCACTGCATGCAAAGTAGTCTCCCACTCTTTCTCCTCCTGTGGTTTATGTCGATCTTTGGCTCTCTGCGTGCAAACGGGGTACGGGTCTCAGGGAACTTTATGGCCCAGGATAAAAGCCGAGGAGAAATGGCACATGGAATTCGCCACCCTCCCTATCATCCAGATGATCCCGAATGCCAATTACCCTCCTCAGCTCTGAAGGGAGCTGCCTGTCACTCAGGATGTGACTTGTGTTTTGTTGAGCATTGATAGGTTTTTCTACTGGAAGAGTCAAAACCTATAATGTAGCCCTAGTGACAGCAGGGCTGCAGGGGAAGCATGATCTGGGTGTTTAAGGGCACGGACACTCACAAGAAATGAAAAAAACACAACACTCATACCCAGATTTGTGCTGAAAATGTGAAGGCACGTCAAAACCAGTAGCTGTAAGTGGAAGATGTAGAATGTTTTCTCTAGCTTCAGTTCAAAATCACTACATTTCAAACACCTAAAATAAAAAAGATTAATCTAAATGTGAGATTCAACAAACTGAAGAGAAATTAAATCATGGAATGGTAACCTAAGGGATTAAATTGCAGAAGGAAAAAACTTTTACAAAACTTTGGACTTGAAAGTTTAGTTCAACTACCTTTATTGTAAAAAAAAAAACACACATAAATTACTTAGTAATCAGAGCTCAAATTGTCTCCATTGTGTTAGGAATCTGCAATGCTTTGCAAAGCATAAACCTGATAACCAAATCCGACTGAGTCTTTTAGGGCTGCAACTAATGATTATCTTGCAAATAGATGAATCTGTCTATTATGTTTTCATTTAATCGATTAATGCTACTTAGCTGCAGGGATATCCCTCTGGCTGACTGGTAGACGAGCATGACTTTCGCCCTGGAGTCTGCGGCATTTATTTTTATTTATTTATTTATTCATTCATTTCATTGAATACAAAAAAAAAACAGCCTATCAAATTTTTGATATACTAAAAAATAAAAAATACACCTCCATCCATACCTACATATCCATCTGTATACATTACATACATATATACACACAGACATACTACATATGTATTTCAAATTTTTTTTTTTAAACAAAATGAAATGAAAGGCAGCAGAAAGAAGAAAAAAATCTTATAATATCTGCCCCTTTTTTCTCAGCTCTGAAACTAAACAGGGAAAAAAAATGGTTATCTTCTGCAACAAAAACAAAGTCAGTCGTCAATCTCAACTAAACAACGATAGTATGAGCTCACTTTATACTATTTCATACTTCTTCGAGAATGCAGTCTTTAACATTCTCTTAAACATGTGCAGTGATTTGGCATTTTTAACATCATTTTGTAGTTCGTTCCACAGTTTGACTCCTTGTATCGAGGTACATCGTTCTTTCAAACTGGTTCTGAATTTGGGTTTCTTAAAAATCTGTGTCCCCTTAAGGTTATAACTGCTCTCTCTCTTTGCAAAGATTTTTTGGATGTTTGAGGGTAATGTATTTAGGTGTGCCTTATACATAACTAACAAAATATTATAATCAACTAAATCATAGAATTTTAATAACCTCAATTTACAAAACAATATATTGGATGGGTATTTGCCATGTTTTCGAGTAATAACTCTTATAGCCCTTTTTTGCAAAACAAAAACAGATTTTGTACTAGTATAACATGCCTTTCCCCATACCTCAACACAATAGACCAAGTGTGGAACAATTAATACATTATACAACATATACAGTGCATGATCGTTCAGAAAATCCCTTACTTTATAAAGCACTGCAATTGATTTGGCTATTTTTGTTCTTAAATAATTCAAGTGGGATTTCCATGTTAATCTCTCGTCAATAATCACACCCAAGAACTTCACCTCACTAACTCTACAAATCTCTACACCATCAACTTTAAATGGAATATTAACAGTTCTTTGTCTCCTTGTAAATAACATATAATTTGTTTTATCCAAATTTAAAGATAATTTATTAAGTTTAAACCATTTTTGTATTTGCATAAATTCTGTTTGCATTTTTTCTAACATCCATTCTATATCTGTACCTTGACAAAAAAAAGTGGTATCATCCGCAAATAGGACACATTTGAAAAACTCTGACACATTTACCAAGTCATTAACATATAGGATGAACAACTTTGGTCCAAGTACTGAACCCTGTGGAACTCCACATGTAATTTCACAAAATTCGGATCTAGTATCATGTACTTGTACAAACTGTTTTCTTTTTTCCAAATAACTCGAGATCCACTGTAATGCCGTCCCTCTAATCCCGTATTTAATGAATTTTTTGAGTAAAATGCTATGGTCAATCGTGTCGAATGCTTTCTTTAGATCAACGTAAATACTGGCGCAATATTGTTTTTGATCAATTGCATTTGTTATTTGTTCTATCAGTTTCATAAGAGCCATTGATGTCGAGTTTTTGGCTCTAAATCCGTATTGACTGCTACTTAAAATATTATTTTTATCAATAAATGTATCTAATCTGATTACAAATAACTTCTCCAAAATTTTTGAGAACTGTGGTAACAACGATATCGGTCTGTAATTACTAAACATACATTTCTCACCGTTTTTGTAAATGGGAATTACCTTTGCAATTTTCATGGTGTCTGGAAATTTGCCTGATGAAAATGACAAATTACAGATATAGGTAAATGGTTTAATTACATAAGACATGATTTCCTTCACAAAGGTCATGTCCATGTCTACCCAATCTTTTGATTTCTTATCCACAATTTTATTGACAATACTCTTTATTTCTTCCTCATCCGTTTTTCCAAGAAAGATGCTGTTTGAACAACTCCCAATTTTTTGAGTCACGTCGCTATCATCTTTTGGTATCTGAGCAGCAAGTCTTGGACCAACATTTACGTAATAATGATTGAATTCGTTTGCTATTTCATTCCGGTCATAAATTTCTGTATTTTCTTTTAAAAAGTGTTTTGAAATACCAGATTTTATTTTATGCTTTGTACAAACACGGTTTATAACTGCCCATGTTGCTTTTGTGTCACCATTACTTTTGGTTACTTTTTGGTTACATTTGGCCAAGCAGGCATTAAATCCTGCTTGGCCCTCACTTGCATACCTTACCACACATGGTGGGAAAAAGTGAATAAGGAAATACAACATAGTGTGTCAAACAAAATCTTCATATCTACAGTAGCTAATATTAATTTGAAACCATAAAATTGCTTGCCTATATTTGTTTAATATATGCTCATGGGCATTTAAATCAAGGAAAAGTAAAAAAAAAAAACAAAAAAAAAAAAAACCTATGAATTTTAATAATGAAACATAGTGTTTTAAGATTATGTAATCTTAATATAAAATGGTATAATTTCAATAAAGTGTTATACATTAAACCTTTGTCTTGCAAAACTAGAACACAGCTACCCTGGTGAGTATTCATTGTGCATTAGAGCACACCTTGATGAAAGGTCAGTTTATTAGGTAAAATTCAGTGAGTTGGGAAAATTTAACAATGTTTTTTTGTCCAATGTTTTAAAGAGGGTTATTAGTATTTTATGGCAATGATGGTAGAAGGAAAGGTTCTACTTGCAGTTGTGCATGAACAACTTTAAAGGCAATGTGCTTTTAGTTTTTATTTAAGTAAAAGCACTGGACAAACTCTGCAATGATAAAAAATAATCTAATTGTTTAATAAACAAACTCCTATATAAATTGATAGAATTATTTTAATAGCAAAAGTTGTTGCCGAATCTAGAGGTTTGTTTTATTAAGGGATGGTTGTCTGCATTTAATCTGTTATTTTGTATTATCAGAGGAGAACATTAAATCCCATTTTGGTTTTCCGTCCAGCTCTCTTTCACAGCTGGAATCTGGATTATTATTTGTGCCAAAGTATTCTACATCATAGATTTATAACAAAATGATGAAATCAATATTTTAAGAAATGGTTTCAACATTTTTAAAGAGAACGGTGAGATTACTTTTTGTTGTTTTATCATCACAGTCGTTTCCACATTAGTATTGCAGTGGTCAGCGTTAATGATTTTCAAAAACCTTTACAATGTAAAGGAATAATTCTGAACCCAGTGCACTAATTTATAAGGCTAAAGATCCAATAAACCTGCAGATGCACAACCAACAGCACAAGCTTGGAAAGTCAGCAGTTATTTAACTAGCTCATCTAGTAAAGGTTAGATCTGGAAATGTCAGCCTCAGGCTAATTACCAAATCTGACCTATATGTGCTTATACAGTAAATATGAATAGCATATTTTTTAACATTATACTAATGCATGACTTCATAACTTCACATTTCATAATTTCTCCAAGTTTCCTCCTATAGTAGCATTCACTTTGGCATTACTACTGTCAGGAGTTGGTTATGGAGTGTTGAGCCAAAAGCAGAGGCAGGGGTGAATTTCTTTAGATTTAATTAAAAAGGGAAACTGAAAACAAAGGCAGGTTATCCAAAAATCCAATAATGGAAACAAAGTCCAAAAAAGCATGAAATCAGGAGTCCAAAAATCCAAAAGAATCAAACATAAAAACTAGTCAAAACGAACCAGAAACCGTGGAGACATCAGGAGAATCACTGTCACAACGAGGAAGACTCAGGAAGACGCAGTTGGAGGAAGTTTGACAAAGTTTGGCAGTGTTTGACGAGGACCCAGCAAAGGGGAACTGAAGAGAGAGGGCTTTTAAAGGAGACAGAGACAAAGAGGGGGCTAATGAGGAAACTGGGAGCAGGTGTGCACAGAACAAGAGAGGGAAAGAGCTAGGGAAGAAGGAGAACACAAGAGGGCAGCAGAGAGCAACAAACAGAAACCTGGAAGTCTGGAAATAACAACACAATGGCTCTGTTCGAAAACCTAGGACGTGTCCTCCAAGGACGCGGTCTACCTAGACTGGATCCTTCGAAGTCCTTGAAAATAAGGAGACCGGAAGAGTTTTGGCTGTGAATTCGACCAGGTCTACCCTTCGGCGGGTTTTACCGCCATATGCTCTATTGCTTAGCAACCGTAAACGTTGACACACAAAGCAGGAAAAGAATGAATACAGAAGTTTTCAAAACTGTTTATTTATTTCTTTTTTATTGTAAAGTGAACAAAGGCTACACTCACAAGAATCCAGAATGGAATAAATGTTCCAACAGGCGGGAGCAGGAACAAATAAAATCAAATGTAATGATAGAAACCTTACTCAGTTAAATAACATGCTGCTGTCAAGATTCAAGATTCAAGAGACTTTATTGTCATTCACATCACGTGTTACATGAGGTACAACGAAATTGAGAGTCACGGCCCCAGTTACATCCGAATATAAAAAATAAATTGTAAAAACTAGCTACAAGATCAAATTATATAAATAGAAAAAATATTTACAGATATATAAAAACAAGAAGTAGAGAATAAAATGTATATTAATAGGAATGTACAGGATGGATGAAGTATAAGTAATGTAGCAGCTTGGGAAGATATATTTAGTAGTGCAACATTTTAAAGTGTCCGAGTGTAAACTGCAATACAGTGTCATTGGGGTGGTTAGGGGTTGAAGTGACCAAGTTATTGTTAGGGACAGTTTGAGAGTCTCATAGCTTCTGGTATGAAGCTGTTTCTCAGTCTGGTTGTCCTGCATTTGATGCTCCGCAGCCTCCTGCCTGAGGGTAGCGGGACAAAATGTGAGTGTGCTGGGTGAGTGGGGTCCTTCATGATGCAGGAGGCCCTTTTCCTGCATCTGGAGGTGTAGATGTCTGTGGTGGTGGGGAGGTTGACTCCAACAGTCCTCTGTGCAGAGGACTTTTGGAGTCAACAGATAAACCAAACATTACCGCCACATATCTGACTCAATAACCATTAAAACAACTATTATTCATTAATCTCAGACGGAACTATTAAATGACTTGTATTATATTAAACTGAACTTCCAATTTTCACCACTGGTCGGCGCCAAGTAACCTTTCCTCTGATCACAGCTTGCTTGGTCTCGCAATGAATCCTGGGATATCCAAGAATACCGAGGATACATCAGACCTGTCCTTCAAATCGGGCAAAAAGAAGGACGCATTTTAAGGCCGCATAACGAGGACTCTTGGAATCCGACCAGACCTCAGCGCCGCGCTATGACGTAATCGACCTTCGAATCCGGTCTTCTAAGGATGCGTCCTAGGTTTTCGAACAGAGCCATTGTTAAATTAATAGGACTATAAAACATGAAGAAAAGAAAACTAAACACTCAAAAGAAAACATAACAGAACCCAGACTATGAAAGTAACTGGAAAAAACCAAAGAACACAGCAAAATAAAAATAAAACCACTAACACTAGAAACCAAGGAGTAAAGCAAGACTGAATACTATAACAGAAACAGAAACCTGACAACTACAGTTTGAATGGTATATAGACTAACCTTATCTTCCATTTACTTTATTCTCACATTCCAAATATTGTTAAGTTTATTCATAAAGGCAGTCTGCTACGAAGTAAAAGAGACTGCCTGAATATTATCTAACATTGGTGTAGTAGCGATGCCAATTTTGTTTTTGTTCTATGTTTCGGCAGGGTTTGCATCTATGTGGTCCCCAGCAGTCCAATAATAGTTCAAAGCTGCTTTATACTTACATTTATAAAATAAAATGTCACAGAAACTTTTTTTGGGGGGTTTAGAATATCTGTAAATTTCAAAAAGCTTGGAAGGAATACATCAAAATGACATCAAAATGAAATTTATGCTTTTTGATGTGAGAAAGCCACAGCACTGACATTTCGTTACTCAAGCTTATATTAGGATGGCCTGTATTATCCCTTCCTTATCTTTTTTCTACCCCTTTTTTTAAATTCAAACAGCACTTTCGTTATCAGTCATTTTTGTGCACAGATGCTACCCAGATCCCTCCATGTATTGCCATTGCATCTTTATTGCCAGCCAGCTTATCCGCCTCTGATGGAATTGTTAAAAAGCAGATATGAGCAAAATCTAGGAGGACCAGCCTTTGTCGCTTGTGCACGTCGCCATCAGATGAAAGCCCGCCGATAAGAATCTGAGCAACGCCTGCAGGTCGTGTCACTCTATGCATAACAATCTGCGGTTGTTCGACTGACGGAAAAACCACAGAGACGGACAAGAGGGGCTTGCTGAAAAAAACACAAGGCTGTTTTCGTGATGAATATGTATAAGGTATCCTGCCTCTCCTTTTTGGCAAACCTGAATGATCAATATTGAAACGAAGAGACAAATCAAGGTCTTGTTTGTTCTGTCTGCGGATATTTACAGGTTGAGAAGGGTTTGTGTCTGTTTGTTTAAACGTGCTCCTCTCAGGTCTAGGTTGATGTGTAAATCTGGGAAGGAGCTTTATTTTTTATTAAATTAAATTAATGTTTCGAAAAAATATAGATAATTAAACGGTAGCATTTCCTGTTTTCCCATTTACAATTTCCTCTGTTTATATCTACATTTCAAATTTTCACATTAATCACGTTAATACTTGGATTTAGTTTTACATATACATATTGTAAAGGAAGAAAATATTCTAACATAGTTAACTTTGGAAAAAGGTTGGCTTTTCATTTTCTTCCCTTCCAGGTCCACCCGGCGAGCTGCGTGTGGTCTCTATGAAAACCAGCATTGCGAGTTGACATCACAGAATTACAGAGTTTAATCCAATATAAGACAATGCATACACTTAGAAATAAGACAATGCACAAACCTACACCAGAAACTGCAGAACAACAGAGACATACATTCCATTACCTGACATAGGAGGAAAGAAAGCAAAGACGTACAAGACATCTTTGGAGAGTTTGCAAGAGCAAAATCTGATCTTTTTCTTCTATTTAGAAAGCTTTATCCTCTTGTATCTAATCCATTCAAAAAGGGCTGGCCCTCGGTCCTCCAACCAAAAGCCATCTCTGACACTGCTAAGGCTTCCCCTTATTTACTGCAAACATCTGGGGTCATTTGCTTCTTTGTTTTAACAAGAAAAGGCGGAAAGCTTGTCCTGGCATCTAGAATTCTTAGGGTCATAAAACACAAGATAAGCTCCCACAGACAGCTTGTGGAATGCGGGGGGCCTCACCATAAATTCTCATAAACAAACTTAAATTTAGTAATCTGGTTCAAGGAAAGGTTATCTTCACAAACTTGTTCAAAATAAGAAATATGTTCACAAGGAGAGTATACAACATACCTTTTACACATGCCATAAGATTAAGTGTATTAAAGTCTAAAAATAATCATTTTTCTTTAACAGTCCCCGTTTTGAGGTCTGAGACATACAGACCTCACAAATAAAATTATTAAGCCTTCTAATAGAGGAACCAAAAAACTATTTAGTATACTAAAAAACTAAAACATTAGCCCAATTTTATAACAGTCCCCTTTTTAAACAGCACCTCCTAGGTCCACTGCCAGGTCATGTGTCTGAAGCTGAACTCCATAATCTAAACTTATCCAATGTATCTTGCGCTGTCCAACAATTTAATACTCACCTGATGAACCACAAAATTTTAACCAGTAAAAACTAAACTAAAAATACATTTCACTTATCAAACATGAAAAATCATAAAACTCAGTTATGTCAATAGAAGAAAACACACAATAGAAATATCAGCCCAAGTATAAAATTAGAAAACCAAAGTAAGATATCTCGAAATTACTAAAAAATGCTCAGCAGACTTAAAAGACAATACTCGCCACAAAAATTTCAATTTGTCAATACAAAACAATAACAACATAAAAAAATACATCATAAACACATAAAAATTACAAAAGACCTTTTTTTTCTTTTTTTCACAATTCAACAATAAGAAGTTAGAGTTCGTCTCTATGCTCCTTCGATAGTCTTTCAAAAATGAATATGAATTCTTCGTCAGGAAACGATCCAAAAATACGCGCAAAAAGAAACGAATGTTCTTGAAGAGTTCGCAAAAAACGAAAACACGCAATAAAAAGAAGATAAGTTAATGATGATCTTGTAGCTGGATCCTTCACGTGTTCCTCCTCGGTTGTAAACCTCAGGTTTTCCACCTGAGTGTCCGTTGCTCACTGAAAATTGGAGTATTATGCCAATTTAACAGTGAGTTTAAGGAGAGGGTGCAATCTCCTTTTATCAATGGAAGGACACCGGAACAGGATTATTGTGCCTGTCTGGGCCTTTTAAGCCTTGTAATTCAGGAAAATGAAGTGGTTTTGGCAGACTTCTGCCCGGAAATGCAGATCCTCCTCCGCGCTGTGATGTGCCTCAGACACTCCTCGACCGCAGGTTGAGACTGTAGATTCTCCTGTATGCCCTGCAGCGTGCGCCGTGGCTCCTCAGCTGACTCCAATGGAACCACATGTCTCCTTTGCAGACGGACAGCATGAGATGTCCTCTCCACGACTCGGTATGGTCTGGCGAAGCGAGGTTCAGACCACTTTCTTTTGATGACCATCAGGCGCACCCAGTCGATTTCCCGAACTGATCCCGAGCCTGGACGTTCCTGTGACGTCTTAAACACAATTATTATAACAAAATGGTTGAGTAAAAAATAAGAAGACATTATCATCCAATAATTCTAATATTGTTCAGTGTTGAGTGAACCTTTTTAAAAACTCCAAATTATACACACAACCGTATTTCATGATAGCCCACTGTTATTAAATGGCTACCTAGACCCCCTGTAGGAAAACCCAAAAACCGTTCATGTGGTCATGTAATATGCGAAATGGGCTGCACACGAAGATCGTCCTACAAGAAACAAAGTCATTCATTAGTGTTTCAACATGTCCCACATTAACAGTGTAGAAAACACTGTTACGCAGAAAAACATCCATATGTTCTCATTTTTGTTCTCTTACAATCAGTGAGGGTGTTCCATCCTGTCAGGAAACCTAGAAATTTAAGTGATTGTCAATGTTACAGTATTATAATAAAAAAAAAAACAATTGGATCATTCCAGTGCTCCAGCCTGGAACTGATGCAACACATTTCACCCGCCGAGAAAGTAAAAACATCTGTAAATCTGTTATTTTGTACTTTTCATTTCAACACAAAACACAGTTCTAAGAGCAATTCACATCAAAATCCAAGAATCCTGAAAGCGTGAGCTGGAAATAGCACAGAACTGAAGCACTCCCAAAATGCAAATAAGGGGGTCAATCAGTCCCCCTGCTGTGAAACACAACTTGTAACCCAAATGGAGACACCTCTGTCCCACAGAAGCACATTTTAACAGAAAGTTAGTAATACAACATCCAGCAAAAATATTTAACAATATTTCATAACACAATCTTGAAACACAAATCACTTCCTCACAATCTCAGCACAATTCAGACACAGACAGACGAATAGACAGCAGCGCGTGGTGGGACATAGGCTACAGTATAACGGGGGAAGACAGACACACAGCCCTAAATCAACCCGCAGCCAAGCACGCACACAAACACTAAGAAACATACAAAACACAGAAACACAGACAACGTTGTAGTTCAGTCAAGAAAAGACAGAAAAGAAAAGAAAATGTCAGGTGCCGGCTTAAAGAATGTATGTATCTTTTAATTTTCCAATTTCACTTTTACAAATCCCTTTTATTCTCATTTCAACTTCTCAGTCCTACACTTCAGAGCTGGGTCAAGCTCGAGGCGAAAATAAGCCTCAATTTAGTTTATTCGATCACTCAATCCGCCCAGTGACAAAAGGTTTTTTCTTTTTCAGCTGGGGAGAGCGATTGAACCCGTATTAAATCAAATAATTTATTTTAGTCCTTCATACTATAAGCAACCCGATTAAGGGTGCCAAAGAAAGGTGATCCAACCTGCTATTAGTCCTTTTCCATGAGTGATACAACTCGATCCAAGTAACCCAAATAATTATAAGTCCACTGGAGATGAGTCGAAATCTCCGGGCTGATACAAGCCCCTGCTAATTAATACACAGACTACCTCTGCAGCTTCTGAATTCTGTGAGGCCGCACACAGCAAATCAGCCCCGGTCCGACGACACACGGCGCTTCAGACAACTAAAAAATTATCAAATACTGTCTTACCACACCGAAGCGTCGGGCCGAAACGGATCAATCAGGACCAAACAGCCGCCCGCCGAGACTCCAAAACCGGCACGAGCCCCCAATTGTAAAGGAAGAAAATATTCTAACATAGTTAACTTTGGAAAAAGGTTGGCTTTTCATTTTCTTCCCTTCCAGGTCCACCCGGCGAGCTGCGTGTGGTCTCTATGAAAACCAGCATTGCGAGTTGAAATCACAGAATTACAGAGTTTAATCCAATATAAGACTATGCATACACTTAGAAATAAGACAATGCACAAACCTACACCAGAAACTGCAGAACAACAGAGACATACATTCCATTACCTGACATAGGAGGAAAGAAAGCAAAGACGTACAAGACATCTTTGGAGAGTTTGCAAGAGCAAAATCTGATCTTTTTCTTCTACACTATATTGCCAAAAGTATTTGCTCACCCATCCAAATTATTGGAATCAGGTGTTCCAATCACTTCCATGGCCACAGGTGTATAAATTCAAGCACCTAGGCATGCAGACTGTTTTTACAAACATTTGTGAAAGAATGGGTCGCTCTCAGGAGCTCAGTGAATTCCAGCGTGGAACTGTGATAGGATGCCACCTGTGCAACAAATCCAGTCGTGAAATTTCCTCGCTCCTAAATATTCCACAGTCAACTGTCAGCTGTATTATAAGAAAATGGAAGTGTTTGGGAACGACAGCAACTCAGCCACGAAGAGGTAGGCCACGTAAACTGACGGAGCGGGGTCAGCGGATGCTGACGCGCATAGTGCGAAGAGGTCGCCAACTTTCTGCAGAGTCAATCACTACAGACCTCCAAACTTCATGTGGCCTTCAGATTAGCTCAAGAACAGTGCGCAGAGAGCTTCATGGAATGGGTTTCCATGGTCGAGCAGCTGCATCCAAGCCATACATCACCAAGTGCAATGCAAAGCGTCGGATGCGGTGGTGTAAAGCACGCCGCCACTGGACTCTAGAGCAGTGGAGACGCGTTCTCTGGAGTGACGAATCGCGCTTCTCCATCTGGCAATCTGATGGACGGGTCTGGGTTTGGCGGTTGCCAGGAGAACGGTACTTGTCTGACTGCATTGTGCCAAGTGTAAAGTTTGGTGGAGGGGGGATTATGGTGTGAGGTTGTTTTTCAGGAGCTGGGCTTGGCCCCTTAGTTCCAGTGAAAGGAACTCTGAATGCTTCAGCATACCAAGACATTTTGGACAATTCCATGCTCCCAACTTTGTGGGAACAGTTTGGAGCTGGCCCCTTCCTCTTCCAACATGACTGTGCACCAGTGCACAAAGCAAGGTCCATAAAGACATGGATGACAGAGTCTGGTGTGGATGAACTTGACTGGCCTGCACAGAGTCCTGACCTCAACCCGATAGAACACCTTTGGGATGAATTAGAGCGGAGACTGAGAGCCAGGCCTTCTCGTCCAACATCAGTGTGCGACCTCACAAATGCGCTTCTGGAAGAATGGTCAAAAATTCCCATAAACACACTCCTAAACCTTGTGGACAGCCTTCCCAGAAGAGTTGAAGCTGTTCTAGCTGCAAAGGGTGGACCGACGTCATATTGAACCCTATGGATTAGGAACGGGATGTCACTTAAGCTCATATGTGAGTCAAGGCAGGTGAGCAAATACTTTTGGCAATATAGTGTATTTAGAAAGCTTTATCCTCTTGTATCTAATCCATTCAAAAAGGGCTGGCCCTCGGTCCTCCAACCAAAAGCCATCTCTGACACTGCTAGGGCTTCCCCTTATTTACTGCAAACATCTGGGGTCATTTGCTTCTTTGTTTTAACAAGAAAAGGCGGAAAGCTTGTCCTGGCATCTAGAATTCTTAGGGTCATAAAACACAAGATAAGCTCCCACAGACAGCTTGTGGAATGCAGGGGGCCTCACCATAAATTCTCATAAACAAACTTAAATTTAGTAATCTGGTTCAAGGAAAGGTTATCTTCACAAACTTGTTCAAAATAAGAAATATGTTCACAAGGAGAGTATACAACATACCTTTTACACATGCCATAAGATTAAGTGTATTAAAGTCTAAAAATAATCATTTTTCTTTAACAATATATATATATATGTATATGTATATATATATATGTATATATATGTATACTTATATATAAATATATATAAGAAGAGCTATATGTGTATATATTTTTATCTTTTTTATTTTTATCTTTATTATCTTGTGTAGTTGGATGTGTATATATATATATATATATATAACTGTAACTGGAGCGTGTAACAAAAGTAATTTCCCTCTGGGATTATTAAAGTATTTCTGATACTGATTCTGAAATTATTTTATGGGGACTTTATGTTGTGGACCAGTTAAGACTTTACAATATAATAAATTTAAAGGGAAATTTTGTATAATTTTAGCAATTTTTCTTTTTACTGATGCAAATCTTAAGAGTGCTGTATATGTTTGTATCAAGTCGGTACTTCCTATTCTGGCTTCCAAGGCAAACGAAAAACGTGGGTCTGGTTTATTTGTAGCTTCCCTTGCAGAATAGTTTCATGGAAAATTAAAAAGTGATATTCTTTGTTTTGTACAATTATTTCTGTTGAATAAATAACTTTTCATTGTTGGATGTTGTTCAAGTAGCAGCTTGGATAAGCCATGACAATTAAAACGAGACAGAGGGGGAAAGGGTATAGCAGGGACAACAGAAACAATAGAAACAGTTGCATAAACTGCATGTTCAATGCATGTATTTCTCTGTAAGTGTCTCTGTGTTATTAAATGTATTCTAAATTTTCAGCAAAAGCCGTCTGTTAAATGCATAGGAAGTGTTGAGGAAAGGGGCACCCTCCATGAACCAAGCCTTTAAAGGTGCATATTACTAGGGGTGTAAATAATAATCGTTTTGTATTGATGCATCGATCCAAAAGCCGACGATCCGATGCATCGACATGTCCGCAAGATAATCGATTCATGTTTTTTTTTTCCTCCGGGCTATTTTTATCCATTTGCTCCTGGGCGTAATTCTCCCTCCCGTGCTGCGGTGCCGCTAAACCTATTTTGCCCTCCTACCGCGCTTCCTGGTTATACTCTTACAGCAGTTTGTTGCAGCAAGCTTCACACAGACATTTTTAAATTATGCTCAATATTGAAGCGTGGTCTGAGCTACACGCTGTGGGTCTAGATACGGCCGAGGCGATGAGGAAGTGGGGGCGAGTTTAGTCCGACGACGAAGGGACAATGGGGCAAAAAGAGCGGAGATTCAGCTGGAAAAAGGCTCCCAGCGTTCTCGCGCACCTCGCTCTTCTAGCGGGTCAAACTTCACGAGTTGTTTTCCGCAATTTCGGTCATAAAAACAAAACAAGCCGGCCTCCTGTCTGCTGCACTGTTTGCGGTCAGCTACAATCTGGGAGAGGAGCAGCGAGCGTCTCTCAAGGGGCGGTGACGCAACACTCTGGAGCCTTCTTCTTCTTGTTTTTTTTAATGGCGGTTGGCAAATAACTTATAGGTGCATTACCGCCACCTTCCAGAATGGAGTATGGACCAGACAAACTATTATATTCTCCCTAAAATACCCGTTCTTCTTAGAAAATTAAAAATACTACCAAAAACTACATCCCCAGATGACCTTTGAAACAATTCCCTTATATCTAGTTTATTTTTATTCCTGTCTAACTCTCTACACAACATCTCTCTTTCCTGAATATATTTATTACATTCTAAAAAAATATGTTGGACAGTTTCTCTGGAGCCGAGGTATTGCATTGAACTGATTACACTGATATTGTGCAGTATTTTTGCAGTATTTTTTGATGCAACTTTTCTACTTCTGTTATTTGCTGTTGTTTCTAAAGAAAATGCATAATGATATTACAGCTTTCATTGATGTATTTCAAACTTGAAACTTTGTTTAGCCTGTAAGGTGTAAAAAAAAAAATAATAAAAAAAAAAAAAATAATAATAATAATAATAAAAAAATTAACCGATTAATCGATTAATCGAATCGAATCGTGGTGTATTCTTAAGTATCGAAAATAATCGAATCGTTGGGTCAGGAAATCGATACTGAATCGAATCGCCATGATGGATGTGATTTACACCCCTACATATTACATTTGCAAATTTTCAAAATTCACTTCTGAAAGATAAGCATTTTATTTTTGTGTTTTACACCTTGCTTTTGCTTAGTTTGTTGGTAAATAAATCCCTTCCTGTATCCTTACAACTACCACGTAGGTAAGTCATTGTGAATGTGTGCAGAGGGTGAAGGAGGAAGTAGCCTTCTGTGGCTAAGCAAGTTAGTCCCTCCTAGCAAAGTCCAAAAACAATTAAGAAAAAGATCAGGTGTAAAACAACACCAAACACTGCTTAATTCAAAGAGGGATAAGACTGCAAGGATTTGCCTCATGCAACAACATACAGACAATTAAGAAAATTAGTATCAGTTCTCTTACTTAGAATACATGAAGGGGTCTGAAATTGTCATCGTAGGTGCATGTCGAATCATAATCTGAAAAAAATCCAGAAATGCAAATATATTATTTTTATTATACAATTTATTAACTATTTATTTATTTATATACCATTTAATTTCCAAGTGGGAGAACTTGCAAAATAACAGGGTGTTCAAATACTTCTTTTACTCACTGTATATAAACAGATAGATAGATAGATAGACAGACAGACAGACAGACAGACAGACAGACAGACAGACAGACAGACAGACAGACAGACAGACAGACAGACAGACAGACAGACAGACAGACAGATAGATAGATAGATAGATAGATAGATAGATTGTTTTTTTTTGTTCTGTTTTGTATTGGCATATAATATAACTATATAGTTATGGAAAAAGCTGAAACCATTTATGTGAGGACTGCATTACTACAGATAGTACCTCCTGTTCATCTACACACAAGCACACAAACTCACCCAAAACCCATACAGTGGAAATTATCCCATCCTGCCATGGCTGGCAAACACTACATTGCCTTTAGACTGGTGTTTACCCCTTAGCACCCAATAGGTATATAGATATGGATGTGAAAGTGTGGTGTTGAATAACCGGGCAGGCATTCTCAGAGTCCTCACATCAAACAGACTGATGACTTGTGAAAGGAGTGCAATGGAGACTGTGTGGCAGGATTTCTTACTGGTCTAATACTACTATAAATGTACTCCTAAATTTTTGAAAAGGTTGTCCAGATGAGTTACAGTAGAGTTGTGATAGCTGTAAAGAGTTTTCCAGAGTCATAGTACAAAAAATGTTGCACATAATAAAAAGGAAAAGAAATAACTGAGGCAAGCCTAGTGGTGCTCATAACTCTCTTATTATAAAGACATCCACCTGTAGCATTATCAGGTTTCTAACTGAGATTTTTTGATAATGATAGAAAATCATCCCTTTTTAAGTTGTACAAAAGGTATTAATTTCTAGATTACAAAACAATAAAAAAATCAAATTGACAATTTATTTCAGATGCCGTCAGTTCTATAATATTGGTTTAGTCTCTAGGTAAGTGGAACATCTTTACCTCCATTATAATTTCACTGCACCAATCAGGACGTGATAACTTCTTGGCATGACTCAGGCTTTGTTAAGAACAAATCATATCCTATAATATCATATTATATATGTGTGCAATATACAAATGATTTAATCTGTGCTATTTCCAGTACAGTACTACTTGGTGAGTGAACCCTTAGCAGCATGTCGCCTGTGTCTAATACCCTTAAAAGATCTAAGTTACTCTTAACCAACTTCAGCCATTAGCTTGGTGTAATAGATGACATGTGAGGCATTGAACATAAAGTTGATATTAAGTTTTATTTGTAATAAATGCCCATAAATGAGAAAGTGGTCCTATAAAGGCTTTAAATATGGTTTTAGAATCACCTATGACTTTCCACAATTGGGACAAAACTAAGGATGATTGTAGCTTTCAGAAGAAAAAGCAATACACAGAAACACATGCCAAATAATGGTAACTTTTGTGATTTGCCGGTGAAATTCAATCTACCTGCCATGCTGGCGGGTACCTGATAAGACAACACACAAAACTTAGCAGTTGCTGTGTTCTTCACCAATCATGATGCCTATTATTTTGTCATGCAAGCCCCGCTCTTTTATTGAATTCTTTAAAAATGATATATGGTGCCATATAACTGGAAAAAAGGAGAACAATAAAAAAACATAAAAATACATTTTTATTTCAAGTGAAAAAGGATGGTAAGGTTTGCGACTGGTGGTGTCACAGCAGAGAGGATGCATGTTGGGATTATTTTTTGGAAAATCCAGTTGCTGCACTGGTGGAGGGAGTGCAGGATACAGAGGTGGGTGTCTGATTCTTCTCTTTTGAAGACTCAGAGCCCTCGGTCTATGATCGGTAAAAGGGTTTTTCTATCATTGCCTGACCTGACATTAGAGTGAAATAAGGTTTGGATTTTGCTAATTGCATTATTGTTCATGTTTATGTAAATGTTATTCAATCAAAATAAAGTTAATCTAACAACATAACCTGCTGAAGTCATGGCATTATAGAAAATGACTTTAAAAAGCTCAAGAAGCTGATAAAGAAGGCTGGCTCTGCTCTGTAGTCTAATATATATATAAATATATATAGATATAAAACCCAAACTCAACCAATTTCTTCAAACCCAAACTCAACCAATTTCTTCAAATTACACTACCAAGGCCTGTTGACAACACGACTCAGTGCACATTTATATGTGTATGTATATATATATATATATATATATATATATATATATATATATATATATATATATATATATATATATATATATATATATATATAGTAGCATCTCATCAGTTCCAAGTGCATACATGGAACGCCATAACCAGGTAGCTGTCATAGTGTCCAGGAACGTCTGCCA
Source organism: Cyprinodon tularosa (assembly GCF_016077235.1). Classification (NCBI taxonomy): domain Eukaryota; kingdom Metazoa; phylum Chordata; class Actinopteri; order Cyprinodontiformes; family Cyprinodontidae; genus Cyprinodon; species Cyprinodon tularosa. The sequence continues at coordinate 469,577 of NW_024039418.1, read as the reverse complement.
TGAGTATGGGCTGGAAGTCCCAAGGTCAAAATGGAAGACACCTCCTAAGGTAGTTGAGAATGACCGAGCTAAGATCCTATGGGACTTCAAGATCCAGACTGACAAACAGGTGATGGCTAACCAACCAGACATCGTGTTGATCGACAAACAGCAGAAGAAGGCAGTAGTGATAGATGTGGCAATCCCAAGCGACAGCAACATCAAGAAGAAAGAACACGAGAAGCTTGAGAAATACCAAGGGCTGAAAGAGGAGCTAGAAAAGATGTGGAAAGTAAGAGCAGCAGTGGTGCCAGTGGTAATTGGAGCACTGGGGGCTGTGACCCCCAAACTGGGAGAGTGGCTACAGCCGATTCCAGGTAAAACATCAGAGGTCTCTGTCCAGAAGAGCGCAATCCTAGGAACAGCTAAGATACTGCGCAGAACCCTCAAACTCCCAGGCCTCTGGTAGAGGACCCGAGCTTGAGGATGACACATACCACCCCACCAGGGGGGAGAAAATTGAAGAAAAAAAAAAATTATATATATATATATATATATATATATATATATATATATATATATACATATTTATAGTCAATATATTTCATTGTTTCCCCTTCAAAACATTTGTGGCCACTTCTTTTCAAAGATACAAACATCTATGCAACCAATGAATGGATCAGAACCTGCAGTGAACGTATAGCCACTCTGGATTGTTTGATGGATCATTACAAGGAACCTTTTTTTTTTAAACATTGTTATTTTTCTTTTACCAATCTGAATGCATGGACCTTGCTAATAATTTAAGTAAATACAGTTAGACAATTCGCAGCCTGGCTCATTATGACAATGCAATTTAGTGTTTTCAGTCGCAAAAGCGGTACTTTGTCATTTAGGGAATTTGTTTGTTCTTATGCATGGCTGGGATTCTAGATTCGTCTGACCTAGAAATTTAATTGTTAGCAACAGAATGTTGTGAATGACTCATAGAATCTAGATAGAAATATGGAAACGACAAACTTTTACCTTCACCTACAGGAAGGGTTGCTTTAAACAGTCTCAGTTAATAGTATTTTCAACATAATTATTCCTTATAATTACTACATAAGGAGGGATTGTAGAAATCTACAAGCCTGGAAATCAGTAAAATGGAGGAACCTGAATGGCCCCTCATTTACAAAATTATGATTTGAAATGAACTCTATATTGCATTACATTATTAACAAATTAATTAGTAAATGAAATGATTCCTTTTATTCTGGTCCATGCAATTAGTTTAAACATATGGTTATGTCCCAAATTAAAGGAAGGGTTTAATTAGACTTGAATATTATTATGTTAGAATGGTGCTGATTGGGTCATTAATTATGTGCTGAGTCTGATCAGTTCAGTCTGCTGTTAAACAGGCCACAGAACATATTTTAAAAGAAAATACCTTAAAAAATAGGGGAGTTTCTTTGCTAATATTTTCAGGACTTTTAATCTCATGCTTTTCAAAATTGGCCAAATCACTCTTGCAATGAAACCATATATAAATTCAGTAGGAAAGACTCCTAAAAAGGAATGTAAAAAAACTGAATAAACTGATTACAACACAGGAAAACAAACGTAGACTCATTAAATCATTATCCAGACATTTAAAGTGTTAAGCTGGAGTTTAGGAGATCAACTTCCCAAGCATTATATGTCCAATTAAAAATAATTTTTGTAAAATAATGCCAAGAGTGATAAAGTTTATGTTGATTTGCAACATTACCTGTCAGGGCTCTGAGTTTTAACTTTTTTTTTTGTCTTTGCCTCTCGGCAGGAAGTCTTCCTGCAAACTTGACCTTTTCGGACCTCCACTCAACTGAGCCTTAAACTGAGCCAGGGATTCAAAAAGGATCCAGTCTCCTTGAGAGGACGTAGAAATTACTCACTGAGCAAGGGAATCATCTTCACTACGACCTGTTCAAGTACAGTAGGAAATCTGAGTGGCAATCAGCGTCTCCGTTCACCTACACCGTCTGAGTTCTGGGTAAACCCTGTTCCGCCCTCCACCAAATGAGACAAACTCTGGAAACCAACACACAGATTGGAGTCAAAGATCCTTCACTTCTCTGGAAACGTGAGTCAACTACCAGATCCTCTTCTTCAAATCAACAAATGAAATTTCCCACTGAGCCTGAACTAATAGTCTGTCTTCCCCTCGCCTTCCAGTTCCGGCTGAGCAGAGTTCAGAGCAACACTGCACCGTGCTTAATCTCTTCAATAAAACCTGTTAAACTTTTCATCTGTGTCTCTGAATTGGTTTCACCGCATATGGGTCCGAGCTTTAAATAAAATCATGACAATACCTAACAATGAAAATAAAACTCTTAATTAGATAGGGGTGTCTGGATACAACTATTCCATTTCTGATACACTACCAATAAATACTGCAGCTTTGATCACTAACTGGAGGCCATGGCAGGTCATGGAAATCAGTGGCAGTCTGTCTGGCACCTCCTCCAATGCCGTGGCAGGTCATGGAAATCAGTAGCAGGCTGTCTGGCACCTCCTCCGGTTCTGTGGCAGATCATGGAAATCAGTGGCAGGTTGTCTGGCACCTCCTCCAGTGCCGTGGCAGGTCATGGAAATCAGCTGCAGGCTGTCTGGCACCTCCTCCGGTTCTGTGGCAGGTCATGGAAATCAGTGGCAGGCTGACTGGCACCTCCTCCGGTTCTGTGGCAGGTCATGGAAATCAGTGGCAGGCTGACTGGCACCTCCTCCGGTTCTGTGGCAGGTCATGGAAATCAGTGGCAGGTTGTCTGGCACCTCCTCCGGTGCCGTGGCAGGTCATGGAAATCAGTGGCAGGTTGTCTGACACCTCCTCCAGTGCCGTGGCAGGTCATGGAAATCAGTGGCAGGCTGACTGGCACCTCCTCCGGTTCTGTGGCAGGTCATGGAAATCAGTGGCAGGTTGTCTGCCACCTCCTCCGGTTCTGTGGCAGGTCATGGAAATCAGTGGCAGGTTGTCTGCCACCTCCTCCGGTTCTGTGGCAGGTCATGGAAATCAGTGGCAGGCTAACTGGCACCTCCTCCGGTTCTGTGGCAGGTCATGGAAATCAGTGGCAGGTTGTCTGCCACCTCCTCCGGTTCTGCGGCAGGTGCTGCTGCCACGATTTTCACGAGCTGTCTCTCAAAAATCAGATTTCTACAGATTTTAGTCTTTCAGACTTAATTATAGCTTCAGCTTTATTACAAAGCACCTGAAGCAAACTGCAAATAAAAGCCAAAGCTACTACTTTGAATTACAATACTTTTCAATGATTAAATCTCTGATCAAATCACATACAGGAAGAGGGTTTTTGTGCAGGTCTGCATATTTCACTATGAGGCGCAGAAGCAGTCAGATGATCAGGTTTCTCTTTGAGGGATAGTTTGGCATTCATTCAGTCATTCAGACCTTATTGTTTTCATATTAAGTAGATGCCTAGTTTAGTGTCCCTTATTAATACAAAACAAAAGGTGTAACAACATAAAGAAGCACACAAATCTGAAATCATTTCCTTTGTCGGGGGGGTTTTGTGTCTGCTGTTGTTGCTGAACATTTTGAGACAGTCACACTGACCTTTGCCTAACGTCACCACACCGTCCTCCAGCACATTCAGGTAGAGTTCCGTCAGGGAGGAAGATACGAGCTGGCATGCTGAACAGCCTCAAACAAAACAGGGCTTTAACTACAAGGCAGAGCGCAAGCATTTGATCAATAGAGACAGTTGCTTGTAAAGGTCAGACGGGACTGTTGGTAAACACACTGAAGTGAAATTTGTGATGAAGCATGACTTTCCCACTTGATCTACGCCCAGCACTCTCCTGGTGCTTAGTGCCTGGGGAACAGTTTTGATGTGGAAAGTCTGTGCCCTCTTACAGTTTTCTTCTTTATAGTATTTTGTCAGAGTAATATGTTTTATTTCATTTAACAGATTGTAGTTTATTATAAGCAATGCAGTTCTAAAGATGCAGTAAGTACAGTAAAGGTGGTCAAACTATCCAAACCAGCAGGAGATGCCACACCTGGCATCTACAACAACTATGTAGTGTATTGGCAATTCCCAATAAATCTTGACATCTTTGTGGAGTAATTGCATCCAACACCTCTCAGCAGACTTGTTAAGGGTTTCAAGCATGAGCACAATGTGGATAGCATCTCTCCGAGTCAAATATATTTTATCTAACCTTTGACTAGATCACTTAAAATACCTTTATTTTTGTTTTTTTTTCCTTTTTTACATACTCATAGCTTGATTTAATGTGGTGTACAGAGCACACTTAGGTTGTTGTGCTGCTGAATAATGTATGTCTGTTTTAAAATTGTGGAATTATGCACAAATTTTTCTCATAAGTGCTTGTTAAATTGTGGAATTAGTAGTCCTATTACCATAAGCTGCCAAGATCCTCAAACAGCAAACCTACCCCGAATTATCCTGCTACCTGCACCACCACCTTTCATGTTTTCATAGAATCATTGTTTTCAGCAATGTTTCTTCAAATTTTAAGTTTTTAACATTTGGTGTACTGTTCCCTTCATATACTGTTCCATAACAGTCGGTGATTTTAGCGGATGTTTAATGTTACTGGGTGCTGTTATTTTTAATACAATGTGGGGTCAATTTTCAAGGAAGTTAGCACGTTGTAGGGTCTGTCTGCTTCCTTTGGGGACCAATACCTGGATCTCACGTGGGGGAGGAATTGCTGTGTTTGGGGTCATGGTCTAGGGTCATGTTTAGGATTAAGTTTTGAAGTGAGTTAAGGTTGGGGTTCGGCTTGGGTATGAACCCGTAATGGTTAGGATTAGGGTAGCGGTCCGGATAGGCTAGAAATTAATGGGAGTTAATGGAAAGGCCCCTCAAGGATAGTCAGACAAGTATATGTGTGTCCGTCTAAGCATGAGTGAGGCCATTTTTCAGATTTCAACATCAATCTGAGGACCGATTGTTGCAAAGTGAGGATATTTTGATGATCCTCACAAGCTATTTTGCTAACGGGTGTTTAGGGTAAGAAGTCAGTTAGCTTAGGGAAAGGGTGAAGTACGCACTGCTAATGGTTAGGTTTAGGGTTATTTTTATGGTTAAGGCATAGAAAGGATTGAAAATTTGGAGTGTGTGTTTGTTCCTGTTTTTAATACATTGCAGGGCCCATTTCTGCTATGTTGTGGGGACAGACTGCTCCTTGTAAGGCCCAATAAGTGAACCCCAGGGGGGGAATTGCTGTTTTTATGGTCAGGGGTCAGGTTTAGGACTAAAGGTGCGTTTACACGTAACGTGTTAGAGTAAAGGTAAAATTAAAATTACCCTAAGTGAACTTCAATTATTTCATCCCATCACTGAAAAAAATATGAAATCTAGATAAGTCATTTTTTTCTCAAAATAAGTGCATTTGTTCTTGGACTGAGGTTGTAAAAAAATAATTTTGCTAATAGAACAAGACAATTTACATTTAAAATAAGAAAACACAATTGCATTCTTATTTCAAGTGCATGTTATCTTATTTTAAGAGTAAAAATACTCATTCCATTGGCAAACAATCCTATTAACCTACTCAAATTAAGGATAAATACATTTAATATAAGAAATGTATTACTCATTTTTAGATCATTTTTCCAGTGCATATCTTCAAACAGAGGTAACTTTATTCAACAAAAAATATTTTCCCCAAATATTTGATTACCATCTAGATGATTGTGGCAAATATGAGATTGTTCCATTTATTTGATTGATCAACATAACTGTGCCAAATTAAACCTTGAATACTATAGATGTCGGTTCAGATTCTTTTGTGCTATTCTAGATAAGCCTAGTCATATAAATTTGCGTATAGTACCATTCTTAACCCTTTAAGCCCAGAGGGTTTTAGAAACAATTTCTCATCTGAAATTAAAGGGATAGTTCGGTATTTTTGACATGAATCTGTATGGCATCCCCATCACCAGCGGCATGCAATCACACTGACTTACCCCTGGCAGCGTCCTGTGAGCAGAGTTATCGTCCAGTTTTGGTCAAGCCGAAAGTAGTCCTGCAGGTTTTTAGGAACAGCGAAATAAAACTTTTCTCTTCCCAAAACATTATGTGTTCAAAAGAGTGATATTTTTGCATCCCAAAAACATTGTAGTGGAAAAAGTCACACGTTGTTATCAATTGGTCCTATTTTCTCTCTGTTCGTATCAGTGCGCGCCGTCATTCAGACAGCGAGCCCAACAACAGCCATGTCTCCCTCCGCCACTGATACGAACAGAGAGAAAATAGGACCAATTGATAACGACGTGTGACTTTTTCCACTACAATGTTTTTGGGATGCGAAAATATCACTCTTTTGAACACATAATGTTTTGGGAAGAGAAAAGTTTTATTTCGCTGTTCCTAAAAACCTGCAGGACTACTTTCGGCTTGACCAAAACTGGACGATAACTCTGCTCACAGGACGCTGCCAGGGGTAAGTCAGTGTGATTGCATGCCGCTGGTGATGGGGATGCCATACAGATTCATGTCAAAAATACCGAACTATCCCTTTAAATATCTAAGTAAATCAAGTGTTGCTAAATAGTATGTAGCTGGATGAGTCTCAATATTCATAAATTGATCCACAAGATCCACACATGCATATAATAAGATCCACACATGCACATAATGATTCGAACAAATGCATAAATGTACAAAGTCACAAGACAAGATTCATAATTTATTTCTGATGCATGCACAATTTATTCTTTATTTTTTAAACTACTAGTGGTTTTTAAACTTCACTGCATTTGTGTGTGGATTTTAGAGAATCACCTGATGTAACACGATGCAGAAATGCAATTTAACAAGCTATGATTTAAATCTAACTAGATAACTTCATTGTCTCAGCCAATCACAAGGACGTATACCACATGGACGATGATTTCGTTATAAGCCTATCACCAAAAGAGTAGGACCTCCGTACATCTCCTGCTGTCAGCTCTCTTTGCTACGGAGTGGGCTGCGGTCAGTGAACTCTGTTATGCCCTGGCACACTCTCTTTCAGCAGTTTGGAACAGGATCGCTGTAGATCTGAGCCCAGCAGATGTCACCGGAGCTGGGCAGAGGCGGTGGGTGGCTTGGCCTAACCGTGGAGTTCAAACGCTGGCCAGAGTACAGAGCGGGGAAGAGGTCAACTCTGGAAGCAAAGTGAGGAGAATGAACGATGGGTGATATAAAGTGCTAAAGTGACACAGCCTCTTTGAATACCACAGAGAAACCTTCTAACTAGCATTCCTGGCTTAAACAAAATTTTACTGTCTTTGATTGAAAAAATCAAGCTCTGTTTCCACCTCACTTTTTGCTTATTTCTTCATTTTTTGTATGTATTTACACAAAATATCTTTAAAAAAATAAAACAACAGTAACCCATGTAGATTGTTAAATAAAAAAAAAAAAAAAACATGGAACAAACAGCAACTGGAATGCGATATAGTGTTCAATTACGGTGTGGTTCTGCCATGTGATCAGTTTCACCCTCTTTCTGTTTGCTGCGGTAACATCCTACTCTTCCACACAACAAAATCATCACACGTTTGTTAAACGTTCTCGTAATAGCTGCAATAATGGAGTCGGTTTACAGTAATTGGTTACAACTTGTTAAAAAATGTATTAATCTGTTGTCAGGAGAAGCTTAAAACTCCACACACAAATGCAGCGAAGTTCAAAGACCACTGGGAATGTATAAATCTAGATATAATTCTATATGTTTCAGAGATAATTTTGTGATTTCTTATCTCCTGAATATGTGCATTTTATGTGCTTGTTGGAATCAGCAGGTGCACACCCGGATCTTCACCTGTGCATGTGTGAATTATGCTGCATGTGTTGATTGCGCTGTGCATGTGTGGATCACATACTTGAGTTTGTTAAAGTTGAGACTCTTCTAGCTGCACAACAAAGGTATAAAGTGGAAATGTACAAAAAAAGAATTCTGACACATTATGACTTATAGGTGATCAAAAGATTTATTAGTCTGGCATATTTATTTTTTATCAAAAATAAAATACCATGCAAAGCCCCTTATTACGGAGCCCCTCTGATGACATGGTCAAAAAAAAATTTGAATTGTGGCGAAGTAGTATTTCGTGGCCACGCAATAAGTTTAACGTGCGCACGAAATACTTATTAATAATATTCATATCATTCCTGGACAACTGGGTAAGCAAATCGAGCGCGCCTTAGACCTTAGAGAAGGCGCGCTCGATTTGCTTACCCAGTTGTCCAGGAATGATATTAATATTATTAATAAGTATTTCGTGCGCACGTTAAACTTATTGCGTGGCCACGAAGTAGTATTTCGTGCGCACGAAATACTACTTCGTGGCCACAATTAAAAATTTTTCTTTGACCATGTCATCAGAGGGGCTCCGTACCTTATAACTTCTTTTGAAGCCTCTAACTGTTAAGATTTGCAGCTTTGTCTTTCTTTTTTTATTTAAAAGTGTCCTGTCCGGCAATGTGGCAATAAGAAGAATTTTCTTGATACCAAAAAGAGCCCAAGAGAACAAAAAATAGGATTAGTTTAATAATTTAATAGGACAAAAAAAAAAAAAAAAACAATTTGCATCTTTATTCTAACTGCAGTAAATTTGGATTGCTTTGGTTAATGCACATTTGTTCCACAAATGTTTTAGTGGATATCACTAGCATAGCCCGAAGAAAAGGCATCAGATGTTCACCAACAAAACAAATACTTGGTGAGCCTAATTGATTTTCAACCTTACATCTCCACAAACATTTAAAAGAATGATTCTCTCTCAAATCAATTAACGTAACACATGTCCAGCACTCTCTATTTTCAATCAGTGATTAATTCACAGCAGGAGGTCTGAACATTTAAACGTGAAATGCTCTCAAAATAAAACAATAACTAAGCAATAGGAAAGCACACACTGTGTTCTGAAGAAAGACATCAATCAAGAAACGACTAAAAGTCAGTTATAACAAAACAATCAAGTGTCTGAAAAAATTTATTAAGTATCAAATAAAATGTGTAAATATAAAAATAATAAATCTGTAATTAAAAAAATGAGCAGTTAAAGCCTTGTGCAAAAGAATAATCATAGTAAAAATGGAGAAGAAACAGTTATCAAATTAAGTTTTATACCCAAAACTGTACTTTGGCTGCACGCATAGAGCACTGGTGCACAAAGCAGCTCTGCTCAGAAATTTTATAGTTTCTTATACACACAAAAATTACACCAGTACCCATCAGAGAAAACATATGTCATACATTGTAGAGCAGGGGTCTCCAACCCTGGTCCTCAAGATCTACTGTCCTACAGATTTTAGATGCATCCCTGCTTCAACACAGCTGAATCAAATGATTGATTACCTTTTCAAGCCATTCATTTGATTCAGCTGTGTTGAAGCAGGGATGCATCTAAAATCTGTAGGACAGTAGATCTTGAGGACCAGGGTTGGAGACCACAGTTGTAGAGTCTCTATTTTTCAATGGAACCATCCGTGGGGTGGTGGGATAGAGCATGTCTACGCAAATAAGACTTTTTATGAGTCAGAAATCCGAGGCAAGGGTCTTGAGCCGGAAAAGGGTAGAGTGCCTTCTCCGGGTCAGGGGGGGTGTCCTGCCCCAAGTGGAGGAGTTTAAGTATCTCGGTATCTTGTTCATGAATGAGGGAAGAAGGGAGCGGGAGATCGACAGGCGGATTGGTGCAGCGTCTGCTGCGAAGCGGGCGCTGTACCGGTCCGTCGTGGTGAAGAGAGAGCTGAGTGAAAAAGTGAAGCTCTCAATTTACCGGTCGATCTACATTCCTACCCTCATCTGTGGTCATGAACTCTGGGTCATGACCGAAAGAACGAGATCGCGGATACAAGCAGCCGAAATGGGTTTCCTCCGTAGGGTGGCTGGGCTCTGCCTTAGAGATAGGGTGAGAAGCTTGGTCTTCCGGGAGGGACTCGGAGTAGAGCCGCTGATCCTCCATGTCGAGAGGAGCCAGTTGAGGTGGCTCGGGCATCTGGTTAGGATGCCTCCTGGACGCCTCCCTGGTGAGGTGTTCCGGGCACGTCCCACCGGGAGGAGGCCCCGGGGAAGACCCAGGACACGCTGGAGAGACTATGTTTCTCGGCTGGCCTGGGAACGCCTTGGGGTTCCTCCTGAAGAGCTGGAAGAAGTGGCTGGGGAGAGGGAAGTCTGGGCCTCCCTTCTTAAGCTGCTGCCCCCGCGACCCAACCCCGGATAAGCGGAGGAAGATGGATGGATGGATGGATGGATGAGTCCGAATTTCTGATAGGCAGTGAAATGGCATCCTCTGTTTTTAAAGAGCAGTAAAAAAAAAAATGTATGAAAAAAAAATTATTGGTGACTTGATTTAGAAACTTTAAAACCTCTTTTTTTTTTTACATTATTTTTTACCTAATATCTAAACTTTAGAAAAAAAGGAAAAGCTCTGCCCTTAGAGTTCAGGTACCGGGCTTAAAGGGTAATCCACAGGGTTCATTGTAATGTTTTCTCCCCTGTTGCACCTAGAAGAGCGTCTGGTAAGACTGTCCAGTTGGTTTGCTAATGGGAACTTTTGATCAATTTTACATGAGCACATCTGTAGGATTATAGACTGATGTTAAATGAGAGGCCCTGGCCCTCAGTATCAGCTTTAATTTGGGTTCTTGGTTGAGGGTAGAGAGTAACCTACCCCTTTGATGGTTCCTATTGTTCTTCCTTTCTTTATTGTGTTCTTTCATTTTTGGTAGATGGAGCCGAACTTCTTTAGGTGAGGCTTTTATTATCCAGCTTCAACTTTTGTTTTTAACATAAAAAAAAAGCATAAGGAAGAGCGCACTAAGAAATTTACCCTTGCAAGTGCTGAATATTTACATTGAAATGCCTTAAAGGAACCATCAAGACAGTTTTCTTTTATTACGAAGTTCATTGTAAAGTTTTGACTATTTTATATTTGTCTGTTTACGGTATAAAATTGACATGTATTCTCAAATAATAATCAAAATAGAAATAATAAGTAAAATAAGCTTTGTGTGGACAATAAAAGTTAAGCATGTATTCATTGGCTGGTATTTCTCAACGCATTAAAACTGAGAGAACAATGTGGAACCCTGCCAACACCTTTGTCAAGGTGAAGTCATCTACTTAAAAGGCAGTGGACTGCAGCACAACATTACCATCTGATTTCTTGCACCATATGCAGCAACTTGACTCCAAAAAACAGATGTAGGTCGACAGCCGAGCATATGTGTTATTCCTTTATTAATGATGTATAATCATGCAAGTAATGGTGGAAACGCTAAAAGCGCAGCATTACCCACAAAAACATAAATCAAAATCAGGTATGTATGCATAAAAGATGTTTCTGAAGATTTCCCTTGACTGCCTCAGAAAGTTAGTTAGTGAGCAAGGACGCTGTGATCAATCTGTGTCTGCGCATACAATCAGAGATTGTTTTTAAGGGTAGACTGAGACGGCCTGACGGTGAAGATTTTACTTTAGAGTTTTAGTGAAATGTTAAAGTCTCCAAATTTACCTGAACAGAAATCACAGTACAATGTGACACCCAGTATTTGTTCTGACAGTCTGACTCAACCTTTCCCCCCGGTGTAGCGATTGTTTTTATTCAACACAAACTAAATGTCATATTACAAAACCTACGTACAAAGGCTTGGATTTTATATTTGTTAGAATTACTTACTGTAGAGTTATTATGTCATGCAGATCCATGCCAACCTTTAGTGAAGGGAATTATTTTTCGCAGTTTCTGCAGGGATATTTTAAGGGTTAAGTGTATTTCCGCCCTATCTTGTTTCATCCCCTTTAGTTTTGCAGTAAACATTTATCCTTTTTTAAACAATCTCTTTTTCCTTTGTAATATATGATCATCTTGTCAGGACTCCTGTTTTGTGTCTGTGTGTTTGTCTCCCTTCATCCACTAGGAGGCGCCTGGTTCTGGTCCTCCTCCTCACACACCTGCTGATGGTTTCCTCGTTAGACGGAGTGTTCTTAAGCTGCTGAAGGCCACTACTTCCACGCCAGAGTGTTTGCCAGTTTAGGGAACTCTAGCCAAGCTGTGTTTGCTGAGTCAAGCTGAGCTTTGGGTCTACCTGAATTTAACTTTGTTTTTTCTTTGCCTCTTGGAAGTTGGAAGTTGTCTTGCTAACTGGATCTCTCAGACCTTAACACCCTGGAAGGATCAACTGAGCTTCAAGCTGAGCTTGGGTTCAAACAGGTTTGGATCCACTTTCCCCAAGAGATCGTTTGAGCTTCTCACTGAGAAAGGGATTATTATCCACTACGACCCATTCAAGTACCGCAGGGAATCTGAGTGGCAGTCAGTATCTCCGTTCTCCAACTATCAACCGCATTCTAGGTAAAACCTGATCCGCCCTCCACTGAATCAGACAAACACTGGAACCACGGCACATAGACAGGGGTCAAGGATACAACAACTTCACTTGAAACGTGATTCGGCAATCAAAACCTCTTCTCCAAGTTTCACGAGTCAAATTCCCCACTAAGCCTGAACTAACCGCTGTGTCTTCCCCTCATTTTGCAGTTCCGGTTGAGCAGTGGAGCAACAGTTCTCCCTCTGTTTTACTTCTTCAATAAAACCCGTTAAACCTTTTCCCTGGTTTCTCTGTTCGGTTTTCTGCATTTTTGGGTCAGAACTTAGTAACATCATGACACATCCTATTTTATTATTCTCTTTTATTCTGTTTAATTATTGCCTCTATGCAACTGCAATATATTTCTCTTTTTCTGTTTTTCTCATTTACAGAACTTTGAACTGTGTTGCCCGAAATGTTCTACATAAATAAATAAACTTTACTTACCGTGCCCTCTTTCACATGAAATTTTATTTTGGTCTTAATTAAGTTCTAGATGTATTTTTGTAGATCTTATTTTTTTTTATCAACTCTCTGTCAATCTGACGTTTTCTTGTAGCCAAATCTGTAAAATGATGAGCAACACTGTTTAAGAATAAACCCTCACTAATGTACTATTTTACAAAAGTAAATTAAATAATATGGATCTAAATAATGAGCTAACAATTAGAGGGTGAGAGATCATGAGTGTTTACAGAAAAAATATTTTCTGACAATGCCTGAATGTTGTGATAGTGCCTCCATCATTATCTTGATGTCTGTAATAAGGCCTAAGTGGAGCATAGAGGTGTATGTTGGAAGCAATGGCAGTGCTACCTTTAAGCGCTGCACTTTGTAACTTTCTTATTAGTAATTAAAGGAGCTCTACCCACACTGACAAGGACCTTCGTAAGCTTTTATACTGTAAATGACAATACTTTAAGTTACTATGTTTAAAGCATGTTTCAAAAAGTAGAAAGAGCCAAAGTAGGTTTAATTATTGAATAAAATTCAGAACATACATAAAGAGAAACTAGCATGTAGCATGGACAAAGTAATGGGAGAAACCAATAAAAACAATGAAAACCCAGGAGCTGCATACTAAGGTAGGAGTGGATGATGACACTGGATTTAGAGCTCATGATAAGGCTCTGAATCAGCCGGAAGAGTAGAGCGCAAAGTAGGATACCGAGAAAAGGGGTGTTTTTTAACCCTTTAAAGCCCGATCCAACAATAAAACAAAACAGAAAATTATTGTTTTTCGGTTTGAAGTCCTTATTTGGCCTTTTAACAAAATATGTAAAAAGAAAAAACAGAAATAGATTTTTGATATTAATAATTTATTACTATGCGATAAGTCAATATTATTTTTTGTGTAGTCTTCTGCCCTCTGTTATCAGGTATATCTGATTGTGTACAATAGGATTTTGAGCAAAGTTTTTACCATTAAATTATGCAAAAGGTGTCAGACGCAACACATTTCAGAAACCGTATGTATCAAATATGATACATTTGGCATTACAGGGTTAACACAAGGAGAATTACGCTAGACACAAAGGAAACTAAAAATCAAGAAGAAAGACTGCACTGACTGAAAGAAAATAAACCTCAGAACACTCAGTTCTTGGGGGAGGTTCATGTAGGACATACAGACTTAGGATAATGACATGATGATTTCTTTTTTTGAAGGATAATCTATGTAAAGTATCGTTTATGACAATTATGCTCAAAAGAAGGGACACCCAAGAAACTTAAATAAAAAAGGTATTTTGTCCATCAACTCTTGAACAAGTATTTCTCTTATTATAACTTCTTTTTGAGAACATGCAAACTAACACTGCCTCTCTGAAATCTCAGCGGGACTGAGAAGGAACAGATGCAACTGCAGTTTGATTTGTGACAAAGTGATCACCACTGTTAACAAGCTCTAGATCCTGAAGTTCCGCTCCCTCATTGGGTACATAAAAAATGTAACAGTCGGCAAGGTGTGATGCACATGTTGCATGTTGTACATAGTTATTTTCTTCAACTGATCTCAGCATGCAGGAGGGAAAAGAACAGAGGAGAATTAAAAAACAGCCACAGGGAGTCCCGCCCTTCCCTGCCGAGAATGTTATGAACTTGTCTTGGAGATGGAAAAGTAGGTCCCATGGCAAATACAATATTTATTATTCTCGTCGCTCCAGCTGTAGACACAAACAATGTATAATGGATCAAATATCTTTCCTAAACAAGCCTCTCATAACCTGCACCTTAAGGGTGCATACTATATGTTCCTTTTTATGCACTTCCTTAATTGCATGTGCATACACCAGGCAGTAAGTCCGGGATCAAAACAGTCAAAGGTCTTGGTTACCACTCTGCTCTGAATGCATTATTGCAGCCATGTTTGTGTGAGAGCACATCTGACAACAGGTGAATCTTGTCTTCCATTCGCAGTTTTGCCTCGAGTAAAAGCACATCTTCAAAGGCATGGAGAGCTTGTTTTGAACTACAAGCAGGTTTGACTTCTCCCATTCTTTGATCTACTAATCATCCCATGGGAACACACCTTCCATAGTAAAGGATGGAACAAAATGCCATTTTTCTTTGTGAGGAAACTGAAAAGCAGATATTCCCAGTGTGCATAATTTAGTTCTGCTCCCATTTTTATTTACAAGTCATCCAAGAAAAGTCGTTTGCATGGTTTTAAGAAGAGGGAACCTGAGCTGGAATGTTTTTGAGTATAGAGGGGATACAGAACGTTTTATTATTTCCTCAATGTATAGCATGGCAGATAAGTCAATTTAAGTTTTATATTTGCTATGCAAAACCATGATGTCTCCTTTCATTGTAAGAAACGTATGCTTGCAGGCACTTGCTGTCGGCATTATATATATTCTATATATGTATAATCTAGTTGTAGCTAGAATTTACCACCAGAAATACAAAACATATCAAGTGCTTTTATACTGGGCAAGCAGAAGACGCAGTTTGCAAATTCCATGCAGATTCATTAGGCATGTTGTTGTGTTAGCAGGCTGGCTTGTTTCAGATAAGAATGCCCCCAACATTTTTTATTTTTTTTGTATGTGTGCTTGTGTAGGTGTGTGCATGAATGTGTAAAGAAAAGACGAAGATTAAGAACAAGAAAGGGAGTCAGTACCATTGCAAGTCATAGAGATTGAGTCAGACTTGGCTTACCTGTGGCACACTGCTGCATATTGACTCACTGGGAGTGCAAAGCCGCCACGCTCAGCCGCTAAGCCAGACACTAGCTGTCTCTCACACGTGAACACACTCACATTTAAACCACATACTCTTACTTTTTTTCTCTCAGCTTCCACACACTGGCAACAGCTCCACGGCAGAACCAAATAGCCCTGCGACATAAAGGAATAAATGTAAAACACCTCTAAGTAAGACACTTCCCTCAGGATCCCGCTCAGGCTATTCACACTGTATGTAAAGAACAGTGTAAAAAAAAAATCCTTTATTTTGCACAAAGGTTTATGTACAAGAACAAATGATACCAGAGTATCATCTAACATAAATTTAAGATCACAAACTGAAAAAACTCCCCAATAAACAGAATGTGTGCATGCGTGGATATTTTTGTTGAATGTGGGAACAATTTCCCAGAAATAAGCTATATTTTGGGGACTTGCTTAACCAATGACTGGTTCCTATGAGGGAAAGTTCTTTTCTTGGGGCGATGATTAGGTTTAGAACTAAGGTGTGGTTTGAGTTTAGGTTAGATTTAGGGTAAAGTATGTGTTGATAATGTTAAAGTTTAGGGTAAGGATCAGCGTTAGATCATGTATATGAATAGAATATGAATTGAAGTCAATTTATTCTTCCACTTCTATTCATTCTTCGATTATAGTGTGACACAACATGCCTTTATTTGTGAAAAGTTAAAACTATTTGCAAAGCCAAAAGATAAACCTATCAACACTTTAAACCCTGAGGTAAATATAATGGAAGATTAAGGGGGTGAGCAAGTAGGGTATTCAGGGTTTTAAGAAACTAATGCACCTCATGCAACAAACATTTTTGGATTCTTGTTCTAAATTTCTCGTCCTTTTTGTTTTTTTGACGCGCCACATCATATGCATATAACAAACTTTTTAACTTCAGTAAATAATCTTACGAGGATAATTTAAAATTTAAAATGCAGATAAACTGTGCATAAGTGAGGCCACCATTTTAAGAAATGGAATTTGCATAATTACCACCCCAATAATCCTGTATAAGGCTACGACTTCCCATGCTTGTTCATTCACAGAAATGGAAGGAATTAAGGTATTAAGATGGAAGGAAAGAGACGTTACCAGTTCGGAGATTGAGTTTCTGGTGATTGAGAGCTGACCAAGAGAATTGAAGGACCAGTAAAAACCAAGGAGTGGGGAGTAAATCACAGAGCTGTAAAATGTCTGATTGCAGTCTTAAAGCTGTGAAATGCTAAAAGCAAAACTCTAATTTGACCCAAACCCAAACATTCCACATTTTATATAATAACATTGCCAAGTAGCTGCCATGGAGTGAAGTGAATGCAAGTCTTACCTTTAGAACAGTTTCAAGCAACAGCATGTTGCTGAACTATTTTCTGAAATTTCTATCCATTTTCTGTTCTAGATGTTATTTCAACAGTAGCTTGATTTCATATAGAGTTCACCGACTGTTCTTTGTTTTGATAGAATGACAATAAATTAAACCAGTCACCTCTGGATACTGACATGCCATCTGCAAGTGCAGTGAAAGATAGTTCTGTCATCAGCGAACATTTATAAATGCAGACTTTAACATATAATATTGTAGCCTACGTGATAAAATTAATAATTGCTTCTAAGTAACAACAAATGTGGTAATTTAGTAAAAAAAAATAGGTTTGGATAACAAATGACTCCAATTTGTTCGTACCAGAGGGATTAGAAATAAGAGAAAAATGGTGAATGCTACATTTTCTCCTAAATAACTCTTACGAACAATTTCAGAATATATATGTTCATATGAATTCTTCTTGTATGAGGCTCATTGTGTCCTTGGTTCAACACACCTGAAAATCCAACTGTTACAATTCAATTCAGTTTATTTATGCATTGCTAGTTCACAAACGTCATCTCAGGGCACTTTACAGTGACAATTCAAACAGATCATTTACATATTTCAGCTGAGTGCATCAAGAGGTTGACTTTGTAGGCTCAACTCCTCCTGGATGAGCATGTGGCAATAGTTGACATTTGCAAAATGATGTCTTTAGCCGCTTTCCCTTCACCACACTAAAGCCTGGAACATTTGAGATATGTGGGACTTATGGAAGCCTAGGTAGCATTTCCATACACATTTACCTGGGAAAATTAACTTTCCTGGGGCTTTGGACCCTCTAGAGGTAAGGTACTTTCTGGGCTTTTGAGGGGTGGTTTGTCTACAGCTGCAGTGATTTATTCCCCCAGCTGCAGAAGTAACCATTGGAGGTGATTGTATTTTTTGGCCATACTAGGTGCTTGTTACAGTATAGGATTTAAGACATGTTTACGCCAGAGCACACTGGAAAAACATCTAGAAATAAGTTAACATTTCCTAAATTAAGTGTATTTACCCTTAATTTGAGTTGGTAAACGAGGTAGTTTGCCAATGGAATGAGTATTTTTACTCTTAGTATAAGATAATTAGATAAAATGCACTTGAAATAAGACAATGCAATTGTGTTTTCTTATTTTAAATGTAAATTTTCTTCTTCCATTGGCAAAATGTCTCTTTCACCTCCTCAATCCAAGAACAAATGCACTTATTTTAAGAAAATATTTCGATTTTTTCCAATGCATTTTTTAAAGAAATACTCTACTTTTAAATCTTTGTCAAATTTGCAGAGTCGAAGGGCTTCAGGGCCGGCCGGCGTGGGCTCAGCCAGGATATGGGGCGGGAGCTCCAGTTAATCACATCCTTAACGCCTGTCAATCAGTGGGTTATCATCTGTTAAATATTTTAAAACAAAAAGTTGTTTGGAAAAACAAATTCAGCGGAAGTGTACATCTCCAAACTATTCATGTAGGGTCAGTTGGTCAAGAAAGAGACCAATTTTAAATCAATATTGAAGCAATTAGATCCGGTGTCCCTATAGAACTGGTTCTGGCCCTGTAATTGCCCTCTACTAAAGACATATCACAGTATATGATGATACGAGTTGACACTGAAACTGTAAGGAATTAATCCTTCGAACAGATGAATTTTTCAAAATGTACAGGTTTACTTTAACAATTATTTAAAAATGAATGCATTGCACCTTTAGCTTAAGCTGTATAGGATCACAATCTGCATCTACTAGATCAGGGTCTTCAGAGCCATTAGTGACTTTTATGCTCTTTTGATATATCAAACCATGAACTATTTCCTTGTTTTTGTTATATTCTTTTGCTCTGTGTCCCCATGTAAAATATTGGCCCCACCCTGTAAAACTGGTCTAGAACGACCACTGGTTTTAAGAAAAAGACAGGAATGTATTGATTTGGCATAATTACTACAGCTGGGTCCTATTTAAGTTGATATTTGTTTCTATTATTAAAATTTATATCTACAAACAATGGAAGTTTGAAATGGTGAATAACATTCAGCTTACACTGAAAATGGCAATCACCCAGCATTTGTTTAAACACTGTTCTTAGCACTAAATCACCCCCAAAACTCTCCTGGATATTTCCTTTGTAAGGATTGTCAATTTGCAAACTCACTTTCAATTGAACTCTCAATGTCAAGGCACTACTGTTTTGAGTTGTAAATAGTGACAGGATTCTAATAAACAATCTGCCACGCTTCACCCTTTGTTAATAACCAACTTTCAGCTGATGTCAATCTTGATAAAAAAAAGCCAATTATCCAGGCCTTTACTGGAGTGGAAAGAATTAGCTTTCCCATACTGGCTGTGTTGGAGAAGCTCCGCCAATCTACGCTTAGTCCTTGGCTGGAGTAATCCGTATTTTCTATTTGCTTCCCAAAAGCTTGTGTTGTTGGTTATTCACAGATCCATGCGGTTTGCATGTTACTGCCTCATTGTTAAAAAGCTGGATGTGTTTAGACTTGTATTATTTTGTTTTTGTTTATTTGTTTTTTTTCAATCAAACGTGTGGTAACTTAAATCTGAATGTTTGTGCAATGTGCAAGCACTGGGGGAGACTTTGTTTAAAAGCAGCTATTAATTAAAGAAGGATGTAAGTAGATCGATTCTCCCTCTTTTTTGCAAATGCATTGTAATCACGGTATTAATACTCTACCACAAAAAGCTATTTCTAAAGCCAAAAATCTGTAAAAAAGATTTCCAGAAAGTATTTATAGTGATGATTTCTGTCTGTACAACACACATGATGTCATGATCTACCATTATAGCTGATCTTAATTATTAATTTTACCCACCTGCCTAACTCTGCCCGGTTCCCAATTGTTCCTCATCTTATCTACCTTCGTCTATGGCTTTATATTCAGCTCTGCCCAGCTACCAGGGCCAGATCATTTATTGTTGTTTGTCTTATTTCTTTAGTTCGAGTTGTTCCAAGGTTCGTGTCTCTCCTCGGAGCCCAGTGGGTTAAGAGGTTTTTGGTGTTAGTCTTGTGAACTTCGGACCATGTCCTGGCTCCTAGGTGGACACCAGTTTAAAGTTCCGCACTAATCCTGGTACCTTGTCTTTGTCTCTCTCCCTCAACCGCTGATGCTACCTGTTTGCATCTTTGAGTGTCTGTCTGAGCTCGCTGCTGAACTCATGGAACTCTGAACTTGCCTTTACGCTCTGTGGATTCCTCGAAACCCTTGATCTGTCTGTTCCTGTGTGGATCAGACCCTGACTGAGCTGCGGACTCCTGGATTTTAGAACTGGCCTGTCTGATCTGTT
Organism: Cyprinodon tularosa; assembly: GCF_016077235.1. Taxonomy (NCBI): domain Eukaryota; kingdom Metazoa; phylum Chordata; class Actinopteri; order Cyprinodontiformes; family Cyprinodontidae; genus Cyprinodon; species Cyprinodon tularosa. The sequence continues at coordinate 449,387 of NW_024039418.1, read as the reverse complement.
TCCCCCAACCTGCATTTCTACCTGCTCACTGAGGTTGCTGCATTGGGGACATCGGCTGGATCTTGCCTTCCTCACACAGATGTTCGTGGTAACTTACCTTTGTTTCTCCCTCCACAGTGTCAGTGATTGGGCAGTACCCACCCACCCACTGGAATCCACAGATCTGGGTGTCTGTTCTCATATTTTTGTCAAAAAATGTTTCAAACTTTCCCACTGTCTGTCTCACCCTAAATACTGGGTCCATCTGTCCCGGTCATGAAACATGATGCATACAACAATGAAGGAACAGTTAAGTATTTGAAAGAGCTTCTCTGTTAAAACCTCCAAGAACTTGATAACAACACCTATAGCTGTTGCTTTTTAATTTGATATAAATTCATATTTATGGCTGGACAGAAAAAGAAAATGACACACCTATCTTAAAATACATATCATCTAAAAATTGTTGTCGTGTTCGTATAAACATTACCATGATCTGCAAGGATCGGCAATGTCTATAGGATCCATGCAGATCATGGCAATCTTAGCTGGATTTTGGTTTTGATTTTTGGTTCATCCTGTCTTGCCACTTTCTATTATTGTTGCCTTTTGGGATCTGCTATATAGGTTATGCTTGTTTTATTTTTGCCAGACGTTTGCTCCTTTTTTTCTTTATCAGCTGTAAGATCATTACAAGAAAGCAAATTGCTGCAATAAGATTGTTATTCACACTGCCGGTAATAACAGCTGGTGAAATGTTTGCTGCTTTGGTGTACAAGTTTGCCAAAACAATGTCAGACTCAATAATTTTCTGTGGTGCCCTCCCTGATCAGACCACATGTCATCATTTAAAACTGGTTGTCTAGCTTGTGTCCTGAAAACAATGTGGGTTATGTTGATAATTGTCAAACTTTTCGAGGAGAATGTGGTCAAATTCAGTGGTGAAGCTCTTCTTTCTAGGAGTCTGGCCAAATCCATTAGTCCACCTAAATCACTGACAGGTCAGGGTGGAGACCAGGAAGAAGAGTTGTAGATTAATATACTTCCCTGCAGCTTCATTACTATTATCCACCCATTACCCCCTACACATAGTGTCTAGCCCACAGCTAAAATCAAATATATTCGAACAAATTTCTAGAGTCAATCATGATAATCTAATTAAAATTAAAATGACCTAAAACAAGATGTCTCTCTTCAAAATGTTTTTTATTTAATGACTTCATTTGTGATAGTCAAATACATTTCTGCTGTCTTGAAACTTGGACGGAACAAGAGGATTATGTTAGGAGAAATGAGGCAACTCCCGCCAGTTATTTAAATTTTTATATGCTCAAAAATTCTGACAATAGTTACAATTCTTTTGAATATTTAACCCTTAGTTACCTCCATCCAAACTGTAAAGCAAAAAAAACCTTTCTGTTTATAACTTTGTATCACCCACCAGGTCCTTATTCTGAAATTTTAAATGAGGTGTCAGAATTCCAAAGTCGTTATAGTGCGTGATTTTAACATTCTTGCTGACACTGAAGGTGAAAACTTAAATCGGCCATCTTAGACTCGAATGGCCTTGTTCAAAATGTGAATACTCCCATGCTTATAGTGTTCTTCATATTTTTGACATTGTGGATATGGCTTTGACAGTGAAAAAAATGCAGTATTTCCTCACAACCCTTCCTTATCTGACCACTTTTTAGTAATCTTCAAAACTACTTTAACAGAGTTCTCCTTGCCCAAAAGAAGGTTTCACTTCAGCAGATCATTATCAGAGAACTCAGTGGTCTATTTTAAGGGATATATTCCACTTTTTATCTCTATTGTATCAATGAATAACATCGCAGAGGGCGATGATACAAATTGATGATTTTTTGATGTTTCATTAGTTCTTCGGTACTGCTTTAGACTGTACCGAAGATTAGTAGAAGGCTGACCTAGTGGTTTAATATAGAGTTGCGCAAGATGAAGCATAATGTATAGAAAATGGCACTCTAGATGCCTATGGAAATAATAATTTGGTTGTCTTCTGTTGTGTTAATTAGCACTTTGTTAAACAATAGCAGCATATTAATTAATAGAGAAGAATAAGAACAATCCTATTTCATGTTAAAAGGGAGTTTTTCTTTCCACTGTTGCTGCATGCATGCTTGGTTTGATGGATTACTGTCAAGTCAATGAGTCGATCCAATCAGTTGGATCGACTTTGAACCAATCTTACTGTATGATCTGATTGAATTGTCTCTGTAAAGTACCTGATGACGTTGTGAATTGGCAGTATATAAAAACATTGAATTGAATTGGATTCAATACACTGCAAAAACAATCCAGAAATAAGTAAAAAATTGCTTAAATTAAGGATATTTAGCCTTAATTTGAGCAGGTAAATAAGATGATTTGCCAATGGAATGAGTATTTTCACTCTTAAAATAAGATAGTTAGATAATATGCACTTGAAATAAGAAGAAAAAATAGTTTTTTCTTATTTTAAAAGGAAATTGTCTTGTTCCATTGGCAAAGTGTCTTACTTACCTTCTCAAATCAAGGAAAAACGCACTTATTTTAAGAAAAAATAACTTATTGAGATTTCTATTTTTTGCAGTGTATAGACTGAGATGTCGGAAGGAGGTTCTGACACCCTGTTGAATCTGTGTCCTCAATTCAGTTCAGTTTATTTATTCATTTTGGCCAATTGTTACATCTCAAGGCCCATTACAGAAACAATACAGTCAGATTGGTTAAAATTTTCTGTCAAGGAAAACCATTGGATTGGATTGAGTCGTGGACATGCAGGACATTCTCTTCCTGGACGAACTTGCTGTGTCAATTTTGATATGAAGAATTATCATGAACAGTAAATTTAAAAGGGTGTCAACCAGGTATCAGCTAGGTGCAATATAGAAGGTGGTTGTTTAGAGACAAAACGAAGGTTGTTGCCTGTACAAAAAGATTTTAAGAAGTTCCAATACCAACTGCTCAACTTGCTCTACCTAAAGTACCTGATTAAAGCCTTATTTTGAAATTATAAGTAGTTATTTTTCCTAAAACAGACTGAAGGGCAGTCAGACAGCTGCTTTACAACCAAAGTTTGTTCACTAGTACAACAAAGCTAAGTATGTACTTTCAGGATTTTTTCCTAGACTTTGTTTCAAACTGCAAAGTTGTTGAGGCCATGAACAGGCTTTGCATAATCTCTCTGAGTGCTTTTAAAAATTACACTTTTAGTAAGTTCAAACTGAGGAGTGAAACTTTTGAAGAATTGGAGTGTATTATGAATAAGAACCTCTCTCCTCTAAATGAAGTCCATTTTTTTCCATTAAGTATCCAATATTTCATTCAAGATGAACTAATTTCAATCAAAGCCACATTCTTCGCTCCACAAACCGCTTTAATGACATTAATACAAAAATGCAGCTCTGCTTTCAGTGAGGACAAGTGTATCTTTTAGGGCTAAGGCTGTGAATGCTGGCTTTTATTTAAATGTGTAAAGATAATATGGGTATGAGTTCTCTTAGGGAGCCAAACATTGCAATATAAATCCCAAAGCACACTGAATTTCAAGGCTGTTTTGCCATAAAAAAAAAAACAAAACAGGAAAGGCTTGACAAGGGTAAATGCCACACATAAGTAGTCATCACTATCATGTAACAACTCACGTGACAATTTAAGGGATTTCTGAACAAAGACATAGATTTAAAAGTATATGTCTAAACAAAGTTAAAAAAAGGAAGGTAATACAACAATGGGTGAAGAATGTAGTATTGACTACATCACAGTGGAAATTCATTAGCCTCGTGAGACCATCCTGATCTCGCGAGCTTTCAAGGTTTCACTCGCTTATCAGTCTGGAGACTCTCCGTTGAAGAAAATTTGGAACCGTTCACCAAACGAATGTCCAATCAGCGTTGGCTTTGAGGCGGGTTGAGGTGTGACGCAACGAGAAGCGCGACAGTTCAGTCTAAAGAACATGGCGGCTTCAGTCGATGAAACTAGCGTTAGCGTGGCTATCGAGCAAGTTTTATGGGAATTACAGAGTATTTCTTCACTGAAAGAAGAGCAAAACACTGCTCTGGAGGCTTTTCTCAGAGGAAAAGATGTTTTTGCTCTTCTCCCGACTGGTTTCGGCAAGAGTAGCCTGGCTTGTGGTTGTGTTTTCGTCGTCGCTCTGTTAGTACGTCATATGCTTCGTTGATCTGATTGGTTTATTTGGCCCGTCTATCACCAACATAGGCCAATCAGCTAACCAGTATTTTCGCCCCTTCCCAAAATTACTTCAACGGAAGGTTTCCAGATGGATATGCGGAGCAAATCCATCTGCCGGAGTCAGGTTAGAAATTCATAGCTTCTTATTCTTAAATTAAATTGAAATTAGATTTCCTATCATGGGTAGCTGTCATGGGTAAAGTTAGTAGCTGTTGACAATGTGGAACTCAGGAGGCCAATCATTGGCATATATTCTGGGATTTCCAGTCGTAAGTCAATATTTGATAGAGATTCACAAACATATTCAAAACAAATTTTACATGAAAATACCTTTTAAATTCACCAACTTGATCCTGGTAAACACAGAATTTCTGCCTGAAAACTCTAGATCAGGGGTCACCAATTTTTTAAGGCTGAGGGCTACTTTATGGGTACTGTGTCATAGGACGGGCTACCAATACTGACCTGTGAACTAGAGGAGTCGGCGTTCACCTGAACTTCATAGATAATAAACATATTTCTATTGTTTCTTTTCATTTTTAATTTGCTTTTAGATATTCTCCTTATGAAATCCATATAAATCCTCAAATGTTCAAATTTTTTGATATGATAAAATGCTTCATAAATGCTTCAAAATAAGAGCTTCAGTAAAAAATAACATTTCAGATTTAGTCCACTGGTGAATTGTTCTGTTTCAAAAGATGCTGCACTGCAAAAAATGGAAATCTGTATGAGTTATTTTTGCTTAAATTGAGTGAATTTTGTCTTGAATTGAGGAGATAGGTAAGACACCTTGCCAATAGAACAAGACAATTTACATTTAAAATAATAAAAAAAATTGCTTTGTCTTATTTCAAGTGAATATTATTTAATTGTCTTATTTTAGGAGTAGAAATACTGATTCCATGGGCAAATCGTCTTATTTACCTACTAAAATTAAGGGTAAATACACTTATTTTAAGAAATCTTGTACTTATTTCTAGATGGTTTTTGCAGTGTGAGGGCACCCCATGTTGTCCTTGAGGGCCCCTTTGTGTCCACGGACACCACGTTGGTGACCCCTGCTCTAGATACTTATACAAAATGTTGATTAATGCTTGAAAAAAATCTATGACAGACACTGGCATACCCTGACAATCTTATGGTCTACATGGGTACTACTAAACTTAAACCTACCTACTTAAACTAATGCTGTAATACAGAAATAATGTGCTGAATTTTATTAATATTTATCTGTCTTATAGGTAGTATCCATTAAAAAGTTCTTTCTCAGCTCAGATCAAGACTGCATCAGCAATGTTTTTGTTTTTTGTTTTTCTCTAAAACATCTGATGACCTTCTGGCTTTTTTTCTTTATCAATTTTTACTAAAATGAAAAATGTGAAAATGGATAATGTGCCTACAAAATTAAAAAAATAAAGAATTGGACAAGCAGTCCACTACTTCAGAGAACAAAGCCAGGCAGCCTCTATGTACCGTTTGAAAAAAGTAATTTTATTTTAAAAACATACAGATTTACAAATTGTTCAAAAGGAAGTGAAAGAGATGGGTTTTTTTTTTCTTTCTTTGGTGAAAATGTAAGAGCATATGGCTTTGGGTTATATTCTGACTTCCTGCCATTGCTGTTGCAAAGGTACAGCTGCCTCCTGAGATATTCCACACGACATTTATCCAGGGGAGGGCAGTGACAGATGCTTCAAAGACGCTTTGTGGAAGGGCCAAGAAATGCCCCTCGTCAGTTCAGATAAGGTTGCAGACTTATCTTATTAACCTAGGTGGGGCATTGCTATGTTGAAAAGCACATTGGGGTTGACCAGCTCACACCTGCCGAGCCTGGAGCGAGCTGACTCACAGCACACCGCACCCTGACGAGGAAAGAAAATAAGACTCGTGACACAAACTGTCCACGTGAATCCGTGCAGTCATGTGTTAATGTGGACAGCTTGTACTGTACTTCCTGAATAATGTTGGTTACCTTTGAAGCTGCATCCCTGGAAGAAAATGATCATATACTCGATAATGCAACCTTTAGTCTTAGTGGAAACCACATGTTCGCATACTCTTCCATGTGCATCACCTTCTTCCCTTACTGCCTGACATGATATTTACAGTGGGGCAAAAAAGTATTTAGTCAGCCACCAATAGTGCAAGTTCTCCCACTCAAAAAGATGAGAGAGGCCGGTAATTTTCATCATACATATACCTCAACTATGAGAGACAAAATGAGAAAAAAAAATCCAGAAAATCACATTGTCTGACTTTTAAAGAATTTATTTGCAAAATATGGTGGAAAATAAGTATTTGGTCAGTTACAAACAAGCAAGATTTCTGGCTCTCACAGACCTGTAACTTCTTCTGTAAGAGGCTCCTCTGTCCTCCACTCGTTACCTTCATTAATGGCACCTGCTTGGACCCGTTATCAGTATAAAAGACACCTGTCCACAACCTCAAACAGTCACACTCTAAACTCCACCATAGCCAAAACTAGAGAGCTGTCAAAGGACAACAAAATTATAGACCTGCACCAGGTTGGGAAGTCTGAATCTGCAATAGGTAAACAGCTTGGTGTGAAGAAATCAACTGTGGGATCAATTTTTAGAAAATGGAAAACATACAAGACCACTGATAATCTTCCTCGATCTGGGGCTCCACGCAAGATCTCACCCCGTGGGGTCAAACTGATCACAAGAACAGTGAGTAAAAATCCCAGAACTGTGATGTTAACCAGTGTTTATGTGATAAGACCTGCATGTGTAATACCAAATGTGACCACTGGAGGGAACCTGAGTCCCTTGGTATGTAAGGCAGAACATTGTATCAGAACGTCAGTTATTCAATACAGTTGAACAGAAACGTACGCTGGTTGTCCCGTGTTTTCTTTCAACGTTTACTTTGAATCACACAACATGGTGTCAGAAGTGTAGACTTCACGACCTGCGGACAAGAGACGGCGTGAATGCCAGGATCTAGTGCCAGACGGCGACAGAGGAGACATCAAGCGAGTATGAGTGAGCGAGAGCAGCAGCAGGGGAACGTTGAAGCGTCGGGGGACCACCACGAAGATGCTAACGTTACAGACCGTTATATGGCTAACGCTGTAACGGAAAGCCAAGGAGCGGCTAGCATACCGTGTGCAACGTTTACCATAAAGCCACCGGAACCGTTTGACTTTTCTAAACCGCACGAATGGGAGAAATGGATTCGTCGCTTCGAGAGATTCCGGCTGGCAAGTAATTTGAACTGTTCTTCAGAGGCTAACCAAGTTAACACGCTAATTTACTGCATGGGTGATGAGGGGGACGACGTGCTAAGAGGGCTAGTGCTAACCCAGCAGCAGCGTTTGCAGTACAATGCAGTGAAGGAGGGATTTGACGGTTACTTCGTCCCGAAGAAAAACGTTATTTATGAACGTGCTAAGTTTAACCAACGAGTACAGCAACCTACCGAATCAGTCGACGCATTCCTCACAGCACTTTATGCCCTAGCAGAAAGCTGCAACTATGGTTCCCTACATGATGAACTGCTACGAGACAGATTGGTGGTGGGCATTAGAGACACAGCACTGTCTCAGAAAATGCAGCTGGATAGCCAACTCACTCTCACCAAGGCGATCACCATGGCCAGGCAGTCGGAAGAAGTTCGGCGCCAGCAGACGGACCTGAGGGGGGAAATGAGCACTGCTAGCAAAGTAGCTGTGGATGCACTGCACAAAGCAAAAGGAAAGCAGTGGAACGCGACGCAATTAAAAGCTAAAGGGCTTAAACCGGGACATGCAAAAGCAAAAGCAGCGACTCACACGGCGACGGGAAACAAGGCATGCCACAAATGTGGAAAATCACCATCTCATCCTGCGGTTCAGTGTCCGGCTCGGAACGCTGAATGCCACAGCTGCGGCAAAAGAGGGCACTACGGCAAGGTATGCAGACTCATCAGCTCTGTGAATGAGTTAGCCGAGGACACAGATGGACTGTTTCTAGGTGAGGTGTCCTCGGGTGAAGATCCATGGATGGCTGACATAGGCTTACAGGGCAGAAAAGTGACTTTTAAAATAGACACGGGCGCCGATGTAACAGCCATACCAGAGACAGTATACAAAAATACCATGCCCGGTGCCAAAGACGTTAAAGCCGCCATGAAACAGCTGTATGGCCCTGGTGGTGCAAAGTTGAATGTGCTAGGATCAGTCACCGAAACACTCACCTACAAGGACAGGAGCACCACAGAGAGGATCTACATCGTCAGAGACCTACACGTCGGGCTACTGAGCAGGCCAGCTTCAGTGAGGCTCAAACTGGTTGCTCGGATAGACATGATCGACCAGGAGACGGTGAGGACGACGTACCCAAAACTCTGCGATGGACTGGGGCTGGTGCAGAAGCCCTACACCATCAAACTCAAGCCGGACGCCAAACCCTTCTCTCTCAAAGTCCCACGGCGAGTACCACTACCTCTCATGGGCAAGGTGAAGCGGGAGCTGGAGAGGATGGAGAGCCTGGGCGTCATCAGCCGCATTGAGGCGCCAACTGAGTGGTGCTGCGGCATGGTGGTGGCTCCCAAGAAAAACAATGAGGTGAGGATATGTGTGGACATGTCACCAGTGAATGAGTCAGTGTGCAGGGAAAAGTTCATCTTGCCATCGGTGGAACACACCCTGGGCATGCTGACAGGGGCCAAATATTTCTCCAAACTCGACGCAAACATGGGCTTTTGGCAGATACCGCTCTCAAAAGACTCAGCACTGTACACCACCTTCATCACGCCATTCGGGCGGTACCACTTCAACAGGCTACCCTTCGGGATCAGCTCAGCATCGGAGCACTTCCAGAACAGGATGACATCTGAGGTCACGGCAGGCCTGGAAGGCGTCGTCTGCCACGTCGACGACATCCTCATCTGGGGAGACACGAAGGAGCAGCACGACAGCAGGGTGCATGCAGTCCTGGAGCGGGCAGAGAAGGCCGGTGTGACGCTGAACATGGCAAAGTGTGAGTTCGGGAGAGAAGAGGTAAAGTTCCTGGGGCACATCATCTCAGCTGAGGGGGTGAAACCAGACCCAGAGAAGACAAAGGCAGTTCAAGACATGAGGGAGCCGACGAACATCAGCGAGCTCCGCAGCTTCCTGGGGATGGTAAACCAGCTCGGGAAGTTCATCCCCAACCTCTCTGAGAAGGACAAGCCACTGAGAGCCCTGCTCTCAAAGAAGAACATGTGGTGCTGGGGGCACGACCAGCAACGTGCTTTCCGCAGCCTCAAACATGAACTCTCCACAGCGCCAGTACTCCAGCTGTACGACCCAAACAGCCCACTGAAGATCTCGGCGGACGCCTCATCTTATGGGCTGGGAGCCGTGCTGCTACAGAAGAAGGCAGAAGCGTGGCTACCGGTCGCGTATGCTTCCAGGTCGCTGACCGACACAGAACAGCGATACGCCCAGCTGGAGAAAGAGGCACTGGCACTGACATGGGCCTGTGAGAGGTTCAGTGATTTTATCCTTGGAGTGCACTTTGAACTCGAAACAGACCACAAACCTCTAGTGAGCCTGCTGGGAGGCCAGGCTCTGGACGCACTGCCACCACGAATCCAGAGATTCAGGATGCGTCTGATGAGGTACTCCTACACGATCTTCCACACACCTGGGAAAAGCCTTACCTCAGCTGACACACTCTCACGCGCCCCACTGACAAATGCAGTGACAAGCAGCGACAACGACCTGATGGAGGACACCAACATCTACGTCGAAGCGGTGCTGGAGCACCTCCCGACCAGCGACAGGTACCTCACAGAGCTTCGCAAACAGCTGCAGGGCGACAGCGTCTGCGCGCAGGTGATGAAATACTGCGTGGAGGGCTGGCCGGACAGGAACCAGCTACAGGGGCCCGCCAAGCACTACTGGCACGAGAGGGCGTTCCTGACTGTGCAAAACGGACTACTCCTGAAGGGCACAAGGTTAGTCATTCCTGCAACAATGAGAGACACTGTGTTAGACAAAATACACGAGGGACACCAGGGCATAGTGAAGCGTAGGGAGAGGGCTACCCAAACAGTATGGTGGCCTGGGCTGAGCAACCAGATCAAAGAGCTGGTACTCAAATGCAGAGAATGCATCAAGGAGAGGGCCAACCCAAAAGAGCCCCTGATGCCAACCCAACTACCTGATAGGCCATGGCAGAAAGTAGGTGCAGACCTTTTCGTGCTGAAGGACAAAACTTACCTGTTAGTAGTTGATTATTTCTCCCGCTATATTGAGATTGCCCAGCTCAGCCCCACACGATCTACTAACGTGATCACACACCTCAAATCAATGTTTGCACGTCACGGCATTCCAGAGACTCTAATTAGTGACAATGGGCCACAATTTTCTGGGCATGAAATGAAAGCCTTTGCCAGTGACTATTGTTTTGAGCATGTAACCAGCAGCCCAAAACACCCCCAGAGCAACGGTGAGGCCGAGCGTGCCGTCCAAACCATAAAGAGCCTGCTTAAGAAAGCCGGCGACCCCTACCGCGCTCTGTTGGCCTACAGAGCGACACCCCTGAGCAACGGCTACAGCCCTGCCGAGCTGCTCATGGGACGGCGCCTGCGCACCACTCTGCCGGTCCTGCCAGAGAGGTTACAGCCAGCACTTCCAGACCTTCGCGACCTTCAGCGGAAAGAGAGGGAGAAGAGGCGAGCAGGCGCACAACACTACAACAGCAGACACAGAGCACGAGACCTGGGTAAGCTGTCACCAGGTGACGACGTCTGGATCACAGACACAGCTGAGCCAGGTACGGTAACATCCGCACACGGCACCCCACGATCTTACCTATTCGCTGGATCACAGGGGACACTGCGGCGGAACCGTTCTCACCTGATTCCTATGCCAGAGCAGAGGTCAGAGTGCGAGCAGCAGCCACTCAAGGTGGACAGAGGTGAAGAGACTCCTTCAGCAGTCAGACCGACTGTGAGCTCACCTCATATCACAAGAACCAGGTCTGGCAGGAAAATAAAGAGACCGGACAGACTTGACCTGTGAAAATAATAAGAGAAAGAAACATATACTTACCTGTGAAATGAAAAGAGAATGTGAGACACTTACCTGTTACAAAAAAAAAAAAAAAGAGAAAACTGTTTCCAGGTGAAAATGAATTAAAATGATGATTGTGTTTGGTTTAAAACTCTGTTTATGTTATGTCAGTTACGTGGCTGAATGCTAAATGTCTGGTGTACTTCCAATAAGGTCTCTTTAACTTCCAGTAAGAGGGATGTGATGTTAACCAGTGTTTATGTGATAAGACCTGCATGTGTAATACCAAATGTGACCACTGGAGGGAACCTGAGTCCCTTGGTATGTAAGGCAGAACATTGTATCAGAACGTCAGTTATTCAATACAGTTGAACAGAAACGTACGCTGGTTGTCCCGTGTTTTCTTTCAACGTTTACTTTGAATCACACAACAAGAACCACATGGGGGGACCTAGTGCATGACCTGCAGAGAGCTGGGACCAAAGTAACAAAGGCTACCATCAGTAACACACTACGCCGCCAGGGACTCAAATCCTTCAGTGCCAGGCGTGTCCCCCTGCTTAAGCCAGTACATGGCAAGGCCCGTCTCAAGTTTGCTAGAGAGCATTTGGATGATCCAGACGATGACTGGGAGAATATCATATGGTCAGATGAAACCAAAATAGAACTTTTTGGTAAAAGGGACCAGGACGACTGATCCGTGTGAAGGAAAGAATGAATGGGGCCATGTATCGTCAAATTTTGAGTGAAAACCTCCTTCCATCAGCAAGGGCATTGAAGATGAAACGTGGCTGGGTCTTTCAGCATGACAATGATCCCAAACACACCGCCCGGGTAATGAAGGAGTGGCTTCGTAAGAAGCATTTCAAGGTCCTGGAGTGGCATAGCCAGTCTCCAGATCTCAACCCCATAGAAAATCTTTGGAGGGAGTTGAAAGTCCGTGTTGCCCAGCGACAGCCCCAGAACATCACTGCTCTAGAGGAGATCTGCATGGAGGAATGGGCCAAAATACCAGCAACAGTGTGTGAAAACCTTGTGAAGACTTACAGAAAACGTTTGATCTCTGTCATTGCCAACAAAGGGTATATAACAAAGTATTGAGATGAACTTTTGTTATTGACCAAATACTTATTTTCCACCATATTTTTCAAATAAATTCTTTAAAAATCAGACAATGTGATTTTCTGGATTTTTTTTTCTCATTTTGTCTCTCATAGTTGAGGTATATCTATGATGAAAATTACCGGCCTCTCTCATCTTTTTGAGTGGGAGAACTTGCACTATTGGTGGCTGACTAAATACTTTTTTGCCCCACTGTAACTAGAAAAGCACTTGGAGAGCGCAGACCTAAGCCAAACAGCACATTTTGACACATAGTGTGACTTACACCAATAGGTGCATTCACATTAAACACAATCTGGGCGTTCCCGATAGACCATGCAAGGTCTAACGGGAACCACGTCAAGCAGCGTTCAGAGTTCCTTACAGAAACCCCACATTCATATCTTCAGGTAACACAGAGTACATGTCAGACTTAATAATATTACTTTAGCGATAGTTTCAAGGTGTTGCTTTATTGTATATCTCGTACCATGTCTTTCGGTTGTGCTGTTCTTTTTTCATCTCGTTACAGGTGATGAAGCAGAATGAAAATGTTTTGTCATTATCTCCTTTCTATCTCTTCTTTCTTTCATCTTTTCTTTTTTTTTCTTTTTTTCCTTTTCTTCTTCTGTTTTTCTGCTCTACTTACATTGCAGTGTCCATATAAACTGTAAAACTCCCTGCATTATTATAATAAAGCAATTTATTATAATGAAACAAGTGGAGCAGTATGGCAATTGCCGTACTGCTCCACTTGTGAAAGTAAAATCTGTTGGACTCTTTTTGGCATCAAGACAATTATTCTTATTGCCACATTGCCAGACAGGACACTGTAAAAAAAAAAAAAAAAAGAGAGTTCCTGCAGTGCGTCTGAGCATTGGGAGTGCAGTATCCAAGCGTCAGAGTTTTTGAGCTTCCCAGCTTTTGATGCTAGAATTGAGAAATCTTAGCTTTTGCAGCCTGACGCTAAGCATCAACCAATCAGAAAAGCAAATCCAGGAGTTTTTTGGGAGAGAGACACTACATGCAAGCTGTGATCGCTTTTCCAGAGCTGTCTGCATATAAACAAATAGATAAATGTAAAAAAGTTCAACTTAAAAGGAATGAAAAGAAGCTGGGAGAAGGGATTGTTATGTACAAGGAACAGAGAGTAGCTCTGATCATTTTTACTGAACAAAAACATTTCTTTATTGAACTGTGGCAAAACATTTTATAAGCATTTAAATTAACTACAAATGTTAAAACATACCAGTCAAAAATATTAACTTGTGTTCTGGTTCTTGCATTTTTTACGACAAAACCTTAAACCCACTTTATATACACTCCCAGCCGCTATGAACAGCAGCGGGAAATCATCTAGAGCCTAGCCAGCTTCTTGAGAGGTTTGGCTGGAGATTCCCAGCATCGCTGCCCACCGGAATGCGGGGGATCTGTTGCTCTGAATGAGAACTATATTTTTTGTAGGATCATAATCCTAATGAATGTTTTGAGGTGGACTTTTTCGCTTAAAAAATATTTTTCTCACAATCTAGAGAGCCAAGCTGCTCTCTTGCTTGTAACGAAAGAACAGAGCTAAACAACCTGAGCGCAGAATATCCAGAGCATTGAAGCGTCAAAGCATTGTAACGAACCCAACGCCCAGATTTCTGCATTTTTAATGCCCAAACCATGTTCTGTGTGAACGCAACTTAGAGCTAAAACTCTCACATGATCTGGATCATTACCAATTTTTTATTAATTGTTCCTTGACACGAGGTGCAACTGTGGAAACAATTTCCGTAAAATCCTTTCATAATTTTTAAAATTAAAGGCACAGCATGTGTCTGCAGGCTCTGGTGTTTTGCCTGCATCATTCACTCTGTTTTCCTGTTTGATTAACAGATTGTTCCTTGGACTGAGGTGCACATTTGCTTAAAAAATTTATAAAAATTTGTTCAGAACTTTTCAAATTATCTTGTAAATTGACAGAAACAGACGGACATTTCCTGTCTGTCTGCGATCCATTGGGATTCCCAACAAGAAAAATTTGAGAAATGTTTTGGTCCGGATCTTCTAAATTGGGGTTATCAACCATTTAACATGTTGCATTTTTTCCCAGTTCTGCCCACGTGGCTGATTTTCAGTGATTACAAAAAAACACTGACCTTGTGTTTGTAGCTCCTAAGGATATGCTAATGGTGTGTGCCTAAACACTAATGTTACCAACAGTGTGTAAATATGTTCAGTATGTCCACATGTTCCTTCAGTAAAATGCACTCCTACAAAAACTCTGCATAGACTGCAGCCACTCTGTGAATACAGAACATAAATTGCAAAATAAAAGTCTTTGCATGTATTGAAACATATGCAAGTGATTTGAGTGTGCAATTCAGCAGGCGCAAACATTTTTCGCATGTGTGCTTTATATGCAGATTAGATCTAAAGGTCAGACTCTAGGGCTGGACGATATAGAAAAAAAGCTTATTGATAAAAAAAAAATGCATATTGATCGATATCGATAATTATTGAAAAGATTTGAAACCATATTTTATGTGCAGCTCTGCCTGGACTTTTTATAATATTGCTAAATGATTTAATTTTAATAAAGAAAACAAACACAGACTTCCAATTAAATATTTATTTAACCAACTTTTTTAACCATAACAGAATTGTTTTAAAGAAAAATAACTTAAGAGACCTGAGTTATGTTATTAAATACTGACAGAGAATAAACTAAAGGGACCAGAAAAGTGACCAAAATAAATATAACAAATAAATAAATAGAATACCCTATTTGGGTGGGAATAGTACACCACCAGCTTGTGGTAATTAAAAGATTGTAGGGCTAGGCTACCATGTAAACAAACTCCACTCAACAAGAACAAAAACCCAAATAAAAATCAACTCATCCTTTAGCCTAGCATTTCTATGGGCTATTTTTTCTCACCCCTGTTCTTCTAGAGGTGCTGCTGGCACCTCGTTATGGTTCAGCTTAGTTTCCTGCTTTAACCTGAGTTATTACTTTGAAGTTGCTGGCCCCTCAGTATTTTTCTCTCAATTGTTAGAACTACGTGGGAAACTGCCCAAAACTGAATATATATATATTTCTTTTTCTTTTTTTTTTTTCTTTTTTTTCCCCGAAATTCCCGAAGGTTCCTCAGCTCTTACTCCTGCGGGTGTAAGCGGCTGAGATGATAAAAAAAAAAAGTTGGTTGTGTTATCACACTTCGTTTTCACTGGTTCCCTACACATTTTACAGATGACTGTGGTTTGTTTTTTGTCCGACTTGCCATAACCGAAATACTGCCAAACTGGCGAACTACAAAAACCCTTCTTTGAAACAATTTCCTCCGCCTCTCCTTGCTGCGACATCTTCATGTGCTCTGTGTTGTGGTTTGAGAGGGCAGCACTTTGTGACGGCGTGCCTGGGTCCGCGATTGAGATTGGTTGGAAGGAAGTAGTGACTAGCATAAACCTACATGATAGGCTACAATAAGAAGGAAGGAAAACGTTTCTTTATCGAACTTTTATCAACCCTCTTTTTTTCTATTGCGCCACACGTCTATCGATCGATATATATCGTTATTGAATTATCGCCCAGCCCTATCAGACTCTGGACATTTATGCTAATGTTAAGTACTTTTCATCTGTAAAGCAATCTACCACAGTTGAAGGAGATAGTCAATGCATATGTGAACATATTATTTAATATGTGCTGCCACTCTTCTCTACCCAAAATGTTGCCTTTGTTTAGTAATTTCCGAAATCTCATTTATGGTTGAGGTCTTGCCTTAAAACAGGCGTCCCTTTATCAAAGTTGATGTGATAAATTTAGCTATTTAGATGCTTAAAGGACATGTATATAAACATTTGGCCTTACCCAACTTATGGTGTATGTAAACTTCTGAGCTAAATGAAATCAGTAAAGAAACATGTCTCTCATTATTATGGCATTTCCCAAAATCACAATAATTAGGGTTTATTTACTGACATAAAACATGAAATATTTATTCTGATTCAATCAGAATAAATATCAAGCCAGAAAGGAAAAAAAGGTAAGGGGTCCAGTGCACAGGTCAGAATGTTGCTTCAGCTCCAAATGCGGCATGAACCTCATATAGAAGAGTCTCCATGTGTAATTGAAGCAGTTGCATTAGCTGAAGGATAAAATCAGTACAGCCTTAAAAATCTCCCGAGTCACACATCTGAAAGAGTTTTTTGGACTGATGAAATTGTGTCTGAAGTCTGAGAAAGTGGTTTGTAGACATGTTTGTTATGTCTATTATCGCCCTCCAAAACTATAACCTCTACAAAAGAAAGACAGCTCTGTAAGTATTTCTCTGACAGTTAAATAAAAAATTAAAGAAAATAATACTTCTGCTTCTCCTTGATTAATGCTGTGCAATAAACAGTGATTATTCTCTCAGGTTCCTCTGGGAAACCCGTGATGTGCTGTGAATGCAAAATACGCTGTGATTGATAACTGTGAATAGCAGCAAAGAAAGAAAAGTAAACAAACAGCAAATAATGTTGTCTGTCTTCCTGATCTCCCTCATGTGCCTGGCTTTACGGGCGCTAGCAGTGCCTCTGAGGATCTGATGCTGTGCACTTATTCAGCTACAATCCACCTCACTCTCTACAGATGATGGTCGGGCTTTTTGAAAATCAATTTCAAACAATTTCATTTCATAAATTACATCAGAGGTAATGGCCGAGCTGCGGATCAAACTGGATGGCAAGACACACTGAAGAAAAATTACCCTCCTAAAAACTGGATATATTTTTGTTTATATGGACTTTAAACTACATATCTACAAAGGCTTTAAAATGTATTCATGGCTCTTGTGAATAGTGGAACCTGACAGACATAAAACAAAGCAGGGCAAAAAATCTGATGGGGAAGAATTTAATATAATATTTTTAACAAAAATCTGAAATCCATTCAATCTCTTTGAGGCAACTTTGTAGAAACACTTTGCTCTGCAATTGCAGAAATTATTGCCTGTCTCTCTCACAAAATATCTCGATCAAGGCCTTGCTGCACTCTTAGGTGCTGCCCTTTTATTAATATCTCTGCTGTGCCAAAGAATCAGGTCTTTTGCAGAACTCCAGAGAACTTGACTGCATACTGAGGAGGTAATTCATCTATTTTAATCAGATGTGTGGAAGCAGTGATATATCTAAGTTGAGCAGGACACGGAACATCAATGTTTAGAATTGAGGACCCCTGCTCCAGCTTGACCATATGGACTGGCAACAAGAAAAATGGTAAAAGAACTCCAAATCTCTTCATTCATGGTGTGTAACCCTTGACATAAGCCTATTGGTCGAGGAAGCTCCCAGGAAGCAGAGACTTCAAAGACATCAAAAGCACACATACAGCATACAGCATATAGTAAGCCCTCCAGTTTTCCAAATTATGCTGAAATCGCTGATCAAGTTAAAGAACCTTCCTATCTTTGAAGAGCCTTGGTTTTGAATCAAGATTCCGTGTTTACATTTACCATACGTTGACATATGGGGGTTTTCCTTACTTCCTCCAGGGGGTAATAATAATAATAATACATTTTATTTAAAAAGGCACCTTTCTGGACACTCAAGGTCACCGTACAAAAGCATAAAAACAGTGTCAGAAAAAATGAAAATAAAAACATTTAAAAAATACAGAGGCTGTGACCGTGAAATTGATATTTAAAGCTACAGCGTGTAATAATTACAGGGATATACAGTCAGAAATGTAATATATTATACATAACTATGTTATTTATCATCATCTACGAGCTCAGCCTCTTAACCTTAATATTTGCGTTGCCTTAGAATTCATTATTTATAATTACATAGGAGCGGGTCTCGCAGCCATGGAGGCAGACATCTTTGCGCTACGGCAGCGCAGAGCCAACAAACTAGCGATTGCGAGATCGCCCATTACGCTCAAAAGTATGTAGAAAAAATAACGGGTATATTTATTATCTTCTACATTAAATCTATACCCTACACAGACTAATGAAATACTATCTGTAAAATTATCTATGTAAAAAAACCTCATCACTTGAGAAGGTAGGTGATGCGGACGTCGTGGAAGACATTTTGTCCTGTAATGCTCGCCGTACTGTTGGGGGGGAGAAGCGTAGGGGGGGAGATGTTCATGTTGCTGCAGTCTGGACGTTAGATGTCGCTGAAAATTACACAGTGTAGCTTTAAAGAGAATAAGCAATCTTGAACAGATGGGTTTTGAGTTGCATTTTAAAATGGAGAATTGAGTCTGTGTTTCTAAGTTGGGGTGGTAGAGAGTTCCAGAGGCGGGGGGCAGAGCGGCTGAATGCTCTGCTCCCCATGGTGGTGACACGGGCGGAAGGCACAGACAGGTGCAAAGCAGATGAGGATCTAAGAGCATGCGAGGGGGTGGGAACATCCAGGAGGTCTGACAGATATAGGGGGGCAAGGTGGTGAAGTGCCTTGAATGTCACCATGATAATTTTATAGTGAATGCGGAACTGTACGGGGAGCCAGTGGAGCTGTCGGAGGACCGGAGTGATGTGGTGGATAGAGGGAGTTCTTGTTATGATGCGAGCAGCTGAGTTCTGGACCAGTTGTAGTTTGTGGAGTGATTTCTGAGGAAGTCCAAAGAGGAGGGAGTTGCAGTAATCTATTCGGGGGGTGACAAGGCTGTGCACAAGTATGGCAGTAGTGTGTGGGGTAAGGGAGGGACGGGGCGGTTGATGTTTCTTAAGTGGAAATAGGCAGACCGGGTAATGTTATTAATATGGGATTGGAAAGATAGTGTGCTATCGAGGACAACACCCAGACTCTTAACCTGGGGGGAGGGGGAGATGGAGGAGCTATCAATAGTAACTGGGAAACTGTCGGTTTTGGAAAGAGTTGATTTGGTGCCAATGAGGAGAACCAGTTTTACTACTGTTTAATTGAAGGAAGTTGTTGGTGAACCAGGCTTTTAATTCGCAGATGCAATTTGTGAGGGAGGTGGGCGAAAGAGAGGACGATGGTTGCGTAGTGAGGTAGAGCTGGGTGTCATCGGCATAGCAATGGAAGTGGATGTTAAATTTACGGAAGATATTGCCAAGGGAAAGGAGGTAGATGATGAAGAGCAGGGGCCCCAGAACAGAGCCCTGGGGCACACCTGAGGTGACGGGGGAGGGGGTGGATTTGAAGGTCTTCAGTTGAATGAACTGAGTGGGTGGGGGTGACCCAAACCAAGGTCTTTCTATGAGAAATCTGCACCACTCTCTCATCATCGTACAGTTACCTTGCTGCATTGGGAAAGGAGCAGCTCTAGAACCACCTACTCAGTGCTGTCCCAGATGCTCAGCACTGTTCAGTTTACCTTCAATCTATTCCTAAGAAACCACATGATAAAGTTGTCAGAGCAACATATGAAATATACTGCTCAAAAAAATAGAGGAACGCTCAACACCAGTGTTGTTGTCAAGACGACCTAACCCGAGACCAAGACACGACCAAGACCAGAGTGTATTGAGACCGAGACAAGACCAAGACTTTTAGGGTCTGAGACCAAGTCAAGAACAAGACCGAGGGAAGTCGAGACCGAGTCAAGACCAACACCAGTATGTGACTATAAAATGTAAAACATGATCAAAATCACTAAAATTGATCTAAAAGACCCACATTCACATAAAAACACCTAGATATTTAACACACAGAACTTGAATAAACATAAAAATCTTTATTTAGTACTTCTGTGTAGTAATCACAGAATTTCAAACAATTAATCAAAGTCGATCAAAATAGTATTTTCTCTGCCTTTCATGAACAGTGCATACATTTATGTTGTTTTTAAATGTGCTATTTCAAAACAATGTGCAAATGTGTGAAACTGAAAAAATGCAAATCATTTCTCTTGTTTCTCTCTCATATACAGATTAAAGTTATATTATATAAGTGCTGCAGCCTGCACGCAGGTGAAAGGGGGTGGGCGTGACAGTGGTAAAAAAACAAAAAACAAAAAATCAAACAAAAAAAACATGCATTTACCAATGAGACTATGAGGTTATTGCTTGGATTTGAATCCAAGCATCCAATAAAAAGAAGGATCTTAAAGAAACTGATAATATTCTGATGATTAGCATTATTTCCACAGTTGTGGTCTTGACCGGTCTTGAAATAAAATGCCGAGTCCTCAGCACCCGAGACCGTGACCCAATGCGGTCAAGCCCGAGACGAGACAGAGACCATCAAAAAATGGTCTTGAGACCAAGACCGATCTCGAGTACTACAACACTGCTCAACACATCCTATATCTGAATGAATGAAATATTCTCATTGAGTACTTTGTTTTGTACAAAGCTGAATGTGTTGAGAACAAAATCACACAAAAACCATCAATGGAAATCAAATCAAATTATTTTAACCAACGGAGGTCTTGATTTTGAGTCACACACAAAAGTAAAGTGATAGAATTCACTCTAAGCTGCTCCATCTTGGATGTAAAAATAAAGATCAGTATTGTGTTTACCCTCCACTAGCCTGTATGACCTCCCTATACAACCTTAGGCATCCTCCTTATGGTCTTCTGATGGATTTCCTTCCGGACCTGGACTAAAGCATCCACTAACTCCCGGACAGTCTGTGGTTCAACATGATGTTGGTGGATGGATCGAGACATTATATCCCAGATGTCCATATCTTCATCTTGAAAGAACTGCTGACATACTCCAGCCACAGGAGGTCTAGCATTAGGAGGGCCGCACCAGCACATGGTCTCACAAGGGGTCTGATGATCTAATCTCGGTACCTAATGCTACATTCACACCGAACGAGATGTGAACAGCAAAAAAGTGTCTGCAGCTTCATTTTTAATGCTTGTACACATTAAGGTCAGACAAGATCATCAAGATCATCATCCTTCCTTAAAATATTATTTTGCTGTCGGAGCCACTAAGACCCCCAAATACAGGCATGTGCTGTCACTGAAAATCCAGCAACAGCTGCCTCTGGCCTGGATGCCTATTGGGGATTTTCCCCTTACTGTTCGTGTTAACTGGAAGTAGATGTTACAAACTGCAAGCACCAGAATAATAAAAGCAAACCTATTTTGCCAGCAGGTTTCAACATTTTAAGTCAATTTAGGCATTAATAATCTGTTTCAGGCCATTGATAATAGCGGTATGCACGTGCAGCGCTGTGTCTGTCTCCCTGCCAGCTCCGAGATCAGCTTCTCTGATTGCTTGATGTGGCGCGACGCGCAGCAAAATTTTCATTTTTCCAATTCCAGCCTCTGCTACTCGTGAAGCGCATCATGTGCTTCAGCTGCTCAGGTGCATCGAGATGTGCTGCTCCTGCTACTCGAGACACGCTGCAGGTGTTTTTGATGCAACTTGATGTACGTCGACCATAGACTTTGCATGTAAACCTGCTGCTTCTGCTGTTTGAGTCGCTTGGTGTGAACATAGCATACTGGCAATCATTCTACCTCCAAAGGAATGCCTCTCCAAACCATTACTGACCCACTGTTAACCAGTCATGCCGAAGGATGTTGCAGGCAGCAGATCACTCTCCAAGGTGTCTCCAGACACATCTCTCACATGTGCTCAGTGTCATCCTGCTTTCAACTGAAGAGATCAGGGGCTGTAAGCAAAGCCACGTGTGTCCCTCAAACCACCTCCAAGGAGTCGGTTCCCATGCATTTGTGCAGACACATGCACATTGGTTGCCTACTGGAGGTCATTTTGCAAGGCTCTAGCAATGCTCCTCCTGTTCCTCCTTGCACAAGTCAGAGATAGCGGTCCTGCTGCTGCGTTGTTGCCCTCCTATGGCCTCCTCCAGATCTCCTGGGGTACTGGCCTGCTCCTGGTAGCACCTCCCGCCTCTGTCTCCAAAGGGGGGGGGCTATGCAGACAGAGACAGCAACCCTTCTTGCCAGAGATTGATATGCCATTCTAGATGAACTGCACTACCTTAGCTACTTGTGTGGATTGTAGAGTGTGTCTCATGCTACCACGAGTGTGAAAGCACCACCAACATTCAAAGGTGACAGGAACATCAGTTTTGAAGTATAGGTACTGAGAAGTGGTGTGCGGTCCCCACCTGCAGAACTAGTCCTTTAATGAGTGTTTCTTTCTAATTGCCAATAATTTCCACCTGTTTTCTATTCTGTTTGCACAACAGCAAGTGAAATTTATTGTCAATTTGTTTTGCTTCCTAAGTTGACAATTGGATTTTACAGACGTTTTATTTAATTCAAGTTGTGTTGTTTCCTTTATTTTTTTTAGCAGCTTAGTAATACTATTGATTCTGTTTGAATTTTACCAAAGCTTTGCACAACAATTGGAGATCTTAGGCTTATTAATTTCTTTCTCATTTATTTGATTTAATATCTAAATAAATGTAGCTAAAAATACTCAGATATTTCGGTTAGAGTATTTTTAGGCAGATTGAGGTCTGAACTATGAATCGACGATTTTTTTAATGTTATGTTTTTGTCTTAAAACTGGGCTTAGGATAGTGTTGCTTTGAGCTGGGTGGCTAAAGCTCAATATGTTGGATTTGTGGCCCCATAGTTAGGCTAAACACGTTTAACACAATGGCTGCAAGGTGTCAAAACCCAGGGCTGTTGACATATCATAAATCGAAATCCCTCTGACACCATGCTTCTGCTATTATACATCACTCCTATTTGTACTGAGGGAGCGCAAACATCAATGTATTATATATGAAATATATTAGCACTCAGCGAGTGCAAATATAAGGAGCCATTGTAGCAGATGGTTCTATCCTTTTTTAATAGCATTGTGTTTTTAAGATGCATCAGAGAGAGGCATTGGGAGGAGGGTGGAAGATGAAAAGAGCAATTTGTACTGCTCCACCCACAGTACTGCCAGCACTGTGACGTGAGGGTCAGAGTGTGACTAACCTACTAGCTGTGGCTGGGCTGCCCTTTCTGTCTCACTGCACCTGTTTCACCACATTAAACACTTCAGATGTTCCTCCGGGTCCCGGCTCCACGGCTCCTCACAAGTATCTTTACACACATCCAGGAAGACTCACTTTCACAAAAACCCACAGCTGAATACAAGACTACTGTAAGACTGGGTAGGAATGAAGGCCAGAGACAACAAAGATGATTTACTGAGTAAAGGTTATTCTGTCTCCAAGATGCTAATTCTTTTGTCAACAATATTCATCCTAAAGAGCAAGCATTCATTTGTTTGCTGGTATATGGCTTCTCTTTCAGTATATATTTATATGTGTATATCAGTTGTTACATGAATAGAAAATCACACCAATCTGCAAACCAAATTAAGTCCAGTAAAGAAAATGTGACAATCACTTCTTTTGTTTTTAGAAAATAAACTAAATGTTGCATTTGTGAGTGCTGGAACAGATGCAACATTGTTGTCATCATCTTGTGTCGGTTACCTTCTGTTAAAATTTTATGCTTCAGATGTCATGAAGCAGCACAGAAGGACCCAGTATTTAAGGCGAGGCAGACAGTGGGAAGATTCAAAATGTTTGTTTTATACAGAAACAGGCTGTGGATCTGCAGTATCAGCGGCTAGGGTGGGGCGCTCCCCATCAATGGAACCTCTGGTTTAACAGATCAAGTCCATCTCCATAGAAAGAGGTAAGATCCAGCTGGTGGGTTGCCAAGGAGATGCAGCTGGTGCCACCCAGAGTGTCCCAGATGCTGCAGCCCCAGAGAACAAGCAGGAGTCCAAGCCAGGTAAGGGAAACGGATCAGAACAGGAAGACTCAGAGGTCCAGCAGTCCGGAGCCCGGTCAGGGATACCAATGAGAACAGGAGCAGGTTGGTTCAGGGTTCTAGGAGTCCACAGATAGTTCAGGCAGAACATACAGACGGGAACAGGGTATGGTCAGCGGATAAGAGGCAGATCAGGATCAGGAAATCAGAAACACTATGGAACGCTAAAAACCCTCTATCAATCTGGTCACGATGGCTGGGACCGAGCCGTAAAAACTGAAGCAGCAGCAGGTGGATTAGATGAGCAGTAATGAACAACCGAGCAGTTAGACAGGTGAATAAAGTGAGCAATTAGGACAGTCATCAAAAGCCAAGATCAAGACATCAGGCTGTAAGGTGATAGGTGATACTAGACTTTCTTAGAACTGTGGGAAAGCAGTTGGAATAGAAAAATACTGAGTTACTTATAAAGTGTTGGCAGTAACAGAGACATTATCAAAAAGCAATCCAACGTACCACTCTGGTTGATGCAGATGCTGAACACACATTTAGATAGTCTTGGGCACAATCAAATTATTTATTGCATGGACGCAATTTTGGCAAAATCCTATACATCTGGATGGACTATACATCCAACCAGCAAAAACAACAAGTTGCTATTGAAATATGATATTTTATATAGAAGTTGAAATGGATGGACAAACAGATGGACAAATTGAAAGATAAAAAAATATTTCAGTTACAATAACAATATATTCAGAGATTTTAAAACATCTGTAAAAAAGGTGCAACAGAACATTATCTTTTGCTTAACTTGGCAAAGACACGAAAATAAATCTATGAAAAACTGGTTAACTCCTGTTATGCATTACCCCTCATTCCCACAGACTCCTTCATCCATGCATCTTCTTTTTCACCACAAATAGCAGCCATTCTACTCAGTGTGAAAAGTCCTACACACTATGATGCACTGCAACATGACACACAGCTCCTCTCACATGACAGAGCAAGACACATCGGTTTCTAAAAATCAGACGTGTGAAACAGGAAGTCAGACATGGGGAAAGAAATGCAAAGCTGGTCAACTTCAAAATACTAGTCAATTTGCAGATGAGTCCTGCATGCATCGATTTAGGTCATAAGAAACATATTTATTCCTCTTCTTAGGCTAATTATTTAATTCGATCAGCGTTTAATGCCTTTATGTAATTAGCATAAAATATATATAGTAAACTCTGATGTTATTAGACTTTATTACACTTTTTCTAGGAAAAAGACTTCTCCTTCCACTGTTGCCATGTATGAAGGAAAATCAGGAAATTAGGAGATGCATATACTTTGATTGTGGTCAAAGTGTCTACTGAAGGACTGTTGGTAACTCAAGCTTGTTTGCAATACTTCCTAAAGGCTTTATTTTGAGAACATTTATTTTGTGTTAGGGTGTTCAATCTTGTCTTGCACTAAAACAAAGGTAACTTGTAAATAGCTTTTTCTTTTTCCAGTTTTTTTGGAGGGGTAACTTAAATATATCCTTCAACTTAACATGCACACAGATAAGACAAAGCAACATTTTACTTGAAAAACTGAGAATTTGTTGTATTTTAATATTTTTTAAAGTAAATCCTTGCATATAACAGTATTTCTAGAATTTAGATCTATGTATTTATTTGATAGGGACAGTGTACATTTATAAGCATTCTTGCAAATGCACCAGAATTAGCCAAAAGGCTATATTTTTTTTCTGTTGTCCCTGGACAGATCTTAAAATTGTCTAAACCTAAAGAAACACAACAGTAAGCATTTTACAATGAAAAATACAAATATAAAAAGAAATAAAAACAGCTATAACTCTTTAAAACTGAATAAAAAATACAGAATAAATGTTCGGTGGACAACAAATTTAAGGTTAATAAAATAGAATAAAACATTTAAACTATATACATACATACACACATACATATAGACATAGTAGAGACACAAATGGCAGGTTGGTTTGTTAATGATAGACATTTAACTAATGCTGACTTGACTGATGTGTTATGAGCCAGTTTTTTAGATGCTTTTTGAAAATAGTGAATGTTGTAAGTTCTCTGATGATCTGAGGGACAGAGTTCCATTCCTGAGATGCTGTAACTGCAAAGGCTCTTTGACTAAAAGCACTTTTGCGCAGAGGAACAACACAGTCTCCTCTAGCCGACCCTCGTGTTACTGTCCGTGTGTTCCTGATCTTCACAAACTGACTGAGGGGAGGAGATGACAGACCATGGATTATTTTGTAGAACGTTTTCCAAGCTTAAAATTTATGTTTTAGTAAAATGGCACAATGGTGATATTTTGATGTTTGTTTTTTTTTTATACAAAATATTTATTGTCTGTAAAGAGATTCTAAGGGTTTAAGTCTGGTTTTATTTGCCTGTGACCAGGTTGTAAGACAATAGCTGATGTGGGACAGAATCATGCTGTAGATCACATATGTCAGAGTCAAGGCCCGCGGGCCAGATCCGGCCCATGAGAAGGTTTTTTACGGCCCCTGGGATGATATTGATTTATTATTAGAACCGGCCCGCAGACCGCAGCAAGCCGGCAGCCCGCAGATCTTTTACACGCACCAATACTACATTTCCAACAATGCAACGGTGACGCACCGAGCAGTAGGCTGCTTCATTTCAGTGTTTATTAGCACAGCAGTCGTCAGCATAACTGTAAAATTAACTTTCAGATACCCATCAAAAATGCTCAGCTCAGAGCCTTACCCCGAACATTGATGAACTTGTGGAAAAGATGGGACACCACCAAATATCACCCTCAACCTCAAACAAGTGAACATTACTGTCCATTCACATATTTAGAGTTTTTACTCAGTTCAAGTTTAAAAGTTAAAGTTTAATATTTGTTTTCACTGCATGTTACTTCTCCTTGAGGAAAGTTGTTTGTGATTAATAGATTTTTGCACTTTATTTTATTGTTTTTAATCCAATTATATTTTAAAAATATTTCAGTTGAGTGGATGATAGAAAATTGCTATTATTTTTTTCTTTGAGGTAAATTTAGCCCACTTTTGCTAAAATAGAAAATATAGGCTACTGATGGTGCCTTGAATAATACAGGTTTTTTTTTTCATTTAATGTTCATGTTATGGGGATTTTTATATAAAGGAAATTTGTCTTTTGTGTCTGTTGAAAATTAAAGATTACTGACAGAGCCATAAGAAAATATTGCTTTATTTATCTGATCATATTGGAATATATTTGTTAGGTTTTCAGTAGGTTCAATTAGGTTCACTAGACTATATGCGTCATTTAAAAAAATTTCAATGAACATTCGATCAGTCCGGCACTCGGCTTGTAGCTAAACTTTTTATTTGGCCCTCCGTCCATTTGACTTTGACACCCCTGCTGTAGATGAACATTTTAGCTGCCTGGAGGGACAAGTTTGATCTTATGAAACGGAAATTTGTAATATTGAATTTGACTCTATTGCACACCTATTTAATCTGCGATTTAAAAGTTAGTTTAGAGTCTATTAGGATGCGGAGGTATTTGAACTCCATTAAGTTGAATTCCAACTTTTATTTTTTCCCTTGTCACATAAATATCTTCGACCTGATTTGCATTGTTGGATTTAGAAAAGTACATTGAAACTGTTTGATTACATTAAGTTTTAAGCAAGATTGATTCAGCCATTCGGTTTCTCTTGAGGTAACCTTTCATCTTTACTCTTACTAATGCTTATGTGGATGTTAACAGTATTTACAGCCTTTTAAACTCGCCATTTCCATAGGTTGGAGAGCGCGAGGTGCAGATTAGGCTTATTTTTATGCGTTTGACTTTAACTTCAAACCTGTCATAGAAAACACTTTTTTTAAATGTTTTGGCTCCTTTATTTTTCAGCCAGGACCTCCTTTCATCAGTCTGCAGCTGCGTGGCATAGAAACAAAAACATGCCCAGTTTATGTATTGTCCAACTTTTTTACCTTGTTGTACTAAACGTGTCCTAAATGAATATCAATTTTCCATCAACATATTTCCCCTCGAGTGTTAGGTGTCACTCTAAAAGTAAAAAAGAGATGAGATTAGAAAACAAAACATCGCTAACTTGAATATCATTCAATTTCGAAGGCAGAGTGATATGAGTCTAGGTGTTGTGTGCACTTTGCATCTATTTGGAAAAACCTGTCATACAAATGAGAGTAAGGCATAACGTTGAGTTTTCAATTTGGCAGCTGAAGGTTCGGGAGCAGAGGTGGAATAAATGGCTCTCAGTGGGAACAGTAGGTTGGTCCCTTTGCCACAGGCTGGCTCTCACTTAAAGAGACAACTCTGTCAGAGTGTGGCCAGTAATGAGGGCCACACAGCGACACCGCTCACACTTACACCATTAAGTCTTAAGGTTAAATGATATGACGGTCTATAACTAAGTCTCCTTTTTTGCCTTAAAGGTCAGCTGAATATTTTATTGCCATCCAGGCTTGACAGTGTATTGAAATGGTAATGTTAATACCACTACAGGACAGCTTCAGTGAGGGAGGTCCATTGAAAGGTCAGTCAGACTCCCAACAATTCTCTCTCTCACACAGACATCCACAAATATACACACATAACAAGTAAACCTTCCTTCTTACTCCGACACATGCAGTAGGAGCATAATAACACATTAAATCATGTGTAACTGCCTTCACTTTCATCAGTTTAGCCTTTTTCCCTTTTTTTAAGTCTATCTGTTCTAAACTACGATGCACAGTTTCATTTTCCACCATCATTAGAGCTCAAGACCATTTCCTACCCTGACTAAACCCATGGACAGAATGAAACGGACTTCTTGATAGCAAGCAAAGGGTTATATATTAAGCTATGAGAAGCTAGGGTATATTCTACTGTAGCATGG
Source organism: Cyprinodon tularosa (assembly GCF_016077235.1). Classification (NCBI taxonomy): domain Eukaryota; kingdom Metazoa; phylum Chordata; class Actinopteri; order Cyprinodontiformes; family Cyprinodontidae; genus Cyprinodon; species Cyprinodon tularosa. Next base: position 420,567 of record NW_024039418.1, on the reverse strand, counting down.
TAGACTGATTGGAAAGAAATTATGAAAGCCACATTATATTGTACAGGGATTTTATGAAGGTGTTTGGCAAAACAAAAGTAATTGACTGAACTCATATCAGCAAATTTACTTGGAAAGAAGGCAGATGAAGATGATGATGAACAGTAAGGGCTTTTTAAATTCCTTCATTGCAATGATCCGTTGCTTTTTACATTGTCTTCCAAAAAAAATCTCTATATGACAAAAATGCACTTAAAACAGGTTTTAGTCACAATTCACACAAACAAAGCCACGTTGTGGTTTGCAAAACATGCAAATTGATCCAGAAGAACAGATTCACTACTAACTACAGGTTAGTAGTGAGATGTCTTTGTTAGCCTGCACTTATGACTATGAGCTGGATGACTGAGAATCGTCACCAGCATATTTGTTTTAAGTCAATTTTGAAGATCCTGGATGAACAGGAGGGGGAGGGGCAGCTTTGGGAATTGGCTCAATGCAGTCCACAACCAGACCGTTCCAGAAGCCGGTCGGCTCTCAAGAGATTTCAATCTGATGCAGGCAACAAGGGGATTTAAAGGCTTTAATTGATGTATTAAACTTATGTCTTCGTCGGGAGGCATCCCTCTCTACGCTACGGTACTGACTCATCGAAGCGATTCCCCATTCAGTGGCGCAAAGCAGCTGGTTAACAAGGCAGAGGCTCTGTTTTCTCACCCGTGGTACAGCGTATAGGCTTGCGATGATACACTGCAGTCAGCAGCTCTGTAAGCAGGACCAAGCAAGATTTGGATAGCTTACTTCTAGAAGGATTCCACCTGGAACATTGTCTCTTCTATCAGGCGTTGAGCCCAGTGGAAATCAGGGCATCTATAAGAGGTCTGAGCTCGTTGGATCTTTCTATGCATGTGACAGTCATTCGATGGTCAGACTGTAGCCATTTCAGCCTTGTGTGTGTCAAAATACAACATTAATTTCCCACATTATTTCTGGTGGCCATCCCTCAAATATATGCAAGATAATGTGTTCTTTTCTACCACATCCACCAAAAATAAAGGCCAACTAAGCATTTATTTAGGTCTTTAAAATCTCTCTGTTTTAGCCCACAAATTATTTGAGGTTTCATAAACAAGACCAAACAAAAAAACAAACATTGATGTATTTCTAAAAGAATATGATTCCAGTTCTGTATTACTGTGAGAATCTTACCACTTTGTAGTGCCCTCCAAATTGCCATGAACTGCCATCTTTAGACTTCACAACATCCCAACAGCACTTCTATTTGATTAAGGTGTCCAGTTCATTGCTCAGGTTGTAGGGGCTTGCATTTCTTTGGGGTGGAGTGCAGGTTGGTGTGTGTGGGTGTGTTGTTTGTACTTCTACCTGCTCTGATTGCAAGATGTGAGTGGCAGGTGTGGCATCACAGCTGGAGCTTGTCAACTCCAATGAGGTGGAGCTTGAAGAGGAGAGAAACCTCTGAGGCAAAGTCTGGATTGCACTGCTCCTTGAGCGGTAACAATGTCTCCTCTTGTTTGCTCCTTTACCTTTTTAAGTCCAACAATTACCCTGTGTTGTTCTGCTTTTCGAGAAATCCTTGTTTAGTTCTGCCTACATTCCTAGATTAAAGTACTTGGCCTCCTGCTTCTTGAGATTCATTGAAGGATTTGCCTTATGGTATCCTCCATGAGTGTCTCCTAGCTGCTCCCATCTCACTGTCTCCTCGGCATCCCCCAACTATTACTTACCTGCCTATCCACCCCTTAACTTTCATCTCTATGTCCTCTTGGAAGAAGGGACCAGTACAATGAATTTAAGACCCTGTCTATTGACCCTTGCTGCTTGTCTTCATACCTCTCTCTCTCTACCCCATTTTCTTTCAGCTGACTTTCAAATATAAAATAGAAACCATTTACCACAACCTGCCATTCTCAGCCTCTATGAATATACTCATATACTCCCTGTGAACTCCACCATCTCATCCACAGTAAGATTACAGCCTCTTCTATTTTATACCAGTCATAAAGTCCTTCCTTCAGTAAGTCTACTTACTGCTATCCTGGACATATCAACAAGGAGGAGACATTTTCTGAGTCATCTTTTTTGTCTCAGTAAAAATCTAAAAGCATGGCTTGTTGTCTATACAATCCCTTAAGATGATAATGTGACAGTAGTCCTACATTTTGTAGAAAAGGGTGTGTAAATAATTTTAGGTTAAAAAACGAAAAAGGTGGTTCTGAGTATTTCCCTTACTTAAAGAAAGACATACATTTTGCTATCATTTTTTTGGCTCTTAGAAAAACGGAAAATGGAAAGTCTGTTCCCAGCTATAAAAATATGAGAAAGCCTACTTCACCAAAAATGTTTTGTCTACAGGAACGAGATAATAGGAAAGCTGGTACAACAGGAGACGGGGTCGTAATAGAAAAGGTGGTCTGGTCCGGACCATCGGTCTGTGGTTGTAATTAGTGGTCTATCCTGCTAGAGTGGGTCTGCCACACTGGTCCCTCTACTGGTCCATGATAAGCAACACAGTGCAATGAGAGGTCCTTCCACCTAGAAGGCATCAGGCTCAACGGTCTGTGCTGTCCGTCATCTTTACTACTAACCACAACGCTGAAAGACAATTTCTACTCCATAATTTTTAATAAAAGTTTAACATTTCTAATACCCTTATTTGTGCTTTTTGTTTATTCATTCTGATTGTATTTTGGTTCATCCATTTGGTTAGCTGTTGTACTTTAAAATTAATGAATAAGAGGACATCATTTGTGTGACCACTGTGTGTTTTGAGTTGACTTAATCTCAATTGATGCTTGTTGTACCATGCTGTTCCTTTATCACCATAACGTTTTTTGATATAATTTATCATTTGCTGTTTTCGTCATGCTACTTAAATAGGATCATACATAGATTTTGGCAGCGTTTATGTCAACTCTCACTCTGCTGTTTTGTTTAGTAAGCAACTAAACAAAAAAGAATATCTGCCTGCTCAGTTAATTAAAAGATTATAGATATATAGTAATTATATATTTCTTTGAGTTTATAAAATCCTTTGAATTTATCCATCCATCAAATTTCTGACAAGCTTATCCCAATCGGGGTCGCAAGGGGTGCTGGTGCCTATCTCTAGCTGTCACCAGTCCATCGCCGGGCAACACAGAGACAAACAGGACAAACAACCATCCATCCATCCATCCATTATCTGACACGCTTGTCCCGAGTGGGGTCGCTGGGTTGCTGGTGCCTATCTCCAGCAATCAATGGGCGAGAGGCAGGGAATACCCTGGACAGGTCGCCAGTCTGTTGCAGGGCAACACAAAGACACACAGGACAAACAACCATTCACACACACACCTAAGGACAATTTAGAGAAGCCAATTAACCTAACAGTCATGTTTTTGGACTGTGGGAGGGAGCCGGAGTACCCGGAGAGAACCCACATATGCTCACGTATGCAAACTCCATGCAGAAAGACTCTGGGCAAGGAATCGAACCCAGAACCTTCCTGCTGCAAGGCAGCAGTGCTACCCACCGCGCCACTGAGAAACCCACAGGACAAACAACCTTTGAGTTTAATTCAATATATATCAAGATGTATTCCTATTTTACTAAATCACTGGGAATGAACATTTTTGAACAAACCATTTTAAACTAAAATCAGATTTACAATGGTCAATTGTGTGTGTGTAGCTATGATAGTCCAACATAATAGTCTACTTTCACAAGCAGACCATTATGGTGGCAGAAGGCAAGAAAAGAAGATTATGTAAGAATTAAGGGGAGGGATAAAGAGACAGGACTGAGGGAGGAGCAGAACAAATGAGAGAAAAACCAAAACAGCAAAAATAAACAACACAGAAGATATACAGTAACTCCTTGAAGTCTGCTTCCCCACCTGCATGAGACAAGAGGAAGAAAACAGGAAACAAAACAACAGCAAAAAGAAGACAACAGACCATGTCTAAATAGCTTCCAGAGCAGCAGAAAGCTAAAACTGTTTGAAAAACCGTTTACAGAAGACCTTATAGCTATTTACCCAAAGATCTGATCAGAGGTATTGCCAAATGAAAATAATAAACATAACAAAAGAATAAATCAAATTCAGCCGACAGTGGTATCGGCTGAGGGACTACGTCTTGCAACCGGAGGGTTGCCGGTTCAAGCTCCGGCTTTCAGGGTCTTTGTGTCCTTGGGCAAGACACTTTACCCACATGATTCTGTCAGTAAGCCCATGGGCAGCTGTGGCTACAATGTACATGTAGCAAGCCACCATCAGTGTGTGAGTTCAAGTCCTCTGACTTGAAAAAGCACTATATATGTACAGGCCATTTACCATTTGTCATTTGTTTGTTGGATTTGCTCAGAAATTCTAGCCTCGTGAGACCATCCTGATCTCGCAAAATTTCAAGATTTCACTCGCTAATCAGTCTGGAGACTCTCCATTGAAGAAAATTTGGAGCCGTTCACCAAACAAACGTCCAATCAGCGTTGGTTTCGAGGCGAGTTGAGGTGTGACGCAACGAGAAGCGCGACAGTTCAGTCTAAAGAACATGGCGGCTTCAGCCGATGAAACTAGTGTTAGCGTGGTTATCGAGCAAGTTTTATCGGATTACAGAGTATTTCTTCACTGAAAGAAGTGCAAAACACTGCTCTGGAGGCTTTTCTCAGAGGAAAAGATGTTTTTGCTCTTCTCCCGACTGGTTTTGGCAAGAGTTTGATCTATCAATTGCTCCTCTTCGTCATCGCTCTGTTAATACATCATATGCTTCGTTGATCTGATTGGTTTATTTGGCCCGTCTATCACCAACATAGGCTAATCAGCTAACCAGTATTTTCCCCCCTTCCCAAAATTACTTCAACGGAAGGTTTCCAGATGGATATGCGGAGCAAATCCATCTGGCGGAGTCAGGTTACAGAAATTCTTGACCTCCATGAAAATGAATGATGTTCCTAATTTATAATATCTTCTGTAAACTGATAACTCAATGCAAACCTAAGTGTTTAAAGGCTAGTAAAGTAGAGTTTGCTTAAATTCAAATGTTTGCAAAGTTTTTCAATGTTCTAGATCTTGGAAGTCCAATTTGGTTGTGGCCTTGTCTTGGATTCATTTTAGCCTCAAAGTTAAACTAATGTGTATTTATATAAAAAGATATGTATGTCTGAATGTCAGATACCAAACTATTTTAGCTCCTGTGTGATGCACTAAAGCAAGCACCGGTCCAGTTAAGCTAAGTGATCTGCTGCCAACATCCTTTTGCCAGACACAACAAGACACCCATTGAATGACTCAATGGGGCAAAGCTATTTCAAAGAGTGGCCGATCTTTCTCTATGTATGGTCGGCAGCTTTGTACTTTCAGTTTGCCAGCATTTATGGTAAAGACACATTTTGTAGTTTAAATCAAACGCATAAAACATTTTCTGAATTTTCAATTTCTGTCTAAAGTACTGTATAGTGCTAAGAGGGAACAATAATTCGTCTTTAACGTGAGCTATGGGAAAGATAAATAAACTGTGGACAGTTATTGTTTGGTCAATAGGCAGAGAATCATTAAACATTTATGACCATGTTTTAATCCCCTTGAAAGAGGGGGGAAACTTCACCCACTCCATATGCCCACACACAAACATGCACACACACAGCTCTGTTATCCATCCCTCTCTTCATCCCTCACCTCCCTCCATTTGATTTTGTCTGGGGTCAGCAAAGCTTCCTTTGCTCTCTTCCTCATGGATGCGTTCCAGGCTGAGTTTTCACATATGCTAGGTGGTGGGGAAAGTTGCTGACGCCCGTGTAACAATGCGGAGCCCCATAGAGCACATCTGCGATTTCAGCCCTCAATGAGACCATGCTGAGCTGCAGAAATTAACCTACTTTTATACACACTGGTGAAAGGCTAGAATTAGAAGTCTATTTTTCATGAATACCTACACTCATTCTTACTTTTGCTCCAAGAACAGAAAAGATGCGTTTGTGTTAAACTTTTACTACAGCGGGAAAAAAACTAGAAAAATACAAAGTTTTAACCATATTGTCTCCCGATAAACTTGTCTAAAAAGGAAAATATACGTGTCAAGTCAGTAATATTCTAAGTAAAGCATTCAGTGACTGCCAAAGCACATTTTCTGGCACATTTTCATGCTCCTAAACTTTTTATCTAGGGAAAACGAAGACCATCTGGAGAGGGATGTGTTACTCGTAAAGTTTAATGCCAATGTATTAATGCTCCTTATTGTCTTTATAGGAGATATTTAAGGGCACCAGTCATTTAAATGAAAATAAACCAAATTCCACTGGGTAAAAAGCAACGAACGACCGACAGAAAACCTACAGGAGAGACATTTGATGGTTAATTTATTCTTAATTGGTTTAACAAAATTGAGTGAATTACAAGCATGGGTATGGCATCATTACTTTCAAATTAATTAATATTTTGTTTTTTTAATGTCTTAATTTAGTGTGTAAAATGTTCATATGATGTCCTCTTTTTTTTTTATGTTTTTCCATAAAGTTGGAATGTAAGACCCCGAAGTGAGCATCAACTTACCACAGCAGTGAGACATCTAAAATAGTAAAACAGTACGTCTTCTTTCCGGGTTAAGGGGAGGACCTCAGTTTGCATTGGTATGGTAATTGATGATGATGATGATGGGGATTTAGTATCATGTCATAACATTAAAGGTACACTATGCCACCGGTGTTGATTTTCCAGCGAGGCTCCCCCCAGAGGGTGAAAGTAAAAGTGCACTGTGGTAAATATGCTCAGCTGTTCTCCTGGTTCCTCCGTCAAGCCAGGTGCGGCTGTTTAGAGCTTAGCAGACAGGTGAACGCAACGAATCACCATGTCTAAGTGACTATTTTGTTCCAATTTTCCAGTTTGAAAATTCTCGCTGGTTCCGCCATGATAACTGCACAAATATCGCCAATGTGCTAGCAACAAGCATGCCTTTCACTGGGGGCGTGTAGCAGTTCTCGCCGTAAAGCAAGACCGACTCTCGCGATGCACGAGACTTCTGAGCCTGTGGGTGCGGGCCGAGGGCTCCTGCAATTGCAAGTACGGTATTTCCCCTACAGACCACCAGGGCAGCCGAGAAAACCTTTGTTTGACCTGAAATGACTAATTTAATCATCCAAAACGTTATGGAACACATTAATTAACTGAAAAATGTTGCATAGTATGCCTTTAAATTTGAACAAGGAGGAGAAAGCAGTTTTTCTCCACAGTGCAGAACCCCTGCAACCACCCTCCACCCCCTCCGCCCGTAGACAAAAGACTCATAAGGACACATGTCCTTCGCCCTTGTCTGATAGCAATTAGCTCCATTGTGTTCACAAACCAAAAGGTAAAGAATCTAAAGGGTCTCTTCTCCCGTTAAGAAACAGTTATCAAAAAGTTTATTCAGTTCAGATTAAGCAAATAATTTCATAAAGCATTATTTTACCAAACAATGTTTTATTTGCCTTTTAGATTTAAATTGCAAATTGGCTTAAACACTTACTCTCCACTTACTCTATATTAGTTAAAAGCAATTCTGACCTCATTCCAAGTCACAATTTGGTTCCCAAAAACTGAAACCAAGCCATATTGTGATATCAATGCATTATTTCAGTGATTATAGTTTTTAACCATTTTCATTTCCTTTTTGGTGTACATCATAGCTTAATTTAATTGGGTTTAATAAGTTTAGTTAAAGAGTTTTTGAATATGAGTTCTGAAATGTGATTCACTTGGTTGATTTCTTATATTTTAAATAGAAGTTTTTGAGTTTTTATTATGCATGTGTAACTGTTTGACAAAGATTTAAAATCGATACACAATTTAAATTTGCTGTCCTTTGAGTGCAACATTTAATTCCATGACAATAATGAGATAGTGATCATGAAATAATGTTAAGAGCCTTTAGCGTTGGTGGAAAGATGAAGACTCATAGTAAGAGGTTAGTGAACCCATAGAGGCTGAGGTTAGGGGGTAAGGATAAGCAGTGCTGCATGGTAATGAGCCTTATTATGTTTCCAGAGAAGGATGGAGGTGGTGATGGAGGGTGGTAAGATGGGCACTAATGTGAGTGAAGGTGGTGTAGTGAAAGTGAGTCTGGACAGCAGATCCAGAGAAGTAGAGGGTGTCCTGAGAAGAGATGTTTTTATTTGTAAGGGAGTAAGAACAGGTAAGTGAGAAGCACAGGGTGAGAGAACAACTGGCTGGAAAGAAAATGCCTGATTACCGTTTAACAAGTGAAAGTAATTTGGCGTCTGCCTCGGGGGATCTGCTCCTATTAACTTGTCCAGATTGGACATGATGAGTTCCAGGTGTGAGGATGCACCTGTCAGTCACACACAAATGCACACAGCCCTGTGGAAATGACAGTTCTTCAGAAATTTCTATTTAGTGTAGTATTCTTTTGTTTTTATTCATATTTTTTGGTTGTTTGTTTTTGGCAGTTGGCAGATGTTTTCAGGGATGCCTTGAAAGTTTGGACCTTGTATCGACGGTTTCTGAAATTACCTCAGTTAAATGAATGTTTATCTGCAGTTGCATTTTCTCCTTTGGGTCCCTTCAAATTGGCAAAAAAAGGTGGGTCTATCAACATTAAGCCATCCAGTAAGCCTGGCTCCAAGGGGGAGACCAGTTTAAAGGTTCTGTTCAAGTTCTGGTTCCACGTCCTGTCTTTGCTACCCTCTTCCATTAAGCCTGCCTGTCTGCATCTGATCCTGTCTGCTCCTGTGCGTGTCCGCCTGGTCACGCTTCCGGACTCTTTCACACTCTGAACCTGGAGCTCTAGGATGCCTGGAAGCCTGGGTCCTGCCTGTTCTGTCTGTTCCTGCCTGATCTTTATCCCTAACCTGGATCGGCTTTCTGCAAATCCTCCAGAGCTGCAGCACCGGGGACACTCTGGGTGACGCGCGCCGCGTCAGCTGTCAGCCCGTTGGCTGGATCGCACCCCCTTCAAGGGTGATGGACTGAAATGTGAAAGCAGGTAAGTGACTCACCGAGATCATCAACTTCTGTCAGATGATCGTGGTCACTTACCCGTGTTTCTCCCACCACAGTGTCAGACATTGGGCGGTGCCCCACCCTCCTCCTCCAGCATCCGTGAGCCGCAGATCCTAGCAGCTCCACTTTAGTTTTTTGTTTGTTTTTATTTAATAAAAAAAAATTAACCTTCCTACTGACTGTCCCTCTGTCCCGTTTTATTGACCAGTAACTGGTCACTTCCAGCCTTCGTTGATTTTGTGGGCCAGGTCCTTTGAAGGATGCAGTATTGGGACACACAGGAGCATGTAAACAGAGCGGTTCATGGAGCGAGCGGTGGAGCGGAGCGAAAGAAATATGGTGGAGTGCAGAGCGGATTTCAATTCAAAGGCTGGAGAAAGGATTTCCCTCTGCTCCAGTTCACTCCGATGCACTCATAACATTAATTAAAAATCGTATGAAATGTATAAAATGTTTGAAATGTTTTTGAATTGAAAAACTGTTGTTTTCAAACCTTAAAAAGTGTAAGTTAAAGTGATCATTGTGGTAAGAGCCTGTTTTTGAAAATGTATCGCATACATGCGTTATACGCTATTATCTCATTTGCAATGGGATGGAAAGTGAACTTTTTAATGTAGTCTAGTAGAATAAATTAATAATCAAATAGGAAACTTGGGGCAACATGAATGGAGTGAGGTGTTACGTTCATAGCTGAGACCCCAAATGAAGTTAAATAGGACAATCCACATGTATCGGTCACAACATTAAATCAAACGTGTGTCCCGGGACCCTGGCATAATTACATGAAGGAAAAATTTCAGATAATGCCTTCTCCTGAAAATGCTGATGAAGATTCTCAGTCATCCAGGTCATAGTCATTCCGTAAAAGTTCTAAAAATCCACTGGACTTGGTTTTCAAGTTTTGAAGACGTTTTGCCACCTCTCCACACATTTTCGCTACCTCTCCAGGAAGCTTTCTCATTTCATTTTGAATTAAGAAAGCTTCCTGGATAGGTGGCGAAAAACGTCTTCAAATCTTGGAAACCAAGTCCAGTGGATTTCTTTGAACTTTTCCGCAAGTTCTCTTGAAAATCTGAGCGAGCGTGGAACGATTTACGCTGGAGTGACAGGAAAATTAAGGTGAATGCGGAGCGGATTTTGAGCGGAGCGTCCTGCCGCAACTTTGAGCAGCGGAGTAGATGAGTGAACATCCTCCTGAGCGGGGAGCGGGAACTGCACGGCGTTCCGCTCCGTTCACATACTCTGGGACACACCCATCAGCAGCCCAGGTCCCAAAGGTTAGCATTAGCAATGCAGGCAGGTGTAGGCCTGCAAAGGCTCTAAGGTATGGCTTTAAGCACTTTTTTGTCCTTTTTTATCATGCTGATACAATTATATGCTGCTGTTCTCTTACCCAGGTTACTCTTGCAAAATAAATTTTAGATCTCAATGAGACTAACCTAGTAAAATAAAGGTTAAATAATGATTAAAAAAAATAATAATAAACTAATAAAATTTAACAGGAAACAGGGCAGTAAGAAGACTTGACAAATTGTCAGCTTTGGATGTATCAGTTATGTAGGAGCCATTTATCTTTTGGTGTTTGTCGCCACCAGGGGGTGTATTTAATTTTGAGTTCTGAGTGTCTGATGGAGGGATGGGTTATTTAAGGTCAACCATCAATTCTGTTCAGGTGTTAATAGGCTAAGGCAAACAGTTTTCTACTGTGCTTGGTTTGGATGTATGTGGAATTTATGTGGATCTTAAGGGAAACAGTAAGACAATGGACATTGTACTGGAAATAAATGACTTTATCTTATGTCAAACGGAAGCTCGGCATTCTGAATCTTAATTGAGCGCACGTAGAACCAATGCCTTCCAACAACAACCACCAGTAGCCTAAAATATAGGATTTTAGCCGCTACAAGTTAGATGTTTTAAAACATGGAAACCACTAAACCCATTTGTCAGTGTGCAATACTGCAACAGCAATAATGAAATTAATTTATTCAAAGGACTTTTATACATTAATACAGAGAATAGCAATAGATTTTTAAATTTTAAATTGCTAATATTCTAACATACCTGGTTATTCCTTTTTTTTTTTCATATACTGTTCATGTTGATCCTGCATGCATACAGGACTTCAAAGTAACTCCACAGCAGTCCTACTTGCATTAGTATAACTTTAAACTGAGATTAACTGTAACATGAAACATACCTATACACCATAATGTTCATTTATGATACTAGTTGAGTTTAGGGTGAACAGATCTTACTTGCTCTTTTTAGAAACATGATCTGTGTAATGTGGTACACAGGGCAACAAGTCACGGAAAAACATAATTCGCTGACCAGTCTGAAAGACAGCTGGCAGCTCACTCTTCAGTCCTGCTGCGTAGGCTGACATCTGCCGCCCAGTCAAAAATAATGAACTACTCTAATTGTCTCATTAAGTCACGACTGTCAGAAATTGTTGTCCAACTAAGCCTGCAAAAAACTGCGGTGTTATTGCTTCTTGTCACCTCACCTTGTAGTTGCTTATGGGTTTGTCCCCTGGGATGAAACAATATCTACAAGAAATAATTTCAGTTCTGTTTTTGTCCGCTCATAACCACATTAATACAGCTATGTATTACACACACTGACAAAATGTAAGAAATGAAACTGTGATGTAACTATATGGCTATGATTAGAGTATTTGATCAGACGTATGGCTGTGTTTGAAAGCAAACACACAGATGTGGGCTCTTATAAGAAAGCCTGTTCTTTTGGATCTGCTTTGTAAAAAGAGTTGCACCAATTACTAACGTGTAAAATAATTAATTAGTGACTAAAAAAAACATTTTTATTGTGCAGCATAAAGACGCACCATGTTCTACAGATGTATATAAAGTTTAATCTTGGTATCTACACTCTGCCTTTGGCCCATTAACCCTATAATGCCAAATGTATCGTATTTGATACATACGGTTTCTGAAATGTTTTGCGTCTGACACCCTTTGCATAATTTAATGGTAAAAACTTTGCTCAAAGTCCTATTGTACACAATCAGATATACCTGATAACCAGTGTTGTGCCTGAACGCGTTCATTGAACGAACGTTCATGAACTCGTTCATATTTTGGGCGAATGTGAACTGAACGTACTGCATTACTGCCTGGTGAACGTTATTGTGAACTCGTTCATTCTGGTGTCTGTGAACGGCATGCTCTCTCAGGTCAACTCCGTTCAATAGGTTTCCAGATTTCTATAAAGCCCTCCAGGCGAAACCCTGGCTAAATCACAATGTAAACAGGCCTTAATATGTAGCGGGAAAAACACCCAATCTGGCAACACCAGCTACCAGTGTCGTAGCCTACAGCCGCGTGCGTCATCAAAACAAAATGCAGCTTGGAAGCCACAGCAGCATGGAGGCGACCGTGGAGGCGACACAGCAGCAGTATGATCACTTAAAACAGTTTTATGACCAGGTGGTCGGTGAGGATGATGGCAACAATCTTACATTTCTCTGCAAACTTTGCCCGCCGGCTTTCAGTAAAAAAATCCACACTTAAACCTGCCTGGTATAATTTTCCAGGATTCCAGGATTCCTTTTTAGTATGTCCTGAAATGAAATTTCAAATGGAAAAAATAATAAAAAAAAAAAAAAAAAAAAAACATTTGCACCTTATAGACTACTTTCCTGTTTTTCTTTTAATAATTCCTCATAAAAAGACCATTCAAGCAGCACATTTTTCCTGATGTTTTTGAGAATATACTGTAGGGGTGAAAGCTGCAGCTGCTACTAGTGTGAAGTGAATGGACAGCAACAAAGCGTTAAAGCAACAATGGGGAAATGCTGTCCCCTCAATGCTAATGTAAACCCTGGTTGGATAAGGATTCAAAACTGGATATGAAGATGAAATCTGACGCACAGTTTCAGAGTTACAACTGATAAAATAATTGCTGTCTGTGGTTCTACAGTAGGCTATGGTGTAATTGAGCAATATATGAAAAAAAAAAGAACTATGAAATTTTGAATTATGAACTATGAACTGAACTAGTTCATTTTAAAATGTGTGAACTGAACTTTGAACTAGTTCACGTAGAAAGAGAACTTTCCCAACACTGCTGATAACAGCCAGTAGAATACTAGACAAAAAATAATCTTGACTTATCGCATAGTAATAAATTATTAATATCAAAAATGTATTTCTGTTTTTTCTTTTTACATATTTTGTTAAAAGGGCAAATAAGGAATAAAAAAAAAAAAAAAAGTAATTTTCTGTTTTGTTTTATTCTTGGATCGGGCTTTAAAGGGTGTCTAAATTTTTCAGCATTTTCTTTTAATCTTAATCACTCAATATGTAACCTGTCACGTGTTTTTTCTCTGTCTCTCTCTGTCTTTTCTTCTCTGCAGCTTTAAGAAAATATATTGCTCTTCCACTGACACCAAGCTCATACTGACTGTGGTGGTGCAGTATTGGTGCAAAAAGGTGCTGCTACCAACCTGGCCCAGCTATACTCTGCTCTGGGCAAACGTTGCTTTCCATATACATCCATATATATATATAAATATAATGTTCATCCTCCAATAACCTCTCTGTTCCATCACGTGGGTTTGCTGTTTGTTGTTTGCCAAGTTGGCTTAAGTTGATGGGTTGATTTTATTCTGAGATTGAACTGAAACTTTCCTGTTTGGCTTGCCCAGAATGTGACGCATTACACAGAACTACTGTGACATCCAGCAAAAATCAAAACATTTCTGAATTTTCTACAGCACAGCTAGGGATGGGAATCGAAAACCGGTTCCTGTTAAGAACCGGTTCCGTATTTTTCGATTCCATGGCATCGTTTGGCAGCTCGCTGAACGATTCTTTTTTCGATTCCCGCAGCAACAGAGCCTAGCGCGCCGGCTCTGGGGAGCACGACTTACGTCACGTTTTTTACGTACGTTACGCAACTTACGCAACTTACGCAAGTTACGCAAGTTGGAAGAACTATTCGAGGAGGAAGACAACGAGCTGCGGTCACTTTGTGAATCAAAGCCCCGTCTTTCCTTAGCCCAGAGGGTAGATCAGGAAATCCAGCTCTATAAAAGCTTGCCCTCCATCCCCTGCAGGGATAGCGCCACACTGTGGTGGTGGAACAAGCAAGATACGCTGCCCTTGCTATCTGGACTGGCTGAAAACTACCTCTGTGTGCAGGCTTCCTCCACCCCATCTGAGAGGGTGTTCTCCACGGCTGGAGACACCTTAAGCCCTGAAAGATCCCATATCCTTCCAGAAAAAGCAGATATGCTCATCTTTCTGCAAAAGAACTGTTAATTTTCCCTACTACTGTTTTATAATTAGTACTTTTTGTTATTTAAAATAGGTTATAATCCCATCATTTGTTATTAGACATTGTTTGTTATTAAGTTTGTTCTTGTATTCATTTTTCATTTAAACACAGATGTTACTCCAGTTTCACATTTCCTGTGGACATCTTGATCTTGTTGATTTTGTAAGATTGTGCAATAGTTAAGTAAACAAAGTTGATTCTGATAATCAAACTGTTTGTTCTCCTTTTTCCCCCAAATTGGAATCGAAAAAAGAATCGATAAAGAATCGAATCGTTTCATAGAATCGAAAAGGGAATCGGAATCGTGAAAATCTTTTCAATTCCCAACCCTAAGCACAGCATGGCCTTGGTAACCGAACCCATGCTGCAACATGGCTAACATGAGTGTATCGGCCTTAATGATGTGGGTTCCTAATAGGGCCTGAACCACAGCAGCACCATATTCATTATCCATCATGGGTGCTCAGTGTACCTCTTTGTTTGTTGCAGAACAGCAGTACAAATGGTTAGCAAAACACTATTGTGGATACATAAGGTACGCTGGAGTGCTGTGCTAAATCCGGACAGCCTTAACCTTTGCGGACATCAATACGGAACAAAACACACAAGAACAATGAGAGCTAAAAACCAGGACTAGTAAAAAAGAAAGCCCCACACAGGCTTATAATAGCTTCAAAATAAAACCCCTTAACATAGGAAAGGTATATTAGAATGTATCGCAGAGTATAAGGACAGAAATTAAGTATTTTTCTTAATTCAATTAAATTCAGTTTATTTCTATAGCTCCAAATTCACAACACACGTCATCTCAAGGCACTTTACAGTTCAACCAGATCATACAGTCAAATTGATACAAAGTTTTCTAATCTAAGGAAAACCAGCTGATTGCATCGACTCATTGACTCAAATACAATCCCTCACACTAAGCATGCTTGTAGCAACAGTGGAGAGGAAAAAACTATCTTTTAACAGGAAGAAACCTCCAGCAGAACCAGGCTCAGTGTGAGCGGCCATCTGCTGAGGCCCACTGGGGTTCAAGGAGACAGAAGCAGAGATACAAAAAGCAGCTGTAAAAGGCGGCCCCATCCAGGAAACACACAGCCAGGCAGACGAGCTCCGAGCCAGCTCCCATGCCAGAGGATGAAGAGAGCACATCCACTCAGTCTCGGTCAGAGAATCAGGACTACACTGGAGAACAGGCCGATCTCCAACATCTATAAACAAGGGTGTTGATGGCAGCAGCACAGCTGATGTTTCTCTCCAGGATGGAGTCACAGCCAAAGAGGAACAGACCAGATGAAGCTACTATGAGGAAAAGCAGAGAGAGCAGAACGTTAGAGATTGAACTAACAGATTCTGCAGAGTGGGAGAATAGAGATAGAATGAAGCAGAATGATGAAATGGGGGTCCCTATGTCCTCCAGCAGTCTAAGCCTATAGCAGCATAACTGCAGAGATAGCTCAGAATAACCTGAGCCACTTTAACTATAAGCTTTATCAAAAAGGAAAGTTTAAGTCTAGCCTTAAAAGTAGACAGGGTGTCTGCCTCACGGACTAAAACTGGTAGTTGGTTCCACAGGAGAGGAGCCTGATAACTAAAAGATCTGCCTCCCATTCTACTTTTAGAAATTCTAGGAACCACTAGTAAACCTGCAGATTGAGAGCGAAGTGGTCCTGTCACGCAAGGAATTGTGTGAATTTAAATGGCTCCTAAGGGCCCGATAGGAATGCCGGGAGGTCCCTAAGCTAAATGAACTATCAGTAGGAATCGTCCTGCTTCCTCTTTCTACCTTTTTCTACATTGTCAATACTATTCAGATATCACTTACCATGGCGACTGCTGACGCACTTTAGCTTTAACTTAAGAGTTTTTCCTGATTTGTTTTGTGCTTTACTCTCTCGGTGCTTTGTAGCCTTTTCCCTCCTACTCACTGCAGAAAATAGTAGCTCCTTTAATTGCAGTTTTCCCAAGAAGAAACAAACAAAAATAAAAAATAAACTGCTCGAAGCAAGTGGCTGACTCACGTCAAAGAGACATTTCTTAGAGGTAAAATAATCTAAACCGACCTAGCACTACAAACAAAAATCCATTGGGTCGTCAGTGACATAACACATTGCGCCACTGAAGCCTGACAGTTCCTACCCTATTACTCCCTAAACAGTGATGCAGTTTTATCTCAGTGAATCTCTTTCCAACATTGAAAACATTGGTCCTCCTCCCTCTGCACTTCTATACAGTATATGCACCCAATGGCCATCCATAATGCAAAACAAACTGAATGTTTCTACCAGGCATGAATGCACCATGGCTGGCCGTGACTTGTGCATAACATTTGCACTATTTATTTATGTAGATTCTACATATTTTTTTTTTGCTTGCTTTGATTATCTTACTGGGGTTTGGCTGAAATATAACCTGCATAAAAATTTTTTTTTATTGATATTCAGAGGTGGAAAACCCAGGCCCAGAAAGTAAAAAACCTGTACAGAGCTCAGTTCCAACCATTTGCTGCAGAGCAGCTAATAACCTGGTTAAATAAACAGGATCAAGGAAAACAAGGAAGGGTTTTTACTTTCTGGACCTGGATTATCCACCTTTGTTAATAATGTTATTATTTTTATGACTTCAAATAAAGGCACCACTGTGAATTCAACCATTTCTTTACTATTGTTAATGACAGTGCATGAGAGGCATTGTGATCCCTGTCTGGCTGATGCAATTTCTCAAGAATGGGTGCAAGGTAACTACCACAAACCTTTGGTCAGTACAACAGATGGGTTTCTTATCCACCTTAAAGCTGATGGTGTTAAAACAAAACACCAGAGGTTGGTAAATCTGGCTTAAGAAAGTAAATAACCTCCCTAATTTATATTCATATTGTTTACTTAACCAGTTGCACTGCAAAAAATCTGAATCTAGATAAGTCATTTTTTCTCAAAATAAGTGCATTTGTTCTTGAATTGAGGAGGTAAAAGAGACATTTTGCCAATGGAACAAGACAATTTACACTTAAAATAAGAAAACACAATTGCATTGTCTTATTTCAAGTGCATATTATCTAATTATCTTATTTTAAGAGTAGAATTACTCATTCCATTGACAAACTATATCATTTACCTACTCAAATTAAGGGTGAATACACTAAATTTAAGAAATTTTTACTGATTTCTGGATCGTTTTGGCAGTGTGATTTTAAACCTTGAATCCTCTACTTAGTGCTCTGCAACCTTTAAATGTGCACCTTGCCCTATACACCTGAATCAAATAGCCAAACAACATCACTAGCATGCAGTCAAGCCATGTAGATATCTGATAATAAGCTCATATAAGAGGTTGCAGGACACCTTTCCCACAGTGTGAGAGCGCTGTTTGAAACATTTTTTTTCTGACTATGCTTTGGAGGTGGAAAAGCAAATGATTTGAAGTATTTGTTTTTTAATATCTGAACCTGGGTCATAGCCACCTCTATTGCTGGGAATAATACAGCAACTGTATTACAGCACTTCTCCTGGTTTTGGCACCTGTGTGGTAAAAGCAGAGTCTAAGTGGTGGGGCAAAGAGAACTGGTGCAGCTTAGTTTTTTAAAGCTGCTAAACAGTTTGTTAACGTTCAGACTAAAGGGAGGCTGGAGGATTACATTGTTTTTCCTATTTAAAGGACATCTTGGAACAAAATAGATGAGACATTTTTTTCTCTTTCAGTGTGCTGTTTTATAAGTTCATAATCTAAAACAGACATGTTTGGATTAGAGACTGACATGGGAGTGGATTTTCACTCCTGTCCCACTTCCACAAAAAAAAAATTGTGTCCCGTCCCGATCCCGTGCCAGAGTAGAAATCTAAATCCTTTCCCGTCCCACTCCTGGTGAAATTACTCCCACTCCCATCCCGCTCCCATTCAGAACGACTCCCGCATCACTCCCATTCTTGTTGTCTTCAATAAGATTTCTGACAATACATTGAATCTGAATTTCTATGAAGGGTCAGTTATGTTCCTGTTTCTAACTGTAGTAAAGGTCAGTTAAAGTAAAAGGAATAATAATTATAAATACATAATAAAAGTAACAAACAAGGAAACAGACCATGCTTATCTTAGGTGAATAAACAATCAAAACAATCAAACTTTTCGAAGTCGAGTTCCCCACTAACTGTTGGTCCATCCATCCTTGTTTTTGAGCGGAAGCACTGTTGGTTTTTGGGTCGTGTAGTTTTTTTTACTCGCATTATAGTGTAGGCTTCAAGGAAAAAAAATACAAAATGGCGGCACCAGTGCTGGATTTTTTTCTTTCTATTTTATTTTATTTTTTGGCATCGATCCTAGTTTTTTTTGTTATTATTGGTGTGCTCCCGCTCCCGTCTGCTCCCGTTAATGTTTAATCCTGTACCGTCCCAATCACGTGATCGTTACTAATACTGACTCCCATCCCACGGGAATCCCACGGGAATTCCCGAAAAAATTTCAGTCTCTAGTTTGGATCAAGGCCTATGGCCTACAATCAGCTCGACATAAAACTGACTGTGTCCAGCCATCAACAAAATGTTATATATTTTATTGATGGCCCATTAGAAAATTTTATAGTTTGTGTGAATAACTCACACAGACCTCATAATGCTTAAAGTTGTATGTAGGGAGGCGGCCGTTCCAACCATTGCATTTATAAATTCTCCCGAGTGGTGCTCGACTTTACACAAGTGAATACGGTGAATGTGATTTGTTGTTTAACAAGGGGGCGGGATTGTTGTGGCGGAAGGTTCGCAAGCAAGTTTGATTGTGGCCGGTTTCTCGGAAGCATCTTGCTAACCAGTTAGCAACTTAGTGCTAGTGGGTTGCTAGTACATCAATGGTTAAGTAAATTATTCTTATTTCAACCATTGCATATATCAGCTGAGACATATAAATTAAGATGCTATGACTGAAAAAATTTGATTGACAGATGACTGTTGATATGTGATTGGCTGAATTTGGGTGTTCAGGCTGACGTATAACTAACTGGCCTGTATAAGATAACAAAAAAAGAAAAAACTGATTTTAACACAGGATTTTGTTTTTTAAAATAGAAATTTTCTAAGTTTTGGGCCAATATTATCTGATAAAAAAATAACATTTACATATATATTTAAGCCAGAATTGACATTTATGTCAAATATGATTTCCCTACAACTTTAATGTATATTTTGTATTCTTCCAGTATTGAAGAGAAATCCTGCACACATTCAGGCAGCATTTATCAAATTACAGACTAACACCAACATCTCTATGTTGGTCTGATACAGTAGCTGTTTCTCTTTATAACCTATACATTGCTACAACGCCAAGCTGCCCAAATGCTCTATAAAATAAATATATCCATTCGTCCAATTATCCATCCATTAATTTATAAATTAATTGATTTATTAATCCATCCACTGGTCTTAACTTCCAGTTGTTTTTGAACTTTCAGCAATTTTCCTTTGCATGTGTTTTTTGTGCTGGTCTAACTTTAAATTTGCGCAGTCTGTTGAATCTGTTTTAATTCCTGTATAAATATGGGGTAAAATTGAGCGAAATGAACCTTCCATTTGAAATACAGAATCATAGTAAAAACATCAGTACATCACATTAAGTATTCAGTATAGACATTTTTTTTTATTCATCAATATAAAATCTAATATATTTTGTTGCTTTATGCAGCATATTAATGAGAATAGTGTTTCTTCATTAGTATGACCAAATGTGTTCCCAGATCAGGTAAACATGCCGCCCAAAAGTTCCTCTACACCAGCACTTTGGCCACACATATTCAGATCAATAAGACAAATAGGGCCAGTCTGAAAACAATGAGATTGCCGCCCAAGAACTCCATGAACCTATTTATAACCGAGGCTTTGTCCATCGGAATAATGATCCCACAGCAAGGCTGAGACATCTCCCCAGGCTGGGATCCATATCCGTGTTAAGGCTGCCGCGGCTGCAGCCAAACACATGCCAGGAGCAGGAAAATAACCCCCGGCAGGGGCCTTTGTCGTGTCTTACACATTATTCAAACATGCGCGCTGGGTTTCATCAATCTTCAGAGCACTGCAAAGGTTAGCGGTTGCTTTAAAACTCAAAAACTTTGACTTCATCAAATCTGATAAGCTTTTATCTTTAAGGACGTCGCAGATGGAATCAGAGTAGACGGGGATATGGTTATTACAGGAATAAATTCCACATATCTAATTCATGGAGGCTAAGTAAAGTAAAAAGAAAATACATTTTACAGGAATAGTTCAACATAAGTGTTTCATTTATGCGTGGAGTAATGTGGTTTTCTGGGAAGTCGAGGCACTTAAATATTAGTAAATTCGATAGATGGTCTCATCCACCGTGGTCTCTATGAGAAACCAAACACTGTAAATTGAATTATATACTGTTGGTTTTGTCTTTATTTCCATAATGTAGACCTTTAATGGAATTACTCCACTAAGAGCAGAATTTTCATTTATCATTTGAAATTCAGATGGGTGCATCTTGGAGAAACTTGCTGACAAAATTGAAACACATAAAAGTGAAACACAAGGCTGTTTCAACCCATTTAATTAGAGACAGCGGAGAAGGACAGGGAGAGAAAGAGAGAGCGTCCAGAAACACGTACAGTCTTCCCACAGAACAAAATGTATAATTGCTGTTTTTATTCTTTTTTTCTATAACAGTGATATGGAAGATTAAAAATAAATGCTTGGCTTAATCACTATTATGTCTGTATTTTTCTTATGGGGACAAATACAGAGTGGCAGAAAGAGCTATTGGATTTATAATGCATCACGCTAATATACTCGCTCAGCCCAATCATTGAAGCCAAGGCCAAAGCTCTGACATATCGATCAAACAAGGATAACTCAGGGTTAATGCAGCTTCTTTCTCTCCTCCTTGCTCGCTATGGATAGATAGAATGATGTTTAACTTGCTTTGAATGAGTTTCTTTTATTTCCTCAGAGGCAATACTGCAAATGAGTTTTAAACTTTATTTATGTCGCAGAAGACACCATCGGGGGGTTGTTTTGATATTTCCCCCGCAGCTTTTTTCAGATCAATTTGTAGAAGGGACTTATACAAAATACAAATTATTTTAAATATGAAGAGAGGATATAATCAGGAGCAGAACAGGCAGAGAGAGATGAAGAGAGAGAGAGCTAAATGTACAGAGTGATCTAAGAAGTAAGTATGAAAGGCAATGCTGAGAGAAAATCGAATCAAAAGAAAAATATGTACACTAGAACTCAAATAACTTAAACAGAGATTTATCTAAAGTATTTAAAGTCTTCTTTAATTAAGTAAAATACAGCGAAAATTACTATTTTTTTTTTTTGTCATAAACCAAGTAGAGGGACCCAGTATTCAAGGAGAGACAGTCAGTAGGAAAGTTCAAAACGTTTATTAAATAATAAAACAAAACTAAAGTGAAGCTGTGGCTCGAGGACACTGCAGGCGGGGGGGCGGGGCACCACCCAATCTCAGACACTCTGTAGTGGGAGAAACACAGGTAAGTGACCACGATCATCAGACAGAAGATGATTATCTGAATTGGTCACTTACCTGGATTAACAGTCCAGACCAAGAATGTCCCCAGTGCTGCAGTCCCAGAGGTGATGCTGGAAGCTGATCCTGGTCAGGGATCCAGATCAGGCAGGAACAGAAACAGGTGGCAGGATCCAGACTTCCAGGCATCCACAGGCTCCCAGGAGGGTTCAGAGTCTGACTGGGACCAGAAGCATGACCAGGTGGTCACGCACAGGAGCAGACAGGATCAGGTGCAGACAGGCAGGCTCAGTGGAAGAGGGTAGCCGAGACAGGACGTAGGAACCGGAACTTGAAGCAGGACTTTAGACTGGTCTCCTCTCTTGAGCCAGGCTTACTGAGATAAAAACTGAACCTCCCCACATAATGAGCCAAAAACCCAGAGGACTCCGCGGGAGAGGAACAGTGGACGATCAGGAGACGAGACAAACACTAAAACCCTCTTTCCACTGGCTGCTAGGATCCAGGACATGAACCATGAACTAAAACTGAACAGACAGACTGACAGAAAGACAAGTAATGATCTGGCCCTGAATGCTCAGGCTGAACTGAATATAACCAACAGGAAACAGGTGAGGGGAATAAAGTATAATTGAGGCAGGGAGGGAAAACGACAGGTGAAAGGAATGACTAATTAAGGGAGAGCAAACGGGCCAGATCATGACAATTTTAAAATTAACTCTTACCTTAGCAAAAGCAAAAAAGTATAAGTTCTACAAAAGTAAAATGACTTTCAGCCTTACATGACTTAAAATCTCCTCTTCATAAAATAATAAAAATAAATCATACAAATAATTGTTATATGAACCTAAAATAGGTTATTTATTACTATTGTGCTCACTGTGTTAGATGTCAAACAGGATTATATAGAATGAACTAAGTCAAAGTCCTGATTGAATACTTTTAGAGTTCTGCTATTCCCAACATGAAAATGCAAATAGATCTGAAGTTTAACTTTAAACATAATCAGCATGTAAATCTTTTTATTTAATAAAGAGGGAATGGATGGGGAATATCTTGCGTCTCAGAATCCGATCAATCATCTGCAATGTTTTCCAGCCCAGCATCAGTGGTTTTTAATAAACTCACTGGATGCCAACTGGACAGATTTTTTATTTTTAACTCTCTTGATTTTCTTTCTGTTTTGATTTAAGTCAAAGGTCCTCAGAAAAATAAAAATTACAAATACAGAAAAAACCTACTTAAGTACAGTAAATAAATAGTTACCTGACATCTGCACTAACACAGTACAGTAGGGATGACTTTTTCAAGTTGTCATGCAGCGCTGATATGAATGTAGGCTAGGAAAAAAGTATTTTTCTGTAAAATTACCCTCCTCAGAGATGCTTCACCCCTTGGGATGAGGTGCTGTAGTTACTCAGTCTGTATTTTCAGGTGAAAAAAATAATCCGGAAAAAAGAAACACACAAACTACACAAATTTAGAAAGATCAGCTCTTAAAATAATGTTTTTCTTTGCACATTAAAGACATGGTTGAATATTTTATGAAGCTTAAGCGAAAATTTTATGTGCAAGACTCTTATCAGCTTCACCTGGACCATCTGCGATGTCCCTCGTTCAGATGCAGCCAATCAACGTCGGGACCGCACCTTCTCCAAAGCCAATCATCTTTCAAGTTCCCTTTCATTTAGTTCCTGGCCTAGCTTCCCTCCCACGTCCCAGCAAACCTTCAGCCTTCTTCACCACATCTCCTGCCCCACTATAAGATTCTGGCATGTTCCACCACCAGGGCCAGGCCCTGGGGGCAAGACTACTCGAATACTTTACCTAGATTACTCTTCCAAAAGAATGTGGATTCATAAAATCAAATTGAAGGCCGATTACATCATAGCGCGGCGCCAAGATCTGGTCAGATTCCAAGACTCCTCGTTATTCGACCTTCCTTCTTTCGCCCAATTGGAAGGATGGGTCTGATATAACCTCGCTATCCTTGGATATCCCAGGATTCATTGTGAGACCAAGCAAGCCGGCTGCTCCATGATCAGAGGAAAAAAGGTACTTGGCACAGAACAATGGTGAATATTGGAAGTTTAGTTCATTATAATACAAGTATGTGAATAGTTCCGTCTGAAATCAAAGAAAATAGTGGTTTTAATGGTTATTGAGTCAGATATGTGGCAGATCATTTTTTATATATGTGAAGGTTTTTATCTGTTACAGTGTAAATGAGGTTGGTTGTAATTTAAGGACAGATTCTAATATATCTGCAGTGTGGGGAATATAAATCTAATAGGATTTTTATTTTTTAACTGCTATTTTGCACAATTTGTCTAACTAAGTATGTTTTGTTGTTGAATACAAGAGATTTTTTGCAGATATATATTTCTATACATGCATTATTTAGATTCATTTATATCTTTCTGGATTCACATGAGTGTAGTCTTTGTTCACTTTACCATAAAAAAAAAAAAAAAAATAAAAAATAAACAGTTTTGAAAAGTTCTGTATTCATTATTTTCCTGCTTTGTGTGTCAACTATCACGGTTGCTAAGCAACAGTGTATGGCGGTAAAAGCTTTCCAGTCTCCATATTTTCATGGTCGTCGAAGGATCCAGTCCAGGAAGACTGCGTCTTCATAAATTTGAATGCACCCAAAGTCTTCAGCCGGGGCCCGAGCGCCAAAAAACCTATTTTATTCATATCAATAAAAGTTTTCGAATGCAGCTTTTCTCTGTGCAGGTCTCTCCTAGTTGATCTGTATTTATTTAGCAAATAAAGAAAAGTGTGGATCTAGAACTTGATTTTAAAGATCTAAATCTCTTTTTAGTGCACAAAACAGTCTGCTTTCTGGTTTTCAGATATTCTTTTCTTTAAAATGACTTAGGACCTGCTTATTTGCTGGAATGCTAAATATTTTAGCCCTGCTGTGTGTCAGTTTGTTGATATGCTCCAAAGTGGGGGCAAAGAGAAACCCAAAATGTTAGTCCTGCATTAATGCTAATTTATAACTGTAAAATCTTCTCAAAAAGGCAGATTTTATCCCTTCTTTCTACAAAGCATGGCAGATTTGTAGGTCAGTTGCAACTCTGCAAAACAACCATATTTGTCTCTGTTTTTTATTTTACTTTTTAGAAACAAACAGCTTTCTAACAGCCCTTCCAAAAAGCCCAACTTTCACAATCTTTTTCTAACTGTGCAATCTCGAATTTTTACATTTCAACCAAGAAGGAAACCGTAGAATGTGAGATGCAGTCTGTGGGGTTTCTTGGCTTAGTGCTGTGTGTTTTACAGCTTGACCTTGGAGTGAACTTGCTGGAACATTCACTCCTGAGTGGACTGGCAACCGACTTGAATGTTATCCAATTGCACATAATCTTTCTCACTGTGGAGTGATGGACTCTAAATTGCTTGGAAATGGCCTCACACACCTTCCCAGACTGACATACAGCAACAGCGCTACTCAGATATAATTGCTCATGTCGCTACACCTTGTTGTTGTGTTAACACACACTCAACTGCTCCAGACCATTCCTGATGATCAGTAATTGAACAGCATTTGATTAGTGAGACTTGGCTGCTTCATATGCTCCTAATTTGTGTGAGGATTCTAGAAGGGATTTATTTATTTATTTATTTTTTATTCCGCAGAGTGATTGATTGTGATAAAATAAGGATGACTTTCCTGAATTTGAGACCTGATAGTAGCAAATTATTTCAGGTGTTTGTATAAATGTAAGCTGGCTGCATATCAAATGCTTACAGTATAACACTATTGTTACACAGTATGAGAAAGTCAGCCTCTCAAAACAAGGAAGGAAGGAAGGAAGGAAGGAAGGAAGGAAGGAAGGAAGGAAGGAAGGAAGGAAGGAAGGAAGGAAGGAAGGAAGGAAGGAAGGAACGAAGGAAGGAAGGAAGGAAGGAAGGAAGGAAGGAAGGAAGGAAGGAAGGAAGGAAGGAAGGAAGGAAGGAAGGAAGGAAGGAAGGAAGGAAGGAAGGAAGGAAGGAAGGAAGGAAGGAAGGAAGGAATGCTTCAGGTGCCATGGCGGAGTCTTCCCCGCTGCAGAGGGTTGATAAAAAAAAGGAAAGTTTGTAAAAGTAAAACATAAAAATGAACCAGATCCACCTCCTTACTTAGTGTAAAGGTAACAGGTATCAAAGATATCCTGATGAGCTTAATCATCCTTGCTTGTTGACGTCTCTGACTCATGGAACAAAGTATTTGCGATCTAAGTGACCTGCGCAACTCTGATATGTTTATATGCTTCCCTGTGTCTTTATGAGCATGATTTTACAACATTAATACGCAGTATGAGGGCTATAAATAAACAGTTTTATTTATTCATTTTTTTCTAAATTGCATTGGGGCACAGGGGGGGGGGGGGGGGGCCCCACTCTGTGGTGCAGCTGCATGACCCAGGTCCATCTGTACAGGCTCAGCACCCAGTCTGCACCTCTCCACCCTCCTTAACCACCATCTCAGCATTATGGCAGAAATAATTCAGAAACAGGAAATACCACTGAAACCTGTCTCTACCTTTAGATATGGACAGAAAATTGTGCAATAAGTGTGATCCTTTGGTGGATTTGGGACAAATACGTTTTATGTCGCATGAAGATTAATGTTCATGTATTTCAATATATATAAATATATAAATATATATATATGTAAGGTGTTTCATTCATGCTGATTTTTTTTAGAGCATAAACAGTAGTGTATAGGATTTCCTAAAAGCTCGTTCACGAGTCTACGGAAACCGCGGCAGACCAAACCAGATGAAAGTGCGCATTCAGCTCGGCAAAGAACTCATGCTCTTCCTCAACACTGAAGTCCTCAGACATTTTTCTTTCGTTGTTTCTTTCTTTGCACAGGTAAACAGCACATTTCTTCTTCTACGCTTGCATTATCGGCAGAGCAGACGCTGAATGCGCACTTTCATCTGGTTTGGTCTGCCACGGTTTCCGTAGACTCGTGAACGTGCTTTCAGGAAATCCTATACACTACTGTTTATCCTCTAAAAACATTCTAAATGACTTCGTTTCGAGTAAATTATGGACGCTACCCACTCAGGACACTTGGAATACATTGGACGAGTAGTATGGAGGAATATTGACACGTTTTTTGTGGACTTTTATGGACCTTTCTGCCTCGGGCGCCATAGACCTCCATTATTTGAATGTCAGCAGACAGCAAGAAGCCTCCCAGATCTCCAGATGCATTTGAGATATCAAAAAAGTACTCCAGAGTGTTGTTCAGCATGGGGGTGAGTAGAAAATGAAGGCTAATCATGTTTTGGGTGTACTATTCCTTTAATGTTACAGAGCGATTGAGTTCAGCTACGAACAAGCAGATAAAAAACTGACGAAAGGGGACTAGTGAACGAGGAGTGAGTGGAACCAAGTAAGAAAAGAAAAAAAAGCTAAAATAAGTTCTAATAAAATTCACACAAAGCAGTACAACCAAAAAATATTCTATAGAAATAAATTAACAATTTTTTTAAATTATAAAAAAGAGAGAACCAATAATTACACAAATACATATTGCTTCTATTATGCTCTATATTAAAAAAATTAATCATATTTACTGTATCATGAATCAATACAATGTATCATTACAAAAGGATTTGACATAATATAGCTTTATTTAAGCCTTTGTTTTTACTGTACTGAGTTGTTGGTAGAACAAGCGAGTGTAACATAATAGGATTTATGCAAGGCATCAGTTAGTTTGTGTCTCTGGGTAGTGCTTTGTTCTAATTAAATGCATTAGGTCTGAGCTGCAACACGAGAATCATTGAACATACAGACACATTTAAGAAGCTCATCAGTCCTGCCGTTCTTCCTTTCTGCGGAAGGTTTCTGTAGATGGAAAAAAAATATGAATTTTTTTTTTTGAAGAATTCACAAAAATGTTAAAAATCAGTTAACTTTATTTTTTTTTCCAGTGGCCCTAATCCTCTTCCGTACAAATTCATCTGCTGTTAAGTCAACACAATGGGCCTCTTACCTTGACCACCAGCTGCAGTAACCGCTGCAAACAGAAGCTTGGCATGAAGATGTTCCAAATCTGAAATTCAACAGACGCTCTTCTTTTCATACTGTGACAGATTTTGTAACAGATTAGTTGCTTTCACTCAAGGATGTGGAAAAAAAAACACAAGTTTTTGATTTACAGCCATCACCAGAGGAGGCTTTATAGGTTCTGACAGGTAAAAAGAGAGACCAGATTTAAAGCTTTAATAAATTGCTCATGTATTTTCCTCTTACTGTGATAATCCTCAAGCTGTGAACTCCAAAGAACACAAACATCCATGCACACAGAGATGTTCTGTTTAAAAAGGAGAAATAAAGATTTTAAGAAAGAGACCAATTGTAAAATGTCACCAAGACATTCGCAGGTTTACTACGCAGGTTAAATAATCCTAAAGCCTTTTTCTTTATTCTTTGAAATTAGTTTTGTTCACACTAAATAACACAAAATGAGTAAAATGCAAGATGGAGCAAACGCAAATTGAAGTTGGTTCAGAAAGGTAGAGTGCATGAAGTGCAGAACGTCACAAACACGAGCACTCTGCATACTTAGCCAATCAGTCCACGTTTTTCTTCCTTTCTACTCTAAAGCCTGTCGGCCCAATTCATGGCATATTCATCTCAGCAATCAGTTTGCACTTTCCTCCTCTCCAAGAGCCGTATTTAGTAAAAAAAAAAAAAAAGGCCGCTTTCTAGACCAAGAACTAAATTAAAAGAGAGAATTAAAAGAGACTGATACTTTCATGGTTTTTTCTGTTTATCTTATACCTTTGAGGAGATTGCAAATATGAATCTAGTTTGGAACATGATCCTTGTAGTTTTGTTGTTCTACTCTGAATTCACTAATAAAAAAATAAAAAGTTCATAGACCATAGTTTACAGTCTACATGTCAGAACTAATATTATGACTACAGGGAATAACAGAATATATCTTTAACTTAATGATATCTATCTATAATGATATCTATCTATCTATCTATCTATCTATCTATCTATCTATCTATCTATCTATCTATCTATCTATCTATCTATCTATCTATCTATCTATCTTTTTTGATCATATTTTTATTGTTGTTAAAACAGATGCCATTTAAATTGTAGTGTTTTGCAGTTGTTACAATTGTTTTGACCATGTACAGTATAACAAGAATTAAACAGCATTTCAACATTTTTATATTTTTATAAACCCCATTCAACCCCAGAAACCCCTGTGCCGACAGGAAAATAAAAATAACTAAATATAAAAATAACTAAATATATATATATATATATATATATATATATATATATATATATATATATATATATATATATATATATATATATATATATATATATATATATATATATATATATATATATATATATATATATATATATATAAAAAGATTGTTATCCCAAAATAAAAACACTTTACATTGAGACTTGTTTACTAGCGAGAAGGGAGATTTGAAAGTTTATCAAAAATAACCCAATAGAGGGTCCCATACTTTGTCATTTTTGGTTGATCCTTTCAAAAAATATTTCACTTTTTCGATTTTTAGGAACATCATCATATCCGAGAGCCACATTGCTGCCTTAGGTGGAAATGGGGATTTCCATTCCAGAAGTAGTCTCCGTCGAGCAATCAGAGTTGCAAAAGCAATAACATTTTCCTTTCTAGAAATCGCAGAGTCAACCCCATATTTTTATTGTTGTTAAAACAGATGTACAATGCCATTCAAATTGTAGTGTTTTGCATAAATTGTATAGTTTACATGCACAATATCATGTTTCCACACATATCAGTAATTCTCTGCACCCAAATAGTATTTTGCTGCTAGAAATTTGTGTTTTGGTGAAAAAGTTTGATTGCATGACCGCACACCATTTCTCTTTTATTCCAGTTATGTCGCTTCCCAGGGTCTGTACCACCACCCCCCCTCCAGTTGTCTGGGTCTGTTAACCGTCCCCCCATCCAGAAATGCAGACCTCTCTGACTCCTGCCACTTAAAAGGTTGCATTAAATATCCAAATTAAATCACCTTAATCTACAGAAACGGTTGTTTCAATTATGTTATTTAACAATGCTTTTATTTATACATTGGTTACATCAATTATTTATTAATTAATAAAAATCATGAATTAATTAAAATAAACTAATTCATGTAGAAGTTTGAGAATAGAATAAGAGCTTTAACAAGCCGGATGTGTGAGTTGGCTGCTGGCATAGCAGCATTCAATCATGTTTTAATATATATTACCCATAATTCTTTTAGGCTAACCTTCATTAAATATGTTTAGAAGTTTCATTCAGTATAATAAGAAGTTTAATTCAATACACTTAGCATATAATTCCAAATATTCCAGTTTCATTCAAAACATTCAACCTGAAATGATCTTTTTAGTTATTTCGTTTTCATTGTACTTGACACGGTTTTAGTTCTTCTTATTTCTTATTTAGCTCTTTCTCTTCTGGGTGAATATATTTCACTATACCCCTACCCAAGTTTTAACACAATTATCCAACAAATATATTACTTACTGCTTCTGTACATCTTAATAAAAAGTGGAACAGTTTTTTTCTTTGAAGCACTCTAAGCCTCATTTATCAAACCTGAATCCAAGTGTTTTTTTTTTTTTGAAAGTAGAACACAGTTTATATCCCCAGAGGTGTCGTGTTTGCTCTCTCGCTGATCACCATCGCACTCCCATTACTCATAACAGCATGCCAGACTGGCATCTGTTGAGTGGGAGCCCCACTTCTACAAGTTTAGAGGGGCCTGTATGCCTTTATAGTGGCCTTGAACTGTAAAGCAGGGAGCATGTTTTATTCAGATTTCAGACTGACTTGGAATCGGGTTCCCTTTACGTCCATCTGCAGCAGAGAGATAGCCAGCGATTGATGCACAATCAAGGGAGGAGGGTTTCGGTAAAGTGGAAATCATTTCTCTTTCTCTACCTGACTGTCTTTTGGTCTCTTTTCCTTCTGCTTTATTGCTTAAAAAATCTGTCATGCCTCACCCAATTGTCTGCCTAGCCTTATCTCTGTTTCCCTTTCTTATGCACACAGACAGGGACGGTTCAGGATGATTTGGGTTACTTAAGGAAAGCCCAATGAAAGATATCTAGAGAGTCGGTTACTAAAGAAGGAAGCAGAATGAAAGTGGGGGTAGGGGAGTCAAATGGAAATGGATGAATAGGCAGAGATGGCAAAGGTTTTGCACAAAGAGGAAGAGAGAAGTGGAGTTGTCCTCAGGGACATAATTAGGCCCCAGGAGGGTAATCATCTGACATGAAATAAAAGCTCTCACCTTAAGTTAACACATAACCTCATTCCGTCTCTGTCTGGAGGACGGAGGATCCCATAATCATGTCTGTGCCGTCATATTGCTTTCAAAGACCTTGTGGAGGGGGGATCGGACAAGCACCATGAGGTGAAAATCCACTAAAGGTTCAGAATTTCCCTGAGATTTTCTTTCTGAGGTGCTCTAAGATTGAGCCGGTGCTACTAATGAACTGAAAAGCAAAAGAGGTAGAGGGACTATGGGTGAGAGACTATCAGAAAAATGTATCTCTACTAGTATACACTCATAATTGGCTGACTGCTATATCCACTTTTTGCTCCTATGGATCTGCTAAACCTTTCTTTTTTTAAGGTCAAATTATTATTAATGGATAACAATACAAAAAAAATCGAAACACTTCGGAATGTAAGAAAAAATATTATGCTGTGGGTTTTGGAATATATATATACCAGGGGTTGACGTTAAGGATTTTTACCACTTGCCCTTCGGGCAGGTGATTTTTACATTTCATTTGCCCAGAAATTTTTTTTACTTGCCCAGTATAATGTTTGATAAATATAGTTCCTAATATTATTTTTTGTTTATATATATATATCAATGAAACATGTTTGTTTTTTAAATGTTTTTTGTAATTCAGCATTTTTTAAGTTTCCAGGTTCCTGGTGTGTATCTGCATGCGTCAGATAATGAACTCAAGCCTACATTACCGTGTTAACATGCTTTTCAATCCTTCCTGCACATTCTTTTCAAACTAAACTTTGCTTTAAACTGTTGTGTGCTTGGAAAAATATAAATTGTAATGTTAAAAATCTAAAAAAAACTTGACAGGTTAAAAACTTACACTGCTACTACTCACCAATTGAACATGTTTAGCTCTATAACATTTAAATGCACCACTCCAATGTCTAAGAGAAAAAACTTTAATGAACATTTTTTAATGTATGACCTGCATCACTGTACAGAAGACTGCCATATGATAGAAATATTTACAATTATTATCTTTATTTTCCTAATCCCTGACTGATCGTTTTTAATCTAGCGTGGATTATAGTATAGATTAAATTCATCATCCAGCTGCTGCTCTGCAGAATTCTCTCCCCAAGAGCTGAATCACTAGCCTCGTGAGACCATCCTGATCTCGCGAGCTTTCAAGGTTTCACTCGCAGATCAGTCTGGAGACTTTCCGTTAAAGAAAATTTGGAGCCGTTCACCAAACGAACGTCCAATCAGCGTTGGCTTTGAGGCGGGTTGAGATGTGACGCAACGAGAAGCGCGACAGTTCAGTCTAAAGAACATGGCGGCTTCAGCCGATGAAACTAGCGTTAGCGTGGCTATCGAGCAAGTTTTATCGGAATTACAGAGTATTTCTTCACTGAAAGAAGAGCAAAACACTGCTCTGGAGGCTTTTCTCAGAGGAAAAGATGTTTTTGCTCTTCTACAGACTGGCTTGTGGTTGTGTTTTCGTCATCGCTCTGTTAGTACGTCATATGCTTCGTTGATCTGATTGGTTTATTTGGCCCGTCTATCACCAACATAGGCCAATCAGCTAGCCAGTATTTTCTCCCTTTCCCAAAATTACTTCAACGGAAGGTTTCCAGATGAATATGCGGAGCAAATCCATCTGGCGGAGTCAGGTTATTGAACCACGCCATCTAGCGGAAAATCACGCGGCTTTTTCAAATCACGGGAGAATGTGTACAAAACAACAAAAATGGTGAGGGTCGTTTTCAACGAATGGCGGTGATTTTAAAGTAATTTTGAGTGATAAATATCTTTTTTTGCGAAATTTGTACTCTCCCGACAATAAAAACTACTTGCCCCGGGCGATCGGGCAATGGTTAACATCGAGCCCTGTATACACACACACACACATATATATATATATATATATATATATATATATATATATATATATATATATATATATATATATATATATATATATATATTCCAAAACCCACAGCATTACATTAGATCATGAAAGTTGAAGGCTCTACCTGTGCGACTATATCATTTTAAATTGGACTCAATGCTGTTTCATACTTTCACCATTTGCGTTTATTCATATATACATATAAATGTATAAAACCTCCTCTCTCAATAGAGCTCTCTCTAATATTAACATTATAATGACCACATCATAAAAACAAAGACGAAATATTGCTTTAAGCTCCTTGAGGTAACTGCAGAAATCTGCCCTGTATTGTAATTTCAATGATTACCTTAATTTGTCTTGTATTGTCTCTGTATTGAATTTGTTTTCTTTGGTTAGCCTATACTGTACCTTAAAGTTGACTTTATTTCTTAAAAGAGAAAATGACACATTAAATAATTTAGCTAGTTTTTTTTTACTTTATTTGCATCTAAGACATTTCTTACATACTTCACCTGCGTGGAGAGTTTAAGCTTTGCCACACTGCCATGTAACATTTGCTAAATCTGGCACTGTCCATAAACTATGTTGGATCAGTTAAGTGTCTTTTTGTTGCCTAATAACAATTTTTGCTTAGTTTAGTTTAGCTCTAATGTTTAAAGGAAGTTAGAACTGCTGTAGAGTGAAGCTTTCAGCCACGTGAGTCCTTCAGTGATTATCTGACCCGATCAAGTTACAAAGGTGAGAATTGATAAGAGTAGCTTTTTATACACACCAAGTACTTCATACTGACCTGAAGCAATTATTAGATATATCTCAAATGGAACTATTGCTGGGTTGCTTTCAGCCCTATGGCAGAATAAGGATAATATCTACTTTAGAGCATGGGAATTATCCATTTAATATTATGCACTTTATTCTTGATTTAAAATGAATCTCAAGTTTCATTTGGTATAGTAATCCTACACTTATAAACTGAAAATTTCTAATGCATCATTATCCCCTGAATTAGTAAAGCATTCAAGAGGATGATCAGTATAAGTAAACAAGTGACCAGCATATAGAAAGACTGTGATTAAGTTTTAAATGTGTTGCCGCTTCATCCCCAGTGCTTCCCTGGGGTTTGCATGCATGCAGTGTTTGAGCCATTTGCCAGCTCACTGGGGCTGGTTTTGGATCTGTGCATCATGGCCGTGTTGGAGAATTCATGGTCTCTTACATATTTTCAATGATTCAAGTATTCAGAAGAAATATATCATTTATTTTATTTGAAATTAAACTCGTTTTAGGGGATCATATAGCTTTAATGATGCATGAATCTGAGATTAGTCCGCAAGGTGTCTGAAACAAGCTGCTGGTGACCTGAATATTGTATGCTTTTAGGGTCAACGCAGCAGGGAATGTGTAAAAGCGACAGAAATTCAGTGTTCTGTGTCTCTTGACTGCAAGATTTGGCCTGCAGTAAGCAAAGCCCACTTTCTTTTTCCCCCTCTTATCGCTCCATCACCATGTCTTGGTTCTTTGTCTCCTTTCTTCAAATGCCTCTCTTCTGCCAGTCCCTCCTGCTATCTTACCCCCACTACCTCCCACCCGCTGACTTGGTGTCCCTTGGCTCCATAGCATCTTTCTCTCCTCGTCCCGTAAAATACAATATTTATCTCAGTCTGTTTGAGTTCACTCACCCTTATCATTGGGTGTGCTCCCAGTGGCTCTGAGGTGGATTAGTCCAGGACTCATTGACATCACATTGGCCATGAAATATGCATATCACGATCAAAGGTGGTGACAAGAGAGGCGGCATCTCTACAAGAGCACGCAACCTGGAGCTGACGGGCTCCTTGAAGCTAAGTTTCTGTGAATCCCATTCTGCAAAGCCCAAATATTAAAAATAAATCACATACATATACAACGCTATTCAAGAGTGGAGTGGAATTTAATGGCATTGATCATTTATAACCGAACTCAGCAGGGGATAAGTAGCATTTTCTTTTAACCTGCGGCTCTAGATGAGAAGCCTGCCAGCTCATTTATATCCCACATCAAAACACCTGACCGAATGCATAATACATTTTGGGGGGTTGGTGTGAAATAAGTCTAAAACCAGCAGTACTGCAAACCAAAGAAAATCCAAATATACACAAAGCCTGTGAAAATACAACCTATAAGCAGTTATCCTTAACCCTTCCCACTGTTTCTGAAGCTTCAAGAATATATTTCTATGAATTTAATTTAAATATGAAGTGACCAAATTATAATAGCACTTACTTTTTAAATAGATTCTAAAAGGATCCAACTCCCCCAGGTCAGTTCTTTGAATGTTAATTGATTTTTCAATAAAAGCTCAAGATCAGAAAGAACTTCCAAACAGTTTTGGACTTTGACTGAACATGAACTTTGATTTTCTTCTGTTTTGTGAATTGAAAGATTCCCACAGCATAATGCTGCCACCAGCCTGTTCTACATCCTACATCCACCTGCGACACAGCCAATCAGCTTTGAACCACACCTCCACGAAAGCCAATCGGCATCTAAATTTAATCTTAAAAGGCCTCCAATACGCACTTGTCTGCTCCTGTGCGCAGGCGGTGGATGCGCTGTGTGACATCATTCAGATGACACCGTTTCCACCCACCTCCAGCCCCTCCTCCACCATCGTAGCTAAAGCTTCATCAGAGCGTCATTCCTCCCGAACCCTTACTGCATTTCCTGTCTCATCTTAGCCGGTCCGGCAGAACGCCGCCATGTTGAGCCTGGTTCTGCCAGAGGTTTCTTCCCAACAGAGAGTTTTACCTCTCCACTGTCGCTTCATGCTTGCTCATCATAGACAGGTTTTGTCAACCTGTGTTATCAAAGCTGGACTTCCATCTTCCAGGTCCCTCAGTGAAGCTCTAGTATCAGCTCACGCAGTCCACTGGATCTCCCCATAAAGCTCAGCAGACCGTCTCTCTAACCAGCAGTCTACAGACTGACCAATTTTATCTATCTCCACTCCACCACCAGTTTCAGGCTTGGAGGGAAACAGCCCTATTCTTTGCTCCTGTTCATGCATATCTATGAAAATTAAGCTCTATGTTTCCTGCCGAGGTTTGAGCACCAAAGACAAAGTAATTTTATCAATAATTTCTCCTTATTGTCTTTTGTCTTTTTCTCTCTTTTTTCAGATTGAACTGTTGTATGACAAAAAAATCCAACTAGCGTGAATATTACAATTTTTTCTGTTGATGTGTTTTCCATACAAGCTAAAGGTTGAAGCAGTTCTGAACCATCTTTAAAAAAATTCCAGTTTTGTCTATTTTTCCAGAGTTGTATCCTAAATATAACCTGAATTGGTGCTATATAAAGAAACTAAACTGAATTGAATATTAATATTTGCATTTATTGTATCCAATGTTAATGCAGAAGAATATTTAATATCATCACTCAGAAACATTCTGGATACAATTACCAATCTTTTTTGAAGGTATGCAGTTCTTTCTGCTAAATATCTTCCATTCATTGTCTTTATTTGTCTTTTCCACAAAGAGGTAGTCTTTGGTGTCTATCTGCGGTTGGTATGCCCCGGTCAGGTCACCAGTCCATCATAGGAGTCAAAGAGAAACAGGGACATTGAACAAACTTATAAAAGACAGGCGAACGCAACGAATGACTAACACAGTGAAAGTATGAACATGCACACAGAGAGAGAGAAACCATTCCAATGTTACTTACATCGCATCAGCAGAAACGCGAGGTCCGCGTCAGCCTTGCAGCCTTCTTTTTATTTTAGCTCTCGCCATTTGGAAAAAGCTTGCCCGATGTTCACCCGTGTACGACTCCTCTCTCTGTCCGGAGCCCTTTTCCTCTTTCTTGCCTGCTCCGACATGGGCTTTCGCTGTTTTCACGCTGGTTCCG
Organism: Cyprinodon tularosa; assembly: GCF_016077235.1. Classification (NCBI taxonomy): domain Eukaryota; kingdom Metazoa; phylum Chordata; class Actinopteri; order Cyprinodontiformes; family Cyprinodontidae; genus Cyprinodon; species Cyprinodon tularosa. The sequence goes on along the minus strand of NW_024039418.1, from coordinate 383,717 downwards.
CCATGATAACTGCACAAAGATCGCCACTGCGCTAGCAACGAGCATGCTTTTAACTGGGGGCGTGTAGCAGTTCTCGCCGTAAAGCAAGACCGACTCTCGCGAGACTTCTGAGCCTGTGGGTGCGGGCCGAGGGCTCCTGCAATTGCAAGTACGATATTTCCCCTACAGACCACTAGGGCGGCCGAGAATACCTTTGTTCAACCTGAAATGACTCATTTAATCATCCAAAACGTTATGAAACACATTAATTAACTGAAAAATGTTGCATAGTGTGCCTTTAAGTCATCGTCACTGCCAGTTTCTGATGGTCCCATCGGTCCTCCCATCATGCTTCCAACCATCTCCCAGTTCAAATCTTTCACATCCAGATATTTTTCTGCAGCCTTCACTATTATTTTTATTTTTTCGGGGTTTTTTTGTCGTCTGTGCAGTACGATTAATCACTTCTACCATGAAAAGAACAAAATTTGTATTGTAACAATTAGCGAGTCTTCATCAATTTTTGGAGATTTCTCTAGAGGTTTGGAATTTGCCGTGTGTTGAACTGTAGATTTGGGTTTTTCTAACTGAGATGGGATCCTTTTTGCAGCTTCAGCGTAGGTTATTCCGAGCTCAAATTTCATTTTTTTTATTTCCTCAGACCTTTTTCTTGCTTCACAGCCGCGATAAGCAGCAGTATGTTCTCCACCACAATTACAGCATTTTATTTTAGCTTCTTTTCTACATTTACCATATTCGTGTTCTCCTGCACACCTTCCACACCTCTGTTTCCCTTTACAAACTGCTGCAATGTGTCCGAATTTTTGGCATTTAAAGCATCTCAATGGTGGAGGATTGTAGATTTTGACATTATAACTGATGTAACCAATGAATACTTTGCTTGGTAATTGCTCTTCCTCCAATTTAATTAGCACAGATAAACTGTCAGATCTTTCTCCGTTTCTAGTTGTTTTTAACCGTTTTACTTCTTTTACTTTTGCACCGCTTATGTTTTCCAGAATCTCTTTTTCAGAAACTTTTAGAGAAACTCCTCCAATGACTCCTCTGCTGATCTTTTTCTTCTCCATTAAGCTGATCTGGTTTTCTACATTGGTTTATTTTTGTTGTTTTGGGTGAAGTGGATTTGTTTGGGTTGAGGTTCTTTGGTTAGCCACATCTTGTTTTCATTTTTGTAAAAAGGTAAATTGATTTCACTTTACAATATTTTGTTTTTGTTTAACTATTCATAAAAGGGAAATTCATGGGTTAAGGAGTTAAAATATTGTGAAATACTCACCTCTGCTGGTTCATTCTCCAAGCAGGTGTGTACAGGACTGTACCATTGGATAATTGAAGAGGGGGGAGTTTGATCTGATGTATGGTGTTTTCTTTATTGAGTTTGAGTATTTGTTTGGATTGAATTAAAATATTCTGTATTTATTGGTAAAAGTATTCCTTAATTAGTTGTTTGTTTAAACCAAATTTTCTTTTTCTTCTTATTCTGAAGCTGAACAGCCTTTTAAAAATGGTTTCTTCCAGTTTAGTTCCTCCTCTATTTAAGAAACATGTCTGCCATTGTGTTTGGTTGATGTCATGCACAAGAAGAAAATTAAAGTTTTGCTGCTGAAAACTCTTCAAAGCATTTTCCTCTTTCAACCAGTTTGGGTCCCACCTCCAAGACTGCTTGGCCTCCTGACAAGCATGTGACACCCTTCAACATATTAGCAGGACGATTTTTGTGGAGTTTGACATAGCTCTCTTTTTGCAAATGGTACAAATGTGGAGGAAACGTTTTTTTTTTTTTTTCCTGCAAAGCACCATTGGTGCATTGTTGATTGCCTAAATTCCTGCAAGCTGTCTTTAGCATCTTATTTCTTTCTCTCTGTTGTTTTTCGTCTTTCGTTCTAAGATGGTTGTCATAAAAGCTTCCACAAAGAGGAGGCCTTTTTGAGCGATTTTCCTTTGATTTGTCTAAACTCTCACAAACTCAGGCAGTAACGCCCAGAGCAAACTGCACCCATCTGTCACATGCGTAAGTTTAACTGGAAGCAAAAGGCAGTTTGAAATACTTCTCTGCTAAAGATCCATAAGCAAATAGACACTACAAACATGATACTTCACACTTTGAAATGACAGTATGGTTAGAAGTCTCTTTATCCAGATTTGAGTTTCTCTAAAAAAAGGCAGCTTTTCTCTTTAAAAATTCTCATGCTGTGCTGTGGCAATACATTGCTCCATGTATAGGACGACGGGTAGATATGGTGCCCTGCAAACATAGCAACAACCCTTAAACTTTTTAATATTTCATCATTTTGTAACCAAAAAGTTTAGCTAGTTTTTATTTGATATGTTAAAATGAAGCAATGAATAACTGTATATATAGTAAAGTCTTGGATGTTTTGCCTGGCAATTTAACAAAGAGGTAATATGATGAAATTTGTGGCAGTTTTATTTTTGAACTTTAGGTCATATACATGGAAAAACCTTCGCAAACTGAAAGACATTAGCTGTCTTTTATAACCTGTCTACCCTCAGTGCTTTAAAGGAACAGTCGATGGGGAAATTCTGATAATATATATTTCTTTTTACACAAAACCAAATAAACAAAGCCGTTTTTGGCATCTACTTAATCCTATTTAATTACTTAAAAACAATTGTTTTATGTCCTACAGTGATAGTATATTTAAAAAAAAAAAGTTTTAAAGTAAATAAATAATATTATAAATATTATTTTTTTAAGTCTATGTCTGTTACCCTAACAACATTGTCCCTATAAGTGACCCGGTCAGGAACAGGTTTTTCTCAAAGAATTCTCGACCCTCCTTAAATCCAATCATGAAGTTTAATTTCTGTGAACACTTAAAAAAAACAAAAAAAAACAAACACATATATGGCCAGTGATGGGCACGTTTCTCTGAAAAAGTACTTAGTTATAGTTACTAGTTACTTCTCCCAAAAAGTAACTGAGTTAGTAACTGAGTTAGTAACTGAGTTACTCCACAATAAAAGTAACTAGTTACTAGTAAAAGTAACTATTGCGTTACTTTTGCGAGTGTATGAAATTAATAACTAGGGATGTCTAATTCTGAAATCCTGTGTTTGGGTTGTTATAGATACTGCAACATGTAGCTATTTCTATCTATTCCATCCATCCATCCATCCATCCATCCATATTTCTCTCTTTCTCCATATAGGCTAATGATCGTTCACGCTCTCCATAGTTCTCCTGTGGCGCAAGCACAGGGCGGCTGTTGCGCGCCTTTAGCGAGCATGCGCGTTTCCTGTCGCTTGCGCGGTGAATCGTGCCGCCGCGCTGTGCGGAGATGCAGGGGAAACCATATCTGGTGGGGAAATGCAGCTCGACGTAACACCGGTATTTCCATCTGGAAAACGCTGTTTTGCTGCTGGAGTCCTCCTCACTCTCCATCCTCCCCTCTCTCATGACACGCGCACGAGTCCTATCATGAAAAAAGGTTAATTGTGCTACCTGAGTAACGTGCAGTAACGGGGTGTCGGCAATTTTAACTGCGTTATAGTTACAGTAAGAGTAATCATTTTGATTAGTCGTTACTAAAAAGGTAGCGGCGTTAGTAATGCTGTTACTTTCAACGCCATTACACCCATCACTGTATATAACAGCTGCCTTTGACAGCAATCAATGATGGATCAGCATTCATTTGGTTCTCAGAACGCCTGATCTCTTCTTTCATATTCAAAAAATTTCCTTTTTGGACATGTGAATCGGACATCCTTGCAAAACAGATTCCAATTTCTTTTCTGTAAAAATAAAGGTAAAATAATAGTAAAATAAAATCTTTATGAGTGCTATAGTGCGACAGTGCTTGCATCAGCTCTTTTCTGGTACCATAACAATCAAGTTTGCAGTTGTAAAGGAACAACGTTTTAATGACGGCAAGTATTATGTCATTAAAATTTCAACAACTGGCTACAGTAAGAGTTTTTCTATAAAAAAGAAAGATGTTGTCACATTGCATTTGTAAATATCTGATTGGCTCTAAACTGCCACTGACTGTGTTAGTCCTGTCTTTAAGATTGGGCTCTACACAGGAAAAAGTATTTTTTTCTTAAAAAGGGCGTTTGCTCTTGGATTTAGGAGGCAAAGGAGCCATTTTGCCAATGGAACAAGACAATTTATACTTAAAATAAGAAAAGACAATTGAAATGTCTTCTTTCAAGTACATATTATCTAATTATCTTATTTTAAAAGTAAAAATACTCATTCAATTGGCAAAATATCTAATTTATCTCCTCAAGTTAAGGTTAAATACACTTAATTTAAGACATTTTTACTTATTTCTACATAATTTTTCAAGTGTACTGGCCCCTTTCCAGACTAATATCCTATGTTTATGTACTTTGTGCTTATTTATTCCCCCCAAACTGGAACAAGAGCTAATTTTTTATGCTGGTTTATGCTGGTATCATATTATATCCCTGTAAATACACACTGTTTATTAAAGCTGTGACTTAAACTGTAAAAATATTCAGTCGGTATAAACACATTTGTAAAGCCCTGCCTGATTTCTAGTTATGTTAGAACATTCATAGACTAAAATGATACTTTACTCCTAAACAGATCTGTCATCTTCTCACCTTAAGGGTTGACTATAGATGGCAACTAATGGATTGTTCATAACAACATCTAAATTAGCAACTAAATGGGCTTTAACAAGCTGCAAATCACTTCGGTTTCTTTGTGGTTTCCCTCAAGTTCAGTTGTGGCTTCTTAGATCATCAGTACTGAGAAAATATCATTACGTCTTGATTATATTTCCATCCCTCACTGAGTGTTTAACCTTCTAATTAAGCCGTAAGGCAGAATTGCTTTTCATGGTTTCCTTTTAAATCTTAGCAAGTGAATGCATATAATAGATTCTGAAAAGGTAAGTAGTGCTTTGTTCTATTGTAACTTCAGGAACTAGACGAGATGAAAAGCATCTTGTCCTCTGCTGGAATAAAAGACTCATACAAAAGTCTGTCTTTATGTGATCAATAGTGTCTGTTTGGGTTCCTGACCTGACTGTTCGGCATCGTTGGGTTAGAAATGCATTTCAAACTTTGTGAGATATGTATCATTGATACATATGCAGTTTAAGGTCAAAATAAAAAGTAACATTACTCACCCCCACACTTGACCTTCAACCTCTAGGGTTATTCTTAAGTACACTGGAAAAAATAGAAACCTAGACAAGTCATTTTTATCTTAAAATAAGTGCATTTGTTCTTGGATTGAGGAGGTCAAAGAGACATTTTGCCAATGGAACAAGACAATTTACATTTAGAATAAGAAAATACTATTGCATTCTCTCATTTCAAGTGCTTTTTATCTAATCGTCTTATGTTAAGTGTAAAACATACTAATTCCATTGACAAATTATCTCATTTACCTACTCAGATTAAGGGTAAATACACTTAAAGGAATGGTACACCCAAAACATGATTAACCTTCATTTTCTACTCACCCCCATGCTGAACAACACTCTGGAGTACTTTTTTGATATCTCAAATGCATCTGGAGATCTGGGAGGCTTCTTGCTGTCTGCTGACATTCAAATAATGGAGGTCTATGGTGCCCGAGGCAGAAAGGTCCATAAAAGTCCACAAAAAACGTGTCAATATTCCTCCATACTGCTCGTCCAATGTATTCCAAGTGTCCTGAGTGGGTAGCGTCCATAATTTACTCGAAACAAAGTCATTTAGAATGTTTTTAGAGCATAAACAGTAGTGTATAGGATTTCCTAAAAGCGCGTTCACGAGTCTACGGAAACCGCGGCAGACCAAACCAGATGAAAGTGCGCATTCAGCTCGGCAAAGAACTCATGCTCTTCCTCAACACTGAAGTCCTCAGACATTTTTCTTTCGTTGTTTCTTTCTTTGCACAGGTAAACAGCACATTTCTTCTTCTACGCTTGCATTATCGGCAGAGCAGACGCTGAATGCGCACTTTCATCTGGTTTGGTCTGCATTGGACGAGCAGTATGGAGGAATATTGACACGTTTTTTGTGGACTTTTATGGACCTTTCTGCCTCGGGCGCCATAGACCTCCATTATTTGAATGTCAGCAGACAGCAAGAAGACTCCCAGATCTCCAGATGCATTTGAGATATCAAAAAAGTACTCCAGAGTGTTGTTCAGCATGGGGGTGAGTAAAAATGAAGGCTAATCATGTTTTGGGTGTACTATTCCTTTAATGGCTTACCCATCAAAAATGCAACACTATAGACCAGTGGTCCCCAACCACCGGGCCGCGGACCCGTACCAGTCCGTCGGTCATTTGGTACCGGGCCGCACAGAAAAAAGTATATATATATTTAATTTATTGATCAGAGTCTGAGTGAAGTTTTATTTTGAAAAATCTAAAAAATTGCGGTATTCTCTCCCAATTAGTCGGTGCATCTGTGCTTTTTTTTCTGTGGTTACAGCGACCAAAACAAAGCTACGGAGCAGACTGGACATCAGAAGCACACTTCAAGTGTCATTGTCTCCGATTACACCTAGATGTGACCGTATTGATTCGGAGAAACAAGCTCAGGGTTCCCACTAATTCAACATAATGGTGAGTTTTACTTTTATGCTGTTTGTATTTGATTTTTATGCCAGTCGTATCATTGTACTTGATCGTATTGCAGATGGAGTTGTAAGAACTCCATCTGCAACAATGGGAGAGGGTGTGACTGCCCCACTAGGATAATTTATAAAGGAAACCTTGTAAGTGAGCAGAAGTGGCATCTTCAACCCCCTGAACCACCACTGTTGAACTGCACAACTATCATAATTGGTTCAATATGTAGGTGGAATCTCTATTTTCCAACTTTTAAATCTAAATCCTGTCTAATCACAGTGTGGTAGTCAGAAACCCTCTTTCTATACGTGAAAAGGTGAAAATCTTCCCTCTCACATATAAATTCCTGAATAACCTGAAACCATCTTGTATCTGAGGTCAGATTGTTCATTCTCTCTCAACCTTAGGTTCATCTAAGAGTGGAATAGGAGGCAGATCCTCTAGTTATCAGGCTCCTCTCCTGTGGAACCAGTTTTACACCGTGTGTCATGATCTGGCCTGTTTGCTCCTCCCTAATTAGTAATTCCTCTCACCTGCTGTTTTCCCTCCCTGCCTTAATTACAATTTATTCCTCTCACCTGTTTCCTCTGGTTTAAATTCAGTTCAGCCTGAGCATTCAGTGCCAGATCATTTCTTGTCTTTAGCCTGTCTGTTAGTTTTGTTCCTTGGTTCATGTCCTGGATCCTAGCTGCCAGTGGAAGGAGGTTTTTTGTGTTTGTCTCGTCTCCTGATCGTCCACTGTTCCTCCCCCGTGGAGTCCTCTGGATTTTTGGCTCTATATGTGGGGAGGTTCAGTTTTTATCCAGTAAGCCTGTCTCCAGGGAGGAGACCAGTTTAAAGTCCTGCTTCAAGTTCTGGTTCCACGTCCTGTCTCGGCTACCCTCTTCCACTGAGCCTGCTCATCTGCACCTGATCCTGTCTGCTCCTGTGCGTGACCGCCTGGTCCTGCTTCTGGTCCCTGTCAGACTCTGAACCCTCCTGGGAGCCTGTGGATGCCTGGAAGTCTGGATCCTGCCACCTGTTTCTGTTCCTTTCTGTTCTGGATCCCTGACCAGGATCGGCTTCCAGCATGACCTCTGGAACTGCAGCACTTGGGGACATTCTTGGTCTGGACTGGTTTACCAGGTAAGTGACCAACTCAGATAATCTTCTGTCAGATGATCGTGGTCACTTACCTGTGTTTCTCCCACTACAGAGTGTCTGAGATTGGGCGGTGCCCCACCCCCCCGCCTGCAGTGTCCGCGAGCCACAGCTCCGCTTTTGTTTTGTTTTATTTAATAGACGTTTGAACTTTCCTACTGACTGTCTCTCCTTGAATACTGGGTCCATCTGTCCTTGGTTCATGACACCGTGAGTCAGAAACCCTTAAATGGCCAAGGTCCTTCTGATATCAGAGATCTGATTGTTCCCTATATACCTAACAGAGCACTTGTTTAAGAGAGAAGCAGTACCAAATAGTACCAAACACTAAAAAGACACTAAAAACACAGGCAAAATTTTATTATCTGGAATTGAAGGTGTTGATGGCAGCAACCCAGCTATTTTTTCCCTTCAGGTTGTGTAATAGCCAAATAGAGCCAAGCCAGATAAAGCTTCTATTCAAGAAAAAACAAATATTACATACAGTTAGGGGTAGAATTAATGATAAGTGGTTTCTAAGTCCTCCAGCAGTCTAAGCCTATAGCAGCATAACTATAGAGATAGCTCAGGATAACCTAAGCTTTATCAAAAAGGAAAGTTTTAAGCCTTGTCTTAAAAGTAGACAGGGTGTCTGCCTCACGGACTAAAACTGGTAGTTGGTTCCACAGGAGAGGAGCCTGATAACTAAAAGATCTGCCTCCCATTCTACTTTTAGAAATTCTAGGAACCACTAGTAAACCTGCAGATTGAGAGCGAAGTGCTCTGTTAGGAACATAAGGAACAATCAGATCTCTGATATCAGATGGAGCTTGGCCATTTAAGGCTTTATATGTGAGAAGGAGGGTTTATAATTCTATTTTTAATTTAACAGTATTAATTATTAATCTCTACTAATCAAGCTTACATGAACTTACTAGTATTGATTAAAATCTTTGTTAATAAAAGCAAACTAAATACCATCTTTCATATTACACTTAATTTCATTATTTTATAATGTCTGTAAACAAGCCTTAAAGACTGACTCATATTATGACACAATCAGCTACATGTTTTAAATTTGAGTGTGTCACATGCTAAATCTGCCTTAAATCAAAGGACGATTTGGTCCATAAGCTCTATTCAGTTTGATAAATAGAAAAAAAAGGCAAACCCAGAATGGTGTGTTGTTGTCATAGAGTACCGGACTTTAATAACTTCCAATAGAGCATTGTCAAACAATGATAATCCAAACACAGCGATGTGCATCTGTTCATATGACTGGCTCTGTACCCGGCAGGACCAACTTGGTTTATAAGACAAGGCAGCTGCAAGGGGGCAGGAGAGGGGTGCAGCTCACAAACAGATTTAGTTCCAAGCAGCTTTTTGGCTGAATCTGACACAGTGCTGCAACGCAGAAACAAGAAGACAGTTTGTGCTGCAGGTCTGCTGGCTGCACTATCTACCAACAGAGGTGCTAATTAATGGTAATTGCAAAAGGGGGTCAATTAATCTCTTCACGGTGCCTGATTAGAGCCAGTGGGTTAGCAACCAGTGAATCAAAACAGCAGCTATCAACCCGACAACACAGATTCATTGTAGTGGGTTCAGATTTATAGTTAACCTGAGAGATTTTCCTTCTCTTTCTTAATCGAATGACCGCTAGATTTATTTAAGGCAAGGTAAGGAAACGCAAGTTTATTTGTTTAATTCTTTTCAGTACACACAGAGTTTAAATTACGTTTAGAAATTGAACAAAGGATAAGAAAACACGAGGAGAAAATGAAGAGTGCAGCGGCAAGCTACAAAAGTTAGACTGCAGCTTAAAATTCATGACGTCAATAGAACAGTCAAAGGCATCTCTGAACAAATGGGGTGCCTACATTGATTTAAAAGAACTCTGGGTTTTAGCATTTTTCTAGTCCTGCAGGACTTTATTTCAGATTAGTTAAAGAACTGCATGCAGCTTCTTCATGTCCAGTTCTGGGGATGCAGAGCATAATGATTAACCTTTTCATTCAATGAAAAAGCAGCAACCTAAAAGTAATAATTTATTGCAAAAGTATTCTTACAGGTTTCTAATATTTTACCTGGAAGACCGGCTCGATTTAGTCCATAACTGTATATACTGTATTTACAAAAAAAAAATCAGCAGCGTTGCCATGTGGTTCAATAACAAAAGCCAAAAAGGCTGTGTGCTGTGGGTCCATCTGTGTGTAATTTTATATAAATCTAAATCCAGCTATTCTGTACAAAGGGTAATAAAATTTTAGATGATAAAGAAAATATAACTTAAATCAAACAATCTAAATCTAACCTAAATCTGATTTAGAATACTTTGCTAGTATTAAAGAAAAAAATGATGTTCCTGGAGAACCTCCAACTCATCATTTTGAGTTTATTTTCCACTCTTTTGGCAAGAAGAAATATTAATCTCTTAAAGTGCAAAGGTGGTATGGACATGACCAGACGTGGAAAAAGTACTAAAATATCATACTCAAGTAAAAGTACCAATATTTTGATGAAATATTACTCAAGTACAAGTAAATTTACCCATCAGAAAAATTACTCAAGTAAAAGTAATAAGTAGCTAATTTAAAATGTATTTTAAGTAAAAGTTACTTAGTTATATTCAGAAAAACAAAAACTGTTGAACGGGGCAGGGGGTCTCTTCCATGTAGTGAAAATAGGACAAGGAGTCATAAATCCAAAACTACAGGTGCTGGTCATAAAATTAGAATATCATGAAAAAGTAGATTGATTTCAGTAATTCCATTTAAAAAGTGAAACTTGTATATTATATTCATACATTACATACAAACTCATATATTTCAGATGTTTATTTTGTTTAATTTTGATGATTACAAATGACAACAAATGAAAATCTCAAATTCATCATATCAGAAAATTAGAATATTGTGAAAAGGTTCAAAATTGATGGCCCCTGGTGCCACACTCTAATCAGCTAATTAACTCAAACCACCTGCAAAAGCCTTTAAATGGTCTTTCAGTCTAGTTCTATAGGCTACACAATCATGGGGAAGACTGCTGACTTGACAGTTGTCCAAAAGACGACCATCGACACCTTGCACAAGGAGGGCAAGACACAAAAGGTCATCGCTAAAGAGGCTGGCTGTTCACAGAGCTCAGTGTCCAAGCACATTAATAGAGAGGCGAAGGGAAGGAAAAGATGTGGTCGAAAAAAGTGTACAAGCAAGAGAGATAACCGCACCCTGGAGAGGATTGTGAAACAAAACCCATTCAAAAATGTGGGGGAGATTCACAAAGAGTGGACTGCAGCTGGAGTGAGTGCTTCAAGAACCACCACACACAGACGTATGAAAGACATGGGTTTCTGCTGTCGCATTCCTTGTGTCAAGCCACTCTTGAACCACAGACAGCGTCAGAAGCGTCTTGCCTGGGCTAAAGAGAAACAGGACTGGACTGCTGGTGAGTGGTCCAAAGTCATGTTCTCTGATGAAAGTAAATTTTGCATTTCCTTTGGAAATCAAGGTCCCAGAGTCTGGAGGAAAAGAAGAGAGGCACTTCATCCACGTTGCTTGAAGTCCAGTGTAAAGTTTCCACAGTCAGTGATGGTTTGGGGTGCCATGTCATCTGCTGGTGTTGGTCCATTGTGTTTTCTGAGGTCCAGGGTCAACGCAGCCACATACCAGGAAGTTTTAGAGCACTTCATGCTTCCTGCAGCTGACCAACTTTTTGGAGATGCAGATTTCATTTTCCAACAGGACTTGGCACCTGCACACAGTGCCAAAGCTACCAGTACCTGGTTGAAGGACCATGGTATCCCTGTTCTTAATTGGCCAGCAAACTCTCCTGACCTTAACCCCATAGAAAATCTATGGGGTATTGTGAAGAAGAAGATGCAATACACCAGACCCAACAATTCAGAAGAGCTAAAAGCCACTATTAGAGCAACCTGGGCTATCATAACACCTGAGCAGTGCCACAGACTGATCGACTCCATGCCACGCCGCATTGCTGCAGTAATACAGGCCAAAGGAGGCCCAACTAAATACTGAGTGCTGTACATGCTCATACTTTTCATGTTCATACTTTTCAGTTGGCCAACATTTCTATAAATCCTTTGTTTTTATTGGTCTTCAGTAATATTCTAATTTTCTGATATGATGAATTTGAGATTTTCATTTGTTGTCATTTGTAATCATCAAAATTAAACAAAATAAACATCTGAAATATATGAGTTTGTATGTAATGTATGAATATAATATACAAGTTTCACTTTTTAAATGGAATTACTGAAATCAATCTACTTTTTCATGATATTCTAATTTTATGACCAGCACCTGTATCTAGTTTTTAATTAAAGAAAAATCTTAGCAATGCTACGAAACAGGTTGTTTTGCTAATTGGCTATTAGTCATGAAATCTTTGTTTGAAGTACCAATGCACTAAATACTTACCAAAACATGCTTCCGCAGATAAGATGTGGAGTTATTGAATGCCACCAGTTCAGTCATCTTTGGCAGACACATCTGGCATTGCATGATGATACTGTCGGCCCTCTTGAATTTAAATGAAAAGCAGTCTTTCAAATGTGGCCAAGGATTTTCATCGTTTTTGGGCAGCAGAATTCGATGTTTCAGCTAGCACTTCTAGTTAAACGTTCTCTGAACCGTCGTCGCTCTCCTGATCCACCTCCATCTCCTTCCCAATCTCCTGCAGAAAGACTTGGCGCCCGGTAGCCTAGATCTACATGCTGATCACGTCACTCTCTGTAGCGCTTCCGGGCCCCATTTTTTGTCTTCCTTTTGGTTTTCCAAAGTTTTTTTTTTTACTCAGTAACGGATGGGATTTGTAATGTAACAAAATACAATACTTCACTCAAAACGTAATCAAGTAAAATTTAAATTACCGATTTTAAAACCTACTTGAAAAATACAAAATACACAAAAAAACCTACTCAATACAGTAACTTGAGTAAATATATTTTGTTACTTTCCACCTCTGGACATGACATAAAATACCCTCCACATTACAATTATGCTTGACTTTTTTAACCAATAAGCATCACTAAAGTGTGCAGCAACAATTTAAACAAACTATGAAGAAATCCAAGCAGCCTTGATGCTTTTGCAAGGTTTTGTTTAAGGGTTTTGCAATGTTCATTTTACATAAGAAAATATAACATCTAATATTTAATTGGCCCCTTCTTGCTCATATCCAGTAAATCCTGAAATTACAGATGCTTGAAAATAAAGCAATATAGCATTCAGTTGGACTTTTTGGTATTGTTAACATTTAAAGAAATACTTGCTTTTCTGTAGCCGTGTTTCCAGGCTGCCACGGGTCAAACAAATTCAGAAAAAAAAGATAGTTCATACGTTAGCCTCACTGGATGTCAGCTTGCTAAATTAGCTTCAGATCTGCAGTTCTTCATGTCATCCCAAATAAATAAATAACACAACTAACAGAATGAATTAGAGCTGCAGTGGAGACCACATGGTGTTTATGTGGTTTGATGGTTCAGCAACCAATGGTGAAAACACAGACTGGTTAGACCATTAGTTTGATTTCTTTCCCTGCATTGAACTCTTAATGGTCCACCCAAAATGTGTTGTCCTTACTTGAAAATAAACTTTAACCCACTTTGAAACTAATCTTGTAGGTTATCTATTTATTTTAAATCCACATATTTCTTTATATGTACCTGGATTCAACTTGCTTTGATTTTCTTTTGTAATGATGTGGAGATGTTTGTGCAACAACTTCATGAGATCAAAGTCGACTAAATTAAACATGTAAACACTGTTTGATGGAACATAATTAAAAAAGTTAAGGTTATCCTGCCTGCATAACTTCAATCATAATGAGGTAATAAATTCATTTAATAAAGACATTGCTTTATTTGTTAATTCCACTGGGACGTTGTTAATGCAGGAAAGGTGAGGAATTCATTTGTCAAAGAGAAACTGCAAACATCTTCTTTTCCTTACATGTATGGGTGCTTTGGGCTAACGAAAAAGTACAAAGCCTTTCAGAGCTGGGCTATGAATCCATTATAAATAAATAGTTCATCAAACTCATTACAGCATTCTAAAATAGCAACATGTATGCATTCAGAAAGCCTAAAAATACCTTGAGCTGTCCAATAAGACTTTGATTTTTAAGCCATCTTCAGGTTGCACATCAAAGTTTTTTTTTCCTGTTCTTTTGAAAATACTGTAACCTTTGTCTTCTTAAACAAAATATTCTCTATAAGCATGAATCAATCCCTAGACCTCATTTGGGTAAGGGCTCTAACTGGAGCATTCAAACACAAATATCATTTGATCATATTTATTGCAATTAAGCTTTAATGCTCTGTTTAGGGTGGTGTTTTTGCTGAAAAGTGTTATAATCTTGGCACTGATGACTGGTCTGATTGCTAATTACATTCAGGTGCCTATCTCTGCCCAGTTCTCATTACCCTTCTTCTGACCCACCTGCTCCAGTCTCTATTTAAGCAGCCTTCAAACAAGTCATCAGTGCCAGATTATTCAAGACTTTGGTGAGAGTTCTCTAGTGTACCTGAGGGTTTTTGATTGCCTGACCCTGACCTGGTCTGCCTCTGGACCTCTGAGCCTGCCTGTCCCCATTCTGATATGTTTGCCTGATCTGTCCTTGGACTTCCGCCTGTGTACCGAACCTGCTACTGACTCCTGACACCGTCCTGTATTTCCCTTCAGTATCTCTTCGGCTCTCTGATCTCCTAGCTATGACTCCTATGCAAGTCCTCCACACCGGCTTTGGTTTCACCTTTTGGATTGTCCTGCTTTCCCTTGTCTGCTGGGTTCTGATCTTCTGCCTGTCCTCTAACCTCCAGTACTTCAGCGTCTGGGACTCTGTGGGCGATGCCCGCCATGTCTTGTTGGCAGCCAACTGGCTGGAACCAACCTCGTCCTCTGGGCATGAACTGAACTTTAAGACCAGGTTAGTGACTCACTTGTTGATTATCATCCTCTGCCAGATAGCCTTGGACATTAACCTGTGTTCTCTTCCTGCAGAGGTTCCTGCCTTAGACACCCTGGCTGTTCTCTACTTACATTTAAGTAGAGAAATATTCAAATAAAAGGAGTTTATTTGAATATTTATATCTCCAAGGACAATTATATTGGAAGACATAGTACAGAATGTTGAGAGAAGGTTGGGCATCTCTTGGATGAAAGATGGGTTTGGTTTAGGTGGCTGATAAGGAGTATTGTTGTGGAGAGAGGAGGCTTACATTTAAATCCAAGGCATTCAAAAGACGTGAGCTCTGGCATGGTTATAGGGGACAAACAAAGATCACTTCGGTGGATGACAGCCAGACCTCCACCGCACCCTGTGCTGTGTGGTTTCAGTAGGTAGCAGTAGCCAGGAGGGCAGTTCAAAACATTTGGTTTGTGCCTAGTTTCTGCAAGGCACATCAGATTCACACACTTATCAAGAATGTGGTTGTGTAAGAGGCAAGATTTGTTTGTAATGGATTGTGCATTAAACAGTTCAATGTTGATGGAAGGTGGAGCAGTGCGTCTCTGTATTGGCCGGAGCACACTAAAATCCACTCCTTGTTTTCAATCCTGTTCTGTGCGCAGTGTTGCTGTGGAAACTCCAGCATTATAAGTCCTTGCAGTGGCAGCGCCCTGATGACGCGTTGGAGATGAGACGCGGCGTGTGCTGAACCAGAAAGATGGGATGCGTGATCCGACCGGGAGAAAAGAAACTTTCGGCCACAACATCTGTGAATGTAACGCGCCAGGCGAAGGCGTCCAAGTCGTTTAATGACTGACATGCACGATGGAGTGGTGCAGTTGTTGAGTTTCTTCAGTTGGGTGACAAACTACTTCAACATCATACCAGTAATCGAAGGTGGTTTGTTAGCCGTTAGCAATGGCCGTGATGCACAGCACAGGGCCATCGGACACAGTGAGCGAACTTCAGTGACTTTGTGGGAAGATCTCACCAACTACAGTAGCGACTTTGGGTGAAAATTTCATGATGGCAGGCAGTGATGGATGGACGCAAGAAACTCCGAGTATTGGGGAACTGATATGTAGACATTCGCTGGGTCGGCAAAATCCATACAGAGCATATGAAATCCTTGGTATATTTTTTTGGGACATAATACTGGTTGATAAACGTACAGAAGATTTTGGTCTGAGAAGCGGCGAGAAGTGTCCTCTCAATTCCATCTCCACTTCCATAATACTAATAATACTAATAATTCTAACTCAGATAGGTATACGCTAAAAAGATCTCCATGACAAACAAACGGTATCCTTTTCTAAAGAAATTAACAAACCAATATTTGAAAGGCCAATAAGATAAAACTTATCAAAAGGGTTCCAAATGCATTTTGAAGGCATTTTTGCGAGTCATTATTGACCAGTGGAGAAGCCAAGAAAACTTTCCAAGTAAAGCATGTCTACAAGGTGAGTGAGAAAAGCACATCAATGGCACTGTTTACAAAACGAACATCATATCAACAGTCAGATATGATAATAGTTGTGTGATCACAGCCTCCCTGCTTCCTCAGGACTTAGACGACTTATTTTAATCAAAGTGACCCAAAGTTCTGAATTCTATAATATTAATATAGGTAAGTATTCAGTTATTAGTTTAGGTCATTCAGTTAAAATAACTTAGGATTATAGCGGCACAATGATTTCAAAGCACAATAAATATCTATATCTGATGTAAAAGAGGCTGTTCCTTTTTGAAAATAATCTGAAGAATCTAAACTTGAGAGAAGTGGCTCAAAATAGTCAGCCAGTCATTACAAATTCAATACTTTTGAAAATAACATGTTGAAATTGATATCTTTAACTCTTTAAATAATAAAACAATAATTGGAATAATTGAACTAATTTCTGTACCTCAATAATCAGGGTTCATATCCCTGCATACCCCAGTTAACAGGGCTTCCTGGACTGTAGGTCTCAACACATTTCAATGTGCAAATTCTAGCAGCTAAGATTGAACGTTCAAGAAGAAGAATTTGCAACTTTTACCATTAATCTTTTCTTTCACCCCCTGAGAGGGTTAACCTGTACCTAATATGGTCCAGTGGTACTATGCAACATATAGAAGAGCAGAGAAAGAGTATAGGTAGAGACAGAGGAACTTGTGATAGTCATATCTTAAAATTCACAACACAAAACTGCTTTCTCAATTTGCATTCACCAAAGTTTGTTTGTAATTGAGGGCATCTCTGGGAGGCAACAGTAATTATAGCTGCTACTCTGCACGAGCAGAAGCCACAGGCCTGCAATAAAAAGTCTGGCACATATCAGCTGGGAACCACGAGCACAAGGTTGTCACCCAAGGGACATTTCCATTACGTGACAAAAGTGTGTAGGTAATTTGATTTACTGTTTAGTTTTGCAACCCCTGTCAGACCCGCAGCCATACACAGCAGTGGGAGTGCATGAAGATTGACTACAAATGAGAGAACTGACCTGCCAGGGTTGCACATTTCCAAAAACAATTTGTGCTATCATTTAGCTTGAGAGATTAGTTGGTAAAATTGTGTTCCTTGGCTGATTTCTGTCTAATGTATCATGTGCAGGAAGATAATAGCCTCTGGGTTTAATGTCACTGCCAGTCCAAGAGTGCTAAGGCAGTTTGACTGCCACTTTGGCTCATCATTTGGTAACTCTGGACAAAGAGGAACACATGCTGCAATGTGGAATCAGACGATAAACTTATTTTTTAACGTCAATAGATTAAATATCTTAATCTCTTGCCTTCCTTTAAGGCAAAAGATATATAATTATATATATATATATATATATATATATATATATATATATATATATATATATATATATAAATATATATATATAGAGAGAGAGAGAGAGATTTTCTTATCCAGATATCAGACTGATATCTGGATAAGAAAATCAATGCCTGCATCTAAAATCTCAGGTAGAGGCAAGCTAATAGAAACAATACTCTTCTGGTCACTTCTGTCACAAACTTTATATATATAATCAGAATAAAAATTCTTCATTTGTCACCCTGCCTGGAGAGGCACTCCAGTGTGGGAAATTTTCATTTTGGGTACAGCCTGTCCAAGAAAAGACAAAACACAGACATGAGACACAGGGATGTTGTGTCCGAGGCCTCGCTGCCATTAAAGGCGCTGGCTGCCCTTACAGTTAGAGAAAATAAAGAGAAATGTTTCACAATGGGTAAGAGGAATAAAAAAAAAGAAAAAAAAACACGCCTCAGTTTATTCTTAGCAGGATACAGTCTGAGATTTCAAAAAACCTCTGCACAAGAAGAAACACAGATACAAAACGGAATCTTGCAGGAGAGAACCATAAAGTCCATGTTAGGGGTGCATATATTTATATTGGTGTGCATGCATGTGTGTGTACTTTGAGTGTGTGCAAAGTAGCAGCACTGGTTCGGTTGTTCTTGTTCTATCTATTAACGTTTCCTCTTGTTTTCTGCTTAGGTACGATCACTTAATCAGGCCTTTTGAAACATACTCAGAGATGGCAAAAGTACTCACTTTCCGTACTTGAGTAAAAGTACAGATACTTGTGTTAAAAAATACTCTGGTAAAAGTGGAAGTACTGATTAAACTTCTTTACTCAAGTAAAAGTAACAAAGTACAGGCTTGTAAATTTACTTAAAGTATAAAAGTAAAAGTAGAAACCACTTTTTTCATGCCGTTGCCTACATTTTAAATGGATGTCTGCCAATAGGACTAGATCTCCATTGTGTTCATTTTCAATCATCTCGTCGTCCATACTACTATGCTAACGCCACCGCCACCAAGCTGCAATGATTTGCCGTGAATGAATACCGCCGAATCTGTCGATTCATCTTGTAGTGGTGCGTCAAATGCAACGTAGATTCCCATCCAATTAGATTGAATTTGGTATTTGTGAGATAACGGCTCGCCAGCTCCCGTCTCACGTCAGAGGAGGTGTAAGCAGATGACTTGCAAAAAGGTGGTAAGAACCAGCTGACAACAAAATGCGAGTTCAAAAGCGTGTAGCGGTTTATTTACTGGTGCAACGGTGAAGACAAAACCGGCCATTGCAGGCAATACAAAACACTGACAGCCTCACAGCAAGCTGACTATAAATATAGTCTCTCTAAGCAGACCTTCAAAAGCAGTTTCTCCAACCAGTCTCTCCAAGCAGCCCTGCTAAGCCATTGTGAGTGTACCCCTTAAATAGACCCACCAATAATCAGCCAATTGGGACAGCCCAATTAAACCGGAAGGCAAATCCCCAATAAAGCACAGTTAACATTGTAGAAAAATAAAAACAGACAATAGCATCATTCATACAAAAACATACATATTTATGAAATAATTTAACCATACTAACATTACCATTTCACCTACTTATTACCATGCAAACAATTATTACATACATTGAAATCCCACTTAATACCCCTGCCCCCTCTTTTCCAATGCCCTGGGACAATAGATAAGAGACTGGCTCCGATGCGGTACGTGTTTCCACACGGACCAGTATGCTGACGGACTAAGGGAAGATTTGACTGGGAAGTTTTATTGCCGACTACGGAATGTATATTAAAGCTGTCGCAGTGGGTACCTTCAGAGTTTGCTACGCTGGTGAGTAAGTAAAGTGTTGAATAAAAGGTGACGTTGTAATTTCGGAACTAGTGAGAATTACCGCCATGACGGCCGGTCTGTGGTGCATGCTGGGAAATGTAGTGAAGGATGTGACGCTGTGTGTGATAGACGGCGGCTACACTTTGGGAACAGAGGGGGAAAACGGCTCCGTTTTCACAGTATTGATGACGTGAAAAATAATAACAGTAACTCCATTGAAATTATTCAAAACTAAAGTAACGAGCCAATTTTTTAAAATGTAAGCAGTAGAAAGTACAGATATTTGTGTAAAAATGTAAGGAGTAGAAGTAAAAAGTCGCCATAAAAATAAGTAGTAAAGTAAAGTAAAAATATCAGAAAAATCTACTTGAGTACAGTAACGAAGTATTTGTACTTCTTTACTTCCCATCTCTGAACATACTACACTACAGATACTGTAGGATCATTGTTGTTATTGGTTAATATCGTAAATGAAAAGTTGTTGCAGGACATCCCATATTCCAAATCTCATTTAATTAAATATTTCCCTTAAAAATGTACACTCAATACACTTTTTTTTTTCAGATTTGAAGTTTTGAAAATGTCATTATAAAATGGCTGAAATTGGAATGATGGGCCCTAACAATGAAATCCTTGGTTATTTATTTGGATTAATGTTGAAGATAAAGAAATCACTATGGAAGGCTAAGCTGTTGCTTAGTATGTACCATCATCAGGGAGAGACAGTTGGTACCAAGAAGTCTAGTTAATGATTAGAGAAGGATGAATTATGAACACACAAAAACTAAGACATGAGGATATATGACCCCAGATCCAGGCTGTGAAAAGAAGCGACAGAGAAAATCTTTAGTCTGAATCAACTTGTAATATGGTGACATAAAGAAATAACAATATGACCCAATGGCTGAGAAGGCTTGAACTCCTGCAGTTATGGTGGGATGCAATACATGTGTGATGATCGGACGCATGAATGTAGAACTTTCTTAATGAGACTTAAACACAGTTGATGACCACCATTTCAGTGGATAAAGGAAGGCTTCCCATGAAGTGATAAAGTAAGAATAAAAAGATACAGATATGTTAAGGGCTTAAAGAATAAATAGAGAATATGCAGAACATTAAAGTCTTAGTGGTGAAGGTAAGTATTAGAGCCTCAGGGCCTGGGAGAACTTGAGTTTTCTCTATGCATAGGGGCAGCATAGAAAGCAAATCATGCTGAAATACTATTGTTTATGGCAACAAAATGTCCCAGGGATATTTATACAGTTTGTTTTTCATGGCTGTCAGTGTGCGTCTCAACTAATTACAATAACTCCGGCAATTCAATTGCATTTCCAATCAGTTTTTCTATATAATAGAGATCTGCAACCCATGTCCCATCTCTTGGCACTTTATAAAGTCAATGACTTGCAGGATGTAGTCCTGGCAGAGCAGGTAGAACAGTCAGTCAGCCCCAAATAAATCTCACTCTTGACATCTTCCAGCAGTGATGTCACGGTGCGGTAAGCCTAGCACCATTCTCCCCGCTTTACAAGCAAAATCAATGGGAACTACTAGACACATCTGCAATCAACAACAATTATTGAAGATTTCCAAAGGACTTCCCCATTGAAATTCACCAGAGCTATAGTTAAACTAACAATGCCCACGTGCATGGCAGTTGGATGTTGGAATACACTGGGTTCCCCTTTCCAATTCATGATCCAAGACTGCGGTCCTGGTAGTTGGATTGCCAACATTTCGAAGATGAATGTTTTCAACATGACTTGAATAATAGCGCGTTGTGACAAACATCAGATACTTGATCAACAGCCGATACCGCACTGTGACGTCACACTCTGGTAGGTGGCAGTAGTGTTCTTTGAAAAACTTTGATGCCTCCAGTAAAGCACATTCAAATAAAAATTACTCTTAATTAAAAACACTTATAATTCATTGAACAATATATAATAATTTTGTATTTAAAGTACTTTTAGAAGTTTGAATTCAAAATATCGCCGTAGTTTTCCTTTAAGGTGCATCTCCGTGTGTTGGTGCTGCTAGCAGAGCCAAACGGCAGTGAAACAAACAACAACACAGGTAAAGCTCTAGAGTAGCAGAGCAGCAACAGACACAAGCATGCATCACATCGGTGTAATACAGACAACGAGCAGAGCTTGTTTCTACTGTTCTCTAAACTTAAAATTGTCATAAGCCCTTCTAACTTAATTCTTATTTTGAACATACTTATTTCAGATATTTCATTAGTGACAAGTACCAATATCTAAGGTTACTTTTGTGACAAGGACATATTATTCTTACCTGGTAAGCTTTGATCCCTCTGGTGACAGCCTTTTCTTTGGCGAGCTTTTCAAATTAATTTTCACATTTTCACATCAAATAAACTAAAGTGCATTCACAAAGCATCCCCTTTAAGGTTATCTATCTTCTGTAACATATCAGCCCCTTGATTTCTCCAGGGATTTCAGACATCTTTTGATTGAGGCAGCTTTATGAAAAATCCTCAAATCACAACAAGCTGTGCTCAATCGCACCAGCTCAGCTGTCTATTGTCAGTTGCATCTCTGTTAAAGGCAGTGCCTATTGTCTTGACTTTAGAAAACTAGTTTAAATTGGATGTCTGTTGTCACAGGATTCCTGCAACGAAGCAGCAATGCCCAGATTAACCATATTAATGCTGTTTTTGTGCAACCTTACAGTTCAGTTCAGCATACCTGAACTGTTTGACATTCGTTCAAAAGTTATTGCATTGTTCTCTTTAGTTGCCCACTTGGGTCAACGTTGGACTGTTAAATTATAACGAAGAAATGCCCAGTTTGGGTCACAATAGACCTTTATTACATATTTAATCACAATGGAACGCAAAATACTGCTGAATTTTTGAATGATTACATGCTTTTATCTTCTTTCTTTAATTGATAGAAAAATATGTTACAGGCACTTTGAATTGTAAAGATCAGATGTAAGATGTCAATTCGTTTAATTTAATATTAACTCTTCATCTAACAGACATGGTTTTTGATGTATCTACAGAAAGCCCATGAATGGCATGGTGAAAATAACCGAGGTGCAATTTGAACCCAAGGTCTTGTTGCTATAAACTCACAGCAGAAGAAACTATAAGATGCAGCCTAAAGTTTAGGGCAAGGGTCTCAAGTCTGGTGCTCAAGAGCTACAATCTTCTAACACACCTGAATCTAAAGGTTCAATCCCCTCATTTAGCTCAGCAGAGGTGAGATAAAGAGCCACTCGTTTGATTCAGGTGTGTTAAAAATAGGCTGCATCAAAAAGTTGCAGGATAGAAGCTCTAGATGACTGGATTTGAGTGTCCCTGGTTTAGGGAGATATAGCCAAATAACAATCAGCAAAGCTGTAATTAAAACTGCTTTCCTTCTAAAGTAGAGTAAATCCTCAATACGGCAGGATTTCAGAGCAAGTAAAAAAAATTAGTGTAAAATAAAACATTGACTTAAAAACAACATTTTAAAGGGAGGAGGTATCACAGAAAGGAAAACAAATTCCCATGCACTTAACATTAGTTTATACTCTAGAACTAAAAATGCTAATTCTAAGATGCAGATTAGCTTTAGAGTATAAGCCTAATTCAAAACCAAAGTTTGTTAGAAATGGAGAGGCAACATAAACTTGTAGGGGAAATTATATAAACATGCAAGTAGTCTTGTAGCCTTGTGAGACCTGAGATCCTTATCTCGCGAGCTTTCAAGGTTTCACTCGCAGATCAGTCTGGAGACTCTCCATTGAAGAAAATTTGGAGTCGTTCACCAAACGAACGTCCAATCAGCGTTGGCTTTGAGGCGGGTTGAGGTGTGACGCAACGAGAAGCGCGACAGTTCAGTCTAAAGAACATGGCGGCTTCAGCCGATGAAACTAGCGTTAGCGTGGCTATCGAGCATGTTTTATCGGAATTACAGAGTATTTCTTCACTGAAAGAAGAGCAAAACACTGCTCTGGAGGCTTTTCTCAGAGGAAAAGATGTTTTTGCTCTTCTCCCGACTGGTTTCGGCAAGAGTAGCCTGGCTTGTGGTTGTGTTTTCGTCGTCGCTCTGTTAGTACGTCATATGCTTCGTTGATCTGATTGATTTATTTGGCCCGTCTATCACCAACATAGGCCAATCAGCTAACCAGTATTTTCGTCACTTCCCAAAATTACTTCAACGGAAGGTTTCCAGATGGAAATGTGGAACTAATCCATCTGGCAGAGTCAGGCTAGTAGTCTTGCCCTGCCTTCTGTAAAATCTTATTCATAGAAAAGGCTGAAAAGTTCACAATATTTTGTTAGAAATATTTCAGAATGGAAATCTATGTTAAAAAGAAAAAAATATATATATAAATGGTAAAGATGATCAGTCAGTATTTAATGTGAAAGATTAGTTGATGGTTCGATGTTATTAAGCCTGTCTACACATGTGTTTGTTCAGGGTGTTGCAGATAATATATTAAGAGAGCCACAGAACTAAATAAGTACTATGCACTGAATGAATGAAAATTTCTAGGTCATTAGTTTAAACAAAGTTTTAGGTTGTTACAACTGAAAATTAGTATTCCTGGTTTGAAATATTAATTTCACTTTGCCTGAAATGAACAACCCCCTACTGTTAAAAAAAATCAACTGAAAGAATTTGCTGCTAAATAAATATCTACACCTAGTCAAGAGGTGGTAGTATTGCATGGCAGCATGATGTAGCTCATATATGATGAGTAATAAGACGTTGGTTGACCATTTTATAAATGGCCTGGTCAGTGATGCAACACCATCAGTAAAGTTGCTGTTGCAAAATAAAATACCTGTCCTTTTCAATGTCTGTATTAGATAGTTAGGGGCTCTACTGAGAACACTGAGGTCTTGATACATAACCTAATATAGTCAATAAATAAATTTGTTTAATAGTTCAATATTGGGTTTAACAACTTGATGTTTAAAGTCTTTGGAATAAAGATAATAGATAAAATAAAGCTATTATTTTTTTATATAATGTAAATTTACATTAAATTATATACTTTGAATTATTTTATATGAAAATAATACATTTTAATTAAATAAAAATTAGAAAATTTGTCAAACTGATAGATTTCGTTTTTTAAAGTTCGTTCAAAACAGCTTATAGCAGATAAAAAAAAACGCATATTAAACTAATCCTATCGCAGAATGCCTAAAGCTCATCAAGTTCATCACCTTCATTTTTTTAGTTTTATTTAAAACAACACTGTAAAAGAAAATGCACAGTAAAACTATTTTTCTTAGACAAACATCACCATTGTGAGACGAGAGTTGGAATTGTGAGCCTTGATTGATAGCATTGAAATGTATGTAGTTCAATTATTTAGTCCCTCTAGCCGAGATCTACGGAGAGACCTGGGTGGTTCACAACTCAGCGTAAAGAAGCGGCAATGAAGATCAGCATCTTCAAGTCCAAGTCTGTGGTTCTCAATGAGAAAATGGTGGCTTGTCCAAACCCTCTCTGTGTAAAGTAACGGAATCCAAATATCTGAGGATACTTTTCATAGGTCAGGACACAATGGAGTTGAAGCTTGGCTGACGGATCGGTGAAGAAGCCTCTTTAACGCAGGTAATGCACCGATCTGTTGGGGTGAAAACAGTGCGAAGCAAAAAAGAAGAACCTCATCCCGGTTAAGATGTTGGAATTTATGACGCCAAACACTGTCCAGAGGCTCATTTACTTTACCCTTGATTCTAACCCTGCAGACTGGAAGTATCCCACAAACGTGTAGCTTTAGGGATATATCTGTACAGACAAAACTTGGCTAAAATTATAAATGTGTGCACCTCACATTATCTCAGAGAAAAAAAAATCACTGTCAACCCATTTTATGTCCTACCTTCTAACATGTCCAATGATGTAGTCGTAATTGCCTCACCTGTCATGTTATGCCCGATCAGTAAATGGTTAGCGTACTTCTCATGTCATATGAGTTAAACTGTTGTAAATGTTTAATCATAAGCTGTCAGGAATCAACAAACCGCTTGTTTCGTTGTAGGTGACCTTTAACTGAAACTGAAGAGCAAAAGATGTAAAGAATCCAACACATTCAGCAATATTTATAAAAATATATTTCACAAAGTAGGAAACAATACAGGGTATCTTAGATTACAGTACAGGGAGTAAATAATTGAACATACACATTTATAAGCATTTAAGCACATTAGAAAATATGATCTGCATGTAGAACTATCCCATATATATTGTTTTGTCTACTAAGAACTGCCAGAATAATGTATCAGTACAAACTGAGAATGCACGCAGCTGTAGTGCCATTGAATTGTCATTATGTGCAAGAGCTAACGTGCAGAGACAAAACCTACCACCTCATTGAAAGCTAATGACGTTAGCGGTAACTCTATGTACAGTACAAGACTTTTTTTATTGGTATCATACAGTGTAAGCACAATGTGGACATGATTTTAATCAGTTTCTTAAGTTTCTCGAGATCTGTGTTTGCTAAATGAGACTTGATGATGGAAGGAAGTTATTCTCCTTGGTCCTGATTGGATAGTTGTGCTCAGAGGTTCAGTTACTATAACCTTAAATATGGTAGGATCACATTATATCTTCAATCTGTATGTGTCAGATATTTTCTGGTACAATATTACTGTAAATAAAGTCCATCAGTTTGAGCAACTTTAGAGCTCTAGTGTACCTGCTTACATTTAGGCTATCATTAGGCATGGGCTGTATGAGACTGTGGTGATACAAAAAGTGTGAGTAGAATACCATAGTTTCATGGTGTTATGCCGTCCATGTTGAGAAATGGAATTATTACTCTTGAATCTTAGGTTGTCTATTTTATATTGGGGGAAATTAAAGCAATATTTTATCTCTCTTAATATATTTCTAAAGAGGTTACTGGCATTAAAGCCATATAATTAGTTGGTAACAACCCAAGTAATATACACAGACAAAGAAACCAATACCATTGAATCAATAAAGTGTGGGCAAAAATTTTAATTGCAAAATAAAATAATTATCATTACTGGAGTCATATCACAGCTGCGATTTTGGTTTGGGTTTAGTGCTCCATTGACAGGTTGGCAGTCCGTCAGACACACAACCAGGCACAGCAGAGATTACACCAGATATTTCGTAACATTTATAGTTGAACTCAATTTTGGAGTAAGCAGCCAACTTCCTAACCTGACTCCGCCAGATGGATTTGCTCTGCAAATATAAGTAATTTTGGGAAGGGGCGAAAATACTGGTTAGCTGATTGGCCTATGTTGGTGATAGATGGGCCAAATAAACCAATCAGATCAACGAAGCATATGACGTACTAACAGAGCGACGAAGTAGAGGAGCCAATTGATAGATCAAACTCTTGCCGAAACCAGTCGGGAGAAGAGCAAAAACATCTTTTCCTCTGAGAAAAGCCTGCAGAGCAGTGTTTTGCTCTTCTTTCAGTGAAGAAATACTCTGTAATTCCGATAAAACTTGCTCGATAGCAACGCTAATGCTAGTTTCATCGGCTGAAGCCGCCATTTTCTTTAGACTGAACTGTCACGCTTCTCGTTGCGAAACACCTCAACCCGCCTCAGAGCCAACGCTGATTGGCTCCAAATT
This sequence comes from Cyprinodon tularosa, assembly GCF_016077235.1. Classification (NCBI taxonomy): domain Eukaryota; kingdom Metazoa; phylum Chordata; class Actinopteri; order Cyprinodontiformes; family Cyprinodontidae; genus Cyprinodon; species Cyprinodon tularosa. The sequence continues at coordinate 356,844 of NW_024039418.1, read as the reverse complement.
TTCTTTAACGGAAAGTAGCCAGACTGATCTGCGAGTGAAACCTTGAAAGTTCGCGAGATCAGGATGGTCTCACGAGGCTACCAACTTCCATTGCTGCAGCAATTTTCCATCACACCAGATCTTAAAATCTTAGATTAGGCAAAAACATTTGTGTTGATCTTTTAATGCAATTAATATACTAAGCAAGAGTAGTAAGAGTTCTTGTTTTGAGAATTTATGCCATGAATTTTTAGGTGCAACTGTCTTATCGCATTGCACTTAATTTGACTAGAATCTTCTCAGAAAAAGATTCATAATCTTACAGAATGTGCTCTGGTTTATTTTATTAATACATAAAGACATTTTGGTAACATATAAGACTGTATAAATAGATACTTTTTATCCATTGTGTGTTGAAGGATGTAATAGTACCCGGAGCCCTGCAGCCCATTATACATGAAAATATGCAAACTAATGCTAATGCATAAGACAAGCATATTTTTTTAAAGACAATCTTACAATGTCTCCTGAATGGAGAAACTAATTAAACACATTGTTTAGATGACCTTTTCTTTAGTGTACTTTTATTTTCAAATCATATTGGTTCTTAGAGCCTTTTATATATACCTGTATGATTCAGTCAGTTTCAAAATGATTAACAAAACATTCTTGCTGTTTATTTTCTGTTTCTCTATCACCTATGTTATAAGTAAATCCCTTTTCTGATATTTGGTTAGATTGTATGTTCTCCCTGTGCATGCGTGGGTTCTCTCCGGGTACCCCAGCTTCCTCCCACAGTCCAAAACCATGGCTGTAAGGATAATTATCTTTTCTAAATTGTGTGTGCATGGTTGTGTGTCTTTGTGTGTCACTTTGTTGCCCCGCGAAAAACTGGCAACCTGTTCAGGGTGTACCCCGCCTCTCGCCCATAGACTGCTGGAGATAGGCACCGGCCTCACAGCGACCCTGACGGAATAAGCAGGAGAAGGTGGATGGATGGATTGATGTTATTTGGGTTCTGTCAGTACTCTAAATCTTTCTGTTGGTATGGTATCATTTAGGATATAGAAAAGACAAAGTTCTTCTCCAAAAAGAGACTGTAAAAAGACATCCAAAGAGTACAATTTTTGGCATTAGAATATTGATTCAACTAATTTTTCCGAGTGCTTAATTGAACTACCCAAATTTTCTGATATTTCTTTGGCTGTTTTACCACATGTACTACAGTAATTACCAGATTGTTACTGATTTACACTGAGTTAATGTTCTTTGCACTTTGAGATCAACCTATTTGTTTTTAGAATGCTTTGCAATAATAACGTTGCAAAAGTCTTTAGTTTTGTTTTGACCCATGATGGCCTTGCAAAGAAAGGCCATAAGTTAGGACTAGTTAGGACTAGAACCATCCTCTATTTATGTCTCAGAGGGAAAAGGAAAGTTTTATAAATACTAATAGACATTTCATTTTTTTCCCTTTCATTTTGCCTTAAGCATAATGTCATGTATAACCATAATTATTAATAATTGTGTTGGATTACTCGGGTTGTTACTGACATCTGGTTTCAATCTTAAGTCACTTGCCCTATTAGGAAAAAATGTAGGAAGAAAAATATTTTCTTTGCTTGCTATATGAGTTATATAAGGGTTCAGGAGCCCTATTTTACCCAGCTAACCGGCAGTGCACAGCAATATGTGGGAGGGAGCAGTGTTGCATTACTCAATGCTCCATAGATCCAGTCAAAACTTGGGTACGGATACTCCATAACCTTCTCTGGTTTCATATTAAGAGGAATTGAAACTGTAGAAGATGTGTTGCGGAAAATTACAAACCGTGTTGACGTTTGTTAGAAAGTCCATGCCTAATAATCACCCGCAGGAACTCATGCCACGATTCGGTTGTTATAAAACAGTGATTGAATGTTTGAAAAAACAAGGAATGTCAAATAATCTAAACACACTCATTTCAAATAGCACAAGGGGAAAAATTAAGACTTAAGAACAGATATCCAAAAACAGAACGGAAATGAGGAACCAACACATCTGTTGTCAAAAAACAGTAGATTACAATTGTATTTAATGTTGCTTCTGTAAAAAGAAGGCCTCAAAGTTTCTACATTTCTGTTTTTTGTCTTTATGTCAGTCTTTTATAGGCTAGTAACACTTGCGACCCACACCTGTAGCATGTAAATACAAAGAGTTGTATAAAGCAAGCCTCTCAAGGCTATCAGTCTATAAATGTGGCCACCGGAGAACATATCAAATTATGACAATTTAACCTTAAAGCCAATACTGGTTAGTCCTTTTGCTGCATTTTAAAACCATACATACATTCATCATTTTAATGTAGACCAAGTATTGCTTTATCATTCCCTTCCCCTCTCAGTTAGGTGGCTTTGGGAGACACTGATAGTCCAACTGCAGCTTCTGTAGTCCAGCTCGGTGTCCTGGGAGTACTGGGTAATGGTGACCGTTCGATCGTCAAGAAACCAACAGTTTTTATTCATGTGGTAACTACCAGAAATGCCAGGGTTTTGCCTGCTACTTGCAGCCACGGCAAATCACAAACACCCGAAGTACTGCTAGACACTCCACACTGAATCTAAGTTACACTCCACAAGAATCTCCTAATAAAGACATTGTTTGGCTCAACAAGTACATTGCGCTTGACGTAGTGGATGACGACTGCTAAACCTCACTCTAAAAAGAATACAAAAAGGTGGCTGCTCTTCTTATTAATGTTTTTTTTTTTTTCACATGTTTCAATGAGCCAGCAAATCCTAGTGTTTAATACACAAATATGTTGAAAGAAAAAAAGAAATTGAAAGGTCTTTTTTTTCTCTAACAAACCCAAGGTCAGGTCTCACGGTCACTTTCACCCACAGAGTAGAGCTCCCCAAGTCTCCTGAACCGTGGGCCCCATTCTCTCAGATAGTCATAGTTCTGGTCTGAGTCTGATGATGCCGTCTCCAGTGAACTGAGGGATCCAGCGATGGATCCCCTGCCCTCATACCCATAGATCTGGATGGAGTCGTAAGGTGGAGCTGTTGGATCGTTATCCGCCTCGTGAAGCCGCACGTTGATGAACTCGTCCACGTCCACACCGTTCGGACCAGAGTGCTGCCCTGCTCGGGGCATAAACTGGAGGTCTGGCTTGATGTCCTTGCGCGGCAGATAGCCGTTGATGCCGTCTGGGTTCTGCAGTGTGGCGATGTCAAACGCCTCGGTGTCCTCCTCACCACCTCCCTCATCGTCGTATCGGATAATGTTCTCTCTCACATCTTCATCGTCCTTGATAATTAGGGGCTCATTCTTGTGTCTCCTCAGGGTCACAAACAGTACTACTATTACTGTCCAAAAAAAATTGGGAGAAGAACAAGAAAGAAAAAAAAGAAAACCTGGTTAAGCTTAAAAACCGGGCTTCGACAATTTCAGTTTTTCAGTCTCTATTAAAAAAAAAAAATTGACCCAATGTGAGTTAATCGTAGTATTACTTTACTCTGTGTTTTATGTTTAAATTATTTCCTGATGTTTTAATAATATGCTTTTTTTCTTAAAGAAATGTAGTCTCCAGATTCATCTAAAATGACCTAATTGATGGATGCCATTCTTGGACTTACCGTATCCAAAAAAACAAAATAAAAATCCATAAAATCTGGCCATGGTGGGGCCTATAAAACATCTGTCAATCTACTTTATCTACTGTCGAAAATTTATTGGCTACTTGTATGTCAATCAAACATTTTGTATAAGTGCCATCATGATGTTATTTACGTAGTCTCCAAGCGTTACTCATATGCTGTTTGGCTAGCGGTCCGCCATTAAGCTGAATAAAGTACTCTTATGCTCGTTTGCTGCTGCTGCTTCTTGTTGAGCTATTTGTTCACTCTTTTGTGTAAACTGGAGCACCAATGACTGATTCTGTATTAAGTGCTGTATTTTTTTTATTTTGAAACATGCACAGTTGAAAACGTGTCAAGTGATATGTTGACAACATAGGATGTGCAGCCTGCATTCCGTGTTGGTAGCCTAGGTGTAGACTAGGTGAATCCTGGCACTTTGCTAACCTGACTCCACCAGATGGATATGCAGAGCAAATCCTGCCGTAGAAGTAATTTTGGGAAGGGGCGAAAATACTGGTGTAGCTGATTGGCCTATGTTGGTTATAGACGGGCCAAATAAACCAATCAGATCAACGAAGCATATGAAGTAACAGAGCGACGACGAAGAGGAGCCAATTGATAGATCAAACTCTTCGGGAGAAGAGCAAAAACATCTTTTCCTCTGAGAAAAGCCTTCAGAGCAGTGTTTTGCTCTTCTTTCGGTGAAGAAATACAGTGTAATTCCGATAAAACTTGCCCGATAGCCACGCTAACGCTAGTTTCATCGGCTGAAGCCGACATGTTCTTTAGACTGAACTGTCGCGCTTCTCGTTGCGTCACACCTCAACCCGCCTCAAAGCCAACGCTGATTGGACGTTCGTTTGGTGAACAGCTCCAAATTTTCTTCAACGGAGAGTCTCCAGACTGATCTGCGAGTGAAATCTTGAAAGCTTGCGAGATCAGGATGGTCTCACAAGGCTAGCACTTTGCTGCTTCTCTAGGCGTGGATACCTTCTGCGAAGGAGGGGGCACTGATGCATGCGCACAATTCAAAAATACACAAACAGCCGACACATATATTTTCTATCACTGAATCTTCTTTCCTGCATTTAATGGTTTAATTTTGTTTGACATTTTGTTAACTTTGCTTTTTTAAAGTGATATATAAATAACTTTTACTTCACTTGAGAATTACTTTTCTATCGCTCTGCACATAAAATCTAAACCTATGTCTCAAGATACAGTGAAGTGTGAGGGTGTAATGTGACAAAGCATACGTTGTCATAAAGTGTATGTAAATAAAAGAAAGAATAAATAATTCACCTAACAAAAGTATGATGCAAGCCAAGATGGCGATGAGAGCCCCCATGCTAAGACCGATGGGAAGGACATAGGCTTCCACGTTACAGGACTGGACAATTCCATCTCTGCTGCACCCACAGACCCGGATGGTTAAGGTGTTGGTACTGCTCATGGGTGGGTTACCGTTGTCTGTCACAATGATTGGCAGGAAGTACATCTCTTGCTTCTGTCGCCGAAAGGTATCATGCTTGGCGAGAACACTGATTGAATTGTCTGTCAAAGAGAGAAAGAGAGAGAGTGTGAATTTAGAAATTAATTTTCAGAAGGGTGTGTGAAAAGCCCATTATTATTTGTGGTGACAGACTAAAATCCTGTTATCAAATTGTGTGAAAATCAGGCGTAAATTAATCAGTCGTCGCCAGGCTTTTAAGCGTTCTCACATCTCAATGCTATAGACGACTTACTTTCTTTCTTCTTGATTCTCATTTGGGGAATTACCTGGAATTTAGACAAACCAAAGGAAGGTGGCTCCAAGTTTGCTTTTACTTCTCTTTAAAAACTCTAGAAATGAAGGGACCACGGCAGGCGACACTGGCACATGTCGACCCAGAAAGGTGCCAGCTGCTCTTTGATGACACTTCTGTGAAGCTGTCTGCTCATTAGCTGGCACTTCTTACCCGGCTCACATTATCAAACACTTCCCTTCCCACAAGAATCTACTTCTGGTGATCTTATTGAAAACCTACAAGATGTCTGATAGTCTAACCTTTGCCTCATTGCTTTAGGGTGTGTTAGGGAAGGAGGATGGAAATCAGAGGGTCTTATTATAGAGAGAAAAAAGAGCCACGTTGGGGCTTCTTCATTGACAAAAAGAACTTAATCAAAAGATGGAACGCTTCATGATAGAATCACTTGCTTCGCACAATCTGTAATTGATGTGAACATATGCTCAGATTTATTTTCTTACAAGTGCTGCCACTAAGTGGTGCGCTCTGCTTTGTGAGCACCAGCATGTCCTACTTCATTTGAATTTTTTAGCAATCCACACAGAGCAGGCAAGTAGAAACTCTATTCTAGTAAACTATCAGGGTACGTGCTGGTATGCAGGTCACTCCAGCTTTCTTTTTTAAACACCGTTTGTAAAAATAGAATAATAAAAAAAATCTCTTGTCTGTCAGCCCAACCAGAGAGAGTCAGCAGCTCAAAGAACAAGGCGGCTGTGTAGGTTACCTTCAAAGACACTGAACTCACCGCACTTACAAGAATGCAGCTTTACTCCTCTTTCACATAAAAGGCCGTAATAACGGTGTTTATTCCACTAAAATATTAGGTTCAAAGGCACACAGAGTACATTTTAATGCTGTCACAAAGTTAAGAGCACAGGTTTGTTTAAATTAGGATTTTAGATATAAAAAACTCATCATGTTTGAGGCTACAGATGACAACGCTGACAGAAAAGTGTCACTAGGTAAAAATATCTACATTACATCGTGCAAAGATGCTAAAAGGCCATAGTTTTATTGCAATAAAATGTATAAAGAAAGGAGAGTGAGAACAGATTTCTTTGTACATTTAACTTTATATCTCAATCAAGTCTTTACCTGCTAAAAAACTTTTTTTTACATCTAACCTTTTTATTTTCTTAAAAGTTGTTGTGCTTTTGTCCCAGTTAATGTACATGTGGCTAATTCATACAAAGAAAATAAAACATTAATTGAAAATTTAGATGCTACTTTGATTAAAACAATACTTCTTCTATAGATCTAGACATGAAACCTTATTTTAAATAAAAACATAGCAAATAATTAACATGAATGTATCGTCCAGTAGGTTACTGAAGCAAACCCCCCTAAATAACCAGCCAAGATGGCCCATGTAAACATCTTCTGTTTGCTATCACATTTTTAACACTCTTTTATTAATACTTGGCCTACTGAAGTAAATGTATATTTTTGAGGATCATTACTTAAATGGCCATTTTGTAACGAAGACTTTAAGTTTTATTTCAATTAAAGTGGAGATCTAAAGATTTTACTTCTATTGCTTTGCTAAAAACTCTGAGACATTCTGAGACAGAAATTAAAATATGACCAGATTTTATCATTAAGAAATTAATTCATGTAAAAATAGCATTTGTACAAGAGAAGAAAAAGAATGGCACCCTGTCCGTTTAGGTCCCCACTCCTTAATGATCAGTGGTTATTATTCATCACATTGTTTACTACATTTTTTCAGCGTTCTTTTTTTTTTTTTTAATGGTGACTCATTAAGAGCAACCTGTCCAGGAGGGACCCCGCCTCTCACCTATAGACAGCATGAGATTGGCACAAGCACCCCTCGCGACCCCATTTGGGATAAGCGTGACAGAAAATGGATGGACGACTCTTTCAGAACAGAAATTTTAATTGCTTTTGTTCCTTGATAGAGGAGAGAAAGCTACGTATACTGATACATCCATCCATCCATTTTCTTACACGCTTGTGGGGTCGCGAAGGGTGCTGGTGCCTATCTCCAGCAGTCAATGGGCGAGAGGCGGGGTACACCATGGACAGGTCGCCAGTCCATTGCAGGGCAGACAGGACAAATAACAATTCCCACACACTCACACCTAAGGGCAATTTAGAGAAGCCAATCAACCTAACAGTCATGTTTTTGGACTGTGGGAGGAAGCCGGAGTACCCGGAGAGAACCCACGCATGCTCAGGGAGAACATGCAAACTCCATGCAGAAAGACCCCGGGCCGGAAATCAAACCCAGAACCTTCTTCCTACAACATCGGATAAACCCAAGTAACAGCTAAACCATGCTGCATGATTGGTGGAAAAGTTTAATTTAATTTGATTTGCTTCTAAGTTATTTCAACACATTGCACTTTTGTGTTTTTTTCCCTCTTGTGCTTTCTATGTTTTAACATATTCTACCTTCATTGTTGTTACCCAATTGAAATAAGGGGAACAACAGAAAATAGTTTCTTGGTTTCTTAATGTAGAAAAATACTCAGTATTTTTACTTTCCCAGTTACAGTGAACAATTGGTACAGATTTTCACTTTTACCACAATAGCATTTTAGTTTTACTATATCATGTTTTTGACTATGTTATGTATCTTTGTCAGAGATTAAATACAGTATACTGTGAGCCCTTTTAGGTCATCTCTTGGTTAGCTCATATGTTTTGATCAAACATTCTTAGATAAAATGTCATGGTGTTACTATTAGCTGTCATAATGCCAGCACAATGAAAGGGCAACTGTTTTATATGTGGTAGTTATATGTTAAAAATCTCCTATATGCCTTTCAGGAAAGCAATGGCGGCTCCAGAAATGTTCCATAGGGGGGCCAGATAAATGTTGGGGTGGCCACTAAAACTAAAAGCCATAATTTGAGGGTTTAAATCTGCTATTGTTCTAAACCTGCCTGTAGAAATGATAAAGACTTCAGTAAACACCTACTCATATCTTGGTTTATTGTGTGATTTTTAATGTTACGTCACTGGCTGTGCATAATGGGATGAAATGCTAAACTAATATTACTACAATTTACATCAGTGGGTGGGGTGGCCAGGGCTTTTAACTGGGTGGCCTTGGCCACCCCTTTGTGGCGCCACTGCAGGAAAGCACTAGAATTTTCTAATTTTTGTGTCGCTGTACAAAACTCGATTCACAACACAGGATAATAAGTATGATGTATGAGTATAAGATGAAAGTATGTTTCCCCATTTTGCATTAAAAAAACAAAAGATTGTGCTCTCAATGGGGTTTTAGTTCTATATGTGGTAAAGTGCTAACCTGACTCCGCCAGGTGGATTTGCTCCGCATATCCATCTGGAAACCTTCCGTTGAAGTAATTTTGGGAAGGGGTGAAAATACTGGTTAGCTGATTGGCCTATGTTGGTGATACACGGGCCAAATCAACCAATCAGATCAAACAAGCATATGATGTACTAAAAGAGCGACGACGAAAACACAACCACAAGCCCACTACTCTTGCCGAAACCAGTCGGGAGAAGAGCAAAAACATCTTTTCCTCTGAGAAAAGCCTCCAGAGCAGTGTTTTGCTCTTCTTTCAGTGAAGAAATACTCTGTAATTCCCATAAAACTTGCTCGATAGCCACGCTAACGCTAGTTTCATCGGCTGAAGCCGCCATGTTCTTTAGACTGAACTGTCGCGCTTCTCGTTGCGTCACACCTCAAACCGCCTCAAAGCCAATTCTGATTGGACGTTCGTTTGGTGAACGGCTCCAAATTTTCTTCAACGGGGAGTCTCCAGACTAATCTGCGAGTGAAACCTTGAAAGCTCGCGAGATCAGGATGGTCTCACGAGGCTAGTAAAGTGCTAACAAGAAATAAACGTGGAGAAGTACTAAAGAAATAGTTTAGACCTGAAACTTTGACTACAAGTCTGACAATAAGACTCAACTTTCCGTAGTAATGTTTTTCTACCCATCCCTGGTGTGCTGTTTCTACAGTTCAATAAAAAAGAAATGGCAACTCTAAAATCATAGGTACCATAATGGCAGATGAACAGAGCCAGAGTATCGTTTATTGGCAAAACTGCTCTTTACACATGGCCGTGTTAGTCTGTGAGTACATAATCATTGTGTATTGAAATTTCCAGGAATAAATCTGGAACCTCCAGTAACCGGTTATTTTTTCTTATGAATTAGTATCTTTTGCATCCTTGGCTGTTTCAGGACCTTAGCCATTTTCCCGATGGCTGGCAACCCTTAACCTCTTCACTGTGTAAACCCTACAATTAGATTCATCATTGCAAACAAAAGCCACGTACAGAGGCTGACAGAGACCCTGATGCTCTTCACTCAAGTGTCTCCCACAGCTGCCTTTTCAAATAGAAATAGCCACTGAAGTGCAGGGGGATATGGTGCAACGGGCTGCTTTTCTCTGTTTTGAATTAACAAAATTATATAGAAGTGGCAGGTGTAGTGCTGTGTGTTGGGGCATTTTATAGAGCCAAAGAAGAACACAACACATTTACTGTGGTTTGGAAAAGTCAGACAAAATGAAGGCGCTTTGTTGTTGGGATTAATGCAGGGCTGTTCTTTCGGTGTCGAGAAATTGTTTTCAGAATTAAATTAGATCTAATAGATCAACACAAAGAAGTGTCTAATTATGAAATAGAAGGAAATGAAATGGTTTTAATTTTCTTTTCTAAAAAAAAAAAATCTGAAAAATGTATAGTGTGTTTTCTTTGTGATTTGGGATGTGATTCTAAACATGAAGTAGACTCCAACTCCTACCCAAGATCTCTTGCAAGCTCTGTCAGATAAGATGAGTCAGATCTGGGCTTTGACTGGTCCATATACGCTCATTGTCCTCATTGTCCTAGTTTTTATTCCTGTTTTGCCCAGTGTTTAGGTTCCATTCAACTGGAGATCAACTGACCAGCTTTAAATGTTTTTGTCCATTCTGTTTTTTGCTTTATTTTAGGTAAACTCTTGAACGTTGTGACTAGATTAGGGTTGCCAAAAACAATCAATGGTATTTGATTGACACCAAATACTGTTATTAGTCAAAAATACTCATTTGTTTCAAATCAATATATTCAGGCAAAATTACCAAATTTGTTGCAATGTTAGCTGCAATCATATAAAGCCGGACATGATTGCAAAAAAATAAAATAAAATAAAAAAGCACTAATCTACGGAAGAGGATTAGGGCCACTGAAAAAAAAGAAAAAAAGTTAACAGATTTTTTTTATTTTATTTCAGTATAGTATGGGAAAAAGTCAGAATTCTGACTTTTTTCCCATGTTCAACTGAAATAAAATTTAAAAATCAGTTAACTTTTTTTTCCCCAGTGGCCCTAATCCTCTTCCGTACTAATCCTCTTTATCAGCAAAAAAAAAAATAAAGGTGTAGACCTGCGGAACTTTTCCTAATGCAGACATACAAGAAAATAATAATGACACTGTTTTTTTGGAGTTACCATATTTTCACGACTATAAGGCGCACTTAAACGTCTTTATTTTCCCTAAAAATGTGCGGTGCGCCCTTTGGTGCGGTGCGCCCTATGTGTGATGTAACTGCGACTTTTGAGACCACCTCATTGAGGAGATGATGAAAGAGTGGCTGAATGTAAGGAGACCAGGTGTTTTTTTTTTTCACTCATCACCATCGCTGTTAATATGTAACTCCATGCGTGCCCATCTCACAGCTGATGTGAAAAACATGGGGAAACAAATTAACGCTGTGCTCGCTGTTCAACCGCTCGACATCGGTGTGAACCGGACCCAGCAGGTGCAGCAGAAGCAGCGAGTTTACATGCAAAGTCAATGGTTGACGAGCGTATAGGCGCAGCAAAAGGTCCCGCAGCGCGTTTTGAGCAGCAGGCACTGCGCGTCGGGAGCGTTTAAGCATCTGACGCACCGCCAACGCGCTGCTGCTGCTCGAGATGGAAAAATTGAAGTTTTGCTGCTGGACGCGCCGCATCAACCAATCAGAGAAGCTGATCTGGGAGCTGACAGAGAGACAGACACAGCGCTCTGATGACATATGATATTAACGCAAATGACAAGGGCTGGATGGATGAGGAGATGATGAAAGCGTGGCTGAGGCAGGTGTATGTGAGGAGAACAGGTGTTTTTTTCCACGCATCACCATCGCTGTTAATCTGTGACTCCATGCGTGCCCATCTCACAGCTGATGAGAAAAACATGGTGAATCAAATGGATGCTGTGCTCGCCGTTATCCCGGGAGGTCTGACAAAGGAACTTCAACCGCTCGACATCGGTGTGAAGCGGCCGTTCAAAGTAAGGCTGCGAGCGGCGTGGGAGCGATGGATGACAGACTGAGACCACAGTTTCAGGATAAGTGGAAGGCAGCGCCGGGCAAGTTACGCCACCGTTTGCGGATGGATTGTAGATGCTTGGACTAACGTGTCTGCTGGCTCTGTTGTTCAAGCTTTCGCAAAAGCTGGCATTATTTCTGAGGAGCCGCGCTGCACGGAAAGTGACTGACAGCGAAGAAGGGGAAATTGGCATGTCTGATTTAGCGCAGCTGTTTAATTCAGAAACAGAGGATGATGACTTTGATGGGTTTGATTAATACTTTGTAATAAATACATGAATAAAGCACAAACATACTCAGTTTTGCTCCCGCTCTATTTTTCTACCTGAAAACTTAATTCAACAGCAGCCTCTGGGCGGGTCTCCTCCGGTTTCACCGCGGCGGCTGGCAGGTGTTTTTTCATCTAAATAATCTAAATCTTGCAGCTATATTTGCTGTGATCAGTGGGAATAAAGTAGTTTTAATATGTTTTTTAAGTGAGAAAGTCCACCTGAAAACTTAATAATTGCAGTCAGTTCATCCAGATTATCTATTTCTGTCAGAGGCGCTCAGAACCCCACATACCAGCGGTGCACCGACAGCAGAAATCCCTTCAACAGCAGCCTCTAGGCTGGGCAGCCTCCAGGTTCACAGCGGCTGCTGGCAGGTGTTTTTCATCTAAATAATTTTAGCTGCAGGCACCAGGATACTGGTAATAAAAGCGAACATATTCCGTCGGCAGGTTTCAGGATTTTAAGTTAATTTAGGAGTGACCACAGCGCTGTGTCATCTGCGATGTGTCTGTCTCACGGCCAGCACCCAGGTTTGATTAATACTTGTTAATAAATACATGAATAAAGCACAGTTATACTCAGTTTTGCCCCCGCTGTATTTTTAAATACGCAGTAGAGGTATTTAAAGGTAGTAGAGGACATGTACCTGTATATAAAAAACGCGCCCTATAGTCCGGTGCGCCTTATGTGTGTGTTAAATACAGAAATGGGACACATAACTGAGAGTGCGCCTTTTAGTCCCGTGCGCCTTATGGTCGTGAAAATACGGTATGTAAAAAAGTTCGTATAGCTGATGCATCTGCAAAAGTGAGGTTGCAATTTGGACGATAAGCGAACGCTAGCTGTTATTAGCTTGATAGACATGGACAGAACAATGATGAGGATCTCTCCATCAGCTCTCCTTAACAGATGGACATCCCAGAAGAACAGTTCTGAACCACGCAACACTTTTTTTCTGCTGTGGTACAAATCAATGAAGGAATATTTATTTCAGCTGATGCTTAACTCTGATGACAAAGAGGGAAAAAGAAATAAACAAACACTGATGCATCTCTTTCCTTTACTCCCCTTTTTAGTTGTTAAGCTTTGGAGGCAAATGGAAGAATATAGTGAAACATGTAACAGTATAATATAAAAAAAATAAAGGTATTTCTAAATCAAAGGTACTTATTTCCATACAATATATTAATGATTATACTGTTAGTTATTTGGTGTACTGTTTAATTAAACAGGGAACTAACAAATTTATAAGTTAACTAACTATAAGTAATAAATTATATATTTCTGTTGAGCAATTCTGTGGAGGAACAAAGCACCAATTTACTTATATGCACAAATTCATTGAAATAAATGGTAAAACATTTTTTGCAATGTTAGGTCTTTGTTTAAATATCACATGTATTTCATTTTTCACACTTCATAACATAGCTGATCTTCATATTCTTTAGATATTTATGCATTTTAAACCCCTAAAATGAACCTTTTACTGATTCAAGTATTAAGCAATTTCTGCTTAAAATTTTATTTCTGTCAGTTTTCATCCTCCATTGTTTAGAAGAGAAAGTGACACCCTCTTCCATCCAACGAAAAAGGAAAGCAGTCCATGCTAAGGAAACAAAGTGACGCCGCATGTGCTTGGCTGTAGCTCTTTAAATCCCTTTTTTCAGACAAATGTATACGGTCAAATAAAACTATTTAAAAAGGGAGCTTCCCTTTTGAAATTAATTACATTTTTTGTCAGTGCAACAAAGATGCATCAAACCAACTGAATTTATACTTGAATGCATGTGTTTCCTCCACCATTAATTTTCCCTTACACCCTCTGCCAAATTTGTGCAAGCCTGCACTGATGCAGACTCACTATTTAAGGGCTGGACGGGCCATTCCCCCTACTCACTACTTGGATTGGGACGGCCCTTATGTGGCGGACCCTCCGCGGGAACGTGCAAATGAACGGTTAGTGCTTAGGGTTAGTGCCTGATATTGGGCCTCATGCTGCAAACTAGTTGCAGAGAACTGAGGACCCATTGACAAAGACCAAAGAGGCAGCCTGTAGGAAATCTGACGTTATTAAGGAATCTTGCTGCCGTCGCTGTGATTAAAGTGGGATGTTATTTGCGACCCTTTGGAGCCCTTTGGATTTTCATCTGGACTTTGAAAATGGCTGCATTGATGTAAATAATATTCTTGGGATAATATTCTATGTACATTTATGTGATTTACAGGGGAACATTTTTTGCACAAGCTGGGAAAGGTCTATGAAATTTATGTTTAAATATTTGGGTTATATCTTGCCTGTACTTGTCCTAAATAAGAGAATAGGGATTATATTTGTGATATAAATAATTATTTTTTTGCTACTAACCCAATTTATTCTGCCTCCACATGATTTTAATGGTTGATTTTTATCTTTGATTTTATTTGCACTGTGTAGCACTTTGAGATTTTTGTTAATGACCACATGATTTTAATGGTTGATTTTTATCTTTGATTTTATTTGCACTGTGTAGCACTTTGAGATTTTTTCTTAATGAAAAGTGCGGTACAAATTGGATTTATTATTATTATTATTAATTTAACTGTGCCTTGTAATAATGTCTCAACAGTAGTGAAAATGTTGTATAATTGTGAGTTTTTCTCCTGGTATTGGAATAAAGTTGGTTGTTTGTTTTTGTTTTTTTTATAAAATAAGAAGATATTATTTTTCAAAAACAACCAGGTCACATTCATGTTTTGTCCACATTTGGCTGATCGACAGAAACCAATCTCAGATTTTTATTGTTTTTTTTTATATAACTGCACGTTACAAGAAAATATAAATTTATTTCAATTTAACTATTCCTACTTATGTTAGAAAAAAACATGCTTTCTCCAGAGGCTATCTTTTTTTCCCAGTGATTACCCTGATGCCATGTTCCTGCCTACTAAGTACCTGTATCAAAGTAAAAGGTTTTTGTTTCAGCAAAAAGCCACTGAGTCCACTCTATGACCTGATTTCTATGTACTTGCCTCCATCTGAGTGAGGTTGCTGTAAGTTAGCCTGCAGCTCCTGTAACCAAACAGAAGGCTAGTACCATATGAAGAGTTTTTTTTTTTTTTTTTGCCCCAAGCTGAAACATTACACAACGTCATTTGGAACACAGCCTGTTCTGAGCCAGGAGTGGGAAAGGAGGCCGAAATCTAGGATTGGCATAAAGACAAAAGAAACGGGGAGAAAAAAGAAAAAAACAATCAGAGAATTTAGCAAATAAGTGTTGTACCATCTGTTGTGAAACAGCTCCTAGGATGTCACCCTACATTGAGCCGCAAGACCATTTGGATCCCACTCATTTAGTTTGCCTCAAAATGCACTGGGGAGTGAAAAAGAAGCTGGTGTCCAAACAATTTCACATCTGCTAATTGTGAGCTACACTGATCCACCAGATTTCCACTCCAGTATGGTTAATGCGCTACAGGGTAGAGACAAGACTCAGAGATGCATTAGAACAATTCAAAGGTACTTCACTCATTCTGCCACAAAAACAGCTTATTTAAAGAGTTTTATTTGGCTTCTCACCTTGGTTGTTTTTAATGGTGAAATTAGGGTTGTTGAGCATCTCCGGCACCAGACGATAGTCAAAGTAGTGGCCCTGGATTGGGTCGTCTTTGTCTACAGCGCTGACAGTCTGAATCACCTGTGTTGAATACAGACAAGAGGAAACAGCAGATAGAGCAAAGCCATTAGAGAGCACAGCCTACTCAGTCTGTATTTTTCATTTCAGAACACTTCTTTATTATGGTGGTTAAGGCAAACCTGATGAAATATGCACAGAAAGTTAGATATTTACTTTTACTGTAAAATTAAAGCCAAAAAAAAGACAACTCTCACTAAATCTCCCCAGAATGCGTCAGTTTGGTCTGTTATGATAATTTTTTTTTGCAAAATATTGAGAGCAGAGGAGTCAAAAGTACTCGCATACTTTACATAAGTGAAAATAAAGAGTAAAAAAAAAGAGAAAGTAAAAGTAATGATTAAACTTCTTTGCTTCAGTAAAAAAAAAAATAAAATCAGGTTCTAAATTGTACCTGAATACAAAAGTAAAAGAGTTTTGTATGGTTATAGATAATAATATAATATATAATTATATAATATATATAATTATAGAAAATAATAAATATTACATTATAAAAACAGTTTTATATACAAAAATAAAGTTTTCCTCTTTTGCTCTCTATATTGGTAGAGAAAACATAAATAAGAAATAATAAATTCCAATTTCAGACAGAATAGTATAGAATGAACTGAACAGTTGAGTAATTTTAAAGCTCTGGTATTCGCAGCATTAAAGTTACCAACACCATTAAAATTGAAATAGAACTTAAAAAATGATCAATATGCATATTTAAAATCTAATCTTGTGTGAGTCTCCTCTTGATTTTCTATCTATGTAGATATAATATGTATAGAAGTAATGGCTAGTTTACAAAAAGTTAGGGGTAAAAAGTTTAGATATTTTGTCCAAATAAAGGAAATGAAAGTCAAAAAGCTTGTGGAACAATAAATATTCAAAGAAACGATTTAAAAAAAGTAACTAAGTATTTATACTTGGTTACTTGACTGCTCTAATTGAGGAAGCAAGTTTGCAAACGCACGCAGAGGCAGAGACGTACATATTTGAAGACGAGTCAGGTGTCTGATGCAGGAGAACCCAATCCCCTCTGACTATCATTGGTCATGTTTGATTTAAATCAGTGTTTAAAAGAGAATTTTACCCAAAATTTTGTGAATGTCTGTCAACTTCTGAATATAAAGAGCAAAAAAAAAAGTTTCTCTAAAAAATGTTTTATCAGGTTTTTAAAAAAATATATATAAATCTTTTAATAATATTGTAACGATCTTGTTTCTGTTGTTTTTCTCTAAGTTTTCAGTTTCAAGTTTAGCCAGGTTTTTCCTTGTTTTCTAGCTTTATTGGTGTGTCTGGATTCATTTAAGTTGCTTAGGTTTTTCTGTCTGTCCTCTGCTGCCCCCTTGTGTTCTTTTCCCTCTGCTTCCTCTTCAGCTCTAGTCACACCTGCTCCTTATCAGCTTGTTAGTCCTACCTTTGTTCACTCAGCCATAAATACACTCCCTCTGCAGTCCCTCTTTGCTGGTTCCTTGTCTTATTTTATCCTACCCTGGCTCCTCATGACCTCATGACCATTCTTATGTTTTTTTTTTTTTGGATTTCTGTTTTGATTTACAGTTTTAAGTTGGATTTTTGGATTCCTGTTTTTCCTGCCTGATTTTCCATTAAACCTCCAAAGAACTCACCCCTGCCTGTCAGCTTCTGCATTTGGGTCCTCATAAAAACCTTAAAACCAAATCCTGACAGATATAAAGTCTTCCCTGTAAGATTTTAGTCTGATTTAATGACAGATTGAGGAAAGCATGTAAGTTGTACAAAGGTGTACAATATATCAAAAGAATTGTTTCAGCTGTAGACTTGAAACTCAAGATTTTATAATGTCACCTTTTATAATGTCATGCACAAAAATCTATCTCGCTCAGTCCCATTTAGTTTGATTCAGCATAAGCTCCATCTTTTGATTGGATTAATAAACGCTGACTTAAAAACTGGAACTAAGCATTCAAGAACTGAAAAACAACAAAAAATTTAGGGAGATCTGCCATCACCCTCTAAACATTTGATAATGTTGTAAATGAGCCAAAATACATGCACCCAAGTACCATAGAACAGCGGTCCCCAACCACCGGGCCGACCGTTACCGGTCCGTCGGTCATTTGGTACCGGGCCGCACAGAAAAAAGTATATTTATAATTTATCGACGATCAGAGTCTGAGTGATGTTTTATTTTGAAAAATATAAAAAATTGCGGTATTCTCTCCCAATTACATCAGTCGGTGCATCTGTGCCTCTTGACATAAGTTAATTCAGTTTAAGACTCATCCTATCTTTGTGAAGCGGGATTTTCTGCGGTTACAGCGACCAAAACAAAGCTATGGAGCAGACTGGACATCAGGAGCACACTTCATTGTCTCCGATTACGCCTAGATGGGACCGGCTTGTTGTTTTATTTTTATGTTGTTTGTATTTGATGTTATGCAAGTCGTATCATTTTACTTGATCTGTGAAAATATTGTCTGACATATAGCGGTCCGTGGTGCAAAAAAGGTTGGGGACCGCTGCCATAGAATATATCCAATGACTTAAATGTTGTTCAAATGAGCTAATAACTGATTGAAATTATGATTTCCTCACCTCGAAATGTTACTTGCCTGAAACTGAAAGCGACTTACTGAATAATATTTCTAAAAAAATAATCTTACATCTTGTCAGCACTGATAAGGGGGCAAGGTTTTATTCCAAGACTAAAGTAATATTAGAGAACATTAAATTTCACACCCACAATACAAAAACACTATTCAGATCAAACGTGACTCACATACTTTAGACGACAGGGCTCGATGCTCCATAAAATCACCTTTATTATCCATAAAAATACACATTTTTTAAAACACTGGCCAACATTAAAAGGGAGAAACCGGGATCAGCTTTTTGTTTTCCCCCAAAACATTTGACTCCTTGTTAATCCAGTGTTGTCTACATTTTCTCGTGACCTGTATGTATCCTCACACCTCTGCTATTTATTCCTGAAGTATCTTACCTGAGAGGTCCTTTCTAGCTACCACTTTCAGGCTCCTGCATCTATTAATCTGTCATCATGGGTCCTACCAGGTTGTACGTCCTGATGATTGATTGGAAATTTAAATTCAGGACCTGCAGGACAGTTTTTCTTTTTCTCTGCTTCCTTTTTTCTCCCCCTTTGAATAAAGCTCCCTATTGTACGTACACAGTTCCACTGAATGAGGGCGATTGATGAGAAGGAGAATACTAAGTACTTGTCCAGGATTTTTGGCTAGGGAAAGCATTGTGCCATCTGGAGGTAGACATGAAAGACAGTTTTGAATTATGATCCCCTCCGATCAATCCTGACTGCGCTCATTTTCCCTTCGCTTCGTGCGCACTGTGTCGAGGGAGGCCTGTTTTAGAGAAAAAGGTCTGTACTCCCACCTCTGTGGTTTCCCAGCGAAATAAATAGGCTATAATTCATTGTGGCCAATCATTACAGGGGAGGAGAGGGAGAAAGAGAAGAAGGACAGAGAGTAAGAAAGTGATAGATTGCTGCTTTGATGAATGAGTCATTTCTTTCCTTACCTGTCCAGGTTTTCCATTTTCGCACAGAAAGGCCTCGTATTCGGTGGCAAACTCAGGGGCATTGTCGTTAATGTCCATTACTCTGATGGCCACAATTGCTCTTGATATCTGACTGTGGTTTCCTATTATAGTTCAACAGACAGATGAATGGATAGAGAGAGATAGTATAGAAGAGGAGTAAAAGAAAAGTAGTAATGAATAAGCAGGAAACGGCAAAGAGGCTAAAAACAATGTTCTACATAAAATCAGGTAGATTTTTGCTTTATTTGCCATCTTTGTTTCTTCTTTTTCCAGTTTATAAAAGGACAAATGACAAGACATTTATCTCTATTTTAGCAAATACCAACAACGCCCAGAGCATGAACGCAACAGAACTGAGTGAAAGTGATTTGAAAATGGTTTCGATAATCCCCTGTACACTGTAATGTTTAAAACATGAGGGTTAAAATCATGCATATTAATGAACCATTTGTAACTGAAGTTGAAGAAGAAAAAAAAAACAAGAAAAGGCCATTTAATCAGATGAGACTTCTAGAGGAAATATTCATCACTGATAACTGACAGTCGCTTTCAAGAGGCCCTGTGAATTTATTTATTCATCACTGGTGCAATTGGCAACTTTTCAAGCCGTTAATTATTCGTTTAACCCCAAGAAAGCTTCTCCACTGTAGCCAATAAAACTTTTCTCCCTTGTCATTGTTTCATAGTTTTTTTCTTTTTGGGTTATTTTTTTTTTCTGTTTCCTTTTAACCTCTCTGTGTGTTTAGCAATGATAGATTTAGAAAAGGTGGCATTTTTTTGCGGAAATCTCTGAGTTTATGAATGACTTTAGTGGAGAATAAAGTTCATACTAAAGTCAGGGCTAATCGGCAGTTGAAAAAGGGCCAACACTGCAAAAACCATCGAGAAATAACTACAAAATGTCTTAAAATAAGTGTATTTACCCTTAATTTTAGTAGGTAAATAAGACGATTTGCCAATGGAATCAGTATTTCTACTCCTAAAATAAGACAATTAGATAATATTCACTTGAAATAAGACAAAGCAATTTTTTTTTCTTATTTTAAATGTAAATTGTCTTGTTCCATTGGCAAGGTGTCTCCTCAATTCAAGACAAAATTTACTCAATTTAAGCAAAAATAACTCATACAGATTTTTTATTTTTTGCAGTGAAATGGGTTTCAAATGTAATCTCTGACTGTGTGCTTTACACAGTGAGACATTGCCCCGGCCTCTAAAAAAAAAAAAATAATAATAATTACTCAGAAAGTCTTTAAAAAGATATAATGAATGCTGTTCTTTGTGGTCCTTAAACAGAAATTAAATCAGTCCAAAACTTTATGAAAACCTGTAACCAGAAATTGGGTACAAATCTACAATCTATCTCCAATCCATCTTTTATTTAGAGATTATATCACAAATGTGATGTTCAGTAACCTGAAATAACAACCCTGATTTGTAGTTAATGTGATACAAAATGAAACTTGCAATGAGCCTATAAATGTTTTAAATTTGACACCTACCTGCAGACATAAAATACTCCTTTGCAGTATATTCTACCACCATGCAACAACGCCGACTCTAGCGTCATCCTGCTGTGGCTATTGCATCATTTCATACTAACAGACAACTTCTCATAATCACAACAGATAGCATTACCAACACTAGACAGTTTGATAGCTGCACAGCATTGGGAGAGTACAAATGTCACAGCAGGCATATAGGAGCATCTATATGGAAGATTATTGTCACGCAAGACAGATCACACCGAGGAGGGACTATCGCAAGTGTTACAGAACCTCATGACATCTCTGCCTGATATCCAGACATAGGTATAGGTACCCCAAAATAATTCATCAAATGGAAACAGTTTGGTAGGCATGCAGACCACCTATGGGTATGTAAATGAATTAGTTTGCAAGGACTCAGCAGATCTACAGCATAACTGGCAACACATACAGTAACTGATGGCATCTTTTATTTTCTGTCCAAGAAGACAAATTGGGTTTCTTTTTTAATCAAGTCTATAAATTTGGAACAGCAGTAATGCTCAACATAAAACAATAAGTGTCATAAGAGGGATATATAAGAGTATATATACCTATATTTTAAGAACTGACACAGGTAGACAATAAACAGTAAAGTTGACATCACCCAGAAATCTAACTTTTCAAGTTCAAAACGTGTGTTGGCATTGCACTGCAGTTAAAGCCAGCCAGTGTAGAGTGATATAGTGTCTTATTTATTTTTTTGTTTGTTTTTTGCCTGAGCTTTTTGTTAAAACCAGAAAATGGCCCATAAAGCTGCATTCTCATTACCTTCCAATAAATATGAATTGGTGCAATATTTGTGAGTTAGAGACGAGAAAGATGTTTTTTGCGTTCCCTCTGACCGATTTGGTAAGAATTTGACTTTTCCATTGACTCCGGTTGTTATGAAACAAATCAATAATGTCTCTCGTCATAGCTACTCTTGCTGCTGTGATTGGCTAAAAACTCGACATGGGAGACAGGTGCCACTTGAGCTGATTGGGAGAATGTCCCTCCCTTTGCAAAAAAATTTCCACATGGGGCTTTCCAGATGGATAACTGTATTTTAATTTTAATTCTACATAGTATCCATCTGACTTTTTCGAGGTTAGCTTCTCCATAGAGCACAATTTTGGTTCTCCTTCTTCATTAAAGTCATTTGTGGAAGGGTGCTAAGATTAGCCTGCCTTGTTTTCCCCGCACCTGCATCTCATCACCTGATCTCATCATCATCTCAACCACCTGAAATCTATGAGTCTTCACGTTGCATCACCAGTAAATGTTGCTGGTTGTGTAATTTTTACCTACAGTGCAAGAGATCAGGAAACATTGGTAAATGAACCATGTCAAACTATGCTAATGTTGCTAACACTATAACCAAACGAATGTGCATTTTTACAGTACAAGTTAAATTCTCATGCATAACCTCACGAGATAAAAACGGTTATGAAAAGAGGTCTGCCTAAGCTATAATGATTTTTTTTTTCTTAAAATGATGAAAATTAAAAACAGTTTCTCAAAGGTTGGAAATGTGAAATACCAGGTTACAGCTATGTTATGTTTGAAAAACATTCTAAAAACATCTTTTCCACATCCATGTTTACTTTAGCTCTTATGGGTTACAAGAAGGCTAATTGAAAAAGTACAAATCAATCAAGGGATGAAAATAGGCAGGTTGGTTAGTATCAAGGTTCATCAGGAGGTAAAGGTTAAAAAGTATTTTTCATTTTTACATTTTCGAGTGTTTTTTATAGTTAACTCCTGATAACTGAATAGCAGAAGAAGAGCTGTCATAATCAGCTTCCTTAGAAATATTTTTGCAAAAAAAAAACACAATTTATCTCAATAAACTTTTCAGCAGCCTGCCATTAATTCTAATGGCTGTTTTTCTATAATTACAAAAAATGATGATCATTTTGGTCTATAAAACATCAATTGATTATCAATAAAGAAAGTTACAGCCTAACTTTATTAACGAAATAATAAATCTTTTCTGTTACTTCAGCAGAAGCAGTAATATTGCAGGTTTTGTTATTTTAAGTAAAAAAAATAAAATGTGTTAAACCTGTTTTAAGGGAAATTTTAATGTTAAAATATCTGTGAAATTGTGCAGGAGAGTGATTAGGTCCTTAGGTGTAAAAGTCAGGTTCTTTTGTTGTAACCTGAACATTTTACCACAATGAGGCACAAATCAATAAACTGTTGGTAGAAGGAATTGTGAGATTAGTCTGTTTTATCTTGTTGTTCTGTCTTTTAACAAACAAATTCAACCAACGCAGTGAGCAGGGGCTATTGAAACATACGGGCTATTGCCTGTCTGGAAGGGAAGTTGAAAAAGAGGTAAACAGTGAGGTGAGAGGGAATTGACAGCCAGAAAGACAGTGATAGATGGATTAGAGCAAAGGGAGGGGAGGGGGGCAATCCCTCCTTGCTCAAGTGATTTGCTTCCCCCCCCCCAAAGCAGACAGGGAATAGAATCTGATTAGTAAGATGTCAACTGGTGCGAGGCAGCAGAACGAGCCTCGGTTTGGGTGGTAAATGGCACCGGGATAGAACCGGGAAACACATCTCTTCCTTTTCACGCCAGAGAAGACACCGCCTTCTACTCTCCGAGCGTGAAGAATAGCAGAACCACAGGATTCATTTTAGCAAATTCCTATTAGGTGCTTTTAGAGATGCCACTATCTCAAGCCACAGTTACTTTGCCAGGAGGCATAAAGACATGCCTGCAGTGCACGGTTTTACGGCATGACAAGGCAACAGGCTTATCGAATGAAACACATTCAGCTCCTCGGAAAGCCTACGTCGATTGCGGGATTTGTCTTTACTCCATGGCCAAAACATTGTGACAGTGTTTGGGCTTTGATTTATTCCAACAATTAACGAGTGTTTCCTTTGATTAAAGAAAGAACGACACAGACGGAGAACAGGACCAGAACAGAAAGCAGGGAGAGATACAGCAGAAGCACACAGAAAAGTTACAAGCTGAGTCAATTTCTATTCCAATAGCTTAAAGGGGTACATTAAGCTTTATCACATCATACAGCCCCCCTGAAACAATCTGTATGCAAATAAAGCCTTGCATATGGTTGAAGCTGTTTGTAGCTCTGCCGGCAAGATTTTCTACGTAGTCAGTGACTTTTGTGCTTCGCAGATGTTCTTTAATCTGTAAGGGATGCTGGCGTTTGGAGCAATCCACTCTGGAGCATGTCTTTAAAACAGTCTATTTGATATGTCTTAATGTTATTGCACTTCCACAAATTGAGCACTGGGCCGTTTAATTCAATCAAAACTCAGCAAATTAACGCATTTAATGCCTCTGCGGATTAAAAGCTAATTGTTTGTGCCGTGCTCTCAGAGTGTTTAAACAGTTTAACAGAAGATTTCCAGCAGTAGGTCAGCGATTCCTTTAACTGAGACGCCTCGCAAAGTTACTCTGCTGAAAAAAGAGACACAGAAGTCCTGTTGACGAGTATCTAATCGCTGAGAACGACGTTTGTCATTGGGGACATAATTACCATAAGATGAACAAGAAGCTAATGTAGCTTTCTTTCTTTTTTTCTCCTTTTTTTTTTAACCAAATAATTAATGAAACATAAAGTAGTGTAATTATTTAAACTATGCACACATGTGGTTTCTAAGTGAGATGCGGACGACCAAAACTTGTTGGTCACTTATTGGTTACAGTACTGGTACTATAAGCTCTTCTTTTCTTCCTCCAAATAAAAAAACTTTTTTACACAAAGCCATCTTAATGTTACTGATTATCAGGCTCTATATTAACCCTGGGAACTTTATAGACACATCAGCCTGTTTAGGAATGTTTTTCAACGTTTTCCAGGCCAAGGGCCCCCAAACTGATGGCGAGATGGAGCGGGGACCCCCAATTTTATATATATAAATATATATATATATATATATATATATATATATATATATATATATATATATATATATATATATAGTAGGGATGCACGATATTGGGATTTTGGCCGATATCCGATATTTTAAAACTCATGTAGCCGATAACCGATATCGATACCGATGTTAAAGCTGGACAAAAATAAGTAGTCATTGAAAATACACTTTGAAAAATAATATACTCAAATATATTTTCATATGCTGATATCAAATTGATTTTTAAAAACGGGGTATCGATCGATTTTACTTTCAAAATCTTTGTGAAATTTCATTGTTCTGTTACAAACTCTCGTGATATTTTGCAAATTCTTGTGAGATTTTTTTAGTAAAATAGATCGATGCCGCGTCAATATATCAACATATAAAAATATGGCAAAATTTTGTGAATTTTCGGGGGATTTCGTAGCATAACGATGACATATAGCAATATTTCATTAGTAAAAGAGATTGATATGGTGTTTTTAAATGGCAATATATCAGCATATGAAGATATTGGGGTATTTTAATGTATCAATATTTTTTCCCTCGTCTTTAGAAGTTTTTAAGTCTGTAAAAAAGAAGTTTTTGAGGAAGAAGAAGAAGTAGTATATATATATATTTTTTAAGACTTTAGAAACTCAGAAGCTGATCAAATATCGGGTTAAATATCGGTGGGGTGGCCGATACAGGCCGATATTCAGTTTTAAGGCCGATACCAATAGGGGGCCGATTATATCGTGCATCCCTAATATATAGTATGAAATAGTGTTCTATCAAACTGGTCCTATAGTCACTCCTTTCCTATAGATTACTTTCCTTAGAGTAATCTAAGGAAAGTAATCCCTCCCTGGGATTATTAAGATGTTTCTGATTCCTTGGTGTTGTGAATGAAACGGTGCCCAGCTTGAGCTCCTGTGTGTCGCTATGTGTGCATTGATGACTGAAAGACATCTTCTGCCTCCATTTATCTGTTTACTACAGTCTTTTGAATTCATGTTAATGTGGATTTAAAGATATTTCAATTAGTAGAAAAAATAGACGGAGAAATCTAAAAACAAAAACAAAGATTCTTATCAAACAAAACTTTCGCGACCCCCATGCAGTACCTCTGTGGATCCCCTAGGGGCCACAGACCCCCTGTTGAAGACCTCCACTCTAAACCAAACTGCCTGAAAACTGGAAATCCAGCTTCTATAAAGAGTTAATTGTGTCTAAATACAATTCTTTTATAAAAGCCAGAGAGCCAACATAAGGTACATATGTTGTACATATCCAGTCCAAGTTGCTTTGAGCTAAAAAAAGAAAGAATGACATTGCTCTACGATAATAGCCTGATTAATGTCATATTACACTGTTCACAGATCCTATTAATGTACCACGTTTAAACAGCAACTGATTTAGATAGTTCTAGGTTTAAACCAAAAGACTTATTAATGTTTTATCGTAATTGATTTTTTAAAATATATCAATTCAACTGTTGATTTATTTTAGTCTTTTTTATATCTAGCTATCTCTATTAAAATTTTTTGTCACTTTGTACAAAATTTATATCTTTTTTTTATTATAGAAATTAAATAAATTAAATAAAATAAGTAATAATAAAAAAAGATGATTATTTTTTTGAGTCTATGCTAATGTTAAGATAGTAAAATGGTCATTAATATAAAAATGGCTGAATTAACTAGGCTGCTTTAGCCTAGTTAATCGAGAAGCGCGACAGTTTAGTCTAAAGAACATGGCGGCTTCAGCCGATGAAACTAGCGTTAGCGTGGCTATCGAGCAAGTTTTATCAGAATTACAGAGTATTTCTTCACTGAAAGAAGAGCAAAACACTGCTCTGGAGGCTTTTCTTAGAGGAAAAGATGTTTTTGCTCTTCTCCCGACTGGCTTGTGGTTGTGTTTTCGTCGTCGCTCTGTTAGTACGTCATATGCCTCGTTGATCTGATTGGTTTATTTGGCCCGTCTATCACCAACATAGGCCAATCAGCTAACCAGTATTTTCACCCCTTCCCAAAATTACTTCAACAGAAGGTTTCCAGATGGATATGCGGAGCAAATCCATCTGGCGGAGTCAGGTTAGTTCTATCCCACTTTTACACACCTTTTCTGTTTGAGGTACTTCAAATACGAGTCTGTTCAAACAGCTGACTTAAATCTGACCTACATATTAACTGAAACGAAACTATTGCTCATCAGAATTAAACATGCCTTCAAAAAACACTTTCATTCAGACTGTTTTCATCTATTCAGTAGATTTTCCAAAACAATTAGAAGTACACAGGACTCCTTCGACAGCTACATAGAAGGCCTGAAATAGAATCAACCCTGCCTGACTTTCCCCCTCCCCTACTTACTGACTTCTGTTGCGGTTACTGTGATGTTGTGCCACATGTCTGTCTCCCGGTCCAGTGGTTTGGCCAGCGTGATCTTCCCATCGTCCACGTTGATGTTGAACTGCCTCTCCAGATCTGTGTGCCGATCAATGAAGTACCTGGCAAGACAAACAAACATCAGAAATTCGAGCCGAATTGCTAGAGCAAGCAGCTCCACTGAAGCGTCTTCTGAGGTCCTCTGGGTGCCGTGGCAAACAGAGCCCCTATTCATCAAACGAAACCTGTAGATCAATGCGCATTTAAACGCTTACAAATCAATAATTATCATCAGAGGAATAATTACAGCCTTCACATGAGCAGCACACCAGCCTAATAACGTCTCTGAGCCCTCCATTTCAAATCTCTCATACAGACAAACAGAGCTAAGCCACCATTAGCACATGTGAGTTTATGTCAAGGTGAGAGATGTGCTGCTGTTAACCCTGTTTGGCATTTCCCAACACTCAATGGCTCCCACAGGCTTAGGATTAATAAGTTAGGATCGCTAAGTGTCACATACAACACAACAGGATGCATGTGCATGGATGCAAGGGGTTGGCAGGGATGAGTAATCAGGGATATATTGGAGGTTAACCATGTCTTCGGTGGTAACAGTATCTATGTTTCGATTTTTTGCAGAAATATGTTTGTTTTTCGAAGGGGCTGATATGGAATCCTCACATTTTGATAAGCTTGACTGAAAATTCCCTGGTTTCAAATTATATAGAGAAAAAATTTGGAATAAAGTGTAACACAAGATGCAAATTATTTATTAAAGGAGTAACAAGCATCCCTTTTATCAGGGGCGCCGCCAGGAATTTGGGGCCCCTTGAAAGACATTGATACTGGGCCCCACCCCAAAAAAATAGCATGTAAGCTTTTAAATTGCTATAAGGATGCATTGATTTGTTTCATTCATGTAAAATGACGAGTGCGTGGCACTTAAGCCCCGGAATGAGCAAACTGACGGTGACAGACGAGGAGATCTGATGCGATGCAGAATGGAGGTTCGATATTCATGCTTTGCTTCACTGTTTACTCCTTAAAAATGAATGAAAACACAAAAATAATTGATTTCGCTGCTGGATTTTCTTTTTATATTTATATTTTATTCTTATTTTTTATCTTTATTATATTGTTTTATTCTAATTTTTTATCTTTATTATATTGTTTTATTCTTATTTTTGTATCTTTATTATATTGTATAGTTGGATGTGTGTATATATCATGTAAAACTGTAACTGGAGCGTGTAACAAAAGTAATTTCCCTCTGGGATTATGGGACAAATCTTTTCTTCTTCTTTTGGGGCCGCCCTCAGTCAAGGGCCCTAAGAATCTTCCTAACTCCCCCCCTTCCATACGGCACCCCTGCTTTTTATGCAAAGTCCAGCAGGAAAAACACAGAGGTTCTGACTTTTATGGTAAACAAACAATACCAAGTTTTAGATGTGACTTTTGTACACAAATAAAGCCAAAAATATGGAATGATCATTAAACTGTTTTGCTTATACAGTAAAGTAGCTCAACGCTTCCCATCAGCCCTTCAGCACATCTGTCAGAATACAACATTTGAAAAGTTTTTAATTGTTTTTTTTTTATTTGGATTTTGTTTTTTTTTACTGGTATGCAGAATATTTCTGTTGAACATTGACATTTAGAAACAGCCACAGCTTATTATGCTAACCCTCCTTCACAAAAACATCTCCCCATCAATAATCAATAAAATGTCAGGAGTTAAACTTTATTCTTTTATTTCATAAAGATCGATATTGTGTTTTTTTTTTATGATAAATTGAATTCCTTTTAAGATCTCCTTTTGAAATAAATAGTATTCATTATGACATTTGATCAGATCAATAGTTTCTTCAACATGTTTTCTCTTCTTAGACCATAGACTTCCTCCCTCTTTTGAAACAGATATAACACGTTACCTTGCAATATTTTATGATTCACTTTGTATATAAAGACAGCTGCCTTTAAAATAACTAAATTATAAAACATTATTGCTTTGAATTGACTACATGTTGCATTTGTTGTTTATACAGAGCCTGATTCACTATTCAAATTGCTTTTATTTCTGTAGAATACAATTAGGGTTAGTGTTAGATTCATATGCATGCCACACTACAGGTCATAGCATATATGGTACAATGAGAGATGAATATAGAGTGTAGAATGTGGTTATAGTTAAAATTCATGCCTGCTAGCAGAAAGAGAAAATATTTGGACATATTTTCAGAAATATCACGTTAAGTTAGAGCTGTGCTGTTTGGAAATTAAAGCAAAAAACCTCACATTGTAGCTCCTTCTCTTCATCTTTAGCGAGTTCAACATTAAGAACACTATCAAGGGTAGAAAAGGATCTGTAGCCTGCTGTGCTGAATCACTTCGAGCTTTCGGCCTTACGGACATCATTATGCGGCGGTCAAGCACATGATTGATGCTGGTCAAAATGAGACTACAGCCTTCCAGGAAAGAATTACAAAAAACATAAATTACTTCAATGTAGCAAGCGGCTGACGCTCTCCATTGTCACACCCAAAACATATGAAGGTGAGGACCTTTGCATGGATTCAATCTGTCACACAAAATAATGTGTTTGTGTTAAACTGTGTGACGTGGGTTGTGCCCATACGTCCTGTCAACCAGGGAATTGTGGGCAACCATGTAGCTCCCAACTAGCCTCGTGAGACCATCCTGATCTCACGAGCTTTCAAGGTTTCACTCGCAGATCAGTCTGGAGACTCTCCGTTAAAGAAAAAATGGAGCCGTTCACCAAACGAACGTCCAATCAGCGTTGGCTTTGAGGCGGGTTGAGGTGTGACGCAACGAGAAGCGCGACAGTTCAGTCTAAAGAACATGGCGGCTTCAGCCGATGAAACTAGCGTTAGCGTGGCTATTGAGCAAGTTTTATCGGAATTACAGAGTATTTCTTGACTGAAAGAAGAGCAAAACACTGCTCTGGAGGCTTTTCTCAGAGGAAAAGATGTTTTTGCTCTTCTCCCGACTGGTTTCGGCAAGAGTAGCCTGGCTTCTGGTTGTGTTTTCGTCGTTGCTCTGTTAGTACGTCATATGCTTCGTTGATCTGATTGGTTTATTTGACCCGTCTATCACCAACATAGGCCAATCAGCTAACCAGTATTTTCACCCCTTCCCAAAATTACTTCAACGGAAGGTTTCCAGATGGCGGACTCAGGTTAGCTCCCAACAGCAGCTACAGACGTGAAGAGGTCCCCATGCTAACTGCATTAGCACAAGGAAGCAATTCCTTCCCAACTGCCAACCCTATTCAGACAGAGCCACTCGGCTACTAGCACGCTTCCGCCATGGCTTACGGGTCCTTACCCATTTGAGGTTTATCGGACTGAGCCGACCACTTTTCCAAAAAGCCACAGTTGCCCAAGTGGGCAAACTAGAAAAAGTGTGTCTGGTGCACAGCTGAGCTCAATGCAACTTGGCTAATCTAGCAGACAGCCCAACTTTATCAACTGTGTGATAGAACACAGGGCCATTTTCTCAATTAAGGTTTTCTAAATGATTTTGATCTATGAGCATTTCCTTTTTAAGTCTGAGACAAAAACAAGAAGGCAGCACATAAACTCTCAGCAGAAGACATTGAAGCAAAGGACATGTAATTGTAATGCCCCCCCCCCCCAAAAAAAGGAGGATGCTTCCAGAGCGACTTGAAGGTGTGAAATCGTTCTTTCATGTAGCAGCATGCATGGCACCAATTCCTAGGACAAGCCCACACAAAACCAGCCAGAAAAGAATCTGTCAATATGGGTCATCTTTGGTTTCCACACGTCGTGTGCGACTGTCACAAAACAGCCTACTCACCACTCAAAAAAAACGCCCAAAACCACAGGGCTGCAGTGATTCACGTGCGCTAATTACAGCGTGTTCTGCACACCGGTTTCCATACCTCGGGGATAGACTGTCTCGGATCATCTCGCCTTTCTCACTTTCATGTCCTCCTTCTCAATCGTCACCCTTTTTCTGTTCTATCCAGCTGGATCTTTAAGCTCTTTCCAATGAAATCCCACCACCGCCACTACTCACACACCTCTAACACTTTCACCATGCTCATCTGGTTTCCACTTTTTGTCCTTCACCCTGGGTCTCATACCATCTCACGCAGGAACTGCTCATCCCTATCCGTGCAGACTTGTTGGCAGGGATTCTGCTGTATTTTAAATAAAAAAAAGGTTTAAGGTGGCTGGAACAGAGAAGAAAAATGGAGAAATAACAGCAGACACACTCCCAACAAACCGTTTATGTGAAGGAGGGAGCTGCTTATGAAAAAACGACAGGGAATGAAATAAATAAACCACTGGCCCAGATTCCAATTGTTGGGTAGATGTACCGAGGTGTGACATTTCCATTTTTGAGATGAAATGGTGTAAAATCCTCTAGACGGCAAGGCTGGCAGAGGTCCACAATGGCCCCCTTTCCCTCTGTCTGCGTCCCCCACCCCCACTTCTCTGCAGACCCAGAGCACTTTCAAGACAGGCAGACAGCAGCAAACCACCTGGGAACAGCTGCTCTCCTGCAGACTGAGTGTATCCCAGTCAAACTCTGACAGCCTCACGTGGAGGCAAGGAGACAGACCCTGAAATGTTCTGCCACCTGTCACTCAAACTGACAAAGTGACGTGCAAAGAATGAGATGCACATTCCAAAAAAAAAAAAAAGAAAAGATTTTCGATGTGGGACGCGACTTTCCTGACTCTGCTGGTGTGCCTTGTTGCCTCTTTGCCTTATCTCTGGAGCCATTAAAAGCCCATCGGTGAGAGTGTTAAGCGTCACGCTGACGCAGCTGAGGCCAATTCTGTTCCCTCGTATGACTGGGCATAGCTTAGAATATTCACTCCCATTATAAGGCAGCTAAATCAGAGGGGATCACTGTTACAGAGGCTGTTCTTTGCATTAAAAGCTGTAACCACTGAGACGATTAATATTTTTTTTATTTACATTTCATTGCACATTTTTTTTCTCTTAAACTGCTTGTCAGTTAAACAACATTTCCAAGATGTTTTCTCTGTTGGAGCTTCTGTAGGTTACAATCTTTAAGCCTCATTAACTATACTGTCTGTCAGCTTCACACTTAGTTATTTGTATATAGTTTCTGCAAGAAGTTAAATTTAAAATGTATAAATAAGTGATCACACAAAATCAGCCCCTACATCCGCAGTTCTTTTGGTGTTTGTCTTGAACAGGTTTCCAAATCTAGTAGGGCATGATTTTCACCTACAGGAAGCTAATTCTAGGAACTTTGTTGATTTCTTTTCTATCTCATCTGTACCCTCAAAACATTTAGAAATGTTTGCTTCTTTTTTCCTTTTCTCTCCCTGTCTTTTGTACTCGCTTGCATCGATATGGTGTTAATTATCATCCAAGAAATGGAAAAGGAATGAGCTTTAATAAGTTTGAATTCTGCAGAAACCCTTTTGGTCTGTGTCTATAATTAAAAATGGCATGCATTGTACTGGATCAAGACATATTTTAAAAATTGTTCTGATGACTAAATTAAAACAGAACTGAGCTGAACCAGGCAAGGTATTCAAGAAATTATTGCTTCCTTATGTTTCCACAAAATTTACAAGGATAAAAACAAGCAATTAAGGTAGGAAAGTTAGCTATTCAGAAAAACGTTCATTTATTAGGACCTTTGATATAGTTTTTCCCAATAATATCGGTTTAAAGAAGTAAATAGCTTCTACTATCTGCTAGAATTTCTTGTGATAAATTTGAAATAATTAGTACAGTGAACACTCGCTATAACGCGGTTCACTTTTCACGGTCTCGCTGCTTCGCGGATTTGCATCATGCATTGTTAAACTTTATTGTCTATCATAGTCAATGGTGGCATGTCGGTTTATAAGGTCCATTGTTAGAATTTCAATGTAAGACATTAAAAAGGGCATCATTAAACATTGCCTCGCTTCGGTCTCATTTGTGCTAGAAGAAAAGCAGGAAGGCGCTAAGAGTGACGCATTATAAAGTCCCGCCTCCTGCGCAGTGATTCGTTCAGCCAGATCTAGCTATAATAAATGTCAGTTTATCAGTCTGACTTTGCCAGGTTACCCAAATGCTCCAGCTCTGTCACTAGAAGCTGCTAGAAGATGTCTGACCATAACCACATTTCTTAGGAGGTGAGTATAATATCTAATGTAAACTAGTGTAAACCAGCTTTTTTCAGTGTTAAATATTTTTTTCAAATTTAATATTTCTAAACCTTATTATTGCAATGTTATTATAGATTATACATTTTCAAATTAGATGTTTTATTCAATTTTTTTTTTCGGATTGAGTTTCTATAATTGCATAAATTTTAAGTTGCTTTTTAAAGACAACATTCTCTTTACTCCGAGCCCATCATATAATATACACGCATCACTCCGGAGGAAAGATCACCTCCAGAACTGAAGGTAATATTATTTGTAAAATGCAATTTTAAAAACAATGCAATTTGTAAAACTCAGTCCAAAAAAAGAGAAATTAAAATTAAAATATAACATTTGCAAAGGCAATAAAAGACAATAAAAAGCAGCAGTCACTCTCAGAACCTTTTTATTAAGAAATCTTTTGAGGTTTAATTTCTTAATTGCTATTTTTGTCCTTTCCATTTACAAAGATTTTTTTTTTATTGCAACAATAATGAAACACATATCACTCCATACAGTGATTCTGATCTATGCTCCTTTGGTAAAGTCGCTTAGGACTTAATTTATAAAGAGCCGCAAATTTTATTAACCTAACCTGACCTTGAAGAGACTTTAAACCAGTTTTGCAAACACCGTGAACCGAAATACATATATTGTTGGTCATATAATTTGCTCACTGCACAGCACTAAGACTTAATAAAAGCATTGAAACTGGCATCTTAAATATAACATGCAAATATAATGAAGATGGTGAAATACCCTAAAGGGTGACATGCCCATTCCTGACACAGTAGTGATTTCCTTTATCCTGATAACATACAATATATAAGATAAAAAAAAAATCATAAGCTAAACACAGTGTGAGCAACAACCCTGCATGTTTTAACAGTTAAATTTTATTTACACATTGTTGTTGTTTTTTATTCTGCAAGATGCTCAAAAGCTTTAGAGAAAATTATGGGGAGACATTTCAGACGTTTTATGTGTGCCTTTGATTTTCTGATGTTTTGAGTGGGAATACTGTTTGCATGGGAGTGGCCATATGATCTGGAGAAAGGAGAGAAAAAAATATTAAGTGCATTCTTTGTTTTCCTTTTGTTCTTTTTGTGTCTGCAGAGAACAAAAGGCTGTGACACTCCTGTTTGTTATTAGGCCAGCAATTCCTCCAGAAGGGTCACGGGTGGAAGACTAATTTAGTCATATATCCAGAATGCTGACCACTTGTGTTTGTACAACACCTTTTTATTTAGGTTACCTTGCAAAGCCAAAAGGAGGGTTTCAACTAATCTATATAAAACATCCACACAAAAAAAAGAAAAAAAGATTAACTATAACAGTATCTCAGTGAAAAATGCTGCTCTGGTCTTAGCAACATTGAATATCCTTTTATTTCCAGCCTAGCTCATGTTTTTGAGTGCTTCTATTAGCATATGCTGCATGTCAGCTGTCCTCCAGCATAGCCTAGAAGCAAGCTATTACAGTATGTGACAGTAAATCCCCACAAAACTTGATGAAAAAAGGGGAATTTATAAAAGTTACGATTTTTTTTTTTTCCGTTACGATCAATACGTTGGGAGAAATTAAACCCACAGTTGTTTGAACCCTAAAAGTTTCTTTCAGAATGTCCTAGAGACTGCCAGATGTCACATTGCTTTTTATCTGTTATCAGTCAGGTAGAAAACGAAAGAGCACAGGCTCTGGGGAGAAGCAGCTCTGGGGGAGTATTTCATGAGAGCACCTGAAAGGTTATTGGTTGGATGCATTAAGTACAGCTGAGGGGTTGTTTGTCTCCTGAGTGGAATGAGGACATGGCAGCCCACCAAAGCAGCACTCGCCCGCGAGTGCTTTAGATTCATTCTGGCTCGGCCTGGTCCAGGAGGAGGGGGCTGCACTGGGTGGGGGTGAGGGGGTTGATTCTTATCAAAGGGGTCGAGTTGAGACCTTCTGCCAGTGATAGCAGCAGCAATGCTGGTATTCCTCCTGCTACTCTACATGAACAGATACATTTTTACAAACTCAGACCGTCCATGAAACGTTTGAAGTCATTTTATTAAAGCAGAAGGTGAGATAAAGCTAAACTTGTAGTAAAAAGTATTTCTACCCATTGAATTTTTCAGCATTTTATTACTTTGCAGCCAAAAGCTTCCAGGTATTTGACATACACTGGAAAAAAAATCCAAATCTAGATAAGTTGTTTTTTCCTAAAATAAGTGTATTTGTTCTCGGATTTAGTAGGTAAAAGACAGATTTTTACGGTGGCCCTGAAGTGCAAACTGCAACTACAAATCTAAAAGCGCAACTACATTAAGGAAATCGCAACTACTTAAAGCAAAGCGCAACTACATTAAGAAAAACACAATTACATTAACCTACCGGAAAAGGTAGGTACCAGTGGGAAACATGAGACATCGCTGATTGGACGACGGCGCCGTTTGACCCTTGAACCGGAAGTTGTGTCGTCTGAACAGTCCAGCTTCTTTTAAGTGTGTCTTCAGTGTACGCAAACTAACTGAAATTTTGTGATTAGTCTTGAGCATATCCAGTATCACCTCGTACGTATGTCCTGATTCAAAATATTCCTGGATAACGGCAGCTATGTTTGGGGCGCCGACAATATCCATGTTTTCAAAA
The DNA here is from genome assembly GCF_016077235.1 of Cyprinodon tularosa. NCBI lineage: Eukaryota > Metazoa > Chordata > Actinopteri > Cyprinodontiformes > Cyprinodontidae > Cyprinodon > Cyprinodon tularosa. The sequence goes on along the minus strand of NW_024039418.1, from coordinate 321,098 downwards.
GCCGCAGCAGGCAGAATGACTTCCGGTTCAAGGGTCAAACGGCGCTGCCGTCCAATCAGCGATGTCTCATGTTTCCCACTGGTACCTACCTTTTCCGGTAGGTTAATGTAATTGTGTTTTTCTTAATGTAGTTGCTCTTTGCTTTATGTAGTTTTGTTTTTCTTAATGTAGTTGCGCTTTTAGATTTGTAGTTGCAGTTTGCACTTCAGGGCCACCGTAGATTTTGCCAATGGAACATGACAATTTACACTTACAATAAGAAAACACAATTGCATTGTCTTATTTCAGGTGCATTTTATCTAATTTTCTTATTTTAAGTGCAAAAATACTCATTCCATTGGCAAACTATCTCATTTACCTACCCGTTTAAGCGTAAATACACTTAATTTTAGACATTTCTACTTATTTTTAGATCCTTTTTCCAGTGTAGACTTTTATAACAGAAGAATACAGAACTGTTGCTAAATGTGAAGTGACAGAAGAATGTTTCTTGAAGGCATAAAGATTTTACATAAAAAAATAATTATTATTCAGTCCCTCCAATGTTGATACTTTTAAAAGCCTCCATGCTGCTTAAAAAATCAGCGCTCCAGCTACAGATTGCTCTAGTAAGAGGCAACAGAAATGACAGACTTCTGGATGGGTGTTGAAACATCCTCAGAAAACCTCTGGAAGTCTGGTTTCCTCTGATTTCAGCCTGCTTTGTGATAATTAAGATGCTTAATAGACAGCTAAATTAAAGGAAGTAACTTTGACCTTCACCATTTTTTTCTGTTTTAAGGTTCTCTTATTTTAATGGTTCAGCAGAGCAGGTATTTCATAGCACATGGACACGGGACTGAAACTATTAATTAGATTAATCGATTACTGAAATAATCGTCAACTTATTTAGTGATCGATTAATCGTTAACTGGAGTGGCGGCCTGGTGGTTAGGGCATAGAGCTTGGAATCCTGAGGTTCTGAGTTCGAGCCCCACTCCCACAGACTGCCACTCTGGCTCTCTGAGCAAAGACCCTTAAAGGAATAGTACACCCAAAACATGATTAGCCTTCATTTTCTACTCACCTCCATGCTGAACAACACTCTGGAGTACTTTTTTGATATCTCAAATGCATCTGGAGATCTGGGAGGCTTCTTGCTGTCTGCTGACATTCAAATAATGGAGGTCTATGGCGCCTGACGCAGAAAGGTCCATAAAAGTCCACAAAAAATGTGTCAATATTCCTCCATACTGCTCGTCCAATGTATTCCAAGTGTCCTGAGTGGGTAGCGTCCATAATTTACTCGAAACAAAGTCATTTAGAATGTTTTTAGAGCATAAACAGTAGTGTATAGGATTTCCTACAAGTTCACGAGTCTACGGAAACGCCGACAGACCAAACCAGATGAAAGTGCGCATTCAGCGTCTGCTCTGCCGATAATGCAAGCGTAGAAGAAGAAATGTGCTGTTTACCTGTGCAAAGAAAGAAACAACGAAAGAAAAATGTCTGAGGACTTCAGTGTTGAGGAAGAGCATGAGTTCTTTGCCGAGCTGAATGCGCACTTTCATCTGGTTTGGTCTGCCGCGGTTTCCGTAGGCTTGTGAACGCGCTTTTAGGAAATCCTATACACTACTGTTTATGCTCTAAAAACATTCTAAATGACTTCGTTTCGAGTAAATTATGGATGCTACCCACTCAGGACACTTGGAATACATTGGACGAGCAGTATGGAGGAATATTGACACGTTTTTTGTGGACTTTTATGGACCTTTCTGCCTCGGGCGCCATAGACCTCCATTATTTGAATGTCAGCAGACAGCAAGAAGCCTCCCAGATCTCCAGATGCATTTGAGATATCAAAAAAGTACTCCAGAGTGTTGTTCAGCATGGGGGTGAGTAGAAAATGAAGGCTAATCATGTTTTGGGTGTACTATTCCTTTAACCCCACACTGCTCCCTGGGCGCCCCACAATGGCAGACCACTGCTCTCCAAAGGGATTGGTTAAATTCAGAGGTAAATTTCTCCAATATGAGATCAATAAAGCTCAATTATTAATAAAGGGGCTTTAAAATATACATCTAGCTGACAGAGCAACCCACTTAGTGCAGTAATTACACCAATTACCAATTAATTGTATTTAAGAAAAAATATATATTTTATTTGTCAATATTCTATATCCAGAACTCCTGAAGAGGAAAAAAACTTTCACATGGTTTAATTTCGTAAGAGGTCTTCTTTAAGGAACCTTTGGCTAGCCGATTATTAATAGATTTATCGAAAAAATGATTGACAGATTAATCGATTTGGAAAAATAATCTTTAGTTACAGCAGTACATCATTTGGGTACATATTTTTATTTGCATTTTGCTGCAGTTAACAAACAACCAGCAGAGGCGTAGCTCGAACATTTTAATAAGGGTGGCCAGGCATTAACCAATGCACATTGAGGGGCAAACGAAAGCAGATAGGCACCAAAAGCTTACCGTCAATCTCTACTGTTCCAACAGGATAATTAACGAGCAAAACATCCATATTTTCTAAATAAAGACAAACTATACTTTCCCACAGGCTTTGCTAACAAATAGAGGAATATATTCAAATATATGTGCTTTCTACATAAAAGGTATAGTGGATAAAATTCTTTCAGGTTTGAGTTTTGGGTGAACATCTTTTCCATTGTCATTACTTACCTACTTTTATCAGTAATTATTCTGCATAAAATTTATATTTACAAATACTAATATCTACATAAATTGATCATTTATTAAGTTTTTATCAAAATTGTTATGTATCTATGATTCACTGAAGACTCCCAGATGACTTGCAGAGACGCATAATTTTCTCTTTACTCCATAAGGCACAAAATGTAGTTCTGAAAAGAGCATGAATTTGGTTAGCCTCGTGTCGTGAGACCATCCTGATCTCGCGAGCTTTCAAGATTTCACTCGCAGATCAGTCTGGAGACTCTCCGTTAAAGAAAATTTGGAGCCGTTCACCAAACGAACGTCCAATCAGCGTTGGCTTTGAGGCGGGTTGAGGTGTGACGCAACGAGAAGCGCGACAGTTCAGTCTAAAGAACATGGCGGCTTCAGCCGATGAAACTAGCATTAGCGTGGCTATCGAGCAAGTTTTATCGGAATTACAGAGTATTTCTTCCCTGAAAGAAGAGCAAAACACTGCTCTGGAGGCTTTTCTCAGAGGAAAAGATGTTTTTGCTCTTCTCCCGACTGGTTTCGGCAAGAGTAGCCTGGCTTGTGGTTGTGTTTTCGTCGTCGCTCTGTTAGTACGTCATATGCTTCGTTGATCTGATTGGTTTATTTGGACCGTCTATCACCAACATAGGCCAATCAGCTAACCAGTATTTTCGCCCCTTCCCAAAATTACTTCTACGGAAGGTTTCCAGATGGATATGCGGAGCAAATCCATCTGGCGGAATCAGGTTAGTGTTCTGTATTTATAATCTTTAATGTTAGTATATTGATGTGAAGAAATAACCACAGTGTTTTTGTTGTCAAGTAATTGTTAATATATGAAAAATTTAAATGTTTTACCACTATCTGTATTAGAGGGAAATAAATGGTAGGGGTGACCACAGGGGTTGCCAATGATTGGCTAAGGGTGGCCATGGCCACCCCTGGCCCCCCATCTAGCTACGCCCCCGACAACCAGCATTACTGGTTACATTACTCATCATAATGTACACTGCAAAAATGGAAATCTGTATGAGTTATTTTTGCTTAAATTGAGTGAATTTTGTCTTGAATTGAGGAGATAAGTAAGACACCTTGCCAATGGAACAAGACAATTTACATTTAAAATAAGAAAAAAAATGTCTTATATTTCAAGTGAATATTATCTAATTGTCTTATTTTAGGAGTAGAAATACTGATTCCATTGGCAAATCGTCTTATTTACCTACTAAAATGAAGGGTAAGTACACTTATTTTAAGAAATTTTGTACTTATTTCTAGATGGTTTTTGCAGTGTAATTCATTTTCATGGTTGTATTCACCAAAATCATTCCCTGGAGTAAACAACGCTCTATTGGATACATGAAGTTTTGTTTGAAAACCTAATCCTGCTCTTAACATCCCCAAATTTGTTTTCTTTCATATCTTTCTTTGATTGTTGTGTTCCTCAGCCTTCGTGCACTGCAAAAATAGAATGCCATTGGCAGATCATCTTATTTACCTGCTAAAATTAAGGCTAAATATACTTAATTTAAGAATTTTTTACTTATTTCTGGATCGTTTTTGCAGTGGGATGCTGTTTCTTTGTTGTTTGGTCTCCATCCTGCAGCTGAAATTATACTAAGTGGAGTCTCAAGAAGAAATAGTTGACCTGAAAAGGAAAACACCTACTGGATCTTATTCATGGGTGTCATAGTAAAGTGGGATGAGTCCAAAGGAAAAAAACACAATTTTTAGATATGTTTGAGAAAATCCGTTATCTGATGTGTGATTTTCCATTTTCTTCACATCATCCACTACTTTTCTGTTTATCTACTCACATAAAATACCATTAAAACACCACACTCGGTGGTTTTAACCAGAAAAAAAGGGAAAACGTACTACAACTGCAATGCTCTGTAGATCAATCTTTTCCGACTTCAGAATTGTCAAAAGAATCTGGTTGATGGTGAGTTATGAAAGCAAAACCTATTTGCATAAAATGGAAAAAAGGGGGAAAAAAAGTTGTAGCAGTTATTGTTTACTGTGAATATAATTTAATTCAATTGTAAGAGCGAGCATAGCGATAGAGCTGACACTAAGGTATTCACGATTGTTTCTCTTTTTTTTTTTTTTTTAAGTTTTATGGAAAAATATTGGACCTGAATATATAAAAGTATGATGACAAAAACATCATAACCGAACAAGTATATTACACCTTCCTACAATGTTTCAGACAGAGTAATATCTAATAATGGTAGAGCCAAAGTTTGGGATTTGGCTTGTTATCTGGCAAGGGTTTTCCCCCCTCAGGCTGTTCATTATTTAGAAACACCTGTGATGTTATATAAAAGCCTTTGCTGTGGGTACAGCTCTCTTTCAGCTAGTATATTTTGTAGGATTAAAATCTCCCAGCCTGTAATCATTTTATCAGCACAGTGCTCAGACATACAGGCTAATACAAAGCGTGACTGGAAGTACAATCAAACTGTCTTTGAGGTTTAGGCTGATGCATCATCTTAAGGCCTCCACACGACAATACTTTGTTTCATCTCACCCCCCACCGACAGCCCAAAGAAAGCACTCAACATCTGTGATGGATGCTCTTAAATTATGCACCCGAGGATGGAGGTACAGTTGCAAAAAAGACAAGCCAAAAGAATATGCTAGCTCTGAATTGTAAGAAAGGATGCAAAAACATATTTATATGCTGTAAGTATGTCCAAAGCAAAGTAGGAGCCAAAATGGAAAATATAGTTATGAAAAACTAATCACATCCTCGTTCTTTCAATTTGAACTATAAACAAAGAGCCAGGTCTTGCTAAATTAAGCACAGAATTATCTAATCATCATGTAGAGTGACTGCAGTGCAACCTAGAAAACCACATCCTAATGACATCAGAGAACAAACTCTGTCTTTCTGTTCCGGAACTTTCTCAGACTACTTTCCAACAATCTTTATATCAGTCTATAATGAGAAAAAACATCTACAAGGTGGAGCGTTGGTGTCCGATATTTGCAGGTGTGAAAACCCACACTCCGACTTGTGTACTTTGCATCACGGACCTGTTGCAGAGCCCAAGTGGACCAACACTTGAGGTCAGAAAATATTTCCTCCAAAGATCTTGTCCCATAAGACCACAGCGGATTTTTCCAACGCTCTTGTCGAACATCAGCATTGAATCTAATCGGAGCAACTTGACAGTGAGGTCTGGGATGATTAAGTTGTTCTGAATTATTTGGTAACTGATTGGATGAAACACTCTTGGAGCAATTTGGGTATCCTTCATGAGTGAATCTGGGCATGTTCACCACAGTTCTATGTTGTTGTTTTTTTTTGGTAATAGCAGCTTTTATTTTGGTTTGCTGGAAGTCTTAGAAATGGCTACGTAACACTGTAAGATTTTTTGCTTTTTTCGGGCCAATTTTCCAGTCATGCATGAATTTTTCGATCGCCCCGACTTTTGTAGTATACAGGGGGTAACAGCCTCTCACTACCAACTCCCAATCAGGAATCGTGAGTTCGGGAGAAAATCAAACATTTTTGATTTTAGGTCAGCCATTGTGGGCAAATCGCTCAGTGTGCAAACAACAAAGCTTCTTCTTCCTCTCAGACGAAAACAGAAGCATGGCAGGGGTGTAATGAGTGAAATGGAGTTCTTTCTGTAAAATTGACAGACCGTAGTAGCCATGTTTGCTCAGCCATGTCTTTGTCTAAATATGTCGTCACCTTTTCTTTGTAGGGCTTTCAGCAGGAAAGGATAGGAATCCAGTTTGTGTGGGTAGTGTTTTTGTATGTTTTCCCTCCACCACCAGGTGGCGCCTGGTTCTCGTTGGCCTTCTCACACACCTACGGATGGTTGCCTTAAGCTGCTGACTGCCACTACTTCGACGCCAGAGTGTTTGCCAGTTTTGGATACCCTAACCAAGCTGAGTTTTACTGAGTCGAACTGAGTTTTTGTCACCTGAGTCTTAACCTTGTTGTTTTTTTGCCTTTGCCTCTCGGCAGGAAGTCTTCCTGCAAACTGCATGTTTTGGACCTTCTCCGCCTGGAAGGATTGTCAGAGCGTCAAACTAAGCTGAGGATTCAAACAAGTGGTTTGGATCTACTTTTCCCCAAGGGAAAGTACCATTGGAAATCTAAGTGGCAGTCAGATCCTCTGTTCGTCAAGGAAACACCTCAACCTGGGTAAACCCTGTCCGCCCTCCAACGAGCAACACCGACTGGATTCAGAGAAAGACACCTTTTACTGGAAACGTGAGTCCCGTTGCCTTTATTCCCTTTTTGCAAATCAAAGCTCAAATTTCCCACTGAGCCTGAACTAACCACAAGAACTTCCCTTTCACTTTTCATTCCTGGTTCGCCAGTGTTCAGAGCAGCACTGGATCCATCTCTACCAGTTCTCAATAAACCTGTTAAACCTTCCCTTGGTCTCTCTGTTTGGTTTCCTGCATGTTGGTCAGATCATAGAATTAAATCATGACAGCTCATTTGGCTTCTGGATAGAAGAGTCAGAGTAGCGCCATCTCACTGCGGAGCTGAGTCCCACCTGGTTTTTTTGACGTACAGTGTTAGCAGGTAGATTGCATCAGAGTGTTGGGCCTCAAAATGTGAGAACAAACATTGTGAACTGTAGCTGCGTGCAACGATTGAACAAATCATACAGTGTATGCTACGCTTTAACCTTTAGTGAACAGTAAAAACTATGTTATGGGAAGGATAGAAACTGCCATGCTTAATCTGGAGAGCCTTTAGCCTTCTAGACATCATTACACAACTAAAACACACTCTCACGATGCTAGTCATATTGCAATGACAGCCTTTCAAAAAAGAACCTAAAAAAAAAACACAAGTTGCACAAATTTGGCAAAACACAAACCAAAACATATAAAGGCGTGTACCTTTCTAAATTTCCATGAGTCTGTGACCATACAGTATATCATGTCACTCAAAAGATTATGGGATTCCTTACTGCACCAATGAGGAACTGTGATTGGAACCATACACACTCTTTTTCACATCTTTTTCCTTACTGCCAGCACTATCCAGACATAACCGTTTTGATGAATTTGATGCAGCCTGATGCATTTTAATGCCACTTAAACATATTTATGGAGCATTCAATAAAACAAGTTTTGGACAAACTTTCATCTGCAATATCTTAAATTTGGCAAAGAGCCACAACAACATGGATGTAAAAAACAAAATAAATGACTAAAAGTCAACTGTTTCAGTGAAAACGTTCTTGGGCTAACCCAAAACGTATCCAAGCAACCTTGTCCATAAGGAGGAAGGCATATGACCCAGTTTAAAGCTGTTAAAGATAAGACTGAATATTTATATGTGGGCAGATATATAGCTGGAAATGCACAAAAAGTCCTCGGCAGGAGGGTGATGCCATCTGCAGTCACTCATTCATTATTTAATCACTTCCTCCTTCAATAAGAAACTGAACAAAAATACACTGAGTATTTTTCAAAAGTAACCATTACTGTAACTTTCTAGTTAATATAAAGAACATTTCAAGATGAGTTCACAAACATTTCTTTATTTTTCTTAATACTAAAACACAAACATATTCTCATAAACATAAGAACTTGCCAACATAAAAGGCCAAAAAGATCAAATATGCCATAAAACATGAGAGTAAAGGCATCCTGCTACCTCAGGGCTGAATTCCTAAGTTTCCAATTTTCATCTATATACATGAAAATGCTGCTGGAAATGTAGAAAAAAAAAAAAAAAGGAAAGTAGAATAGACCTGTCCTGCTCTATAGAATCAACCAATCTCCGCAACCCAGCCTGCTCTCTGCTAGCCAGGCAATTACACACAACCTGTTGAGTGTTGTCCCGGGAATGCGGTCAGCAAGTCACTGGAGAATTAATGAAATGCCAAAGTGGAGAAAGAGAAATTGCCTGTATAACCTGTCCTCAAGGTGCCCTTGTGGTATTTCCAAGAATAAGTCACACAAGCGAAGAACCTATTCTGTTTCTGATAGGCTGCTCCCACACTGAAGAAAGGAAGTTACGCCTTTTTTTAAATAAATCTCATGATCTACTTTATAATTTTTTTGTCATCTCTAGAATGGAGTTCAATCTTAAGGTTTTTTTCCTTTGTGCTTGAAGCACCTCCTCATGTTCCAAAGGTCAGCAACATGAGGAAAATTAACTGCATGCCAGAGTGTCAACCCCGTTATTAAAACAAGTCATTACAGCCTGAAAAGAATTTCATCCAGTTTCTACTAAAGATCTATTACTGAGCTTTTTTTCCAGCTTTATGTGTTGAGTTAGCAGCGGTAATATTTCAGCTGTAAAAGCTAAAGGCTGTGTCAGCGGATCATTGTTCACTAGGGCTTACCTGACGACGCTCCCGTAGGAGTCTGGATCCCTGGCGGTGACCGCCCCTATCACCGTGTTGATGGGAGCATTCTCTTTCACCTCCAGTAGATACATGGGTTTGGAGAAAACCGGAGGTTCGTCAGCATCTTCCACCACTATCTTGACTGTGGCTGTATCCTTGAAGGGCACACCGCTGCTGGGCTCCGAGCGAACGTTGGTCGCCTCAACCCTCAATGTGAACGCTTTCTTGCTCTCATAATCTAAGGGCTGGAAGGAGAGACAGATTGACAAGGTCAACAGGACACTTCTTATCCTCAACATACATAAGACCCATTATAAAAAGTACAAATAGGCATCCCCATATGATAATACAAAGAAATATACCCATTAGGGCGAAACAATAATCGGATTAATTAATTAATTAATTAATCCGATTATTGCAGTTACTAAACTAATTCAGTAACCGATTAATCGTTAACTGGAGTGTGGGAACTCTAAAATATGCCTTTAGCTTACAGAGCGACCCACCTAGAGCAGTAACTATACCAAGATTGTGAAAAAAAAACATGTAAAAATGTATTATTAAAGATAAGAATACTTTTTCGTCCGTCAATATGCTCTATACAAAACCCCTTAAATGGAAAAAAATAAGTTTCATCTGGCTCAATTTCATAAAAAGTCTTCTTTTGCTATTCCATTATTAACACACATTGTTTCCACAAACTTTGATACATGATCCATCCATCCATTCTCCATCACGCTTATCCCATGCTAGCCTCATGAGACCATCCTGATCTCGCGAGCTTTCAAGATTTCACTCGCTGACCAGTCTGGAGACTCTGCGTTGAAGAAAATTTGGAGCCGTTCACCAAACAAACGTCCAATCAGCGTTGGCTTTGAGGCGGGTTGAGGTGTGACGCAACAGTTCAGTCTAAAGAACATGGCGGCCTCAGCCGATGAAACTAGCGTTAGCGTGGCTATCGAGCAAGTTTTATCTGAATTACAGAGTATTTCTTCACTGAAAGAAGAGCAAAACACTGCTCTGGAGGCTTTCCTCAGAGGAAAAGATGTTTTTGCTCTTCTCCCGACTGGTTTCGGCAAAAGTAGCCTGGCTTGTGGTTGTGTTTTCGTCGTCGCTCTGTTAGTACGTCATATGCTTCGTTGATCTGATTGGTTTATTTGGCCCGTCTATCACCAACATAGGCCAATCAGCTAACCAGTATTTTCGCCCCTTCCCAAAATTACTGCAACGGAAGGTTTCCAGATGGATATGCGGAGTAAATCCATCTGGCGGAGCCAGGTTAATCCCATGCAGGGTCACGAGGTAAAACTCCGCCTCTCACCCTGGACAGGTCTGGATTCCATCACAGGACAACACAGAGACAAACACTCACACCTAAGGAGAATTTAGAGAAGCCAATTAACCTAACAGTCATGTTTTTGGACTGATGGAAGAAGCCAGAGTACCCAGAGAGAAACCACACATGCTGAGGGAGAACATGTAAAGTCCATGCAGAAAGACCCTGGCTGGGAATCAAACCAGGAACCTTCAAGCTGCAATGCAGCAGTGCTACCCTCTGGTCTACTGAGCAGCCCTTGATCCATCCTGCACATAGTCTTGAAACGTTTAAAGAAAAATAAAGATACTAAAAGTTTGAAATGCATTCTATTCTCTTTCTTATTTTGATACCCTAACAATAATCCCGATGCAGCCACCTGCCTTTCCCTGACCAAATTAGTTAGAAAGATTCTACTTGTGCGCGATGTTATTGCTGTACGAGTACAGCTGTTCCTTAAAGGCTTTAAAAGTACAAACAGAATCTCAGAGAGCAGGACGGTAGAAAGGTCAGGGAGAGAGTTGTTGATAAGTTCAAAGCATGGTTAGGCTGTAAAATAAAATATTCAAAGTTTATTATTCAAGAGAACTCACCAACACAACAACTTGCTTTTATAGAAGAGTAAAAAGAACTGAAAAACGTTGAAAGTCCCCAAGTGCTAGCCATGTAGGGGATAGGGAACATATGCCGGTCAGGTGAGAAACATTTTTACCTTTCGGTCAATATTCAAAATGTTAACTCCTCATTTCAGGGGTTTTAATCTCAACACAACTTCTTCAATGTTTTTCACATCCTACAACTTTCAAATATATCCATGGTCTTATACCAACACACCTGTATCGAATGGCTTAATTACCTCCTCGGTATGCAGGCTAGTTCTCAAGAGTCCTAGTAATGACCTGATTATTTGATTAAGTGCATTAAAGCACATCTAAAAGCTGCAGAACAATGGCCTTTGAGACTCCCTTATGTGGTAAAAACATGTACATCATTTAAAACAAACCCAGAGTGAAAAGAATCAGGGCGGCATCAGGTGTTCAATTTGGTTCAATTTGGTTTTATTCATTGATTTAATCGATTGGAAGGTAGATAGAGCTTAAATAAAGCACAACCACCTTAGAATCTGCTTTTGCTTTGTTCACCTGTGAAAAGGCATAAACCTTAAAAACAGACGACTTAGAATAAAGTGGCTTTTATGACAGCATATTGATCATTTGGTCATGATTTGTTGATTTAAAGTCCCGACCTTTCAGTTTCACAAAGGTTGGTAAAACCTAGAACGTAACTGGCATTTGATCTTTACAGATGTTTTCCAATCAGCCTGACTGAGTCTAAGTTATTTAAATGAGTGGACAAGGTCAGGCTTTAAGACAAGTTAAACCAGGAGAGACATACGGTACCCAAATAACTTCTTTCTTTATAGAGTAAAGTTATATTTTTCAAGGACTTCTTAAAAACAGAACTTTTGTTTTTCATCTTGATGGGACTTTTCCTGGTTGATTAACGGTTAAAGAAAAAGAGAGAGAAAAATTCCTGATTAATTAATGAAGAAAATCGATAGTTTATTAATTTTCTGAAGAATAAATGTGAGGAGGGTGGAGTCCTGCCTGTCAGACCTATAGTAAATGGTAAATGGCATTTACTTATATAGCGCCTTTATTAAAGTCAGGACACTTGACCAATAACTAGGGGTGTAAATAATAATAGTTTTGTATCGATGCATCAATCCAACAGCCGACGATCCGATGCATCGATACGTCCGCAAGATAATCGATTCATATTTTTTTTCCCCCTCCGGTCTATTTTTATCCATTTGCTCCTGGGTGTAATTTTCCCTCCCATGCTGCGGTGGCGCTAAACCTATTTTGCCCTCCTACCTCGCTTCCTGGTTATACTCTTACAGCAGTGTGTTGCAGCAAGCTTGACACAGACATTTTTAAATTATGCTCAATATTGAAGCGTGGTCTGTGCTACACGCTGTGGGTCTAGATACGGCAGAGGCGGAGAGGAAGCGGGGGCGAGTTTAGTCCGACGACGGAGGGACATGAGGGCCAAAAAGAGCGGAGATCCAGGTGGAAAAAGGGTCCCAATGTTCTCGTGCACCTCGCTCTTCTAGCGGGTCAAACTTCACGAGTTGTTTTCTGCAAGCCAGCCTCCTGTCTGCGGTCAGCTACAATTTGGGAGAGGAGCAGCGGAGTGACAGTGGAGGGGGCGGGACGTCTGGAGCCGAGGTATTGAATTGCACTCATTGCACTGTTTTTGTGTAGTATTTTTGCAGTATTTTTTGATGCAACGTTATTTGCTGTTGTTTGTAAAAAAAAAAAATGCATAACAATATTACAGCTTTCATTGATTTATTTCAAACTTGAAACTTTGTTTAGCCTGTAAGGTGCAAAAAAAAATAAAAAATTAACCGATTAATCGAATCGAATCGTGGTTTTATTCTTGAGTATCGAAAATAATCGAATCGTTGGGTAAGGAAATCGATACTGAATCGAATCACCATGATGGGTGTGATTTACACCCCTACAAATAACTGACTTGGGTCAAAAAAACACACAAGACTCATTAGAGATTTGGATACCACTTTACAATAAGTCTTCCCTTATTGATGGCTGAATTATCAATCATTTATGTAGATTTTAATGCATGTAAAAGTCAGGGCAACTATTTCCATTTTTTTTTTTTTTACATACTTAAGTCCCAAGTGGAATCCTTTGTATTCTCTGTTTCTTGCACGACTGTAAATCTGACGCACAAGCAACATCTCAAACGTTGGTCCACTGTGAGTACTTAGGCTAAAAAAACATCTTATTGTGTCTCATGTTGCGGCAGCACAGATGTTTGACTTATTGTCAGAGTCAAAAGTTGCTGAACAAATTCTCATACCAGCCCACATTGGACCAGATGAAGAGCTTTAGAGCAAACATAAGTAAGTCCACATCTGAAAACATAAACCATTTAACATAAGCCACCAGATTGTTTGTCTTAGTAAGTTGCTTAATTAGGAAAAGTGGCCTCTGTATGTCGTAATTGCAATAAATGTTGCATATTTAAAAGCAAATGTTAAGTTATGAAAATCAATACTTTATGCATAATTCTGCTGTCTGAACTATTTTGCCAGTATGGGAAATGGAACACTAATTTTTGGTTTACAGCAAAGGTTAAAGTCTTGAAGTAAATTTTTTATGCTGAAAATAATCTTTTACTATATTAAATTGAAGAAATTGTTCTATAAGAAATGTTTATATACTGTTAACTCCTCTAAAGAATTAGTTTTGTAAAGAAGCTACAAAAAACATCAGTTTTTTTAAATGAAAATGCTAAATGATTTTAAGTATTTAACAATGTGATGGTTGAATAACCTAAATAATGGAATAAAAACAATACATATTAGTGTTCCTGTGCTAAGAAGTTTATTTATTAATAATTGATGAGTAAGAGACGTTTTTAAACTGAAAAGGTTGTTTGTTTTGTCACCATGTTTTTTGAATGAAATAAAATCATTGTGATTAATTAATTAGAGGCCCTGTATTTAACTCGATGAACATTTTTGATTGTGCCCCACCAATAAAAACAATTTAGTCTATAAACACGTTATAACCGACTCATGAATGTCCGTTATGCATTAAACATAATAGCTAAAAACTCTTTTTGCAAATGTTCTCTTAGATTGAGTAAATTTAGTTTATTAATTTTTGTCACCACCTGACTAAAACTGAAATGTTGAAGATAAGCAATTGTAGTATCTTGTCCTTAGATGGGAAATCCATTGAGAGACTGTCTTCATACAAGTACTTGGGAATTGTTGGGATCCTGAGGCTTGCCCACCAGGGGGCGCCGATGATCCCTTCCTGAGGGTTTGTGTTACTGTTGGGATCTGGGGTTCTGTCTATCTTTCTCCACCAGTGGGCGTACGGGACCCGCTGAAGCTGGAGCTGACTTCACCAGCTGTTCCTCATCTGCTCATCAGGAGACCAGTACTTAAGTGGGCTGAGGACCTCACTCCGGTGCCAGAGTGTTTAGTCAGTTACGGTACAGCAAACCCTGAGCCAACCTGTCTGTCTAGTCTCCTGACTACGAAACCTGAACCTGATCCATTTTGTCTTCTCTGCTTCCCAGGTTGAACCTGTCTGAAACCAGAAACCCCCTGAAGAGTTTCTCTGTTGGAAATCTAAACCCAGTCGTGACCAGCCATGGACCTGATTACCCCCTGATCTGTTTTTGTTCTCATTATTTATTAAACCTTTGAACTTTTTCCCTGCCTCCTGGTTGTGTTTCTGCATATGGGCTTGAATCCGAAACCCATCAAGACAGGAATATGGATAGATGATAAGCTTTCTTTTAAACTACATATCAATACATTAGTGAAGAAGCTTAAAGTAAAGCTTGGTTTTACTTCAGAAATAAATCTTGTTTTACCTTCAGTGCTAAGAAGAAACTTGTAGAAGCTACTTTTTTGTCTGTAATTGATTATGGAGATATATTGTACATGCATGCTGAATCCTCCATATTGCGTCATATTGACTCAGTGTACCATGCATCATTACGATTCATTACAAATTCTAGGTCCCTTACTCATCACTGCATTCTTTATGATCTAGTTGGTTGGACATCACTAACAATTCGTAGAAAACAGCACTGGTATATCTTCTTCTATGAAGCAATACTTGGTAAACTCCCACTGTACCTCTGTAACCTCCTCTCTGGGAGTTCTGGTAGTTATCAGTTGCGTTCCTCTCAGTGGTTACTTTTTAATGCACCCCGAGCTTCAACTGAGTTGGGAAAAACTGCATTCTCCTATTCTGCACCTTGGGGATGGAATAACCTCCAGAAAGAGCTCAAGTTAGAAACTCTCATGTCCATTAATGAATTTAAAGCAACCATGAAGAATGTAGCGATGGAGATATGTGCTTGTTTTTCTTGAGATGCTCAATGTGTTTTAACATACTGCTCTGATTTTATTTTTTTATGTTTTTTTTTTATTTTTAATTTTTTTTTATTTTTAAATTCTTTATTTTTTATTTTGCAAAATGTAATATGTTGTAAATATGTATGACCTTCCTGTGGTTTGGCTGCTACCTTGGCCAGGTCTCTCTTGAAAAAGAGATTCTGAATCTCAATGGGACTTCCTGGTTAAATAAAGGTTAAATAAATAAAAAGCAAACATGGATTAAATATATGCTTAAACAAATTAGTCTCACGATTTGACTTGAAACTTGCACACAATTTAATTTAATAAACACCTGTGGATGAGTTATAACGTGTTGAGAGATTAACTAATCACATCTATAAACTATTTATTAGCCATTTATAAGGGTCGCTTTGTTGTACTGGGGTATTGATTCTGGTTTATAGAGCACTTTCAAAATGACATGTTTGATGTATTCCACTTGACAATTATGAATGACTTGTTGTGTAGATTAATTTATGAGATATTTCAAACACCTCAGATCCCCAATCAATGACTCCAGCATAAAACAAATAAATACTTTAGGCAATTTATTGGATAAGCAATCAGCAGGAAAATAAAAGCACCACCAAATGAAATAGATGAGTTTGGAGAGCTGATAAGAAAATGAAAGCAATGTAGAAAAAAACAGTATTAGGTTGAGTTTAAAGATTCTTTACTAGCATGTTTAGGCCTATTGCTTTCGCTGCTTTATTGCTGTTTGATACAGGAGGTAACTCCTGCAAACATTTCCACTCTCATTCTTCAAAGACATTTCTTATTCTTCTTTTCCTAAGTATAATAAAGTAACATGATTTCAAGAAAGGTTATATTAGGTTATTTTTTTATTTTGTTTTTCATTGTGTGCGATACATGTACACTTGCACCTTAATCCTTATTTATCTTGATATACTGTATATATATTGTTTATTTTTAATGCACCTTTTTCCTCCTTGTTTGGACCTTCTTTAACTTCTATGCCAATATGTGACCAGTGAATTTCTCCGCTGTGAGATCAATAAAGCTCATCTAATCTAATCTAATTTAATCTAATATCCTTTGAATGATAACAGCTGTATTATTAAGTTCAAAATTATATTGAAATCTAAAAGAAAACTGTATGAAAAACACAATTCTAAAATTATTGCATGTGTCTAAACTAAGATGCTACACTGCTTCTTCTAATATAGCACAGGTTTTTTTTATTTGTTTGTCTGTCGTCTTTGATCAGGACTATAGCTTTGTGGGAAATACTTAATATTTTATGGGTTTATGGTTTATCTTACATTAGATATCCAGAATGATGTAACAAAAATCTATTACTGTACAAACCAGGCTGAAAAAAACTGCGGAGAAGTTGGGAGGGATTCAGTTTTGAAAGAATCCTGTCTCATATGATGTAACATCTAATTTTTTGTGTGTTATTATGATGTAAACATGGATGTCAGGTAACGTCCAGAACATGTTCATTCTTTTTCCTACATGTTAATTATTTGGAAGATTAAATTTAACCCATAATTATTTAAAATATGCTAAGCAGTTTTTCCCTCAGCAGTCTAGCAGATGATCGTGTGAAACATTTCCATTAGCTAATAGCTCAGCATGAGAACTAAAATATGTCAAAAATCGTTTCTTCGGATTCTTAAATTTAATGAGGAATGAATTCATATTATCTGTGTCTGTTTATATAAACCTTTCACTATGCTAGCTAAGCACAAGGTTTGATTTTCTTTGAATTTATTATTTATTTTCTATAATTAACTTATAATTTTAACTTTTTATTTTTATTCTCTTTAATGATTTATACTAAATAATTAATAAATTACCACTACCCCAATGGAATATAATTTTCTCTGTTTTTTTCCTATTATGTTTTTTTTCATGTACAACATTTTGAATTTTCTTGCCACTGGAATGTTTAATATAAACAAACTTTAACAACATTCTGGCTGGTTTACAGCAGTGCATGCTACCATTCATCAACATATAAAGCTTGTGATTGTTAGATTAGGAGGAACAATGTATGTAAAAATTAAAACTACAGCTTTAAAAGTCTGTTTATTTACCTGCACTAAAAATGAAAAATCAAGAAATAGTGAAAATATTCCATCGCACTCGTGAGGTAACTGCGTGTCTGACACATCTGTTTCATTCCCTTTTCCAACTTCTGTGCAGTATTTTCTTTACTGATGGGTTGTTATTAATATTTAAAAGAGAGAAGAGAGATTTTTACCCTCTTGGCATATCTGAGCACTATTACAATTTCATTCCAAACCACCTCTGGTCAGTTTTATATAATGGGATCAAGTCACTTCCACACTCTATAACCAGGATTTATAGGGAAATCAAAACGTGCCTTGCCGCTTGAGGGGACTGGGCCTGGCTTGGGGGAGAGAGGAGGAGTAAAACGAGAAAAATGAACAAAACGAGAAATGCATTCCGCTCTAGAAACAGAGCTAAAAAAAACGGGATCGTCCCCCACAGGTTGCTTCTGAGAAACAGCGGGGGCAGGTGGGGTGAGGGGTATCTGCGGGTGACGCTGTGCGGCAGAAGAGGAAAAGCTGAAAGTGACCCACGCCTTTGACTTCCTCACTCCTTCAGCTCGGGCATTGGGGCGATCGTAAAGAGACCAAAGCCCCTGAAGCCTCTCAAGCCCCACTCCTTCATGGTCGGAGAAGCTCTCTGGAACTCTCTCATTATTAACCTCCCCTTGCACCATACCTCATCATCCTTTTTTCTCCTCCCTTCCCATCCTCCCTTTCTCTCCCTTAAATCTTACTGTGTGTGCAGAGAAAAAGAAGTAGAATCCTCTGCTAAAACTTTAATATTCAGGGACGGTATTATGCTTTACACCTGATTAAGTGTTTAGCTAGTTTAGCTGTCTATACACACATTTTGCTAGAATTTATGGTTGTATTTTTATCACAGGGTATAACTAAAAGAAATATATTGCTGAGACAATCATAAAGGAGTTAAAAAGGGACAATAACCCCTGCATCTTTTTTTATTGTGAAGCTTTTCTGCAGCAGAGGCTGTTGTGCCAAAACAGGCAAGTACTAAAGTTGGAATCTAAAAGAACTGCACCACTACAGCCAACATATGAACAAATATTTATGTAAACATCTTAAACCAACTATGACCTAGCTTTGATCGCTAAAAGTGGAGCTAGGCTAGTATAAAAACCTAAAACACCTCAAGGAACACTGCTTCTGATATGTTGCTACAAAAGATTATACGAGGACTTGGTCTAACTGGAAGGTATGCCTCATTTTTTGTTGCTTATTCTGTTCCAGGTTTTGCTAATTAAAGCAGCGTATAAAACTTTAGTTGAATGTGTGGACAATAGATTTGTTGGGTTACCTTTTTTCATTTGTTTCTTTGATGGTTGTTAAACAGTCTTGTGCATGGTTCATTAAAAACTAGGTCGTCAAAGGTTGTCAACAGTTTAAATGCTCTCCATCCAATTTACCTGAGCCTAAGCTACTAAGCAATATGGAAAAATATGTATTTAAGTAGGTAAAAGAGTGTAAAAATACTATGTAATATATATCAAGATGTGCAAAATCCAAAATATGCACCTTCTACACATCACAATACCTTTACTTCTATTAGATGGATCTAAATTTGTTGGGTTAATTAATTGAACATAAGTTATTCTACTTTAATCATATTACTTTAATCATATTATACTTACACATTTTGTTATCTCTATCTTACTCATATTACAAAGAGTGTTAAAACATTTAGTTTTGTTTGCTGTGTCATTAATGTTTTTTAAGTCTGTGCAGGAGGGATGTTGACTGCGACTGCTGTTAACAGATGTCTTTAAGGGTGTGGAGGAGAATGGAGAACTGTGCAACTAGATAAGGAGAGGGGTTCTCCTTATCCTCTGATGTTGTATGATGTTGTACGAAAATTCTGGTTTCAACTGGGTTCTGTTCCCTCCCCCTTTAGCGGTTGAAACCACATTGTAATCAGGGCGTTTTTTCAATAAAGGGCTTGGAGAGCAGATACTGCTTCAGAGTGGGTTTGAAGTTGTAACTGAATGCAGTTTCTGATCCCCTCTCCTTGCAAGTAAAATATACTAAATTCTCTGTGTCATTCTTTGTGCAGGTTGCTGAATAAGGTGTTTGGTGTTTAAACCTAACATTAATTGGTCCTTCGAGCCGGATTGCAAGATACCCGACGACCCCCAGCAGGTGAGTGAGATCCAGATAAGCCTGCGGCCGCAGCAAAGAGACCCTTTACGGGACTGGTCTCTCCCTTACAAGCTGGGGTCCGACGGTTGAAGCATTTCGAGGACGCAGAGAATTGTGAGTAGTTTTTCTTTTAATAAGGAGTGAGTGAATTATTGGAAGAAAAATATATAAAATATAAAAAATTTATAAAAATATAATATAAAAAAAAAGAAAAAAAGATCGAAGTGAAGGGCGTGGGGTCACGAGATTCCCCTTTTGAAGTCCTCTCAGCGTGGGGTCACGAGATTCCCCTTTGCAAACAGTTTAAACCTCGTGAAGGACGGCGGTGTCCTCTATCTTAAATAGTTAAATTCCGCATGGGGTAACGAGGTCCCCCTTTTGTACTAAAACCCTGACAATTCTAGACTCTATCAGGTAAAATAGAAATTTTAAAACAGTTAAAGTCCGCGGGAGGGCAGGCTCCCCTAGTTTGTAAGGGCAGGCTCCCCGAGTTGTAAACTAGTTAAATTCTGCATAGGATGGCGGCGTCCTCTGTGTTTAAAATAAGTAAACAGAAATAAAGTAAAAGTTAACTGCGCAGTGAGTGTGTGTGTTTGTGTGTGTGCGTGTGTAAGGAAATATAGATATCACTAGATATCTGTATTTCATACCAAAAAGACAAGGGTTAAATGGTGAGCTTTTGTGGATGTTTGTAGACAAGAAAACTCCACCTGTAAGGGTTGAAGTGAGTTTTACCACAAAAAGTCGTTGATCACCATCTTGTCTGAAGCCCCAGTGTTTAGAACACGACAGGTGTTGAAAACCCACTGGGCCCAAATTTAGTTCAAAATGGGAAAGGGGCAAAGTAAAGAAAAACAGAAGTTATTAGAGAAACTCCAGTGCAAAGATTGGAAAGCAGTCGAAAATGATGACCCATTGGCGGCAGAGCCGTTGTGTTACTGGATAAAAAACTACGGTTTTAATGGTAAATTGAGCACCACAAACATAAAGGAATTGCAGCAAAAAATAAAAACAAAAAGCAAAAATAAAGACACTTTGATGGCAAAAGAAGGTTACATGCAAACCATGGTCTGGATGAAATTGGCAGGACAGAGAGAAGAGGGAGAGCGCAGAGCTAACAGAGAGAGGGAGGAGAGACAAAGAAAAGCAGTAGAAGGAATTCCCTCTCCAAAGAAGGATGTGGAAGAATGTGTAATTCAAGAATGGGTAAATCGTCACCACATAGAGATGAGTGGTGCAACACTCCAAAAGTATATAAACCACGCCCTGCATGCAGAGAAAGTCATAAAAAGTAAAAAGAATCACAATAAAGAATCCACTGTGTTTTATCAGGAGGAAGAGGACACTGTGTTTTATCAGCAGTCCAGAGGTAGGGGCCGAGGCCGTGGAAAGGGAAGAGATTTTGGATCACGCTCAACTGATAATTCCAGAGCGTGTTGGTCATGTGGAAAAAAAGGCCACATAGCTAGACACTGTCAAAGTAAACCACAAAAGCAGGAAGCTCAGCATGACTAGATGATCAACCATTTTCTATTAGAGAGATAGAGGGTGAAAATATGGATGTCTTAAACCTAGAAGATTTTTTTTTTAAAAGAAATGTTATAGACCAGAAATAGTTCTGATGGTCCAGGGCACTCCTGTTAAATTTTGTGTGATACAGGAGCCTGCAGAACCACAATAAAAGAACCCATACCCTTGCACATACCCATCGTAAAGATGATTTACCTGTAGGTCCATATTCAGCATTATTACAGCAAGCGCAAGCAGCTGCACAAGCAGCTTTACAGCAAGACCCAAATTAACTTGGTGCTGCTGCTGCTTCTGCTTCAGCCCCAGTCTTGCCAGCTCCTAAAGTTGAGAATCTACCGGCTTATTCTCCTATGCCCAGCACCTCCACAAGGGTTACCCATTCTGGGGGACCTGTGGGGGCTTGGTCAAAAGATATGGGGGGAGGCTTAATCTCCCCACAGCCAGCCCCTGAACCCAAACCTGAAATTGAGTGTTTCCTTTAATTGAGCTGCCAAATCCTTTGGCGGGTCAGGGGCCAGCTGAAAATCCATTTTTTCCTGTCATGATGGTCTATAGGCAGGGGCGGATTTAGGAAATTTGGGGCCCTGGGCATGGATGGGCAGGGGGCCCCCCCTGACAAGAAAACCTATAAAACAGACCCATTCTACAGATAGAGAAATGTTAATAGAATAGACATTCATTATTTGTTCTAGGTTTTGTCCCTCTGTTCTTGTCCTTTTTTCCTCTCTATTTATCAGCCTTCTGATGGCATTTTAGCCAAAGCATTTTTATCAAAAACATAATTAATATGCATAAATAAGGATTAGTTGTATTAACTATACATGTGAATAGCACCCCAACAGTTTTCCTGTGTGACAGTGGTGCATGCAGAACAACTGTTAAACAACAAATTCCAGGTGCTGGCCAAGGACCTGAGACTGTCATAGTCCGATTAGTTCAAGGTCATTTAAAGGCTGTGCAGAAGATCCAGCTTGTGTGGTTGAGAGACCCTGAAGGACTCTCCTGCCGGCTGTCTGTACTGACTTTACCTGAATGTCCAGTTAACCTCTTAGGCAGGGATGCTCTATGCTTTGCTTAGACAGAGGCTGGGCATCCCATCCCTGGTAGGGACACTATTGGTCTGGTGTCATTGGTACTATGCATTATGCATGCCTTTCTTTTTTTATGCTTGATATGAGCATCAGTACTGATGAGAGGAATTCATTGTTTAAAGAAAAAAGGAGCATTTTGCTACATTAATAAACATTTTTAAGCACTACACTAACTAGATGCTGTTTATCAATGTTGGAGTATCACCGGCTCTGATGAATGTGGAATTAGGACTGTTTTCCACTTTGTAAATGATTTTATTTGAACAACTGAGACAGACGGTAAATACAGTACTTTCTTCTAAATATATAGAATCGTGCAGAGTTAAACCCCACTCTTATATTTTTACCTACTATGCTTCATTAAAAATAATAACTTCACTATGAAAGTTGAACATCTGGGCTGTAGTTACTCTGTGTTGCCCATCTCATGTATTTTATCTGTGGCTGAAAACATGAATCATATTCATTGTGTATTTACATATTCGTAAACAAATTTAGTGATTCATCATTAAATGGAGTATAGAGACTCTAACACATAATATACATGTAAAATCTGGCTTTCTCCGACAGAGTAACCCACTTGGATCAGTAATCATACCAAAACTGTAAAATAAATTTATAAACATTTTGCAAATACGATATAAAATGTTTTTGTCTGTCAATAACTTCCGTCCGGAGCTCTTCAGGAGGAAATGTTTTGGTTTCACCTGGTTTAATGTCATTAGTAATCTTCTTTACAGAACTTTTGGCTAACCAATTAATCGAAAGAATTAACGATAGACTGATCGATTTACGAAATAATTGTTAGTTGCTGTCCTAATTTCATCGTAACATTGCATTAAACATAACATTTCTTATTAAATACATGTGAAGTGGGGATGACATTCAACGAAACAAACATGTTATTCAGCCAAACTATCATAAAATCCATGATGGCCCCTATATGTGACCAGAACATAAACCAATCCTTCCAAATAAAAAAATTTCTTTGAATGAGCTGCTATATTGAGTCATGATTTCACTCATGTCTCAAACGGGGGGATTGTAGGATTGATTGAGCATTGAGCATCATTATACAGCATATGGATTTATATTTTATGCAAAAAACTTTTGTAAAGCATGTCTAATATGTGCTAAACATAATCTTCAAGGAAATTTAAGACCTAAAAAAGGTGCTTTCCCTAAACCTATTTATCCTTTCAATTCTGTTTGGTTATAATAGATTTGTTTTCTAAATGGATTGCAAGAAAGTGATAGTTAGATCAGATGAGTAATAAGTAAAATCACTTTCTTAATTATTCTGTGGAACCTTACCATACTGCTTAGCACTCTAGTAATTCTACTGTGGTACCTGTTATAGAATACGCATTTGGTCTCCTTCACCGACCTTCAGAGGAAGTCCATCGTACAAAGGGGGTTGTATTTTTAGTATACAACCGTCTCAAACTGGTGATGATTGTACACAACTCTGCCGAGAGGTCATAGGAAGTAGACCACTGTGTAAAAGATTACCCATAGGAAACTTTTTGAAGTTTGAACCTAGATGATGTTGCAACTTTTCATATTAGTTTTGTTTTTAGCTCTCACTCAGGGCAAGGATTCTTGTTGCCCCCATGAGCCAGCTATTTGTAAAAGGGACGTCTATCTCTGCTATAACTCTACTAGAGTAATCAGTGTAGTGACTATTCCTTTTCAAACATTCTCGCAAAGATTTAAAATTGACCCGGGAGATTGGCGAGGTTATGATTTCTACCTATATCCCCGTGTAGTTCAAAGAACTCAAAAGAGTTGGGGAGACGTTTTCAGAACCACTGGACAGTGGAAAAAAGGATCGTATGGATGGACATCTTTAGCTAAGAAATGGATGAGTAGAATATCAGGGTTCACTGTTAACCATGCCTCCAAAGTTTTCACTATGACAATAAACTCCACAGCAGAACCCCTTGAGAAGGAAGGCTGTTCTTCCTCATTTATATGTGCACGGTCTAGTGAAACCGATCCGTGTTGGACATTGTATCTGTGCTCTGCAAATGTTACACAAGAAGAAAATGAGATACAAGGGATTCTTACTTCTGCCCAAGGTGAACAGATAAAAATTCAAATTATTAATGACCCGCTTAAAACAGATGAATTGTTTCAAGTCATCACTGGAATCTCTGGGCAAACAAACAACTGGCTTTTAATGGCAGAACAAGCAGCTAAAACAGTGTCTAATGATTGTCTTGTGTGTATGGGAGCTAGACCGCTGTTACGTGTGGTTCCTGCTACCATAACTCCTCAATGTCTTCTAAATATAATGAATTATACAGTTCCAACTGATAATTGCACCTATTGGGATAACATCTATCCCCTGACCACAGATGAGAAGAAAAAAAAAAAAACCAATCTTTTTGAAAAAAGTAGCTGTGGCAAATTTCACCTGTGTAAACAGGACCGGAGTGGGCCCAAAATTGGGCACACTAAATGAAAAACAATGTGCAAGCATTTTACTGGTATCCACCTTTTTTAAACCTCAATCCCGCAGCGACATCTGGTGGTGGTGTGGAGATGACAAATTGTTTGACAAACTTCCATGTAACACCACTGGATTATGTGCTGCTGTCACCTTGATTTTACCTGTTTCTATTACTTCACTCACAATGGATGAATTGTTAACGACTGTAAACAGTATTTTACCTCACACATGGCATACTAGAAGAAGGAGGGCATCTGAAAATGCGTGGAGTCCAGATGACCCTACTTATATTGACAGTATTGGAGTACCCAGAGGTGTTCCAGATGAGTATAAACTAGTGAATCAAGTTTCTGCAGGATTTGAATCTTTCTTATGCTGGTGGTGTACTATAAATAAAAATGTAGACAGGATCAACTACATCCACTATAACGTCCAGAGGCTGGGAAATAAAACAGAACAAGGCTTCTCCGCCATCCATGAACAATTGTCAGCTACCTCTCTGATGGCTTTCCAGAACCGTATTGCTGTTGACATGTTGTTAGCTGAAAAAGGTGGTGTGTGCTCTATTTTTGGAGATCAGTGTTGCACCTTTATTCCCAACAACACCGCTGCAGATGGCAGCCTCACAAAGGCCCTTGAAGGCCTTCGCTCTCTTAACAGCAAAATGAAAGACCATTCTGGAGTTGACACAAAAATGTGGGATGGATCTGGAGACATTTTTGGTAAATACAAACAACTGGTACTTTCTATTTTGATGTCTGTAGCTATATTTGCCGCCATCCTGACCTTATGTGGATGTTGTTGTATTCCATGTATTAGAGTGCTGCTAACTAGACTAATTACCACTGCAATACAACCCATTAAAACAGAAATGTATGCCCTTATGTCCACTGAGGAACACCTATCGGATGATGAAGACAGCGAAGAGGATGAATTCTCTTTACACTTTCCTGACTTTTATCCTAATCCCAACGACAATAACCCACCAGTTTAAAGTACCTCTGAGTGTACCCTTTACAGCTAAAAAAAAAGAATGATTTCTTAGTTGAAAATCTGAAAAGAAGTAACTATTGAATGATAAAATAAATAGCTTAAAGTGAATAAACAGGAGGGAAATGTTGGGTTAATTAATTGAACATAAGTTATTCTACTTTAATCATATTACTTTAATCATATTATACTTACACATTTTGTTATCTCTATCTTACTCATATTACAAAGAGTGTTAAAACATTTAGTTTTGTTTGCTGTGTCATTAATGTTTTTTAAGTCTGTGCAGGAGGGATGTTGACTGCGACTGCTGTTAACAGATGTCGTTAAGGGTGTGGAGGAGAATGGAGAACTGTGCAACTAGATAAGGAGAGGGGTTCTCCTTATCCTCTGATGTTGTATGATGTTGTACGAAAATTCTGGTTTCAACTGGGTTCTGTTCCCTCCCCCTTTAGCGGTTGAAACCACATTGTAATCAGGGCGTTTTTTCAATAAAGGGCTTGGAGAGCAGATACTGCTTCAGAGTGGGTTTGAAGTTGTAACTGAATGCAGTTTCTGATCCCCTCTCCTTGCAAGTAAAATATACTAAATTCTCTGTGTCATTCTTTGTGCAGGTTGCTGAATAAGGTGTTTGGTGTTTAAACCTAACAAAATTATTTTGCATTGTCAGTTTGTTGGTCAAAAGAAAGAAAAATATTTTGAGCAATGCATTAGAAGAGATAAGTACTATGTTTATACTGTAGAGTTACTCCTTTTTGAGTCCAAAAATTACTTTTTGCAACTGGCAAAAATCAGGAAATATGAACATTGTTTTACCAACGTGGCATCTTATATTTCCTGCAATGTTTTACAGATCTTAGACTTTTCCTCTTTCGTTTATCACCTCCATTAGGGGTTGTTTTTGCTTCATCGCTTTCCTGTTTACTCATTGTTAGCATGTGCATAATGTACCATAGTCACATGACCTTTTTAAACTAAACGTGCAAAACGCTCAAGTTTACTATAAGTTACGGAAGACGATTAGGGCCACTGAAAAAAAAAATAATAAGTTAACTGATTTTTAAATTTTATTTCAGTTTAACATGGGAAAAAAGTCAGAATTGGGACTTTTTTCTCAGAATTCTGACTTTAATCTCAGAATTCTGACTTTAATGTCAGAATTCTGACTTTTTTATAGTCAGAATTCAGTGAGAATTAAGTCAGGATTCTGAGAAAAAGTCAGAATTCTAAGAAAAAAGTCAGAATTCTGAGATTAAAGTCAGAATTCTGAGATTAAAGTCAGGATTCTGAGAAAAAGTCAGAATTCTAAGAAAAAAGTCAGAATTCTGAGATTAAAGTCAGGATTCTGAGAAAAAGTCAGAATTCTGAGATTAAAGTCAGAATTCTGACTTTAATCTTAGAATTCTGACTTTTTTATAGTCAGAATTCAGTGAGAATTCTGAGATTAAAGTCAGAATTCTGATATTAAAGTCAGGATTCTGAGAAAAAGTCAGAATTCTAAGAAAAAAGTCAGAATTCTGAGATTAAAGTCAGGATTCTGAGAAAAAGTCAGAATTCTGAGATTAAAGTCAGAATTCTGACTTTAATCTTAGAATTCTGACTTTTTTATAGTCAGAATTCAGTGAGAATTCTGAGATTAAAGTCAGAATTCTGAGAAAAAAGTCAGAATTCTTAGATTA
Source organism: Cyprinodon tularosa (assembly GCF_016077235.1). Classification (NCBI taxonomy): domain Eukaryota; kingdom Metazoa; phylum Chordata; class Actinopteri; order Cyprinodontiformes; family Cyprinodontidae; genus Cyprinodon; species Cyprinodon tularosa. Next base: position 293,875 of record NW_024039418.1, on the reverse strand, counting down.
AAGTCAGAATTCTAAGAAAAAAGTCAGAATTCTGAATTAAAGTCAAAATTCTGAGAAAAAAGTCAGAATTCTGAGAATATTCTGACTTTTTTCTCAGAATTCAGACTTTTTTCTCATACTAAACTGAAATAAAATTTAAAAATCAGTTAACTTTCTTTTTTTTTTCCACTGGCCCTAATCCTTTTCCGTAATAAGTAGAGCAAAACAAAGAAGTGAAATAAAATCAGCCAACAGGGCCCATCATTAAATGAGAAAGCCTTTCTATGCAACCAGAGTAAGCTACTGGGGTAGAAATGTTTTTAAGTCCTTGTACGTGACTGGGCTCCAGTTAAATTCTCCACATTTAAGCTTTACTAATGCAACCAGACCCCATCCCTGCCACCTCAAATCTCTGTGCTTTAATACGCTGCCAAACTGGAACGTCTCAGGTTCTCTTGCACAGCTTTTTAATGTTCTGCTGTAGAGTTATTGAGAGATCATTTATATTCCTTGACATGGTATGTAACTGAACTGAAATTATTTTAGGTTAAATTAGACCCCACCACAGGAGCAGGATTTTCTGTCTTTTAACATCATCTTTATACTCTTACACAAATTAGATGTTCGCTGCTGTGTTCTCATATATTATATATTTACTGTTTAAGAATTTTATAGATCAGTAATAAAGTGTATTTGAAGGCTGGTTGTCATTGAATCAAAGTGCTTCAAATGGATTTAGCTAAATCGGCTCGCCGTGCTTAGCTTCCCCGGTATGAAAACACAACATTAATGTTCTCAGCGTGTGGAAAGGGACTCATTCTGTTTGTTTCCAACGGCCTGAGAAAGATCTAAAAGCGGGAATGAAGGGGCGGTGGCAAATTTAATTATATGATATTCATTTTAAAGAAAAACACTGTGGTAAACAGCTTCTTTAATTACCTCGGCTTAGTTTAATTAAAATAATTTTCACTATCAATTATCAAATCAAATAAAGCATGTATACAAGCTGTGTTTTGTGTGGTGCTGCATAATATCCTGTTTGCCAAATCAGAATAGGAGTCCTATTTTGACCTTGGACAATTTTTAATTCACTAAACAAACACTGGCAGGGCTGAATAATCCAGAGGTGTTATATTGTTATTAGCATGCAGTGGGGTTTCTGTCACACTGCTACTGCTAATTATCAGCAGATTCACAACTGCAAAATGAGCGTAGTTCAGTAATCAAACATGCTGTTGTTAAAAGTATTGTGTTCCTGCAGACCCTCATACTGGGCGAGGTAAACAAACATTTAAAAATGTAAATAAGCTGGTACAAGAAGAGCAAAGATTCAGTAATTTTCTGAATTTTCAGCTCCCTGAATAACAATTTTGAAGACAAAATATTAGCAAAGCATACAGTGTCAAAGAATTGGACAACCTTGCTTTAAGTTTGATCTTTTGTTTGCTTGTTAGTGCTCTACTTTTTGTCTCTTCGAACAAAAAATATCTTTTTTTTTTATTGTCTTAAAGACATCATTATTTCCAGAACAATTAGAGTCATTAAATGCCTTTTTTTTTTTTATTTACATTACCTACTGAAAAGAGGAGAGTAAACAATAAAGGGTTAACATAAAAATGCAGTGGGGTCACTGTAAAAAGAGGAAGTAACATTTTTAAAATGGCCCCAAAATGAGATGAAATTAGATGAATAGAGCAAAGATTATGCCAAAATAAAAAAAAATCAAATAAACATGAGTTCTTTAAGATATGTGGTATTATGGGTGAAAAAGGAACAAAGTAAAGGTATAAGACTGCTGCAAAAACTACTCTGCTACTGCAGAATATCACGCTGTCCAAGGAAAACAGACGATTAAAAATGAATTAACAAGACAGGTTCTAATTTCTGAGAAGGAAGTGAGTCATGCGGTGACAAGAGACACATTCTTGTCGTTACTAAGCTAACATCCCCCATGAATCTAACTCGACTACCCCACTGCGTCTTTCTTTGGCCTCAGTCATGCGTTAGCATCAAATCAGCATGTACACACAGGCCATTTAGAGACTTGAAAGTTCACCGCTGGCTGCAGGGGTGAAAGCTCAGCATCCCTCTAACATCCCTCGACATGCCTGGGGGCTAACAGATAAAAAGCTTAAAGCTCAAACGGAAAAGGAGTTCTGCCCCGCGTTCTCCCATCTTCAGCCTTAGATCAATAAGATTTAATCTTGCCAAAAAGATCTTAAATAATTCAAATTTCCCTTTCGATGAAGTTAGAGTTACAGGGGAATCTTTTCTCTTGTCCAGATAGCTGGGATAACACTGAACAGGGGGAAAAAACCACAAAATGTATAAAATTTCTCTTCCCTGCATACTATTTAGCATGCTTTAGATAGGAACCATACTTTAACAAAGGCTGATTAAATAAACGACTCTTTAGTTTCTCTTATTTTTTATGGATCCAGCTAATTTGCCAGAGTGGAGAGAGTTTAAAGATCTTGACAGAAATTCTGTAATTAAGTGATTCTAAGAGGAACAATGCTTTTTCTCTACAGTCTAAATACAAACTGTCATAGTTTTGGTTCTGTTTAAGTTTTCCTTTTAGTTTTCAGTTTCACTTTGATCCATGATTCTCTTTGTTTTCTAGTTTTATTGGTTTAATTCCTATTTTGTGGATATATTTGAATTGTTAGGTTTTTCTTTGTCGCCCTCTTGTGTCAACCTATTCTCATTATGAAATCGTACGAAAAGTTATGCACCGTAATTTCGTACGTTTTGGACGTTTTTTTCGTCGTATGCGCATGCGCATCTGACGCACCATTCACGAATATAGAATATAAATTACAATTAGCCCTAACCCTGACCCTAACCCTAAGATATAAAACAGCAAGCAACATAGTTAGAGACATGAATAAGTGATGATTGCACTGTTTCTCCCAGTTTTACGCCCGTCCGCGGATCTGCTTTTTTTTCTGTCTGTCAGCGCATGCGCACTGATGTGGTATTTTGAGGGAAAACGTCCAAAACGTATGAAATAGTGTGCATAACTTTTCATACGATTTCATACGAACTCATAATGAGAATATGTTGCTTGTGTTGGTCTTCTTTTCTTTTCCCTAGCTCCTTTCTAGAATCCTCTGTTCACACCTGCTCCCAATCGGCTCATTAGTCCTGTCTTTGTTCAGTCTCCCTCATAAACTCTCCATGTGCAGTTCCTCAGTGCTAGCTTCTCGTCCTTTCCTGGCTCCTAATGCATGTTTTCCAAGGAAGTTGTCTGGTTTTTGGTTTCATGTATTTTGTTCTTTGGTTTTTGGATTTTTTTTTCTGCAGTTATTCAATTAAAACTTCAAGAACTCACCTCTTCATTTTGGTCCTCCAAACGTCAACCCAACCCTGACACAAAAAATATAATAAATGTAAATATAGATGGATTGGTTTATACTTTGACGCTGTGTCCTGTTTATCTTTGCAAGAAAAGGATTTACTTTTTCCTTTATGTTGTGATAGGAGGCTCTAGGGGTGACTGACTAGAACTAAGAAATGCTAAAAATCAGTTTATATGGCGTTTTATTGACAACGCCAAGCTGTTGTTTTACCACAAAGCATTGTAGGATGGTTGGGCTGTATTTGGTACCATCACCATCTGGATTTAATTCTTTCTGCAGAACTTCTTATCAGTTTTAGTCTGATCATCATGACCTGGGATAGAATTCTATTTAGGCTTAAAAAAAAAAAAAAGACCATCTAGACAATATCAGGACGTGGACTTGGTCTCTATAATCTCTTTCGATTCTAATTAAATGTTTTTTGGTATATTTGGTATAGGCATATAGCGTGACTATAAACCTCTAAGTCTCTGGAAAGATGCTTCCCCCACAGCATCAGGCTCCCCCCATCATTTGCCACTTTGGGGACGGTCTGATCAGGTCGATGTTCTGCTTTTTGTGCCAGACACATTAAATCGAGGTCAAAATGTTTCGCTTTTACTCTCATCTGGCAAGAACACCAAATAAAACTTTCAAATATTTGTTGCGACCCCTTGATGGCTCCTGGAAAACTGCAAATGGGAGTCCATATGGCCTATTGGATTATAAATCTCATGACATGTAGGTAGAAAACTTTAAAGGCAACAGAGAAAAAGCAGAGCAGACCTGGAAAAATTATAATTTCTGCAGAACATTATATGGAATGTTTTCTAGGATTAGTAGCATATCGAACATTTGCTATTTTAACAGTTGGACATTTTATCATTTTAGTGTTCCATTCTTTTCGGAGTGCTGATGTTTGTCTGTGGCATTGTGTGCTCCTGGTGGATTGCCTGAACTCTTACTCTCTCCACCTCCTACACAGTTCATTGTTCACACTTCCACAAAGTCGCACAACATGTCCTTGGGGTAATGTTGTTTTATATGACAACACAATGCCATTCCAGACTTGAGTGATGTTAAGCTACTCTTAGCAGACACTCAACCAGCTCTGACTCACGACCTGACCCCTCACATCCATCCGTCATGCACACCACACACAAGCATGTAAATAAAAAGGCAACACTTTTGTTTTGTTTATGAGAAATATCAGTCAATGGCAGTCAAAATCTTACTACTGCCATATCATGTTACAGAATCTAATGGATTTCAACTTTAGCCCTATCTATAATGATAAATTGAGTGATTTTAAATGCCCTCTTACAAGCAATGATATCTAGGCAGTGACTTCTTAAACTTCTGATCTGAAAGAAAAAGTGAAGTAGAAGTGATTTGATTATTGGGGTGTGATGTCATCACGTTTGAGGGATTATATCAAATGATGTAATATATTAACTAACTAACTAGCGTGTCTGTTATAGTGAGCACTAACTGCTCTTCAGGGGCGGATTTAGGAAATTCTATAGATAGAGAAATGTTAATAGAATAGACATCCAATATCTGTTCTAGATTTTGTCCCTCTCTTTTTGTCCCTTCTTTGTTGTTTTCCTCTCTATGTTTTGGACTGACTTTTCATGCTGTCTCTAAAGGAATGAAAGATTTTTTCCAAGCACTAAGCTCACTTAGCTGATTGCTCCTTCCTGTGTTTCCAAAAAGGCCAAAGTAAATAACCCAGTCCTTCTTTTCACTGTAGACAAGCCATGATCTGCTTATCTGTTCTCCATTTTTCATTTGGATGAAATAATAGCTGCATGAATCATGACAGCAGACAAGATAGAGGAGAGCAGGAGGCGGGGTTACCAATCTACTCGCTCTGGAGAGCAGAGTTCGCTGCTTTTAGATGTTGTCTCCAAAGTCTCCCGTAGCAGAAAAAAGTCTCTAGATTTGGCGCTAGGAGCTTTTTAGAAATCAAAGCTCTAGAGGGGTCTGAAAAGTGGCTAAATATAGCGACTAAAGCGCTAAGTTGGCAACACTGCTCTTTGCATGGTTTGTTTTCAAACGGTTTGCTGCTGTCTGTTTGGACCTTTCTGAACATGTGCAGCAAATGGAGTATTGGGCGGGGCTGAGACACACTTAATATTATAAGAATTCTGATGGCATGTTAGGGAAAGGATTTTTTTGAAATGTAAACCAAGTTTTATGGGGCCCCCAGAAACTGGGGGCCCTAGGCAACTGCCTAGTATTGCCCAATGGTAAATCCCCCTAGCCTCATGAAACCATCCTGATCTCGCGAACTTTCAAGGTTTCACTCGCAGATCAGTCTGGAGACTTTCCGTTGAAGAAAATTTGGAGCCGTTCACCAAACGAACGTCCAATCAGCGTTGGCTTTGAGGCGGGTTGAGGTGTGACGCAACAAGAAGCGCGACAGTTCAGTCTAAAGAACATGGCGGCTTCAGCCGATGAAACTAGCGTTAGCGTGGCTATCGAGCAAGTTTTATCGGAATTACAGAGTATTTCTTCACTGAAAGAAGAGCAAAACACTGCTCTGGAGGCTTTTCTCAGAGGAAAAGATGTTTTTGCTCTTCTCCCGACTGGTTTCGGCAAGAGTAGCCTGGCTTGTGGTTGTGTTTTCGTCGTCGCTCTGTTAGTACGTCATATGCTTCATTGATCTGATTGGTTTATTTGGCCCGTCTATCACCAACATAGGCCAATCAGCTAACCAGTATTTACGTCCCTTCCCAAAATTACTTCAACGGAAGGTTTCCAGATGGATATGCAAAGCAAATCCATCTGGCGGAGTCAGGTTAAAATCCCCCCTGCTACTATTAAAAGCTGTATACTTTAGGTTTGACACTCTGTACTTTTTTGTGTGAGACAAAGGGAAAATAAAGAATTTCCACCTTTTGTTTATTTTATTTAACGGCACAAAACAGAATGAGAGAGGAGATCTACACAACTTGTAAAATCTATTAGAATAACCCTAGTAAACTAGTAACCACTAGTAATTCTAATAACAGGGTGTGTTTTGGGGTTTTATATTAATGCTTAACTAAATGGGTCATTTTACTTTTTTTAATGAGTCTGGACTGGATTTGATCCAATCAAGTTTAAAATATAAATAACTGACATTAATCAAACCAGAATTAGATAATACTGCACTTAGTAGATAATTTAAGTGATTGGTTGATATTTGCAAACCCTTAGCCATAAATGAGACAGACACTGATTTTTCTTTTAGCCCCTAAGACACTGTAGGGAAAAGGACGATTCTAAAACAATGTTAGAGTCTCTTTTTTTCTCATGAAAGCTTTTGAATAAACATTGAAGTAGACTTGTGAAAATATCTACAGCAAAACCATCTTAAATTGTATTAAAATGAAACATCATTTGTTAAGGTCTTTTATACCGTCTTTTATCGTCTGTTTTTGTTCCTTCCCATTAAACCAAAAAAAGGGTTAGAAAATGAGGATGTGGTTGTAGTCTAAGAAATAAATTCTTTAAATCCTTATGTTCACGCTCAATGCGTTCACTAATGAAATTAATATTTCTTTTCTGTAGAAGCAAAGTAATACGATTTATTCGCCAATTATTTAGTTTCTGTTTTATTTAAGCAAACATGCTATAAAAAACAACAAAGCTATGTTTCTGCCAGAGATCTGTTCAAAATTAAAGGGTTGCAGAAACAAAACAGAACAATAACACTAAATGTTATTGTTTACTTGCAGATTTTACAATTTACAAGAAAATGCTACTATATAAGCTACTCATTATTCCTTGATTTTGTATACCCAGGTTAACCCTTTAAAGCCCGATCCAAGAATAAAACAAAACAGAAAATTACTTTTTTTTTTGTTTGAATTCCTTATTTGCCCTTTTAACAAAATATGTAAAAAAAAAAAAAAACAGAAATTCATTTTTTATATTAATAATTTTTTACTATGCGATAAGTCAAGATTATTTTTTGTGTAGTCTTCTGCCCTCTGTTATCAGGCGTATCTGATTGTGTGCAATAGGATTTTGAGCAAAGTTTTTACCATTAAATTATGCAAAAGGTGTCAGACGCAAAACATTTCAGAAACCGTATGTATCAAATACGATACATTTTGCATTATAGGGTTAACAACAAAAAGAAATAACCATGAATACATACATTAATGATGGCTTAGAGAGGCTAACTAACCTTTAACAGGTGGATAGTGGTCATTATTTCACTATTTAACCAAAATCTGCCACTCACAAAATTGAAAAGTTGCACAGGCCTTTTCAGTGTTTATTAGTGTGTTTTGTCAACCAATTAACTTCATTTGCAAAACAATGCTAATCCACTTCATTTCTTGCATAGATACAGGATGTCAAGCTCAAAACACACACCTTCATATGCAGAGCCCATAAAATAAAGAGCTATAAATGCATGCTGCCAGCAAACTCATAACACTTTGCAATACAGGCTTCATTGACAAGAAATGTTGTGGCGTTTTAATATCTTAAGATATCTTTGCTGGAGATCTTGTTGCACGTCTACTTTAATTGTTAGTGAAATGTTAGTATTTTAACGACCAAGAAGGAAAGCAGACTCCAATGTTTTATGTCACACAGCAGAGATAAAAGCTAGCAACCACAAGGCAACGCATTTAACTTGTCCCTTAAGTAACATAGATGAAATGTCTGTAGCAAGAACAAAGGGTTTATTAGTGGTTATTACCATTAATATTATGCTAGTTAGTTAGAGAAGAAGACGGTGATTCACACTAATTTAGTTTTTAGATGTGCAGTGTGAGCAAGTAGATCGCAAAAGAGCGTAGTGCCGCACAGTGTGAGAACAAACATCGTGAGCTGTGACCCTGTGGTTTAGTCGTGCAGTGTGAGCTGTAGCTGCATGCAACTAGGCTTGTCCCGATCCAATCCACGTATCGGATCGGATGCCGATATTGGCAAAAAAATGCGTATCGGCAAAGAATGTAAAAATGCCGATCCAGACTGCCGATCCAGTTAAAAAAAAAAAAAAAACGATCCATTCCACTATTTTGCACCCGTGTTCCCCGAATCTGGTCCGCCTTTTCCAGAACACCTTCAACACACCCACAGGTCTTTTTGGGTCTGTCTCCCGGCCTAACCATTAAAACAGGTGAATTGGGAGATAGCGGGTAAAATGTCAGCCGTGTGGGATTATTTTATCCTGCACGATGTGTAGATGGAGACTAGGTGTGGAGGAGATTGGGGAGTTTAAGGCATTTTTGTGTAATAGTTCACTGTTCTTTGCACTGATTTTTTTTTTAAGCAGTGTCTTTTTTTAAGAGTTGAGTCCTGATTCTAAGTTAATAGAATATTTTCCACTCTTGTCTGTTTTGCATTTTTATTAAAACTTACATTTATACTTGCACCTTTAACTGTTTACGGTTTTACTGTTCACTGTGCAATTTCAGATTGCTATTCAAAATTTTGTCCAGTTTGTGTTTATCTCTTAATAAACAGGTAAGTTTGTTGTTACCAATCATTGTGTTTTATTCAATCTCTCCTAATTCAGCTGGCTAGATGTTATCAAGAGTACTAAAACCCTTTTCAACATGAGTCTTACAACTAAGGCTAAATACTTTAACTTAAACTTAAATACATGCTTGAATAGGCTGGTATCGGACAGTATCGGTATCGGATCGGAAGTCTAAAAACAATATCGGTATCGGATCGGAAGTGCAAAAACCTGGATCGAGACATCTCTACATGCAACCATTGAAAAAATCTGACAGTGTATGCCTGGCTTTATGAAAGATGAATACAACCTCCAAAGAACCATTCCATACCCTGCTGGACCCATGGCCACACCCTAACTCCCCAAAGAGACAAAATTATGTTCTGCAAGAAGGACCTCCATCTTTCCAGAGTCTCACGCTTTGCACCAAAACATTGACCTTGATGATGTAAAGGTTGGATGGAAGTGCTTAATGAAAACCTATTTTATGAAGCTCTTTATGACTTTTATTTTATCAGTCTAAAGGCTACATGAAGCTTGGAGGTCCACAGTTAATGTCTCTGAGGAAATTTGGTGGCCTTGGATCCTTATGTGTTGCTGAAGAGCTGGATTTTATACAGCCGTTGCAATGAAAATATTTGGAATACACCAAAACAGAAAAATATTGATTAATATTTAACTTAAGCAATAAGAGGACTTTCTTCTCTCTGCAGTTTAAAAAGATGAAGTTGAAGCTTTTTGGTCTCACTTTTCTTAGCCTGAGAATGCCCTCTTGTGTCTGTGCATCTGTGACGATCTCGAATGCGCCCAAGTCATCTCCCTCAATGATGCTGTAAGTCGACCTTGCGTTCTCCCCAATGTCTCGATCGTCCGCCTTCACCTTACCACCTGTTTTCCCTATCGGCAAGTCTTCAGGGATCCCAAACTCATACAAACCTAAAAAATAAAGAATAAATTAAAAAAATAGACATTTTAGATTTCCAGAAACCAACTGAAAAGAAACTCCATGGAGCATGTGTTTCTTGATAGATTTATGAAAGTTACTTACTTTTGTTGAACTTGGGTGGATTGTCATTAATGTCCGTGAGAGTGACAGTCACTGTGGTCGTTCCTGACAAGCCGCCCATATGACCTCCCATATCTTTAGCCTGAATGACCACCTGGTACTCCTCTCTCATCTCCCGATCCATCCCATGGAGAGCAATTTTTATGGTAGCTGCAGATGGAAACAGTTCATAGAACACAGACACAGTTAATAACAGGACAGATATATTTTGCACATCAAATTAATGAAGCTCGTGTAAAAAGCACAGAGCAAAGGCAAAAGGTAACCTTCAAGACCACCGTCCTCTTACAGTAGAGGACCATTCTAAAATGCAAGAAAGCCTCATCCTCATCAAGCATAGACAATGAATTTTCTATTTTTGTGTTGCGTAGCGTCTGTGTGACCATAGCAAGGTGATCGTGACTGATCCAACCCCAGCCCTGCGAATCAGCTGTTTGTATTCCAATGAATGTCTCTGCCGTATGCAGGCATTTGTATTCTGATTGAGTGTGAATTATGCTGTCTGTCTTGTATAATCTTGAATATTGTATGCAGAATGGACCTTATTGACTCTGCCGCAGTGCTGAATATAAAAAGGGCTCAGCACTGGCATATATGGATAATCCACTCAGGAAACAGAGGCCCCCAAGATCATCAAATGAATATAAAACCCCTCATAAAAGCCAGGCTTTGGCATGACACCCTGTCTTGGTTTTGAGCTCCCTCAGACAATGATAATATGCTTGGCTATGATGAGAACCATGGGAGGGGTTAGGCTGCTCTCTGCGCCTGCATGCTTTCCCCAAGATAGCTAGCCTTTTTTTCCCCCCATAAAGACAGCACAATTCAAGGGCATTTTTATTTTGGAGGTCACACATAAAAGAGGCCATCTAAACAAATGCAGAGGTGAGGGATAGCAAAGGGAATATGACTGCATTACAGGAATAGGTAATACATGGTAAACACCTTTAAATCTGGGTGGATTGAAAATTAAATAAAACTGTTTTGAACATGTGGAATCATGACTATTGCAGCAAACAGTGTTTTTGCCCATACATGCTTGACTACCGTGTTATATTGATAAGAAAGTATCGGGGGAAAATAGGGACCTTTGCTGTGACGGTAAATGGCCTGTACTTAGCAATTTTTCAAGTCAGGAGAATGACCAAAACACTACATTCAGTCATTCACCCATTCACGTACTAACCTGACTCGGCCAGATGGATATGCGGAGCAAATCCATCTGGAAACCTTTCATTGAAGTAATTTTGGGAAGGGGCGAGAATACTGGTTAGCTGATTGGCCTATGTTGGTGATAGACGGGCCAAATAAACCAATCAGATCAACGAAGCATATGACGTACTAACAGAGCGACAGCGAAAACACAACCACAAGCCAGGCTACTCTTGCCGAAACCAGTCAGGAGAAGAGCAAAAACATATTTTCCTCTGAGGAAAGCCTCCAGAGCAGTGTTTTGCTATTCTTTCAGTGAAGAAATACTCTGTAATTCCGATAAAACTTGCTCGATAGCCACGCTAACGCTAGTTTCATCGGCTGAAGCCGCCATGTTCTTTAGACTGAACTGTCGCGCTTCTCACTGCGTCACACCTCAACCCGCCTCAAAGCCAACGCTGATTGGACGTTCGTTTGGTGAACGGCTCCAAATTTTCTTCAACGGAGAGTCTCCAGACTGATTAGCGAGTGAAATCTTGAAAGCTTGCGAGATCAGGATGGTCTCACGAGGCTACAGCTGCCCTGGGGCTCACTGGGAGAAGTGAAGCTGCCACACACTGGCCACCATCAGTAGGTAATGCAGGAAAAGTGTCTTGCTCAAGAACATTTTTACCAACAACAGTTGGGTTGCAGGGGAAACTCTTTTATCAGACTCCATACAGTACCTTGCTCAAGTTTTATACCTATTAAACCTTTCTTAAATTCCATCCAACAATCCATTTTGCTTGTGTCTATCCCCAGCTGTCTACGGGCAAGGGCAGGGTACACCCTGGAAAGGTTGCCAGTGCATCGCAGGGCAACAAAGAGACAAACAGGACAAACAACCATTCACACACACACCTAAGGAGAATTTAAAGAAGCCAATTAACCTAACAGTCATATTTTTGGACTGTAAACTCCATGCAGAAAGACCCCGGGCCGGGATTCGAGCCCAGAACCTTCTTACTCCAAGGCAGCAGTGGTACCCCCTGAGCAGCCCCCTTTGTTGAATTTTCATTGATTTAATACATTTGGATTGTATCTTATTCATTTACACATCATAGTGCAGAAGTGTTAGATGAATTTAAGCGTATGCATATATTTTTTCTTTTTTTCTACAAGTTTCAGCCTGATTTTCTTTGTAAGAAACTCCAGAAGATTCAAGTGAAAGCCTCGACAATCCCCTGGATCAAAGACTACCTGACAAACAGACTTCAGTTTGTGACACTGAAGGATCATCTGTCTAATCAGGTAGTCAGCAGCATAGGAGCACTGCAGGAGAATTACAGGGGACAGTATGCTCACCATTCCTGTCTACTTTCAGTCCTCAAAACTGTAGAAATACTCAGATGACTCAGCATTTGTTGGGGACATCAGATATGGACATGGAGCTGAGTGCAAGGAGGTGTTGCACTGATTTTTGGAATGATATGGAAACAATAACATGATCCTTATTCAACAACATGAAGGAGATGATCGTAGATTTCGACACTACAATGGCAATAACTTGTGCAATGTATAATGTGCAATTACTTTTTCATACCCTGTGCATTAACCTGCTTCTTTATATTTGACACCCAGTGCAATATCTATATATATATATATATATATATATATATATATATATATATATATATATATATATATACCCATTTAAACACCCTGAGCAATAACCCTGTATAATGATCCTGCTATTAAGAAAAAGCTGTCATTTGTGGATGCAATGTATATACTGTATATACACCGTACTTCTTTTTCAGAATTTCATGCTTTTTTTTTTTTTACTATTTAAGCTGATATAACGAGTACATTTCTCCACTGTGAGATTAATAAAGTAATCAATCAATCAATCAATCAATCAATCAATCAATCAATCAATCAATTTCAGTAGAAACAGAAACAAGTCAAATCCCACAAACATCAACAAAGAAGAAGAATAGGCGGTGGTGGAGGAATGTAAATACCTTTGCATTGATCTGGACAACACACCTAATGCGAGAATCAAGTATGAAGTCATCAACAAGAAGGGACAGAGTAGACTGAACTTCATAAGACACCTTACTGCAGACATGTTCACAAGTCATTTTTTGCAAGTCCAAGTCAAGTCTCAAGTCTTGAGAGCTCAAGTCCAAGTAAGGTCTCAAGTCTTGAGAGCTCAAGTCCAAGTCAAGTCTTAAGTCTTGAGAGCTCAAGTCCAAGTCAGGTATCAAGTCTTGAGAGCTCAAGTCCAAGTCAGGTCTCAAGTCTTGAGAGCTTAAGTCCAAGTCTCAAGTCTTGAGAGCTCAAGTCCAAGTCAGGTCTCAAGTCTTGAGAGCTCAAGTCCAAGTCAAGTCTCAAGTCTTGAGAGCTTAAGTCCAAGTCAAGTCTCAAGTCTTGAGAGCTCAAGTCCAAGTCAGGTCTCAAGTCTTGAGAGCTCAAGTCCAAATCAGGTCTCAAGTCTTGAGAGCTCAAGTCCAAGTCAGGTCTCAAGTCTTGAGAGCTTAAGTCCAAGTCAAGTCTCAAGTCTTGAGAGCTCAAGTCCAAGTCAGGTCTCAAGTCTTGAGAGCTCAAGTCCAAGTCAAGTCTTAAGTCTTGAGAGCTCAAGTCCAAGTCAGGTTTCAAGTCTTGAGAGCTTAAGTCCAAGTCAGGTCTCAAGTCTTGAGAGCTCAAGTCCAAGTCAGGTCTCAAGTCTTGAGAGCTCAAGTCCAAGTCAGGTCTCAAGTCTTGAGAGCTCAAGTCCAAGTCAGGTCTCAAGTCTTGAGAGCTCAAGTCCAAGTCAAGTCTTAAGTCTTGAGAGCTCAAGTCCAAGTCAGGTTTCAAGTCTTGAGAGCTCAATTCCAAGTCAGGTCTCAAGTCTTGAGAGCTTAAGTCCAAGTCAAGTCTTAAGTCTTGAGAGCTCAAGTCCAAGTCAGGTTTCAAGTCTTGAGAGCTTAAGTCCAAGTCAGGTCTCAAGTCTTGAGAGCTCAAGTCCAAGTCAGGTCTCAAGTCTTGAGAGCTCAAGTCCAAGTCAGGTCTTTAGTCTTGAGAGCTCAAGTCCAAGTCAAGTCTCAAGTCTTGAGAGCTCAAGTCCAAGTCAAGTCTCAAGTCTTGAGAGCTCAAGTCCAAGTCAGGTCTCAAGTCTTGAGAGCTTAAGTCCAAGTCAAGTCTCAAGTCTTGAGAGCTCAAGTCCAAGTCAGGTCTCAAGTCTTGAGAGCTCAAGTCCAAGTCAGGTCTCAAGTCTTGAGAGCTTAAGTCCAAGTCAATTCTCGAGTCTTGAGAGCTCAAGTCCAAGTCTATTTGCGTGCTTGCTTGTTTCTCCTTGTGTTTTTATCTCCTTCACTGAGACGGTATAGCTTAAAGGTCACTATTATATCTATGGAATGATCCTTATGTTGAACTGGTCAGTGACATCAGTGCTACATTATTGTTTGACAGCGCCTCTGCCAGTTTTTTATATTTTTTTTTACCTCTGCTGTGTGCGGGTAAGGCGAGCGGCGATCAATCAAGCTAGTAAAACAAAAAACACTTAAAAAATATATATTGTTCAGAAGTCAGAAATCTCGAGTCTCGTCGAGTCTGAAGTCCTTCAAATGCAAGTCTAAGTCGAGTCTGAAGTCATTTAATATGCGACTTAAGTGCGACTCGAGTACGAGTCACAAACTCGAGTCCCCACCTCTGGCTTACAGTAGTTCTTCAGTGTTTCGGCTGCTAGTCTGATGTGGAGAGTGTAAGATCTTCTGCAATAACCTCCTGGGGTGACAGCATCAGGGCAAATGACTAAAAAAAGCTAAATAAGCACATAAAGAAGGTCGACTCTGTTCTGTTCTAGGAACTCATAAAGAGTTGGTTTCACAAAGAAGAATTCCTCATAAAATGAAGAACATTGCAACAGAGCAACAGAGAGTCATTAGTTAAAATTAGTTAAAGGCTTCTCTAGTTCTTTTTTTTTCTTTACAAAACATGCATCATGACTGCAGCTATCAACTTCTACAACAACGCATTGAAATAAAATTCTATAAGTTATGACATTTGATTTCCCTTTGGGATCAATAAATCGTCCTTGAATCAAATTTGAATTAAAAGGAGAAAATGTTAACATTACGATGTCTCCATTGCAAGCTTTCTTGTAGTTAACATTCCTGAATCCTTTCCGGCCAACATGAAAAAAAGAGGAGTTATACGAAAACCAATACTGCACAACAACCTGATCACACCGTAACCATAGCAGTGGCAATATTTTGCTGTTGGAATCGCTTTTATTCCCCAAGGACAGGAAAGCTGGTAAAAGTGGAAATTGAATATAACTTTAAGAGGTTTATTTCACATATTCTTCCTTTCAGCAAAGTGATTGCAGTTGTAACTTGGTCAAAATCCAAGGTCCATCCATTTTTTTTAACCTACTTTAGTTCTGTTAAGGGTTAAGGGGCTGTATCTTATCTCTAGTGTCTGGATGACAGGAGGGAGTATACACGCTTGACAGATCGTCTGTTCATCAGTGAGAGGCATGGAGAATGATGCGCACACCCTCTCTTACAAGACGGGTTAATTAAACTAACATGCATGTCTTTGTACTGTGGGAGGAAAACTGACCACAAGGACAAAACTCATAAAAGCACGGGAGGGACATCTAAACCTCAGAGAATTCTACTTTATTCTCCTTTTCTTATCTAAAGAGTCGTCTCTTTCTAAAATTGCCTCTAAAAATAATCTTTTTTAGTGATTAAAATCTTCTTTTCACTTATTGTTCATGTGGAATAGATTACCAAAAAAATATGTTTTGAGCATATCTTTAAAAAGTACATTTTTTAACTGAAAAAAGGTACATCTCATTCTCTTTCCTTTCTTTTTATTTTATTGCAAAAATCCAGATCTTTTGATTTTTGGAAAGAGCTCTTCTCTTTGACTAATGTCTAGTTTTTCAACTCTAATGATTAGAAATGTTCTTTTTTTCCTTCTTTTTATAAGTCACCTGTTATGACCTAAATGACCTTCTGAGAAAAACAAGCAGTTACATAATAATCTCAAAAGCCACCATCATTATTTCTACAAATACATATTCGAGTTTTTCTTATTATTACAAATACAATTGGCTTTTGTGCAAATAAATATTTTCAATAAATCAAACTAACACTTTGTTACTTATCAAAATTTTTTAGTTTTAGTTTTCATCGGCAGTCTTCTTGGGTTTTATACCTGAAATAATTTATAGAGCATCTGATTAAAATAAATAAAAAGTTAAGCTTTTCTAAAACTTGTGCCATAAAATGTGCACAGTGGCATTTTTATCTTTAACAATCTAAAGCTAAGATCTACAGAGATTATACAAAAGATGATAAGGATCTAATTGCATAATATTAGTCAGCGGAGTGGTGCAACAAATTCTAAATTTTGTTATCTACATAATTAAGTTTGAAATAATTTGGGGGAAAAAATGTAATAGAGGTCAAAATAATACCTGGCCTTTTCTCAAATATTGACAAACAGAAATAAACAAAATCTGCTTGGTAAGGCTATATATGAACCTGAGACTAACAATAATCTAGCAGTAGAGGAAAGTACTGTCTATGTTCAACATTTCATGTGAAAGCAACCTCCTGTGTTCCTCATTGGTGTGGATAAAAGTAAGGTTGAGAGACAGAACTGTTTTCCTGCAGAAATCCTTCAGGCTTTGTTACAGGTTCCCAGATCCTTGAGGGGAAATGTGAAACCAGACTCGGACCTCTGGCCCACAGGTCTGAATACTATATTTTACCCAAAAAATAACACTGCATATCAGTCAAAAAACATTGCACCCATCGTGAAAGGTTACAGGACTAATGTTTTATTCATTGAGATATGAATACTTCCAAATATCAATAAGTACTCCGTTAGTAAAATAAGCACCTTAAAGATGAAGAACTATTTAAGGTGTCTGCATCACAAAAAGCAGCAATTGTACACAAAACTCAATAAGAGAAAGTTTTCGGTGAACAAAAATAACAGTTAGTGGAATGACTGAGCCAGAGTTAAGAGTTAAATTCAAAACAAAAAACCTGTAATAACCTAAAGAGAAATGTTGCCGAGATATGCAACCACAATATAACAGATTTGGAGAATGTTTTCATCAAGATGACAAATATTGTTTAGAGTCTCCAAAGATGGCCCAAAGCATATGTTGAAAGAAAATTTACTACAAAATTTATATTAAACAAGTTATTCCACTCTTCACTTCCATCACTTATTTGCTATTCTTTTGCACTGTAAAAAAAAATTGTCTCCATTTTAGGTAAAAAAAAAAAAAAAAGTTTTGAACCTTGTCGGGTTCATAAATGTAGGTTTGCAAAAGAAGAACTGAAATACACAATTATGGATACAATTTCTTCAGAAAGGAGAGACAGTTGAGAAGCAATTGTTAATTGTTGATTTTGTGTGTATTATTTCATGTCCTTTTTTGTATAATTTAATGTGACTTAGGTAGATTAGTGAGCTGGGAATTAATTTGAATTATTATAGTAGCATCAACAGCCTGGTGATGCTACCCTAACTACCTTTAATTTTGTTCCCCTATTTTCAGTTTTCTATCATCAACAAGCCATAGACGTCCTCTTGGCTAAATATGAGACATTTAAACAGTCTTAAGAAAAGAGTTATCCTCTGGTAACCAGTTGCAGTAATTCAACTAGAGCCAAAAATTTCACAAAAAGATTAGTTCTGATCCTAAATTCATAAAACAATTCCTTTATTTATCAGAAAGCAGCTAAAAAAGGCTATGAAAAGAACAGAAACTATATGAATGCTTTTATTACCCACTGATCTGTTGCTAAAGCAGAAGTAAATCTGATGATTAAAAATGGTGTAATTATTTTTAATTGTGCTGTTTCCCAATGTGCTATTTTTTGGGGCATGTGAGAATGCTGTTTAAAAAAAAAAAAAAAAAGCCCAAGCAGTTGTTTTCTTCTGTAGCTAAAAATCGCACACTGTACCCGAAGGGTTTATCATAAAGTCTTTGTTTTTTGTCGTTCATTAAAGATCTAAAATGCATCAAAAGTCTTTTGATTTTTCTTTCAATCGTTTACTTTAGATTAAAACATTATTTATGATTAAGTCTTTGATTCAAATCCATGTATGTTCTGCACTGATCTAATATTGATCTGTTTAAAATATGAAGTCTGTTGCACAACCATTAAAATCCAGAGTTACACCAACATGTAATCTCAATTTCTCATGAATGATGTTTTTTTTTTATGTCACCTTAATTCAGGAGCCTATATTAAACAAAATCAACTTATTGGACTTTTAATGTTTTAATAATTAGAAATTAAAAATCATTTTAATACATTTTATTTATTGCAGACTCAAAGTCCAATTTACATAAAAAATTACATAACAAAGAAAACAGCAAAAGAATAAAAGCGACTCCTAGCCATTCAAAGCACAACCATAAACATCAATGTCTCCATAGTACAGATGAGTCTCATTGATCTCACTATGGAGAAATTAACTCCTGCATCTTAACCCTTCCCGTTGGGGAGTAGTGGGCTGCCACTGTGCGGCGCCTGGGGAGCAATCAGGGGTGAAGGGTCTTACTCAGGCTGCTGGGATCAAACCGGGTATTTTCAACCTTCTCAGAGACCTATTGCTTTTCCTGTAACAAATAATGCTGAAGGTTATATTTACATGAATAAATAAGTTATCATCGCAAATTCTGCTCTTAGAAAAGAGAATGCATATAATACAGTGGTTTTTTTAACCTCTCTAAGAAGCAACAACCTTGAATGTGGTGTTTTTCTGTTGCGAGAGGTCTCCTTCCTAAAGAGGAGGCTCATCGCTAGAAGTTGCGTAATACCAAGCTACATCCGCCATAGCGTTTCTATGTTGTGAAATGAGTGGCACCCACACAGCAGCAGTGCAGTGAAGGGCAAGGATGAAAAAAATAGCACCAGTGGATACAAAGGTAATATCTCATCGCATATATGTCACCAGATGACTTTGGAAGGCTTTAAAATTCAGGATATAGAGACTTTCAAAGAGGAAAAAAGTGCAAGTTACAGAGTTTTTGCACCCTCTGGTGACAGGTTGAAATGACACAATTATTGTGCACATGCATGTGAGAGGAGAGCGGGCGCTGCAGTCTGCTGCTACAGCACAGGTTTTTGTTTTTTTTTGTTTAGAGGTTTAATGTTATCTGAGGTGAAAAAGATATAAATACTGTAGTTATTTCTAAAGGAGCATCTTACCTTTTTATTAAAAAACAGATAGTTTGAGCTCTTCCTCACTATCTACTCTAATTTTATTCCATTGCTGATTAGACTCTAATATAGCCCATTTTGTTGCACTAGACTAAAGTTTAACTTTCTTACTTTCCTGTGGAGCGTATGATGGGATTTGAGGTGAAATTGTGATTGTTTTTGTGGTTTGTCTTCACACTCACTGTTCCCTCTCATTTCACTGAACAAAAATCTAAACTAAGTAGCCAGGGAGAATGAGTGTGCCAGGGTTGTTCCACCCACCACATGTGCAAAGAATTTGTTTCAAAACACTTTCTCTTCAACTCACAAAGGGAGCATTTAGGGGAAAATATCCACGAATACAGGAAAAGTCATTTAACGTGTACGGCAATACACTGGAAAAACGATCTAGAAATAAGTAAAACAATTTTAAATTAATGTATGTACCCTTAATTTGAGTATGTAAATGAGATGATTTGCAAATGGAAGGAGTATTTTTACTCTTAAAATAAGATATTTAGATAAAATGCACTTGAAATAAAACAATGCAATTGTGTTTTCTTATTTTAAATGTAAATTGTCTTGTTCCATTGGCAATATGTCTCTTTTAGCATCTCAATTCAAGAACAAATGCACTTATTTTAAGAAAAAATTACTTATCTAGATTTGGATTTTTTTCCAGTGTATTAAGAATATATATGGAAAAGAAAACAAATATTTACCTTTTAAAGTTCTGCAATGTACCCTAAACTTTACCTCCTTAACATTTGTTTAAAAATAAATGATTTTTGTAAAGTCTGGGGAACAAATTTATATAGAATTCAAGGTTTTTGCACTAAAAAATGGGCAGCATTTACTTCAATTAATCTGATGCATGTACCGGTAGATAAAATTCATTGCTATGAATTTATTTAGAAATGCATGTTGGACCTAGGAGAGATAGAACCACGGGGAAGATTAAAGCAAACTGAGGTTGGAAAATAAAACCCCAGCTTTAAACAACACATAGAACATTTTTCAGAGTTTAATTGAGATCTGAGAATGGCACAACAATAGACTACACTGCAAAAAAATTGAAATCTAACTAAGTAATTTTTGTTTAAAATAAGGTTTTTTGCTTGAATTGAGCAGGTAAGTGAGACACTTTGCCAATAGAACAAGGTCATTTATATTTAAAACTAGAAAAAACTATTGCAGTGTCCTATTTTAAGTGCATAATATCTAATTATCTTACTTTAGGAGTAAATACACTCATTCCATTTGCAAATTGTCTTATTTACCTACTGAAATTAAGGGTAAATACACTTAATTTTAGAAATTTCTTACTAATTTCTAGATTGTTTTTGCAGTGTACCCAGACCCAGATCGGGTCAGGAGTTCAGAAGAGAAGCAGCCAACAGGACCAAAGCAACTTTAGCTGCAGAGATCTGCAGCTAAAGTGGGATATATGTTAAAAGGAAAACTTATAATTCATACATTCAACAGATGTGGACTTTATAGCAAACTGCAGAGAAGAAGGACATTGATGAAAGAAACCTTTGAGAATTTCCATTTCCAGTTTGACAAAAGCCATATAGGAGACACATCAAACGAGTTTGATGTGTCCAACTCTTTCCTGTTGTCAAACAGGAAAGAGTTGGACTTTGTTCTGACTTTATAGTATCTTCTCATACTTCTTACAAAACCCTATGAGAGGTTACCAAAATATACTGCTTACCGTGATGAACCACAACATGCTCATGTATGAGATACGGTGGCAGCATCTTCAGCACGGTCACAGAAGCTAGTCTGAGTTTGATCAAAAATATGGAGCTACTGCAAAAAAAAACTGTGGAAGAAAACTTTTCAGAGGGTCTGAAAGACTTAAAAACTGGGAGAGGATTTGTCTTTCATCAGGAAAATGACCTAAACGTACACTGCAAAAAATCTGAATCTAAATAAGTCATTTTTTCTTAAAATAAGTGCATTTGTTCTTGAATTGAGGAAGTAAAAGAGACATTTTGCCAATGGAACAAGACAATTTACACTTAAAATAAGAAAACTCAATTGCATTGTCTTATTTCAAGTGCATTTTATCTAATCTTATTTTAAGAGTAAAATGACTCATTCCATTGGCAAACTATCTCATTTACCTGCTCAAATTAAGGGTGAATACACTTAATTTAAGAAATTTTTACTGATTTCTGGATCATTTTTGCAGTGTATTGGTAGAGCATATAATGGAATGCAAGATAGTTTCATTAGTTAAAATGATCAAGTCAAAGGATGTAGGTACAGTTAAAAAGGATTAACAGAATTAATTTTACATTTTTTAGCTGGTTGACAATAATATATTCACAGCTTTAATCCTTATCAGTTGAAAAAGGAGAAACCATATTTTATTTTATGTATACTTTGGTTCTACTACCAAAAAAAAAAACAAAAAAAAAAACAAAAAAAAACAAAAAACATACAAATCCTACTTTTTTTAACTGTATAAAAATGTCTTAAAAAGCTTCAACAGATCTCCATACATTTTATAAGGAGCTATATATTTGAAACAAACTTTTTAAATGTAGGAGAATTGAGCTTCTATAAAACATTCTGGTTCAGTTTATTAAGAGTTTAAATCCAATGTGTTTCATCAGGAAGATCCTTCTTATTCAAAACTGTGGGAACGTGGTTTTACACTGGAAAAAATCAAAGTCTAGATAAGTCATTTTTTTTTAAACTAAGAGCATTTGTTCTTGAAATGAGGAGTTAAAAGAAACATTTTGCCAATGGAACAAGACGATTTACACTTAAAATAAGAAAACACAATTGCATTGTCTTATTTCAACTGCATTTTATCTAATTATCTTAATTTAAGAGTAAAAATCCTCATTCCATTGGGAAACTATCTCATTTACCGACTCAAATTAAGGATAAATACACTTAATTTAAGAAATTTTTACTCATTTTTAGATTACTTTTCCAGTGTAGACAGCGGCCAGCAGGGACCAAAGCTACTATAGAACTTAACCTCTCCCCTGTTATGGGCTGTACTGTCATTAATTGATCTATTTTATTTAGTTTTACTTCAACAGTTCTATTTCTATGATGATTTAAAAAGGAAGGTGTCACACTTGTAATAAGATAGGACCACACTGGAAATCTAGATATCTAATTTTTTCTTAAAATAACTGCATTTTTTCTTGAATTGAGGAGGTAAAAGAGAAATTTTACCAATGGAACAAGACAATTTACACTTAAAATAAGGAAACACAATTGCATTGTCTTATTTCAAGTGCATATTATCTAATTATCTTATTTTAAGAGTAAAAATAATCATTCCATTGGCAAAATATCTCATTTACCTACTCAAAATAAGGATAAATACACTTCATTTAAGATATTTTTTACTTATTTCTAGATCGTTTTTCCAGTGCACAGTCTTAGAGGTGCAACTACACTGCAAAAACGATCCAGAAATCAGTAAAAATTTCTTAAATTAGGCGTATTCACCCTTAATTTGAGCCGGTAAATGAGATAGTTTGCCAATGGAATGAGTAATTTTACCCTTAAAATAAGATAATTAGATAATATTCTCTTGAAATAAGACAATACAATTGTGTTTTCTTATTTTAAGTGTAAATTGTCTTGTTCCATTGGCAAAATGTCTCTTTTCCCTCCTCAATTCAAGAACAAATGCACTTATTTTAAGAAAAAACGACTTATCTAGTTTCAGAGGTGCAGCAGAGTGACATATTCGTTCACTGCGACACACGCAGACGACCTGGTGTCTGAGTATAAATCAGCCTTAAGGTATGAATTGACTTTAGGTTGGTGTCAGGCATGAACCCGTCATGGTTAGGGTTACATTTAGGTTGGAGAAATTAATGGAAGTCAAGGAAAGGCCCTGAAAAGATAGTGAGACATGTTTGTGTGTGTGTGTGTGCATTTCTTAAACGTGGTTGAAAATAAGTCTTGTCAACTGTTGATCTTTTGTCATGAAACCAAACACTTTCTAAAGCACAGTGGGACTCCACATTAAACTCCCACAGTGATGCGTCAGGAAACCAGCTCTGAGACGCTGAAAACCCACAGAGAACAACTGGAGATGCCCCCCCCCCCCCCCCCCCCCCCCCTAAGCCTCTAATCCTGCTCCGTAGTACAGATCCCAGATGTACTCTTCAAGGCATCTTAGTGTTGCATCGCTCTCGGGCCCTTTCTATTTTCACAATAATCTTGTTTTTTTTTTATTACCCTTAGAAACATTTCTGTGATTCTTATTATAGTTTTCTCTTTTTCCGTTTTAATCAAAAGCCTTTTCTTTACATGCCAATCAACAAAGAGGTCACACCTGACCATGAAACTGTATTGCAGTTAATCCCCATTGATCCTCTGAACACAAGGACACTATCTTAAATAAAGCTGTTATCTCACTCTGTAAAGGAAATATTTTTGTTAAGCCTCTTAAATTAAACCTTAAATTCTACACCTGATTCACCTTTAGAGTGTTTAGTTTCACACATATTGTTTGGGGATGTTCTGAGGATTTAATAGAACAATGACTGTATATCAAAAGGGTCACGTGTATAAATGATCAGAGTCAAAAGTCTGGCTTAGTTTATGTAACAAAGTTTAATAAAGGTTCAGTAAGATAAGGATTTTTTGATTGAATGTATAAAAAAAACCAAAAATATATAACAAACAAAAAAAAACACACAATTTGGTGAAGTTTTAAAGATTGTTTTATATCTGATAATTTGGGTAGCTATTGCCTTTGAACATATTCTGATGCTTAAACTGATATTTTATTGCTCTAAATACAAGAAATTCAGCACAGTAGAACGAGTGAATGACAAACACACATCACAAAAGCATTGATGCTGGATCCCAGAAATCACACTGGAAAACTGATCTAGAAATAAGTAAAACTGTCTCAAATGAAGTGCATTTACCCTTAATTTTAGTAGGCTAATGAGATGATTTGCCAATGGAATGATTATTTTTACTCTTAAAATAAGATATTTAGATAAAATGCACTTGAAATAATAAAAATGCAATTGTGTTTCCTTATTTAAATGTAAATTGTCTTGTTCCATTGGCAAAATGTCTGTTATACTTTCTCAATTTAAGAACAAAGGCACTTATTTTAAGAAAAAAATGACTTTTCTAGATTTTGATATTTTCCAGTGCAAGAAGTGTTTGCTGTATTTCAGACTAACCTTCGTTCCAAATAGCATTAGGCAGTTTCTGAGCGACATAGCTTTCAGAAATTGGGATCAAGGACAATCAAGAGCTCAGCAGTAAGATTTTAACGTTGGACGCAGCGTGTTCTGAGTATTTAACCCTTTAAAGCCCGATCCAAGAATAAAACAAAATAGAAAATTACCTTTTTTTGGTTTGTAGTCCTTATTTGGCCTTTTAACAAAATATGTAAAAAGAAAAAACAGAAATACATTTTTGATATTAATAATTTATTACTATGCGATAAGTCAAGATTATTTTTTATGTAGTCTTCTGCCCTCAGTTATCAGGTATATCTGATTGTGTTCAATAGGATTTTGAGCAAATGTTTTTACCATTAAATTATGCAAAAGGTGTCAGATGCAAAACATTTCAGAAACCGTATGTATCAAATACGATACATTTGGCATTACAGGGTTAAGCGTTCAATGTTCAGAGTGAAACACTTAAGTTTGCAAATCTGAACTTTTGCAGCTGGATGCTGGGTGTTAAACCATCAGAGTAGCTCATCATCGATCTGTTTGTGAAAAAGGCACAACATGCAAGCAACGTTCACTTCTGAAGAGCTGTTTTTATACTTACATTTACGGAAAATCTTAAAACCTTTATAGTCTGGTACTTTTTTGCCATGGTACTATTGGCCATGCGATGGACATGGGACCCGTCCGGCATGTACCCCACCTCTTACACGTAGACAGCTGGAGATATGGGGGGGTTGGTCTAACCTGACTCCGCCAGACGAATTTGCTCCGCATATCCATCTGGAAACCTTCCGTTGAAGTAATATTGGCGAAAATACTGGTTAGCTGATTGGCCTATGTTGGGGATAGACGGGCCAAATAAACCAATCAGATCAACGAAGCATGTGACATACTATCAGAGCGACGACAAAGAGGAGCCAATTGATAGATCAAACTCTTGCCGAAACCAGTCGGGAGAAGAGCAAAAACATCTTTTCCTCTGAGAAAAGCCTCCAGAGCAGTGTTTTGCTCTTCTTTCAGTGAAGAAATACTCTGTAATTCCCATAAAACTTGCTCGATAGCCACGCTAACGCTAGTTTCATCGGCTGAAGCCGCCATGTTCTTTAGACTGAACTGTCGCGCTTCTCGTTGCGTCACACCTAAACCCGCCTCAAAGCCAACGCTGATTGGACGTTCGTTTGGTGAACGGCTCATAATTTTCTTTAACGGAGAGTCTCCAGACTGATCTGCGAGTGAAACCTTGAAAGCTCGCGAGATCAGAATGGCCTCACGAGGCAAGGGTTGGTCTACCGCTCCGAAGGAGAACAGAGAATTCAAAGTAGGATCTTAATCCTGAGAAACTGACTGAACAGATGATGTTTTGCCGTCTATATTTCCCTACTGATCAAAGCAAATACAGCCAAGTTACTGATTCTATTGCAAGGTAAAGAACAGAGCAGCTCAACACCCAGAGCATAGAGCAGAGTGTCTGACTTTAAAATATGCAAAGCTCCAAGTTCAGTCATCAATGCTTGTTTGATACTAAAACACCTTAGTAGGCAACATACCATAAACCATAACAACCAATAACAAACGTGAAATTCTTATTAAATTAGCCGATTCTAGACTACTTTTCCACCTGCTATCAATTACCTGCACGGTCCAATTAGATTACCCACATCATGACTAATAATAAACTGCTTTTGTTCTTTGCATGGGAAATGTATTTAAGCGCTCTTCATTGGGGATCTTAGTTGATCAGGCCTTTAGTGTTGCACACACACACACACACACACACCTACTCAGACTTCCTACCAGCAGCAACACTCTCATCTCTGCCGATCGTCGTTAATTATTCAAATGAATTCCTAATCACCACGAAAGGAAGATAGACAAACACTCATTTCCATAGATATTTTCCTCAACTTTTTTTCTTTTCTTATACTTCACCGACCATTAACCAAGTGATGAATTGGGGCATGATGTTTATTTATTTATTGAACCCGTTTCACTCGCAATGTGTCGCTGCAAGTGTCAAACGCATCCTAATGGTTGTTTTCTGTTTACCTTTTATTTTCCATTAACATTCATTAAAACATCTGCCTCACTTGAATGAGCCATCTGTGAGAGCTCCTGACTCAAACAAAAGGTGAATGCTAATCCTCAGAATGTCCATTCAGCGCACTTCCACACCGCCGCTGCGGATGCTCTGGAATTATGGCGCCGACTGTATAGCAGGGCTCCAGTTCTCCATGTTGATCCAAGCCCTCCTTCTAATTATGCACATAAATTCGGAGCCTCCTTTTCGTCAAAGTTGTTTATTGTGTTCTGTGTTCCAAAATTATGAGCCGTCAATTTCCATCTCATTCCTTATTAATGTCATTCCACCATTATTTAATCATATTGCTTACAGACACGTGCTAAAAATTCATCCGAAAAAGCAATTAGAGATCCAATCTGGAATCTGTTTTGAGTTAAGTTTATGAACCATGATGTGTCTGAGTTTGTGAGAGGGGGAAGTAATTATTAATATTACTTTTGGAGTTCATCCCTCAGTGAGGTTGCAGAAGACAACAACTTATGTGAACTGGCCCATTTAGAATTTAGGATGAGCAGAAAGACTTGAAGGAAGCGTTGCTTGTTAGTTCAGTCTGACATATGTTTTAACACATCCTGTTAACCAGCCACATGTCACCGAGGAGGATATTTTATTACAGAGAGCTGTTGGGCGAAAACCGGAAAATATGAGTTCCAGTTTGTTTTTGTGATCCATAAATGGTCCATAAATAACGGTTACTGCTATGCTTTCAATAACACTCTTCAGTGTGAAAACTGTAGTTGAAAAAAAGGAGAATCAACGTGATTTACCGTTTGTCACTATGGTGTTAAAAGCTCTGTGTGTGAGAGCAGGTATTTAAAGGAAAACTGTGGATATCAGCTGGTTTTGTTCTTTAGACTTTCTAAAAGAATGAGTCGATTGTTATTTCGATTAATCAATAAATATAAAGATTGATTAATTAACATTTATAATTAAATATGTGGAATATAGAAAAAATACATTGTTTTGAAAAGTGCTATAAAGTAATTTATTCTTTTAGAAAATGTCATGTTTTAAAGTCGTAGGGAAGCGGCTGTTCCAATCGTTGCATTTCCTAATTCTCCCAGGTGGTGCCCGACTTTACACGAGTGACTAAAGTGAATTTGATTGGTCGTTTATCAAGGGGGCGGGATTGTTGTGGCGGAAGGTTCGCAAGCAGGTTTGGTTGTGGCCGGTTTGTCGGAAGCATCTTGCTAACCAGTTAGCAACTTAGTGCTAGCAGGTTCCTAATGGGAAATTCCATTGGGACCAAGTAGCACTAAATTGGTGACTTAGAAACGACGCTGTCAAGGAACGCTATGGACAGCGGAAACATGCAAGAGGAGGAGAGTTTAGTGTCGGAGGTCGTGGATGAGTCTCCTCCGTCATCCATTTTTTATTTAGAGGAGGAAAGCGGGGACGAAGATGTTGTGGAAGAGGACGCCAGGGCGGCAGAAGCTTGGTTTGGTGTAGAAGGCTTCCAGCCGTCCATGTTTGAGCCCTTGCCTCGCAACGCTGCCAGTTCTGTTAGCTCTACGCCTGCCGAAGACACAGACGTCCATCCCCGTGAACACTGGGACGCAACTCAATGGGAAAGGAAAGGATTCTGATTTCTTATTTTAACTGTTGCGTTTAAAAAATTCGATTGACAGATGAACGTTGATATATGATTGGCAGAATTTAGGTTTTCAGGCTCACTTATAACTAACTGGCCTACATAAGATAACGAAAAAAACACAGATTTTGAGACAGGATTTTTTCTAAATAGACATTTTCTAAATTTTGGTACAAAATGGTCTGATAAAGAGAACATTTATATAGTCAGAGTGATTTGACATTCAAATATGACTTCTCTAAGACTTTAAGAGTCTGTACCATTACTCAAGAAAATTATTCTAATTGATTACCAAATTAGTTCTCGATTATTAGATATAATTGGTTGATCAAAGTTAATCCCATCAATCATCCCAGCCCTAATTTCATGTCTGTCTTTTTTGGGTGCTTGAAGGAGCTGAGCTACCGAGATCTGACTTAAGCAGATACAAGGAAGACTCATAGCATTAGGAACAAGATGCTGTTTTACCCATTTCAGCTTTAAAGCCTATTTAAAGAGCATCTGCAATTTGTAAATGTTAGAAAACATTACAACTGTAAATGTTAGGAATTATAACTATGCTGGTTATTTTTTTGTTTTTAAACTTCATATTACAGCAGCTGTGCTGTCAGACTGTTTTCATGTTTTAAGGACTATATTTGATCATCTCTGTTTACAAATGCTGTATATTAATACTGATCAGTCTTAATACCTTAACTCAGGGGTCTTCAATGTTTTCCAGGCCAAGGACCCCCAAATCGATGGCGAGATGGAGCGGGGACCCCCTAATATTGTATGAAATAGTGTTCTATTAAACTGGTCCTACAGTCACTCTATTACAGATGGAGTAATGTAACTAAAGTAATTTCTCCCTGGGATTAATAAAGTATTTCTGATTCCTGGTTATGGGACAGGTGTTGTGAATGAAACAGTGCCCAGCTTGAAAGAGCTCCTGTGTGTTGCTAAATGTGTGCATTGATCATGGGCGGTTCTAGACAGGGGCCAACGAGGGCCAGTTCCCCTGTAGATCATGTCCTGGACCCTGTTATGGCCCTTGTACTAAAAACATAGTATTTAAAGAAATTCTAATGATGATATTTGCTGGAACAGACATGATTACTGATAGGCCCTTGGGATCTATTTTTTTTTTCTATACAAGTTCTGTTTTACTAATTATTTAAAAACAATAAAGTTATAGCTTCAGTGGTGTTGAGATAGCATCCCAGTTTTCATCTGCTCAATGTTATTTTTTTCAAAAAAAATTCTCAAATTTTGCGGCAGAATTTATCCATTTTTCTTGAGTTCTAATTCAGATTTTAAGAAAAAAAACGTAATTTTAACTCAAATTAAGTCAAAAATATGTAAAATTTCAAATGTATGATTGTCTATTGATCTAACAAGAACTAGAATTTTAATAATTAAACCTAATTGAATAGAAATTTCATTTCATGCAGCTCTCTTAATATATTTGAATCCCTTGCCCTGTTTTTTTATTTTTTGCTTTTCTGTGCCCCCCATGAAAACACACTGGCCCCCTCCTGGCCCCCTCGTACATTTGGTCTAGAACTGCCACTGGCATTGATATCTGAAAGACATCTTCAGCCCCCATTTATCTGTTTACTACAGTGTGTTGAATTCATGTTAATGTGGATTTAAAGACATTTCATTTAGTGGAAAAAAAGAAGTCTAATCAACCAAAACTTTCGTGACCCCCATGCCGTACCTCCGAGGACCCCCTAGGGGTCACGGATCCCCTGTTGAAGACCTCCGCCTTAACTGATTGCTTGTACACTGAAAATAACAGTGAAACACAACCTCAAATGAGCAAAACTTTAAGTCTTAAAATGAAAACAATAAGAAAAGATGATTGTCACTCTTTTGGTCTTTGGATCATTTTAAATCAAAGCAAATTGAGATTTCCTTAAACTTAGATTCATTAATATGCAAGAAATACAGATGCTCACCTTCTATATAGAAAAAAACAATATTAATGTTGTTACAAATATAAACAACATAAATTTCCATCTATCAATCAGTCTAGATTAATATTATTAAATCTATTGTATTAATTTGTAACTTTTGATTAGGTGCATAGTGAAATGATATTCTACCCCCAGGTTTCTATGTGAAGGTGGGTGTTTACTTTTTCATATATGGAGCAGCAGACCCCAAAATGTTGTCTCCCATGTTTGCAGAGACCATAAACAAACGTTATATCCACTTAGAAATAAAGATTAAACCGAGTACCCCTGGTTCAGTTCTACTGCTCCAGTAGCAGTATGTATAACCCAGCATAAGGGCTTGTATTTTGAAGCGTGCATGAGTGAGCAGGTGGAGTGGGAAGCAATAGCCGAATGGAGGAGCAGGGGGGTCTCGGTTGCGCCTGGCAGCTTGAGTTAGCGGCAGCCCCACGCAGCGATAATCTATAAGCGTTTCACAAAACAGATGGGCCGAGTTACCTGCAGTCCTGTTGTTTCTACACAACTTTTCAAGCAATAAACCAACACTGTCAGCTCTCCTTTAGCAGGCATTTGATAATGTCGTCCCTTATGGGGCTGTCGAATACGACCCCTGATAAACAACCGTGTAGGAGCTGTGAACAACATATTGGTCCATGTCAAAAAAGTGGTTAGTCATGGATTTTTTTTTTTCAGGACATGTACACTGTTTAATTAGGTGATCAGCTTATTTTGGCCAGAAGGTGAGGAAGCTGTTGTGTCTCCACCTGCTGATTGTCTGCAACCTGTAACAACACCTGTAAAAGCAAACAACACTAGAAGCTGTGACACTCAGGCAGATGCTGCAATACTTTAAACTTCGCAAAAAAAAAAATCATCAGCTAAAGTGTGAAAATAAAGTTGTTGTTTTTTTAAATAAAAAAGGTGGATCTAAAGTGCAATAGAAAAATGAAATATTTAACCAATAGGCTGCTCAGTGTCGCAGTGGATAGCACTGAAGGTTCCAGGTTCGATTTCCGGCCCGGGGTCTTTCTGCATGGAGTTTGCATGTTCTCCCTGAGCATGCGTGGGTTCTCTCCGGGTACTCCGGCTTCCTCCCACAGTCCAAAAACATGACTGTTAGGTTAATTTGCTTCTCTAAATTCTCCTTAGGTGTGAGTGTGTAACCTGGCTCCGCCAGATGGATTTGCTCCGCATATCCATCTGGAAACCTTCTGTTGAAGTAATTTTAGGAAGGGGCGAAAATACTGGTTAGCTGATTGGCCTATGTTGGTGATAGACGGGCCAAATAAACCAATCAGATCAACGAAGCATATGACGTACTAACAGAGCGACGACGAAAACACAACCACAAGCTAGGCTACTCTTGCTGCTGCAGGTAAAGGCTCGTTAGCTCAGCAAATAAGCAACATTTCGGCAAAGGATATTTGCCGTTTATGTTCTTTCAGTGAAGAAATACTCTGTAATTCCAATAAAACTTGCTCGATAGCCACGCTAACGCTAGTTTCATCGGCTGAAGCCGCCATGTTCTTTAGACTGAACTGTCGCGCTTCTCGTTGCGTCACACCTCCACGCGCCTCAAAGCCAACGCTGATTGGACGTTCGTTTGGTGAACGGCTCCAAATTTTCTTTAACGGAAAGTAGCCAGACTGATCTGCGAGTGAAACCTTGAAAGCTCACGAGATCAGGATGGTCTCACGAGGCTAGTGAGTGTGTGTATGAGTGGTTGTTTATCTCTGTGATGGACCGGCGACCTGTCCAGGGTGCCTCTCGCCCATCGACAGCTGGAGATAGGCACCTGCATCCCTCATGACCCCGCTTGCGATAAGCGTGTCTGAAGATGGATGGATATTTAATCCCTTGAATGTTTTCTTTTTTGTCACGCATTTCATATTGTTGTTTGCATGAGGTAGTGTCAGTGTGGAGCCATGCTAGAGTCCGGTCCGCAGTCTGGTTCAGGAATTATTTACACTAATCAATGGCATCAAGAATGCAGACTAGACTTTATAAAGTTCTGTTTGTAAATGATAATATTTAATAAACTCTTTATGGTAAATAGTTCCCATTTAATCACCTGTTTAAAGGCGCGGCTAGCAGCAGTCTGAAGTATGGGTTACACTAAAAACAGAGAGCTACGTCACATTACCCCTTATTTCATTAAAACAAAGTGGTAAATAACACATCTCAGTGACAGCAAGTCAGTGCAACAGACCATTTCTTTTATCATGATAGATATCTCTGTTTATTGATAATCACATGTTGCACATATTTTACTCTTAATGGAGGTCTCTTCCTGTTAAAAGGGAGTTTTTCCTCTCCACTGTCGCTACAAGCATGCTTAGTGTGAGGGATTGTATTTGAGTCAATGAGTCAATGCAATCAACTGGTTTTCCTTAGATAGAAAACTTTGAATCCATTTGACTGGATGATCTGGTTGAACTGTAAAGTGCCTTGAGATGACATGATGTGAATTGGAGCTATAGAAATAAACTGAATTGAATTGAATTTTTATTTAGTAACCAAGGTTCCTCTTCTTTATGTCTTCGAAATATTACTAAATACTTTATTTAGAACCTCAACACAAACATATCATCTAAAAAGCACACCTTCACCTAAGATAAAACTGTGATCTCGGTTAAAAAGAAAGGGAGCGAATAATTCTTGCATTCTGAAATGTTCTGAAAGATTTTCTCTAAAAATGTTTAGCAAAAAAAAAGAAAAAAGAGTATCGAGAGGTAATCAGGGTCACACTCTGAAAGCAGATTTCTTTCTTTTTGCTCCTATTATGGGTGTGGCTTATATTTATCAAATTTCGTAGAACATTACGCTCCCCATTGGTAAGAAACTGACAAAGGGTCTCCAAGCTCTATTATAAGCTCCTATTAAGTCTAATAAAAGAATATTTCTGTCTCACAGAGACTTTAGTGAGGCCGTATCGAGAAAGGAATAGGAGTACAAAGAGCTTTCCTTGTTCTATCGAGGTGTCCTGCTTTATGTCTTCATTTTAGCAGCGGTGGTGGATTAAATTTTACTTTACTTAAACTTTACTGCATAATGATGTAAATAAGATGCATTTATTAAGGTGTCCACTGTTTCTACTGCCTTTATCATCTGATTTACAGTTATGGTTAAAAAATATATCCTTTATCAAAGCTGGTGTTTTAATTTAGGGGAAAATTGCTTTCAACTAAACTGAAGTGTATAAAAGCACATAAAATAATCTGATAAAACAAAAAAAATAAATTTTAGGAAAACAGAGATGAAGCTCCACATTTAAAAATTCATACAAGCATAAAAATGAACTCACCAGAATTTGGATCCACTGAAAAGTAGGGCTGTCCATCCAGGATGCTGTAGACGAGCTTAGCGCTGTTCCCGTACACCGGATCATCGGCATCTGTGGCTGTTACCCTGGTAACCGGGGTACCTGTGGTGCAGGAGAAGATTGTTACGAACAGCGGCTCTACAGCAATCAGGTTCAAATCCCTTTACATTGAGATGCGGTTGTGCTGAGCCAATCAGAATGAAGCGATTTGACCCAACGTGGGGTTGATTGGTTCAAATGTCTGGACCATACCCGATTGCACTGTGCTTTAAACTTATTTTTTCTTTAAGTCTGCATTTGTGAAAAGAACACAATCGTTAAAAGTGAAGGAAGCAGCAAGGTGTGGATTTGCTGTCTGATCCCTTTCAGTGTAATTCTGCATCTTTTGTTAGAATATAAATAAATGATGCCTTAAAAGGTTCTCCTAAGCATCTTTCTCATTAGATATGCAAATGGAAAATCTGAATACCTTAAAACCAGAATAGGAGGTCAATAGATCACCTATTTTATTTTTATCAAGACCAATTTTCCAATTTTGTGGATGCTGGTACTGTTGTTAAAGTGAGAGTAAACTGAAAGAACTTCACATTATCAGCCTGGATTGGTTACAGCAACGGTGGAGAAAAAACAAGCATTTTACTCAGGTAGTAGTATAATACTTTATAATTTTAGAAAAAGTAAAGAGTACAAACTCTGTGTCTAAAAAGTCTGAATAATTATTAATCATTATAATTATTTAAAGTGGCAATAATGTAACAAATACTTAATAATTTGATATGTTAA
Source organism: Cyprinodon tularosa (assembly GCF_016077235.1). Taxonomy (NCBI): domain Eukaryota; kingdom Metazoa; phylum Chordata; class Actinopteri; order Cyprinodontiformes; family Cyprinodontidae; genus Cyprinodon; species Cyprinodon tularosa. Next base: position 259,758 of record NW_024039418.1, on the reverse strand, counting down.
ACAAATAGCTTATTTTAGTATTTTTTCCTTAATGTCCCATGAGAACGTTCATTAAAAGTTATATTTATCTGAGTAGATTTAGATTATTTCCAAGTGTCAGTGCTGCAGTGAACCCAAAGGTAATTCAAACTGTCACCACGGCCCCTCAGGTCCATCCTAACTTCTAATTGGTTAACGAACACAGTTAGTTTAAAACCAATCAACATGAACAGTGTAAGTAATTATGTTGGGAGTTGGTGACACATGTAATTAAAACGGGTATAGCTGCATTTCTTTAGCAATATAAACTGTTTTACAAAAACAAACCAATCATGTTATTATTTTTATTAACATAGCTAGATCTAGATGTAGCAGAAAGTTTATGTTGATATTTGCAGGGGGTGAAAGTAACAAAAGTATATTAACTTGATTACTGTACTTAAATCCTTTTTTGAGTATCTTTACTTGAGTAAAATTTTTCTTTTTTTTGTTGTTGTTTTTAATAACTTTCACTCAACTACATTTCAAAGTCAACTATTTCTAGTTCGCTACATTTCTAGGAATGGAAGCTGCTAGCTCCTCCTTCCTTTTGGCTCAGCTTAGCTTTGTAATCCGCTGTTCCTGTTTTTCTTTACTAAAATGTTATTTCAACATGGCAGATACACTACAAAAACGATCTAGAAATAAGTAAAGATTTCTTAAATTAAGTGTATTTACCCTTAATTTGAGTAGGTAAGTACCGTATTTTCACGACTATAAGGCGCACTTAAACGTCTTTTTTTCCCCTCAAAATGTGCCGTGCGCCCTATGGTGCGGTGCGCCCTATGTGTGTTGTAACTGCGACTTTTGAGACCACCTCATTGAGGAGATGATGAAAGAGTGGCTGAATGTAAGGAGACCAGGTGTTTTTTTTCCACTCATCACCATCGCTGTTAATACGTAACTCCATGCGTGCCCATCTCACAGCTGATGAGAAAAACATGGGGAAACAAATTAACGCTGTGCTCGCTGTTATTCAACCGCTCGACATCGCTGTGAACCGGACCCAGCAGGTGCAGCAGAAGCAGCGAGTTTACATGCAAAGTCAATGGTTGACGCGCGTATAGGTGCAGCAAAAGGTCCTGCAGCGCGTTTTGAGCAGAAGGCACAGCGCGTCGGGAGCGTTTAAGCATCTGACGCACCGCCAACGCGCTGCTGCTGCTCGAGATGGAAAAATTGAAGTTTTGCTGCTGGACGCGCCGCATCAACCAATCAGAGAAGCTGATCTGGGAGCTGACAGAGAGACAGACACAGCGCTCTGATGACATATGATATTAACGAAAATGAAAAGGGCTGGATGGATGAGGAGATGATGAAAGCGTGGCTGAGGCAGGTGAATGTAAGGAGACCAGGGTTTTTTTTTCCACGCATCACCATCGCTGTTAATCTGTGACTCCATGCGTGCCCATCTCACAGCCGATGTGAAAAAAAAAGGTGAATCAAATGAACGCTGTGCTCGCCGTTATCCCGGGAGGTCTGACAAAGGAACTTCAACCGCTCGACACTCAGTGTGAAGCGGCCGTTCAAAGTAAGGCTGCGAGCGGCGTGGGAGCGATGGATGACCGACGGAGACCACAGTTTCAGGATAAGTGGAAGGCAGCGCCGGGCAAGTTACGCCACCGTTTGCGGATGGATTGCAGATGCTTGGGCTAACATGTCTGCTGGCTCTGTTGTTCAAGCTTTTGCAAAAGCCGGCATTATTTCTGAGGAGCTGCGCTGCACGGAAAGTGACTCTGACAGCGAAGAATGGGAAACTGGCATGTCTGATTTAGCGCAGCTGTTTAATTCAGAAACAGAGGATGATGACTTTGATGGGTTTGATTAATACTTTGTAATAAATACATGAATAAAGCACAATCATACTCAGTTTTGCTCCCGCTCTATTTTTCTACCTGAAAACTTAATTCAACAGCAGCCTCTGGGCGGGTCTCCTCCTCTTCACTGCGGTGGCTGGCAGGTGTTTTTTCATCTAAATAATCTAAATCTTGCAGCTATATTTGCTGTGATCAGTGGGAATAAAGTAGTTTTAATATGTTTTTAAGTGAGAAAGTCTACCTGAAAACTTAATAATTGCAGTCAATTCATCCAGATTATCTATTTCTGTCGGAGGCGCTCAGACCCCCACATACCAGCGGTACACCGGCAGTAGAAATCCCTTCATCAGCAGCCTCTAGGCCGGGTAGCCTCCAGGTTCACCGCGGTGGCTGGCAGGTGTTTTTCATCTAAATAATTTAAACTGCAGGCACCAGGATACCGGTAATAAAAGCGAACATATTCCGTCGGCAGGTTTCAGGATTTTAAGTTAATTTAGGAGTGATCACAGAGCTGTGTCATCTGATGTGTCTCTCACGGCCAGCACCCAGGTTTGATTAATAGTTTGTAATAAATACATGAATAAAGCACAGTCATACTCAGTTTTGCCCCCGCTGTATTTTAAAATATGCAGTAGAGGTATTTAAAGGTAGTAGAGGACATGTACCTGTATATAAAAAACGCGCCCTATAGTCCGGTGCGCCTTATGTGTGTGTTAAATACAGAAATGGGACACATAACTGAGAGTGCGCCTTTTAGTACGGTGCGCCTTATGGTCGTGAAAATACGGTAATAGGATTTGCCAATGGAATTAGTATTTTTACTCTTACAATAAGACAATTAGATAAAATTCACTTGAATTAAGACAATGCAATTGTTTTTTCTTACTTTAAATGATTTTGTTCCATTGGCAAAGTGTCTGACTTACCTCCTCAATTCAAGAAAAAATGCACTTATTTTAAGAAAGAATTACTTATTAAGATTTAAATTTTTTTGCAGTGTTAAAGCACTAAGGACTGAACGTGAACACCACTGGCTTAGAGATTGACGTTCCACAAATGTGAAACACTTAATTCAGATTATTATTTGTAGTTAATACATTTTATTAACGCTTTATTTGTTGCTATGTGGCCGAGTTGTTCAGTAGGATGGATTCTCAAAGCAGAGTTGTAGCTTCTGCATCATAATAGATCAAACTATAACCATATATTCCATAGTGGAAATGTGAGAAGAATCAAGACACTTGTGATTTCTTTTTCATTTCTTTTTAAATAAGAAATAAAAATCAGAGCAGACGTTCTTATTTTTTTTGCCATTTTTATGCTGAAGTTGCTGATGAAGGTTTTCAGTCATCCCGGTCACAGCCATTCCGTAAAAATTCAAAAAATATCCACTGGACTTGGTTTCCAAGATTTGAAGACGTTTCTCCACCTCTCCACACTGCAAAAAAATTAATTCTAAATGAGTCATTTTTTCTTATAATAAGTGCATTTTTTTTTTAATTGAGGAGATTAGTGAGAAACTTTGCCAATGGAACAAGACAAATTTAATTTAAAATAAGAAAAAACAGTTGCCTTGTCTTATTTCAAGTGCATATTCTCTAATTGTCTTATTTTAAGAGTAAAAATTCTAATTTCATTGGCAGATCATCATATTCACCTGCTCAAATGAATGGTAAATGCACTTAATTTAAGACATTTTTGCTCATTTCTAGATCGTTTTTGCAATGCAGGAAACTTTCTCAATTCAAATGTCTGGATGCGCAGTGAGTTTGAGTCTTATATAGACAAAACTTTGTATTGCTTGGAAACATGCAAATGGAAACCGATGAATGGGTCGTTTGGTTCCATCGTTAGCCTGTAATACCTGAAACCTGTCTATGATTGGACTCAAACTGACTGCGGATCCAGACATTTGTATTGAGAAAGCTTCCTGGAGAGGTGGAGAAACGTCTTCACATCTTGGAAACCAAGTCCAGTGGATATTTTTTTTATTTTTACGGTATGCTGAAGTTCTACAGTAACTTTACCGGTGTTTCCTGAAAGTTACACTGTTCTTTAAAACTGCTCTAAAAATTAAACAGAAATATAATGATTTTAGAAAATGCAATTTGTACTTTGGAATACTGAAGTATATTCAAAAGCGAGTACTTCAACTTGAGCAGATTTTTAACTGAGTAACTTTTACTTGTTGAGCAAGATTTGACTACAAGCATCAATAATTTTACTCAAGTACTACTGCTGAGAACTTTGTCCACCGATGGATATCTGTGTTTTTTTTAGCTAATGACTGTTAGGTTTATTCAATGAGGATTATAAAATTGATGTGTGTTTATGAAACATTTGTGCGAGGGGATGCTCCACTCCTGTCTCATGATTCAGTCAGGAGACCATCCTGCCTTGTTCTGTCTTCATGAACTGATCAGTTGTTCTGTCAGAACAATACTCTGTTTGTAACCATGCGTCATGTTCTGTTAATAAAACGCTCTGCGGAGGAGGTCCAGTGGGAGACAGTGTGTTTGAGTCTAGGGTTCAACTGTCTCTCCTTTCTGCAGAAATTGTATCCATAATTGTGTATTTCAGTTCTTCTTAAGCAAAAACCTACATTTTATGAACCCGACAATGACGCATTTAAGTAATGACTATATGTTGTATTTAAGAAGGGTCAGAAAGTGGGAGGGGTTTACAGTGCTGAAACAGGCCCCTAACCAATCAGAGGACAGAAATTAGTTTATCGATCCCTGCAGTAGAAGGGCTAAAATAAATTAAAAACTCGTAATTAAAAGTATATATTATCATAAAATGTAACCTGGAATATAATTACTTGCTTATATAATTGTTTAACTTTAATTGAATCTATTTTTTTTAGCCTGTCTAAATATAAAAAATATATATATTTCTTTTTCTGTAATCAATTTCCAATTTTTAAATAAATATTTAAACTATGATTTCCTTTTTTTATTTCTTCTTATGTTAATGCATTTTTTTTTTGCTTTCCAAATAAAAACGCTTCAGGTGTTATAACTTTTTTACATTAGCTACTCTCAAAAGCAGAAATCAGGTTCTTTATTACAACAGCTTTATTATATTTGTCAAAAATATATGCAAGGACCTTCATCAATATTCCATTTACACCGAGCGCTCAAGGCAAATCAGAAAAGAGATTAGTGCCAATTCAGTCTACCTTTCAGAGCAGCATTATCCACTATCTGGAGGGTAAAAGCTCTCACAATCTGAATTTAAATATATTATTAACCCAATTAAACCCAACCAGTTCTTATTTGCAGTGACCCACCTCCTGAGCAGTCATCCAAAGTACGTGAGTATGGGAGAGAAAGAGAGAAAAGAGGCTGGCAGTCTGAGGGTGGGCAGCACGCTGGCAGGAATGCTGCAGATGGTATGGTAATTGTTTCTCAGAAAGATGTTTAGTGGTGTTCTGACTACAAAGGGAAATGTCCCTCATCACAGGCGGCACAGGTCCTGCCACAGGCTGTTAAATCTGTCCACTGCAGATCAGGGACCTTGTGCAGACACATGCTAGGTGAGAATTTTCTGTCTAGCACCGTGATTCAAGAAGTTTAGATATCAATTTTAAAAAAACTGAAAAAGGCATGACTCCGGAAAGTCTCCAAAAGAAGCTTTTATGGCGTCATTGTGACGTGGAGGCGATCGTCTCAGCAATCAGGACGCCAGGTTGGCTTTTTTACACTGAAAAAACAGCTCATAAGATTTACTTGAAAAAATATATTGTAAGTATTTGCACTCAAATGATTTAAGTAAAATTTAATGCTGCAATATCAAGTTAACACTCACTTGCCAGTATCAAGTGAATTTTACTTTCCATTAAACATAACAGTTGTGAAGATATTAAGTAACATTTACTTAATTACATCCAAATTGTAAGTTAGATTTATTTAAAAAATTAAGTAAAGTGAACTAGCATTTTACTCAAAATTTTAAGTAAATGTTATATCCTTGTAGAATTTGCTGTTATGAAGTAATTTAAGTAATGAAATTATTTTCTATGATTGACATTTACTTTGCTTCATTACGCTACATTACTCACTAATATTAGGTAACCATTGCCATTTTTCTTTTGATAAATGTTACCAAATAAATTGAAATAAAATTCTATAGATTTTATATACCATCCATCCATCCATTTACTTAAACGCTTGTCCCAATTGGGGTTGCGAGGGGTGCTGGTGCCTATCTCCAGCTGTCTACGGGCGAGAGGCGGGCTACACCCTGGACAGGTCTCCAGTCCATCGTAGGGCAGACAGGACAAACAACCATTCACACTCACACCTAAGGACAATTTAGAGAAGCCAATCAACTAACAGTCATGTTTTTGGACTGTGGGAGGAAGCCGGAGTACCCGGAGAGAACCCATGCATGCTCAGGGAGAACATGCTAACTCCATGCAGAAAGACCCCAGGCCGGTAATGGAACCCAGAACCTTCTTGCTGCAAGGCAGCAGTGCTACCCACTGCGTTAATCCAGTATTTTTGGTTTATCTTTATACAACTGGCAAATATTTAAATAGTTTAAAGGCATACTATGCAACATTTTTCAGTTAATTAATGTGTTCTATAACGTTTTGGATGATTAAATGAGTTATTTCAGGTCAAACAAAGGTTTTCTCGGCCGCCCTGGTGGTCTGTAGGGGAAATACCGCACTTGCAATTGCAGGAGCCCTCGGCCCGCACCCACAGGCTCAGAAGTCTCGTGAGAGTCGGTCTTGCTTTACGGCGAGAAATGCTACACGCCCCCAGTGAAAGGCATGCTCGCTGCTAGCGCAGTGGCGATCTTTGTGCAGTTATCATGGCGGAACCAGCGTGACAACAGCGAAAGCCCATGTCGGAGCAGGCAAGAAAGAGGAAAAGGGCTCCGGACAGAGAGAGGAGTCGTACACGGGTGAACATCGGGCAAGCTTTTTCCGAATGGCGAGAGCTAAAATAAAAAGAAGGCTGCAAGGCTGACGCGGACCTCGCGTTTCTGCTGATGCGATTGTAAGTAACATTGGAATGGTTTCTCTCTCTCTGTGTGCATGTTCATACTTTCACTGTGTTAGTCATTCGTTGCGTTCGCCTGTCTGCTAAGCTCAAAACAACCGCGCCTGGCTTGATTTTATGTATACACATGCATATTTTTATCCTGTGCGGGCAGTGCTTTTTTTTAATTTTATTTTAATTTATTTACTTTTATTTATTTTAGTTATTTTATCTTTTTGTGCAGCACTTTGGAAACCTTGTGTTTATTTAAACCGTGCTATATAAATAAAGTGGATTGGATTGGATTGACGGAGAAACCAGGAGAACAGCTGTGCATATTTACGACAGTGCACTTTTACTTTTGCCCTCTTGGGGGGAGCCTCGTTGGAAAATCAACACCGGTTGCATAGTATACCTTTAAGAAAATCTAATTAAAATTTACTCTTCTTCCAAAATGCATGTATTACATTAAAAAAATGTTTAATTTTACTTCAGAAACTCTAGTTCTTACAGAAGCTTAAAAATTCTAATTAGAACTTATTACAAATACTCTAATAGAGTTTACAACACCAAAAAAGTCATTTTTATCAGCGTATGTGCCCCCAGCTGGTCAGCATTGACAGCTTTAGCTGTTGATTATCTTCCTTTGGACAATAATCTGTAGATTCTCACTGAGGTCTGGACACTTTGCTGACTAATCCAGCACAGTGAAAATATACTTATTAAATCAGGTTATGATATCTGTGACCATCAAATGAATCAGGTGTTTGAAAGCTGGGGAACATCTGAAACATGCAGGGTGTGTTTGAAGGTCAGGGTTAAAAAAAAAAACACTGCTGTAGGAGGGTCTGAAGTTCTGCTGCAATATCAAATTAACGTCTCCAGGAAGTTCATCAGTAGACAGATTATGTTTGGCAATGTTTCTGGTGCAGTATAGAAAATAAAAGAATAGAATTCTGCCAAAACACTGAGATGCTCCATTCAGCTGCTACTGCCTTTGAGGCATGCGACACCGAGGCTCTGGAACAACCTGCCCTGTAACAATCCATCTGCAGGATCTTTTGCAAGTTGAAGTGGACATCTGGTAAAAAAATAAATTAATTAATTAAAATAAAAACTAAATAAAAAAAAAAGAAAATCTATTTAAATTTTTAATTACATTTCTACTACTTTTATTTTCATTGTATTATATTGCATTGTTTATGTATTTTAGCTTTTAAGTTTTTACCTTATTTCCTGTCTCTGTGATATCTGTGCAGCAATTTGGTCGACCCGGGTTGTTTTAAATGTGTAAAGTTTGAGTTGAGTAGAGAACAGAGTAGAAATAGAATATAAAAGAATAGAATAAAATAGAATTCAAATGTATTGCACACTGTGGCAAGTACAAAGCAACGAAATGTAGTTTGCATCTATCTATAGAAATGGCACAGAATGTGACAGTTCAGTCACACATTCTGGATATAACTCTTTATATCTCTTTATGACTTTTGTTTTATTATTGTTATTAAGCAAGGGATATATTTTGTTAAACACACATTTTAAGAAATATAATCCAGAAATTATACTATTAAAAAGTCCTTAATAAAAAAATTTTTTTGAGAGTAATTTTGCTGTTTTCTTAGAATTAAATAAATATTATTTCCTCTTTCAGTTTTTTTTTATAATGCATTTTCCTTTTCTTCATCAGATTCAGTTTAACTCAGTGCATTCTTTTTAAATTACATTTAGCAGATCTAATTTTTCTTCACTTGCAGCCCAATACAAAGGCTTTCTTTTGACGCGCACATTGACCAATAAAAATATTGATCCACTCAGATGGACAAAAATCAGCTTCACGTCTCACTGCAGAGGAAAGCGCGCTCCTGGAAGCGAAGAGAATGTTAAACACTTGAAAATAATGCAATTATTTTAAAAAAAAGATATTCGGAAAAAAAAAGAAGAAATGAAATATGAAAAAAAGATTTCTCTTTAAAGAAAAAGAGTATGAGAAACAGCTAAATTTCCCAGAAAACATTTTATTGATTATAAATTTTTTTAAACTATTATTTCTGAATAGCAGTCTTTTTCAAATTTCCATTTTATTATTGTGTTATTTCCTTTAAAGTATAATGGGGGGGGAAAAATCCCTTCATAGATCTTGAAGCAATGATTCCGGCCTGAGTTTAAACCTCATTAATATCCCAAAAACCTGTAGAGTATTTGTTTCCTGATCCTGTCAAGGCTAAGACTTTTTTATTTTGTGTGCCTGGGTGCAAAACTCAGATCTTTCATTGAATTCCCTGGAGTGTCTCACAGACTGTCACTTTATAACACTTGTGTATCAAAAATCATTTTATTTCCATTATAAAGCATTAAACTTTTCAAAGAAACTGAACTTGAGGTTTTATAAGACTCTTAAAAATGTGTAGAAATAAAAGGTGGAAATCTATCATTGTATGAAAATGGAATCAATATAAGATGGGCTGGATTTTTGAGACTGAATTACTGAAAACTATTTTATTTTGAGTAATGGAGGCCTGAGCAAGTTAAATTATGCAAAAAAAATGAAAAACAGATATTTGAAATCCAAATAAAACGATTTGTTCAGCATTTAACCACAGAGAAACAGAACCCGATCTTCAGCAAAAACAGCACAAAGGATAAATACCACATCCATGTCGCAGCTTTTTTCTCCCTCTTACCTCCATAACCAGTTTGTGCCGTCAGCTGAACGTGTCAGGGATTGATTAATAGTCACCGCCGTGTCTGCGGTATTGTAACAGCAAAACAGAGCAAAAGCAACCTTTGCACTCTAACTGCAGAAGCAGTTTCACTGTTGCAACCCAATTATTTCACAGTGAGGGAGCCTCAAGTGGTCCTCTGAGACAAAGGTGTTCCAGTAATTCATAGTCTTATGATGACCCACGCTGTTGTGTTGCCAAAGTTACCATATACATTTCATACCGCTTGTTATATGCCTATTGCAGTGTTTTAGATCAGCACAGATCAATGTGCTGTTTGTTTTTTCATTCTTTTTCTTTTTTCTTTGCTTGCTGCACTATAGCGTTGGCCAAAAAAGGAAAATATATAACTGGATTTCAGCTTCTGAGTTTTTCTACCCTACTATGTTTATAACTAACAATGAAATCCCCGCTCCATTTATCACGAGCAGAGGCAGCAGATGTGTTATCCAAAAAAAAAAAATGCTTTTTAAGTTGATCTTCTGAGAGTAACACAAATTTTCCGTCTTGGGTTTTCATTCCATGATTTAGATACATAAGAGTCTGCGGTTATTGATAATGATGATTACAGTAAATTGCTAGCCCAAATAACCCCAGTATTGTGTATCTGCTTTTCAGGCGAAGGGAATTGGAAGATAGACTCTCTAAGGCACAGAAAGCTCCAGGATTGCTCCGTCCTACCTATGTAATACTTTAGCATTCACCATTTGATCACCGCCTAACAGAGCTGTCATAGATTATTTCAAGGCAGTTGAACTGGAGAGCAATAGGCAAAACAAGTCTGTTGTTGTCTCCCATTGCCCAGAGGCAGAACCCCAGGAGCAGAAGCAATGAATTGGTATTTAATTATTTTTAAAAGGCTTAAGTGTCCAATTCAGCCATTGTTACTAAGTCAAGGAACAAGACTGTAAAACAGGAGGAAATGAGGAATAGAAAATTACCCATCATTCATATGTAGGGGCTATCTATGTGTATATATGTGTATATATTATATCTCTTTTTATTCTTATTTTTATCATTATATTGTGTAGTTGGATGTGTGTATATATATATATAAAACTGTAACTGGAGCGTGTAACATAAGTAATTTCCCTCTGGGATTATTAAAGTATTTCTGATTCTGATTTAAGTATTAAAATGAACTAGTTAGCTAAATTATTATAGTAGATTAAATAAATATATAGATTAAAAATAAATTACAATCCTTTAGTGATAACCATAGAAACTATTAAGCAAAAATTATTAGAATTTAAACTTTTTAATTTAGAGGGTTTCAGGGTGTTTTTAGGGTGACCCTAAGAAGTCCCAGCCAGGATTGATCAAGTCCCGCCTTGTGTCATAAAGTCACTCGAGAACATAAACAATAATATTTAGTTAATAGCTTCTCACTATCGGATGCTATACTTTACTCTTCGAAATAGATGCAAGTGCCACTAAAATATAGCACTAATCTAAAAAGCATTCCTAAATCTGCTATGCTATGCAGACACTTTGGCTGCACTGATTCTGCTTCATTCTAGCTCTATTCTCCCACTCTGCAGAATCTGTTAGTTCAATCTCTAACGTTCTGCTCTCTCTGCTTTTCCTCAGAGCAGCTTCATCTGGTCTGTTCCTGTTTGGCTGTGACGCATGGGCGTAGGTTTGCATAGGGACCATAGGGACATGTCCCTACCAAAATTTTGAACCGACCTAATTGTCCCTACCAATAATTGGATGTGAGCAACATGTTTATAATTTACAGCAGTAGTTGTTCCAGCAGTGGCTTCTTTTCCTCTCGCAGCTCCTCTGCCTGGTCTCTCCTGTCCCTTTCCTGTAGCAGCGCATGGAAATGTGCTGCGCTGTTTAACTCCACTCTCATTGGTTGTTCTGCCTTAAGTTCCGCCTTCTCTCTCTCTGATTGGCTGTTTTCTAGTCCGCGTGTGCTTGGAGCGCAACATTGAAAATTTATTCACACTAGAATGCTGCGGTTACTACAAATAATATTAGGCTACAGAACTAGTCCCAATAAAAAAAACGAATATCATGTACACTAAAAAACAAAAACCTTTTTTTTTCTTTTATAAAACGAAATATTCTGAGTCAGCCAGGAGTTCTGAAGACTGCTGGAAAAATGGGCAAATAAAGGCTGTAAGCCATCAACATTTCTGATTCTTAGCCACAGCCAACTAAAAAAGAAAATGTGAGGGTTTCCTTTTTATCGATATTAAGTTGATATTACTGTTTTCATTTTTTTGTTTTTATTTTTACAATTTTGATATAATAACTGATCTAAGTGGGTTGCTCTGTGGGAAAAGGCACATTTTACATTTATATTACTGTATGTTTTAAAGTTTCTACACTCCAGTTAATGATGAATCACTTACTAAATTAGTTGACGATTATTGAAATAATCAATTAATATGATTCATTTTTTTCAGCCCCAGATGAAATACATGAAATGGGCGACACAGAGTAACTACAGCCCAGATGTTCAACTTTTATAGTGAAGTTCATATTTTAATGAATGTATTATTTTTGCTTGATACAGAGAGAGAATAGTAGGTACAAATATTAGAGTGGGGTTTAACTCTGCACAATTCTATATCTTCAAAAGAAAATACTGTATTTACCTTCTCTCTTAGTCGTTCAAATGAAACCGTTTTCAAAGTGGAAAACAGTCCTAATTCCACATTCATCAGAGCCGGTGATACTTCAAACATTGATAAACAGCATCTAATGAGTGTAGAGCTTATAACATTTTTATTAATGGAGCAAAATGTTGCTTTTCTCTTTTAACAATGGATTCCTCTTATCAGTACGGATGCTCACATCGAGCATTAAAAAGGGCATGCATATTGCATAGCACCAATGACACCAGACCAATAGTGTCCCTACCAAAGTTCAAATCAAACCTATGCCCTTGCTGTGACGCCATCCTGGAGAGAAATATCAGCTGTGCTGCTTCCATCAACACCCTTGTTTATAGATGCTGGAGATCAGCCTGTTTTCCAGTGTAGTCCTGTTTCTCTGACCGTGACTGAGTGGATGTGCTCTCTTCATCCTCTGGCATGGGAGCTGGCTCGGAGCTCGTCTGCTTCTGTCTCCTTGAACCCCAGTGGGCCTCAGCAGATGGCCGCTCACACTGAGCCTGGTTCTGCTGGAGGTTTCTTCCTGTTCAAAGGGAGTTTTTCCTCTCCACTGTCGCTACAAGCATGCTTAGTGTGAGGGATTGTATTTGAGTCAATGAGTCGATGCAATCAGCTGGCTTTCCTTAGATAGAAAATTTTGTATCAATTTGACTGTATGATCTGGTTGAACTGTAAAGTGCCTTGAGATGACATGTGTTGTGAATTTGGCGCTATAGAAATAAACTGAATTGAATTGATGAAGATTTAATCCTCTTAGAATATACAGTTTAAAAAACTTTTTTCTTTATTCATAAGAAACAATAAATAGTGGATTTGTATCTTTTTAATCAATGTTGCTAAGTTTTCCTCATTGAGTTAAGGTATTGTTATTACCACTAGCTGCGAAATGGTGGATTGGCTAAATCAACAACACCCTGATTCTAGATAAACATGTTCAAACCTGTTTTGTTTTCTTCTCTACCATTGTTTGACCAAAAAGGCAATAATTTAAAGTTTTCTGAGAAAGAACAATAAAGAAGACATCAATGGTGATCATGGCAAACTCTTGATTTTGAGATCACTTTTTTAATCCTAAAAGCTTTTAAATATGTTGGTCTTGATGTTACAAAAAATTAAATGTTTTTCACTGAGCATTTCAACCTGGAGAGACTTACACAGAGAAATGCTGCAATTAGAAAATATTATGTTTACTTATACAGCTAAAACAATCAAATTCTTCAAAAATATTTCTATCTAAGAACAAAACACCTGATTGAATCTCTCTCTCTCTGCAACCCCTCGCAATGAGCATGCATGTACAACAGTGGAGATGAAAAACTCTCTTTCAACAGGAGGAAACCTCCAGCAGAACCAGGCTCAGTTTGAGCGGCCATCTGCTGAGGCCCACTGGGGTTCAAGGAGACATAAGCAGGTGAAGATATAAACCAGATCAATTCTTTGGCACTCGGGCCCTGGCAGAAGACTTTGATGCCGTGAATCAACATACATTTGGATGAGTAACCTAGAAAAGCATTAGAGTAGTCTTCGCTTTTGCCCCGAACAGTGGTGATGGAATAAGCCAGAGGATGAGTGGGACTGAGAATGAGGTAGGAGATGGGGTGGAGGTTGATGAAAGTTCGCTTGCCTGCGGGAGAGTGAAGCTGAGCCAGGGCTAAATGAAGGGTATCTTGCAAGATGATTGGCTCCGAATAAGGTGCGGCTGCCGAGTTGATTGGCGGAGCGTAATGAGGGACATCGTAGATGGTTCAGGTGAGCTGATTAAATTTACTCTTAAGCTTCATTTCCTGTTTTCAAAGGCAAAACTAACCTAAATTGTTCATTTTACCCAGTGGGAAATTTTCGTTAGCTTCGTGAGACCATCCTGATCTCGCGAGCTTTAAAGGTTTCACTCATAGATCAGTCTGGAGACTCTCCGTTAAAGAAAATTTGGAGCCGTTCACCAAACGAACGTCCAATCAGTGTTGGCTTTGAGGCGGGTTGAGGTGTGACGCAACGAGAAGCGCGACAGTTCAGTCTAAAGAACATGGCGGCTTCAGCCGATGAAACTAGCGTGCGTGGCTATAGAGCAAGTTTTATCGGAATTACAGAGTATTTCTTCGCTGAAAGAAGAGCAAAACACTGCTCTGGAGGCTTTTCTCAGAGGAAAAGATGTTTTTGCTCTTCTCCCGACTGGTTTCAGCAAGAGTTTGATCTATCAATTGGCTTGTGCCTGGCTTGTGGTTGTGTTTTCGTCGTCGCTCTGTTAGTACGTCATATGCTTCGTTGATCTGATTGGTTTATTTGGCCCGTCTATCACCAACATAGGCCAATCAGCTAACCAGTATTTTCGCCCCTTCCCAAAATTACTTCAACGGAACGTTTCCAGATGGATATGCGGAGCAAATCCATCTGGCGGAGTCAGGTTAAATTTTCGTAGCCTTGGGGGATGAATTGCATGCTGGCAGTCATGAAAGGTTGTGTGGATGGGTTTTGGGACAGCCCACGGGGGGAACTGTTTTCAGATTAGTTTCCCCATTTTACATGGGGGTCTAGACATTCCCAGACCACTAATAAAAATTTTTTTTTGTAAAAGATTGTCAAAGGGAATATGAGTTTCATGATACAAAACCTGGTCAAAACATAGCAGTTTTTGACTAGTTTGTAAAAGATCTATTTTTAACCTTGCTGCAAATTATTAAATCTTTTCTAAAGCTATAAAATGTTTCCAAAACTGAAAGCACATCAACTAAAGTAGAAATTAAGTATGTTATAAATAAAGCACCATTTAATCCCGTAAATTCATTTCTGTTCTGGAAAAACCGAAGTAACTAAACTTTTTTAACAAGCAGATCAATCAGAAGATTATGAGGCTTCTTTTCCGTAGAAATACACCTAAATTGATGTTTTAAACCTATTTGTCCTATTCTGTGTTTTATGTGCCTACTTCTTTTGTAGATGATTAAAAAAAACACATTCTTTAGTTTGAATTTTACTATGAAATTATAGTAATTTGATAAGATAAAATTTCTGTTTTAAAATGATTAAATTGCACATATGGCCTGTAAGTTTCGCCGTTATAACACAAGAACGAGCTAAACCAAAAACACATTTTTTTTCAATGAGTGCAATTAGTGATGATTATGCAGATTTATGAAAATACATAGAGACAAAGCTAAAACGTAGCTTTTTGTCACTATCTGCAGTATAACTTCAACCCCTATTTAGTTTTACATGATTGTTTAAAAGCCACTGTGAAGGACCCAAAGGGTCACATGAGGCTGGAGAGTTGTTGGAAGCAGATTCTTTAATCAGGCTATCATGACAGTCTAAGCCTCTTTGGCTTGATGCAAGCAGAGTTCATTAAAAAGTAGTCTAGCCACATAACCTTACTTAAAAAATCCAATCACTTTGAAACCTGGGTTGAGATGCTGCATGTCCACCTAGGGGGTCTATTTAGTTGATCAAATGTACAGCATATTCAGCAGTTTTAGAGAACGAAGGGGCTACAGCTGCATCATCTGTATCCCACAAAGGTGTTCTTTGATCCAAATTGGAGAATTTGTGTTTCGTTTTCAGGAGGCTAATTCCCTCCTCAGTGTCATCGCTGTTTGCCAATTGTCAAATGAGTTGAATGAACGACAACAAAGGAGATTGCACCGCCCAATTTTCAGAGATACAGAGTCTAATCTGCTTTAAAGTTAAATTGCTGCAAGTACAGAGCGAGCAGAGAGCCCTTTACGCCTCCCTAATTATGAAAAGCACCTTAGTCCTTCTGCAGTGTGTTGGACTATTGCATAATGGCTTAATACATTCAGTTACACTATGGATTTAAGTGTTGAAAGAGGGGTTCAGAAAAAAAGAAAAGTCTTAAAAAAAACAGTAGAATCAGTGAAGCGTGAAATAACCCCCCCCCCCCCCATCCCCCATCCCCAGCCCCAAAAGGGGTAAAATGCTCTTCCCTGCCCCTGATATCAAATAATATAAAAAGATTAGGAAAGCCAGTGTTTTTTTGCTATTTCAAATCAGAGCAGATTAGCTTTTCTTTTTCCGCTGATGATCCAAAGAAATTCCAGGGACAGCGCTGAGATGGATACGCTGTGGGTAACGCAATGGGCACACCAACTGGACTGTAGGTGGAATATTGTCTCTGGCGTTTATTTGAAGCCTGTAGCACCATGGCGATTACAATAATAGTAACACAACACTTTCAATATACACTGAGAGGAATGGAAAACTGAATGGGTGTTTAAAATCAAAAGAACTGTGCAGGAGGACTATGTGAGGTCTAAAGAACAACATGAATGCAAACATCTTTCCAATCTGGAATAAAGATTTTATCTCCCTGAAAACAAACAGTTTTCCCGACTTTTCTTTCTGGGCCTTTGGCTTAGCCCCTGAGATTTCATTTTTATTCATCAATCTTTGTTCTTAAATATTCTTTCTGTTATGATTTGTGGACATTAAGATCTAAAAAGAAGCGTCATCTTCTTGTCAGAGCCTGCAGTTCAGCGAAAGGGTGGAGTCAGAGTAAAAAAAATGCAGGCCCAGGAGGAGGAGGGGGTCACTCCAGTGGTTGGAAGTTGGCTGCCATCCGGCTGCTGTTTGACTGGGAAGGGTCATTTCGAATGGCTGCTACTGTAGCTAATGGACAAAAGATTTATAATAACATCACATCTTAAAAAAAACATTATAAAACAAAGTAAATGACCAAAAGTGACATGCAGAGGTGGTGAACCTTCCTGACAAAGGCTGCTCTAGTGCATGAAGATATGAATGATTTAACCAGTTGAACCAGCATCACAGAACAACTTAACTCCAATGACGGCTAAGATGGATGAGACTCCACTGGGAAGGGTTCTGAGACCAAACTATGATCCCCATCTTTCATTTCACAAAATCCTCTTCAATATCCCTATAATGTGGAGGCAAATGTTTTGTAGGTTGATAAAACAAAAGGTGGAACTTAAAAAAAAAAATCTTATTTGAAAGAAGATAGAAAGGAAGCATCTGAATGACTCATGAAAGCAGAATGAAGTTTTGAGCAGGACTTTAATCAGGTTTAGGGCCAAATCCAAATCCATCACCATTCATACTCAATAAAAAAGCTAAAAAAAAAAATTCCAACATAGCAGCAATAAAACAATCATTCAAAGGAGAGTTGGACATTTCCTCTGTTATGATGGCAAGAAATCAAGGGTAATTGTACCAAAATAGACATAATTTATATCTGCTAAAGAAGCTACTTTACTACTTTTTACTTCATCTTGCACTCCAGAAACAGGTCCATGTTATTAGGGAGATGTCCCAACCACCTTTTCGTATATAGAGAGGCCTAATTTGATTTCCAGTTTTACTTAATCTTGATTTATAATTAACGAGTCTGCGAGGCCGTGCAGCCAATTTTTGTTATTTTGGGCTTTCACGCCACTCTGCGTGGATTCTGTATCGACAGAATTTCCACACAGAGCACCTAGAAAAATTTTAGCTACGCAGATGGAACTGTGCAGAAAACATGGCGAGCAGGCAGCAGCTTCTGCTGGTACTGGTACACAAATGTACACATCCAGAGAATTCCTGATTTAGATCTCTGCACTATCAACACATTTTGGAAAAACTCCAGTAAATACATTTTTGTTGCTCTCTAACGGCATGAAGAGGCTTTGATAAAGTTGTAAGCTGCTGTGTTTCTACTTCCTCATGTAGTGGGTTGTTGTCAGCTTGCAGACACTGTGAGGGGCAGCTCTGTGACCTGTGACCCGGATAAGCAGAAGAAAATGGATGGATGGATGGATGGATGGATGGATGGATGGATGGATGGATGGATGGATGGATGGATGGATGGATGGATGGATGGATGGATGGATGTTTTTGAGCATACATCCTTCGAAGGATCCTTCCTACATGGGTCGGGTCCTTTGAAGGATGTAGGCCCTGAAATGGGACACACCCTGTGGCACCTGACCTCCATCTCACATGACTCCATCCTACTATTCCTATTGGTGCAAACTCCTTTCATAACCAGAAGTTAATGTTTATACATACTGAACCGGTCAAAATTGACTCTTTACTACTTTACTATAATTTTTTTTAGGGATGCACGATATTGGGATTTTGGCCGATATCCAATATGCCGATATTTTAAAACTCATGTAGCCGATAACCGATATCGATACCGATGTTAAAGCAGGACAAAAATAAGTAGTCATTGAAAATAGCAGTTTTGTTATCCATTTCTGACACATTGAAAAATAATATACTCAAATATATTTTCATATGCTGATCTCAAATTGATTTTTAAAAACGCGGTATCGATCTATTTTACTTTCAAAATCTCGTGAAATTTAATGGTTCTGTTACAAACTCTCGTGATATTTTGCAAATTCTTGTGAGATTTTGTTAGTAAAATAGATCGATACCGCGTCAATATATCAACATATAAAAATATGGCAACATTTGGTGAATTTTCGGGGGATTTCGTAGCATAACGATGACATATAGCAATATTTCATTAGTAAAAGAGATTGATATGGTGCTTTTAAATGGCAATATATCAGCATATGAAGATATTGGGATATTTTAATCTATCAATATTTTTTCCCTCGTCTTTAGAAGTTTTTAAGTCTGTAAAAAAGAAGTTTTTGAGGAAGAAGAAGAAGTAGTATTTTTTATTTATTTTTTTAGACTTTAGAAACTCAGAAGCTGATCAAATATCGGGTTAAATATCGGTGGGGTGGCCGATGTCCGATATTTAGTTTTAAGGTCGATACCGATTGGGGGCCGATTATATCGTGCATCCCCAATTTTTTTCTTAAGTCAAATTAATATATTTATTCTGCAGCACTATAGACATTCTGTGGACGTATATACTTTTTATAAATTGTTTTGATGTATAATTTGTAGCTATGAACTTCAGTGTGTCCCACATGGACATTGTGAGATTAGATTTAATTCCGGGGCTTCAGATTGAAGGCGGGTATAAAAAAATGCACCCCACACATTTCAGAAACATACATGTGAGTATGTATACACTGCAAAAAAAAAAGTCAATCTCAATAAGTATTTTTTTTCTTAAAATAAGTGCATTTTTCTTGAATTAAGGAGGTAAGTGAGACAATTTGCCAATGGAACAAGAAAATTTATATTTAAAATAGGATAAAAAAAATTATATTGTCTTATTTCAAGTGCATATTATCTAATTATCTTATTTTAAGAGTAAAAATACTCATTCTATTGGCAAATCATCTTATTTACCTACTCAAATTAAGGGTAAATACACTTAATTTAAGACATTTTTTACTCATTTAAAGATTGCTTTTGCAGTGTATGTGTTTTTAAAGCATGCATTATTTTTTACTTTAAAAGTACAATCTACTTTGTTATGATTTATACATTTCCATTAGAATAAAATAAAAATAATAATAAAAAGTTGTGAATCTCACATAAAGAAATGTAAAAAATGCATGTGTATAAAGTAATCTTGACTATATACTGCAATTCTAAGAAGCCTCTCTCTCCGTGTCAGCTTTACATCGGCCCTACCCGACCCCCCACAGGGTGAAACACGTTGGGCATTTATGGAAATACAGCCTGCCGTTATGGTTGTTTACCCATGCTAAGTGTAACGCCATTACTCATGTGCTGAAGTTCACAGGATTTAATGCCACAGCAATAATTTAAACACACATCATTTTCAAAGGATGTCATTACTGTATATAAACCATTTATATCAAATTTACAGCTGCTGTTTGTAGCTTCAAGGGCATACGGCGACTAAAGGGGCTTTATAATAAAGACATGGGGTCTAGCCTTATGTTTTGTCAAGCAGCAGAAATAATAGCGCCAACGCTTCCATTTAGTCTGTACACTGGCTCGCTGATAGGAAATCAATAGGTATCTTTCCTGAACCGGAGAGGGCGTAAATTGGGAGGGATACAGCTCCGTGTGACACACAACGGCCAAAGAAGGACACTGCAGCTTATTTCTGTTGCATGTTTTCATTCTGCAGCTCAGCTTCATCTGTTATGGCCTGTTTATTTCCTGCAGTGGTATAGCCAGGATAATCAAATGGGGGGGGAAGTCATAAAGACTTTGCTTTGAGCCATCAGGATGTTCTTTTGCAAACACTTACTTTACACTGCAGGGTGGCAGAAAGAGGAAATGAATTTGCTAATTAGGCAGTACAGTAGTCTGCATCTTCTTCTCCAAATTTAGAATTATTTTCAATGTTACCCACACAAACAAGGCTAATAGAGTTTTTTTTTGGAGCAAACTAAAAGCCTTGCCATTATGATTTCAGAATTAGTGAAGCTTACAGTAATGCTTTATAAACTTTTTAGAAGGCTGTCAGCTCATCTTATTCTTTTAGATCAGGGAAACACAAGATGTTTTTACTTTCATCCTGCATGCTCTGAATTTACTCATACAAGTCAGCAAAGTGCACCACTCCCAGATGAAGTGCCACCCTTCCTGAATCACTCCAAACAAAGTGTCACTACAGTTCGTTTACTAGCTCTGGAATGCAACCCTGTTTCATAACCTTCTGTCCAGAAAGCGCAGCAGCACGGTAGCATCACCGCTTCCCTCAGCTTGGGTTGGCTCCCGAGGCGTGAAGGGTAGAAGACAGGAGGGGGGCATTCATATGTATGTAAGCACTGAGCCATAGAGAAAGGATATCACTGAGGCATGAGCAGAGCTATGGGCTGCATGAGACGTCAGGCTAACAGTTCCCCGCTGTGAGCCCTACCTGGATAAAGCAATACTGCTTATGTCTGACTGGCTTTACACTGCAGGGGTCGGAGGAGAGAGAGAGAAACACAGGGGTAAATAAGTAGAGGTGCAGAGTCGAGTGCACTTGAGCTATGAATTTTGGATTTTTTTCTTATATGAGAATGCAAAATGGATAATATTTAGATTAAACAATTATTAATCATTAATCTTTTCCCCTTAAATCTTCTCTCCTCTGAAGTTCAACATAATACAGATTAATATCTTTGATTGTGCTATTTTTAACAGATAATAGCGATGAAGTATTTCTTCTTATCTTACCGTACAGACCAGTCTTCTATTCTTCTTTTTTGGTTTTTAATAATATGTACAGTAAAGTATCTGTATGTTTCTATTTTCATTTTACTTGCTGCTGGGACATATCATTTTCCCTCTGTGGGACAACAAAAGCTATTTATATTAAATTTTTTTATCCCTGAGAAGCCAGCCAGGATCCTTCCTCTGAAGCACTTAACAAATAAACTGAACCTGAATTTTACACTAGAACCGCAAAAGAAAATTATGCTTTTCCATTAGCTATGTTACCATAAGTGAGCTAAAAGGTTCATATATTGGAAAGATTTTCAGCTTCTTTTCCAGCTTAATAAACTAGATGTCATGATCTGGCCTGATTCCTCCATCTTAATTGCTTATTTCTTTCACCTGCCGTTTTCCCTCCCAGCCTTAATTATCATTTATTCCTCACACCTGTTTCCTTTGCTATATACTCTGTTCAGCCTAAACTTTCAGGGCCAGATCATTTCATTTGTTTTCCTGTTTGACTGAGGTTTTTTCAGTTTTATTCCACAGTTCAAGTCCTGGATCCTGGCGGCAAGTGGAAAGAGGGTTTTTTCTTTGTCTCGTCTCCTGATCGTCCACTGTTCCTCCCCTGCTGAGTCCTCTGGGTTTTTGGCTCTATATGCAGGGAGGTTAAGTTTTTATCCTAGTAAGCCTGGCTCCAGGGAGGAGACCAGTTTAAAGGTCCTGCATCAAGTTCTGGTTCCACGTCCCGTCTCGGCTACCCTCTGCCAATGAGCCTGCCCGTCTGCACCTGATCCTGTCTGCTCCGGTGCGTGTCCTCTGGTCACGCTTCTCGACTCTGTCAGACTCTGAACCTGCCTGGGAGCTTGTGGATTACCTGGAAGCCTGGATCCTGTTATCTGTCTGTTCCTGCCTGATCTGTAACCCTGTCCAGGATCGGCTTCCTTTATTAGGAATCCAGTTTGTGTGGGTTGTGTTTTTGTGTCTTTCTCTCCCTTCACCACCAGGTGGTGCCCTGTTCTTGTTGGTCCTCTCACACAACTGCGGCTGGTAGACTCATCACTGAGGAATATTTTAGCCGTGGACTGTCACTACCTCAGTGCCAGAGTGTTTTCCAGTTTTGGGTACTCTAGCCAAGCTGAGTTTTGCTGAGTTTAACTGAGTCTTTGTTTCACTAAGCCTTCCTGCCTCTTCGGCAGGAAGCAGGGGATTAACCTCCACAAGTTCCGTTCAAGTCCTCCAGGTTTCCCAAGTACAGTCCGCTCAATAGCTCCTCAGGGTCCAACCAAGTCTAAACCTGTCTGCCCTTAAACGAGTCTTTTCCTCTGGATAAACCCACACCGACTGGATTCTTGGAAAAAGTTTTCTCCACTAACGTGAGTCCCGTTTTCTGTGTCTCTCCAAGTCATCGTTCTAAGTTCCCACGGATCCTGAACTAACCACTGATACTTCCCTTCCCTCTTCCAGTTCCAGTTCACCAGTACACTGAGTGTCCTGAATCCTACCCCGCTGATCTTATCAATAAACCTGTTAAAACTTTTACCCTGGTTCTCTGAGTGGTTTACTGGATGTGGGTCAGATCCCTTAAGAACATCATGACATCTTTACCCAAGGGACACTCTCTGTGATGCGCGCCGCATCAGTCCAGCGGCTGGTTTGTGCCCCATTCCAGGGAGATGGACTGGACTGTTAAACCAGGTAAGTGACCAACTCAGATAATCATCTTCTGCAGATAATGGCGGTCACTTACCTGTGTTTCTCCCATGAACGGAGTGTCTGAGATTGGGCGGTGCCCCGCCCCCCACCTGCAGTCGCCACAGATCCAACAGCTCCACTTTAGTTTCCATTTGTTTGTCTTTATTTCAATAAACATTTTGAACTTTTCTACTGACCGTCTCTCCTTGAATACTGGGTCCATCTGTCTAGATGGAGCATTTTGGTTGCCTATCACCATCACACTGTTTAACTTCACATTTATGTGTAACCTACTAAATGACCAAAAAAGTATGTCGTAGTAATAAAACTTTAAAAATGAAGCAAATTCATAGGAATGGCAGCTGTGGTTGTGTGGGAGACCTGGCCAGCCAAATGAACTTATATGGGACATAGGCCAGTTTGGTCAGGCTCAATAGTCTCTGGTCTAAAACAAACCTAACTAATCGCAGCATTGGAGTCTTTTTTGTAACCATAACAATCAAGCCTGCAGCTGCAAAGGAGCCATGTTTTATTGATACCTTATCCCCATAGGAGAGCTGTTTATATTGATACAATTTTAACTATTGGCTGCTGTAAATATTAAGAACTTGTTCCTGTGAATAGATTTATTTTTAAATATATGTTTTCGCATCACATCCCTAGTTATCCAATTAACCCCTAGAACCCTACGGACCCACCGGTGGGTCCAGCTGCTACGTGACCTCGTAATTTTAACAAACCCCCAGTATTGATGTAAAAAACACATACCAATTAATTCTAAAATAAATATGATTCATCTGATTGAGTCCAAATTTGGTATATTTTTACACAACATTTAGATTTAAAAGTCTGTACTACTTTTTTGTGCTATAAATAATATTTTGGTTGTGTTTTGTAATGTTTATTTCAAAGAAAATTTTGGCGAGGTTGAAAAAATGCAAAATATTTTGTATTTTGTCCCTAATATTTCAGGCAGGGTCAAAGCTACAATGCTGCTGACACCAGAAAACCATTCTATGACATCTTACCTTTACAGAGGTACCAAAAGTTTCTTCTTAAATCTAATAGCTGTGAGGCTATAAGTTATTTACTTTTGTGTGTTTTTGTCAGGCAGAAATTTATTTATACCCCCTGAGGGTGTAAGAGGTTAGTTCAAAACTGTATGTGATGACTCTGTTAGTCAAGCCTTAGGAATTGACTCCTCAAACCTCTTTCCAGACTAATATGCTGTGTTGATGGTATAAATTAGTCCTGCTGAACATGTGACCGGGAAAGTATGCTTGTTCAAAATTTCAGGCTAAGTTCGCAGTTTTCTCAACAGTCCTTAATGCAGTTTAAAAAGCCAGTCAAGGGTTGGAGAGTCTGGTTTGGGGAACAGCACAGTTTGTCTCTGCTTTTTGCAAATGATGTGGTTCTTCTTTCTCCCTACATCATCTGCTAGGGGTCAAGTATCGTGGTGTCCTGTTCACAGGTCAGGCGAAAATGGAGTAGGATATTGACAGATGGCTGATGCTTTAATGCGGACACTGCGTTGGTCTGTTGCGGTAAAGAGGGGCGGAGCCAAAAGAAAAAGCTCTCAGTTTACTGGTTGTCCTATGCCATGGTTATAAAATCTGTTTCAGATGCCATCTGGATGCCTTGCTCCAAACAGACGCTTGTCCAATGACTCTTAAAAAATATTTTGCCATGTTTATAAAACTCCTTCAAGGCAAAAATATTTGGAATATTTGTTTTTAGGATACATAAAAGAAAAAGTACTTAAAATATGTTATAAAATATAACATAACAATATGAATATAAATTACTTAAAATACGTTATAAAATATAGGTTAGTGAATAAGGCTGTAATCTTAGACTAGAATTTGCTTTAAGTGAAAGGTTTCCATCAAAAACAGTTTAAATCTTACGGAAGAGGATTAGGGCCAGTGAAAAAAAAAAAATAAGTTAACTGATTTTTACTTTTTATTTCAGTTTAGTATGAGAAAAAAGTCAGAATTCTGACTTTAATCTCAGAATTTTTATTGTTAGAATTTAGTAAGAATTCTGAGATTAAAGTCAGAAAAAGTCAGAATTCTGAGAAAAAAGTCAGAATTATGACTTTTTTCTCATACTAAACTGAAAAAAAAAAATTAAAAATCAGTTCTTTCGTAAAATCCTCTGAGATCAAACTGGCAATTCTTTAAATGCAGCAAAAGTAAAAGAGAAAAAAATCCATATCTGTGTTTCAGTGAATGATGGAATGGCAGAGCCCTCATTTTCTAGACTCAGATGTTATCACCCTATTTCTGAAGCATGGTATTTAAAAGATTTGTCTAACTAAATGGCATTAGTTTGGTTCACTCAAATGAGTTTGCAACATGTATATAAAAAAAAACATGTTAGTGAGTGAATAATTTTTGCTTCTATCTTACAGCAGGAGCATAATAAACAGGATCTGATGAATCCAAGTACAATAAAAATTCATGAGAATAACTACTTAGACACATCCAACCCTCGCTTAGCCACCACTCTCCTCTCTTTCTGCCTTTCTAGGTCAGAAAGATGGCATGCCAGACCTTTTTTCTAAAATGGCTGGTCTATGCGGCTGGACCTTCCCCAGACAGCGCCACTGCGGTGACAGGAAAGTGATTATGTATTGATCATGATCACATAGACACTGGTGTAGCTCCTTCTCTGGCTGTGGGCTGAGAGGATAATAGCTCAGACGTGAAGACTGACAGCCAATCTCTTCAGGCAGTGCCGCCAGCTCTATTTTTGGACAGTCCCACCTAGTGATTGAAATGCGTGCACACGGATCAGGGGGGAGTAACGCTTGAATTAAGAGACGATCAACCGAGTGTGGCAAAGAGAGCATCACCAGCCACAAAGTGATGCACTGTGCCGTGGAGGTGAGGGCTTAACTCTGAACCAGAAAAACTCCATCCATCCATCCATCCATCCATCCATCCACCATCCATCCATCCATCCATCCATCCATCCACCATCCATCCATCCATCCATCCATCCATCCATCCACCATCCATCCATCCATCCATCCATCCATCCATCCATCCATCCACCATCCATCCATCCATCCATCCATCCATCCATCCATCCATCCTCCATCCATCGACTCATCGTCCATCCATCCATCCATCCATCCATCCACCATACATCCATCCATCCATCCACCCATCCATCGACTCATCGTCCATCCATCCTTCCATCCATCCATCCATCCATCCATCCATCATCCATCCATCCATCCATCCATCCATCCATCCACCATCCATCCATCCATCCACCATCCATCCACCCATCCATCCACCATCCATCCATCCATCCACCATCCATCATCCATCCATCCATCCACCATCCATCCATCCATCCATCCATCCACCATCCATCCACCATCCATCCATCCATCTATTCATCCATCCATCCATCCATCCACCATCCATCCATCCATCCATCGACTCATCATCCATCCATCCATCCATCCATCCACCATCCATCCATCCATCCATCCATCCTCCATCCATCGACTCATCGTCCATCCATCCATCCATCCATCCATCCATCCATCCACCATACATCCATCCATCCATCCATCCACCCATCCATCGACTCATCGTCCATCCATCCTTCCATCCACCCATCCATCCACCATCCATCCATCCATCCACCATCCATCATCCATCCATCCATCCACCATCCATCCATCCATCCATCCATCCATCCACCATCCATCCACCATCCATCCATCCATCTATTCATCCATCCATCCATCCATCCACCATCCATCCATCCATCCATCGACTCATCATCCATCCATCCATCCATCCATCCATCCATCCATCCACCATCCATACATCCATCCATCCATCCATCCTCCATCCATCGACTCATCGTCCATCCATCCTTCCATCCATCCATCCATCCACCATCCATCGACTCATCGTCCATCCATCCATCCTTCCATCCATCCATTCATCCACCATCCATCGACTCATCGTCCATCCATCCATCCTTCCATCCATCCATTCATCCATCCATCCATCCATCCATCCACCATCCATCCATCCATCCATCCATCCATCAAACCATCTATCCATGCATCCATCCTTCGACCATCCATCCATCCTTCCATCCATCCATTCATCCATCCACCATTCATCCATCCATCCATCCACCCTTCCAGCCTTCCACCATCCATCCATCCATCCATCCATCCATCCATCCAAAGCTCACATTAAAGAGGATGACACACTTGGAGCACTGCTGATTCTCCCTCTGCAGTCAAAGTCAGTTGTAGATTCCCTGGCTTGCAGATGGGCATTTACAGCAACAATGCAGTTGAGCGTTGAGGGAAACCCTCAAACAAATGGACAAAAACCAACTTATGTTGTCTTTGCCAGCACAGCCCCTTTCATGTGTAACAATTGGCACCTGACATTTAGTTACAGCTCAGCTAGTGACTAAATCTGCATAGTGCCTTCCATAGATATTCATACCAGGCATTCTTGTCTCCTTTTTGTCTTGTATTTTAGCGACGAACCTCCAAAGTGTTGGATAATTGTAAAGGTGGAGAGTAAATGATAAATGGCTTTCAATTCATCTAACAAGTAAAAATGGGATGTGCATTTGTGTTCATCCCCTTTTAGTTCAAACACCATAAATAAAAACAGTTGATATTGTATGTTAAATGTACAACACACAAGTTCAGCACTATTTATTTATTTAAATTCAGCTATGAGGGAGTTAATTCCTTCAAGGAATTGGCGTCAATCCACAGAGTGCGGATTAAGTCTTATCCCACACTGCAAAAACAATCTAGAAATAAGTGAAGATTTCTTAAATTAACTGAATTTAACCTTAATTTGAGAAGATAAATAAGAGGATTTGCCAATGGAATGAGTATTTTTACTCTTAAAATAAGATAATAAGATAAAAATGCACTTGAAACAAGAGAATGCAGTTGTTTTTTCTTATTTTAAATGTATATTGTCTTGTTCCATTGGCAAAGTGTCTCACTTACTCCCTTAATCGAATAAAAAATGCAGTTATTTTAAGAAAAAATTACTTATTAAGATTTGAATTTTTTGCAGTGCAGAATTCAATATCTGTAAACTGCAAATGAAAACTTCAGTGGAGTTCTGGTCTTGCATGAACAACCTGCTGTTTAGTAAATTTAACCAGAGTTGTCAAGTACCTACTGTAAATATAAATACTACGTTAATATATTCAAGATTTTTTTTTTTTTCAGTATCTGTTCTTTAATTGAGTATTTATTTTTCTGAGGACTAATCATTTTTTCTTACTACATTTGAACACAAATATCTGATCCATCTACTCTTTCCTTTCTCCAAAGTGGGTCATTACTTCCATGCATATTGATAAATATGAGGAAACAGCAGCAACGAAAAACAGAGAAGATCAAGAAGAAAATCTCTCCATTTGGAAGCAAGTTTGTTTAAAGAAAAACATTAATGAAGACAAAGAGCTGAAAAATATTCCAGATGATGGATCAGGTTCTGAAATGGAAGACAACTCCCAATCTACCGACGCATCCCTTTATTTGATTTTAAATTTACATGTTGATTATTTTACAAGTTCTATTTCAATTTTAATGCTATTTGCAGCCTGGATGCTCTGAAGACCAGAGATATAAACACATTTACATGAACATAGAGGATTTGTTTTTAGTTCAGTCTATCTTATCCTTTCTTAAATTATGATTCACAACACAACTACACAGAGTCAGTATTTTTTATGTTCTATCTACAAACACGGTGAGCAGAAGGGAAAAGGGAAGCCATTTTCTGTGCCATTAACCATTTCTAAAGCATTTACTTGTGCACTTCAGTACAATGTAGGACATGTTCTGCTCTTACTTGTGAAAAAAAGAGTTTAATTTGCACTTTTAATAAAGGTATTTGTACTTCTACTAAACAAAATAAGTATTTATGACACCTCTGAATTTAATCCTGCTAACATTGAATTACAAATATTTAGATTGTTAATCCAAATTTCTCAGTTTTAATTGTTTAACTCTTTGAAAAATGTTATTTAAACTTGATAAAGTGTTACGAATTTAGATGCTAAAAGTGTAAAATTTTACTCCACCCATCCATCGTTTCCTCCTGATTCCATCAGGGTCTCGGTTGGGCTGGTGCCTATCTTCAGCAGTCGGCACTCTATCAGAGAGCTGAATTTTAGCCATTTTCTGAGCCACTAGGTTAATGGTTAAGGAGTGATGGCCTAGCGGTTGGAGCAGTGCCCTTGTGCTCTGAGAAGGTTGCAAGTACCATGTTCGATCCCCACAGCCTCAACTCTGTAGCCTCGTGAGACCATCCTGATCTCGCGAGCTTTCAAGGTTTCACTCGCTAATCAGTCTGGAGACTCTCCGTTGAAGAAAATTTGGAGTCGTTCACCAAACGAACGTCCAATCAGCGTTGGCTTTGAGGCGGGTTGAGATGTGACGCAACGAGAAGCGCGACAGTTCAGTCTAAAGAACATGGCGGCTTCAGCCGATGAAACTAGCGTTAGCGTGGCTATCGAGCAAGCTTTATTGGAATTACAGAGTATGCTGATGAAGGTTCTCAGTCATCCAGGTCATAGTCATTCCGATGAAATCGGTTACCATTGCATGTTTCCAAGCGATACAAGGCGTTGTCTATATAAGACTCAAACTCACTGCGGATCCAGACATTTGAATTGAGAAAGCTTCCTGGAGAGGTTGCGAAACGTCTTCAAATCTTGAAAACCAAGTCCAGTGGATATTTTTTGAATTTTTACGGAAAGAATTACAGAGTATTTCTTCACTGAAAGAAGAGCAAAACACTGCTCTGGAGGCTTTTCTCAGAGGAAAAGATGCTTTTGCTCTTCTACTCTCGGCAAGAGTAGCCTGGCTTTTAGTATGTCATATGCTTCGTTGATCTGATTGGTTTATTTGGCCCGTCTATCACCAACATAGGCCAATCAGCTGACCAGTATTTTCGCCCCTTCCCAAAATTACTTCAACGGAAGGTTTCCAGATGGATATGTGGAGCAAATCCATCTGGCGGAGTCAGGTTATCAACTCTGGGTTCCTGAGCAAAACCCTTAACCAAAGATTGCTCCCCGGGCACCACACAAAGGCAACCCACTGCTCACGTCATAGAGACCTATGTCCTTATGGGGACCAAAATCCCGGTTCTCATGTGGTAAGGTTATTTTCTTTGAGTCGCGGTTAGGTTTAGAACAAAGGTATGAATTCAGTTCAGGTAAGGGTTAGGTGTAGGAATAGGTTTGCATTGGTAATAGTTAGTTTAAGGTAACAGTCTGGGTTAGACTATATAAAATGAATCAATGAAATGTCCCCATAAAAAAAAGAATATATGTGAGTTTGGCTCAATCTTAATATAAATCCAGCTAAAGATACTGTAGTAATGAAGAAAGATACACATTACAAACTTGGTTTAGAAAAAAAATGTTAAAAAAAATTTAAACAAAGTTATGAAACATCTCCAAATCAGATGATCCTGTACATCATAAGAAGCATTCTATAAATCCAAAATAAGGCAGGGCTGAGTGACTTAAATGGCAGGCCAGGGGAAGGATTAACCAAAGAAGCAGCCAAAAAAAACCACTGACTTTATCTATAACTTAGGTGGTGACTAAAACTGCATCTCTGTATTCCGCTTTCAAGCAAATCAGCATGTGTTACAGATAACAGGGAAGCAGGGTAAATAAGTTCAACATGAGCATGACAAGTAAGAAAAAAAAGTATCACGCCTCTCCTAAAACCATCAGTCTTCATAACAGAACTAATAAATACACATGTTAAAAAAGCAGGTTTCAACAGGGCTGTAAAATGCAGCTGAGGAATGGGGAAGATGAATATATAAGCACCCTGCAGAGGCTGAGAAGATAAGGAAATATATGTTTATATCACACTATCACACTTTTAAAAATTAGAGTTAAGCAAATCCAGCATGTGTGGCTTATAGCAATAAAACAATAATAAAAAAAAACATACTACATCTTGAAGATAAGATATGGTTGTCAGCATCCAAGAAATGGTTCCCTAGAGGCAATGATGGATAAGGGACACTGCACTTTTGATAAGTAAGGGGATCGTCACACTTAAGCACTTACATTGCCATTGTTGTAGTACAATTACTAGTCTTTTACAAGACAGAGAGGGAGCCGTCACAGAGAAGCCGTGTTTGCATGTGTGTGAGTTTGAACGCCACATGTGTCTGCTTTGTGCATGACATCCCCTTTTCAAGCAGGCAGTTACTGAGTCTACTGCCTTGACAGGCCATTTACAGGAACGGCAGGAACAAAATAATTAAGAGGGTCTTTTGTTCCCCGCTGATGGCCGTGACGCGCGCCGCCATTTTTAAAGGGTTGTGTCATTGATTCACTTTAATTAGCTCATAGGCAATGTGTGCAACATGCAGATAGGGTTCAGGACTGGAAGTCAAGAATGGAAAATTGGGCCCTTCACATGTTTAATTGCTCCCAAGGCATTAGCAATGGTGAGGTAATAACAAAAAGTAAGGCAAAGGATATTGTCTAATGAGCAACTTTATCATGGGTAAATGTATTGAATGCTTCTCAATATGAGAACTTTGCCACAGGGCCTGGGGTGTTTAATGTGAATTAGGCATTCTCCACTAAAAAAGGGGGAAATCATTTCAGAATAATTCAAAACAGTTGGATGGAATAAACGTGTGGTTAAAGCTGGTACAACTCCATAGGAGCAGCAGCCTTTACCACTGGAGCTCCACATCAAAGGTATTCAGTGATACAGCCATCCTTCAACTTCTTCATTATTTTAAATATTTTAACCAGAGGCTTGAATATATTTTGTCAGCCTTTAATCTCAAAAGCCACACAAAATGGTGCATGTGTCTGAGAATCAGAGGCACATTGACACCTGTAGGAGCTTCACTTGATCCACAGCTAACTCTTATAACTTCAAACATCTAGCCTTTATACAATAGAGGCAAGGACTTTTAGCCACTAGGGGAGAGCTAAACCCCTAAATAGAATTTAAAATCCTCTTTCTCACATATAAAGCCTTAAATTGCCAAGCTCCATCTCATATCAGAGATATGATATACTGACAGGGTCATCATAGTGGGAGATTTTAACATCCATGCTGAAATTGAAGGTGATCGCTTAAGAGCAGCCTTTAATGCTATCTTAGACGCTATTGGCTTTGTTCAAAATGTCAATAGTCCCACACATTCTCATCTTCATACTTTGGATCTTGTGCTGACATACGGCATAGATTGTGAAGAAATAAGAGTATTTCCTAACAACCCTGCCCTCTCTGACCACTTTTTAATAACCTTCAGGATTACGTTAACATAGTTCTCGCCCTAAAGAAGGTTTCACTTGAGCAGATCATTATCAGATAGTGCAATTATAAATTTTAAAGAATCTGTTTAACTCTCTCATTTGTGTCACTGAGCAGTGCTGCAGAGTGCAAAAGCTTTGTTTATTCCCCTTCACAGGTTGATGATTTTGTTGATGGGGTTGCTAGTTCTCTACGTACTGCCTTAGACAATGCAGCCTCTTTAAAAATGAAAACCCTTAAAAATGGAAAGCTGGCTCCTTGGTTTAATGCAGAACTGCGTACTTTGAAGCAAAATGCTAGGAAACTGGACAGAAAATATCGCTCCACAGGCCTGCGGGAGTCCTTCCTAGTCTGGAAAATGGTTTACTGCTGTATAAGAGGACCCTTTGTAAAGCAAGAGCAGCATATTTCTCCTCATTAATAGTGGAGAATAAGAAAAATCCTATATATCTTTTTAATACAGTTGCCAAACTCACCCTGAGCCATAGCTTAGTTGAACCGTCCATTCCACCTGCTCTTAGCAGCAATGATTTTATGGGATTCTTTATAAATAAGATTGATCTTTTTAAAAATAAGATGATTAGCACTCAATTGTTTGTCTCTGGAGGGTGAGGCAGCATCTGAGGTAGTCATGGAATCTGATCCGGGTTTAGGCTGCTTTGATACAGTTAAAATTTCAGAGTTAGCTAAACTTTTGTCTTCATCTAAGCCTTCAACTTGTATGTTAGATCCAGTTCCAACCAGGTTATTTAAGGAGGTATTCCCTTTGATCTCCTCCTCCATTTTAGATGTGATTAATCTATCTCTGTTACAGGGATATGTACCTAAAGCTTTTAAGATTGCTGTAATTAAACCTCTGCTTAAGAAACCGTCTCTTGACCCAGATGACTTGGTCAATTATAGACCTATATCCAATCTTCCTTTCTTATCCAAAATTCTTGAGAAAGTAGTTGCCAAACAAGTTTGCGATCACTTGCACCATAATGAACTTTTTGAAGAGTTTCAGTCTGGCTTTAGAGCTCATCATAGCACTGAAACAACTCTGGTGAAAGTCACTAATGATATTCTCATAGCCTCAGATAATGGACTTGTATCTGTGCTCGTCCTGTTGACAGTTGACCATAATTTTCTTTAGGAAAGACTTGAATATTTTGTTGGAATTAAAGGAACAGCACTAGACTGGTTTAAATCTTATCTATCTGATCGAATTCAGTTTGTTCATGTTAATTATAGATCTTCAACACGCTCAAAGGTTACCTGTGGAGTACCACAGGGATCAGTGCTACGACCAATTCTCTTTACTTTATGCATGCTCCCAATCGGTAGAGTTATTAGACAGCATGGGATTAATTTTCACTGTTATGCTGATGATACCCAGCTATATCTGTCTATAATCCAGATGAACCTATTACATAGATTACAGGCATGTCTGAAGACATAAAAACCTGGATGACTCTTAACTTTCTGCTTCTGAATGCAGACAAAACAGAAGTTATAGTCTTTGGACCAGAGTCTTTGAAAAAGAAGCTGATTAGTCAGTCACTTCATTTGGATGGGATTAAACTGATTTCAGATAATAAAGTAAAAATCTTAGTGTTTTTGATCAGGACCTGTCATTTAAATCCCCTATCAATGAGGTTTCTAGAATTTTATTCTTCCTTCTTTCATCTGTGCAATATTGCAAAAATTAGAAATCTCCTGTCCATGGGTGATGCTGAGAAACTAGTCCATGCATTTGTTACTTCAACGAGGACGGGAGGAGTCAAAGCGACAAGGAGGACAAAGTGATGCTGGGAGCAACATAAGTAAGGGAGTAAAGCTTTAGAGTGAAAC
This sequence comes from Cyprinodon tularosa, assembly GCF_016077235.1. NCBI lineage: Eukaryota > Metazoa > Chordata > Actinopteri > Cyprinodontiformes > Cyprinodontidae > Cyprinodon > Cyprinodon tularosa. Next base: position 225,726 of record NW_024039418.1, on the reverse strand, counting down.
TGTTTATTTTGTAACATTTAAAGAAATAATTGCGCTGCGCTGGTTTTACAACAGTGGACATTTTTCAGGGTGACGCTTTATTCCCCTGCACTGGTGTAAATTGATTCAGTGATTTATTCAAGCGCTATGGATCAGTGTGGCCTGCTGTTACATATGGCGTCCATACACATAGTGTACTATAACAGCCATGTTAGGAACAGGAGGGGGTATATCCAATTAAATTATGAGGGGATTCACATTTATATACATAGGAAGACATATTACAGTAGTACCTGATTACTGGTGTGATACAAATAAGCTCAACATAAGGAAATTCTTTTCTATAAGAAAAGAAACCAAGGTTTCCCCGGTTCATTAAAAAGAGTTAGAGAAATGTAACAAAAAGGACAAGCAGGCAAATGGAATAAGCTAATACTTTGTGTTAGCACCTTTTCATTATTCTTTAGTTTTCAGTCATCTTAAATACACATCAGCCAGCGGCTATGGTGAATCTGATTAACCTTAGTTCAGCTGTCCTACAAGGATTCTCCTGACATATGCTCATCCACACCTATTAGCTAAAGCCAGGATTTGTAAAGAGATTAAAAAGGATAAAAAAGATCTTAGTGTACAGAGGTATCAGTCAGGAGGAGGGTGTAGAGCATTGCATAGAAAATAAAAAAAAACATAAATAACAGTATAATAAAGTTCTGAAGTGGGAATAGTAGAGATCTGAGCTAAATCTAACAGAAACTCTATGGTCTCCTGAAAAGGGGTGTGGACATGTAAAAATACTACCAAAGAAGGCTAAATAAATAAAATAATAAAAAATGGCTGTTTTGGCAAAGTATTAGAATAGGATATACTATGAAACTAGACCAAAAGAAGTAAAAAAAGCCAAAAGATTACTTGTTTTTTTAAATTTTACAAACACAAAACTTTGCAGTCATAACTTTGGCAAAAGCTCCTCTATATTTCAAAGTATCAAAACATCATATGTGAGCTTTAGCTGTCTGGTCAAAACTGGCTCTTGAAACGATGAGTCAGCAGAACAGCTGCGATTCAATAGTAGAACGGCTCTATATACAGGAATATCCAGGAATCATCAACCGTAACAGTAAATCCATGGACTGCTGGAAAGGATTTCTGGGATTTGTTCAGAATCATTTCAAGCCAATTCATCATGTGGATAAACAAATATCTCTGAACATTTTCAGAGTCCAAAGTATATTCTATTGTTTTGAGAAATGGAAAATGTAAAACAAGAACTTGAAGGAAAATATGTTTTTCTCTAATTATTTAGACAGTGGATATATAATTTCAATGGCTTTATTTTTCACACACCATGATAGATATTTATTTTTTTCTTTGTAAATACTCTCTGTAAAATATAAACTTAATAACTTCCATCTTTCCAAGCTGCTGCTGTTTTTGCTATTATAAAATACCAAATGCTGTGCTTTGGCAACCTTGGGTATTCTAATCTGATTGGCTGAGGAACCAGGAAGTAAATACAGACTACACAGACTCTGCACCGAGTAGTCCCACAGTGTTAGCCTGGTGAGACCATCCTGATCTCGCGAGCTTTCAAGATTTCACTCGCTAATCAGTCTGGAGACTCTCTGTTGAAGAAAATTTGGAGCCGTTCACCAAACGAACGTCCAATCAGCGTTGGCTTTGAGGCAGGTTGAGGTGTGACGCAAGGAGAAGCGCGACAGTTCAGTCTAAAGAACATGGCGGCTTCAGCAAATGAAACTAGCGTTAGCGTGGCTATCGAGCAAGTTTTATCGGAATTACAGAGTATTTCTTCACTGAAAGAAGAGCAAAACACTGCTCTGGAGGCTTTTCTCAGAGGAAAAGATGTTTTTGCTCTTCTCCCGACTGGTTTCGGCAAGAGTTTGATCTATCAATTGGCTCCTCTTCGTCGTCGCTCTGTTAGTACGTCATATGCTTCGTTGATCTGATTGGTTTATTTGGCCCGTCTATCACCAACATAGGCCAATCAGCTGACCAGTATTTTCTCCCCTTCCCAAAATAACTTCAACGGAAGGTTTACAGATGGATATGTGGAGCAAATCCATCTGGCGGAGTCAGGTTTGAATGGAGAACGACTCCAACGAAAAAAAGAAGAGAAAAAAAGAAAGAAAAAAAATTAATGGAGAACGACTGAACTAAGATATTGCTGACTGAGAGGACAGGTTGTTTATAGGGAATGTTAGTAGTATCAAATGAAAAATGAAAAGGAATTTGTTTTATAGTCAAGTTCTGTGTGCACTACGTTCAGCCCTCTAAAAAGTGCAGTTCAAGAATTGTTTTATAAGAACACTGTGTGTAGTTTCCTTACTGATCTATCAAGTTGGAGCTCCACACAGTAAGATAGGATCTACTCATGAGGCCACATCAGTTGGGAGAAAAAGAACAGACGATAACTTAGTGATATACCTGTGAAACCCAGAAAGAAAGGGAAAAAAGAGACCACTCACTGTGCAAACTGGCAGAAAGCTTGCTGATTCAACACAGGGGAAGAACACTTCCAGGAGAATTCAATCCACAAAGAGGCTTTCACAACACTGCGGTCAGATTAGACTCAGTTGTGGCGGTGTCCTTTTAAAGGTGCTGTAAGCGCATTTTAAATCGACTTCCTACTGTTACTTTGGAGACCAAGATAGAAGACACATCTGTTTCTTCTGTTTGGTCTGATACAGATTTCAGTTTTTTAAGCATCTAATCGGAATTTGGCAACATGTTTCTTCATGCTGTTTTTTTGCTGTTTGTTCTTGTTAAGTGCAAAATCAAACCATATACTGTTTGAGTGAGGGACAAAACAGCGATAACAGTCAATGCAATAGTGCAACTAGGGCCCTATTTTCCCTACCTTTTTTAAACCTCAACATCTGTCGATGTTTCCTGCATCTTTAAGCCCTGATTAGACTATCAATTGTCGTATCCAGTCTCCAAAAGCCGACTCTGTAAAGTAAATTCATCAAAGGCTGCCTTCTTCGCCTGACTCTCCGCAAACAACAAAATATCACAATTATAACCAAACTTCTTGAACGTTACGGGCACGGCCATGTCGATGTGCTGTAGATGTCACTAGGAGGCAAGGAACCGTGCTAGCGTGGTGTGTAAACGGTCGTAAGGAACCCAGCTTGGCATGGATCGGTTTTGAGAGGGTAGTGTAAATGGGGCTATATTTTCCTTTTACTAAAACTAAACTAAAGCCACATAAAAAGACATCCCCATACTACAACCCACTGTGAAGGATTTAGTTTTGAGGGAATTTCATTGCAGGACTTATTGCACAGGTAGCATTCAGCCGATGCCGCCGCTCTCTGATCCAGGAGAGGCTCAAAGGTGTTAATTAAATCCAAATGTCACATATTTCATTACTAAACAATTAAAACACATCAATGTTGTGAAGCTCAAATAATAAAGTCCAGAAACCACGGCGAGAATTCAGCCCATGATGACTGTTCTGACTGAATAATCACTCTTCCCTCTGTACTCTTGAGGAAAACCTCCTCGCTGTCAGTCAAAATCCTTAAGTATGTTTGCCAATTAGCATTAAGCAGCCAGCTTCACAACCCGCCCCGGCTCCATTTTTATTTTAAAAAACTATGTATAACTACACTGCCATCTCAAAGCTATGCTCTATGTCATGTTGTTCTATAACATTATATTTGAATGACAGTTTGAACATGACAAATGTAGAGAAAAAAAAACACTGAATAAATGTAGGTTAAAACTATAATCCTTTATAAGCTACAGCATCTCCAGAACATTTCCTCGTCACTCTTTCTAGTTCTTGCAGACCTGGTGTTATAAAACACCAAAAACCAACTCTATAGATTGTCTCGCTGACAGGAGCAGAGTGGAATCTCTAGCCTGTAGCTTCAACAATTGTCCATCTAGAAATAATGGACAACAAAAACCCTCAGCATCCTCACCGCACTATTTTCTGTTGTTGTTTTTTTAAAAAGCACTTTCTGAGCAACTCACTCTGTCATCTGACAGCCATCTTGGAGTGCAAAGGGTTTTAGATTTTTCCCTAGAGGAATGCTGAAGCCTACTTTGTGACTGGTGGTTTAATGTCTCCGTCAGCCGGTGAGAGCGGCACTCTGCTGCCGCCTGACAAGCAATCCATCACAGAGAACACACAGACAGAAAGCTGCATGCAGCCACATAGAGCGTCTGCACGACAGACACGCTAAAGTACACGGTAACTGCGCACCGCCGCAGACTCACATCAGCACACATAGCACCCAGCATGCTGAAAGACATACATTAATGCGCTAGTTAGGGCACCGAGACAGTTACAAATCTCAGGCAGACTGACATAAGTACAAGTTTTAAATCCTCCTGGGTTCTTGTTTCTTTAACTTTATTTCATAACATGCAAGTTCTATATAATTTGGCCAGGGTACGGGGATTAATAAAAAAGGCAATGACATTTAGATTATATAGAGGGCTGCTTATTCCTTCTATATAATTTGTTCTACTGAGAAAAAATGTAAAAGAAAAAATTATTATTCCTATTTGATTTCTATTTTATTCATTTTCCTGTTTATTTGAAGTTAGATTTATTAAAAATGTAACGTTTGGTTTTACCAGAAAAAAAATGTTTCATGTTCTTTACATTTATTTATTGTGTCAGAAAATATAACCTGTTTTAGACATTTGCAAAAAGAAATAAATAAATAAATTCATGTAGTGATGAAAATGAGCTTTAGAAATCAGATCTGTAATGGTTTCTGCACTGATTCTGGCCTGATCACTCAGTCCGTACACCTGCTCTGCTCCACCCATCAGCAATCAGCTCTGACCGGAGTCACCTGTTTCCAGAAGTTTAAAAACCCCATCAGATCAGTCCTCTGTGCCAGATTATCTCGAGCCAACCTGCTACGAATAGTCCAGCATCTTGAAGAGTCTCTGATTGTCTACCTGTTTCTGACCCGATCTGCCTCCTGATACAGAGCCTGCCTGACCCCTGTCTGAATCTGCCTGCCTGATTACCCTCTCTGCTCTGCCTCTGGATCCCCGGATCTCTGAGTCATTCTGATCGGTCTGCCTGCTCCCCTCTCTCTGGATCACGGACTCGGAAAAGCTCGGTTCAACTGCCTGCCTCCCCGTCCTGGATCAAAAACTGGTAAACCTCCCTTAATCTGCCCGCCTGTCTACCTGCAGCCTGTAGTAACCTTTTCAATAAACCAATCAAACGTCACTAACCTGTCTTGGTTCATTTTGATCCAGTCTCTGTCTCATTACAACATCTAGACCAGAAGTCACCAACCATTTCAAGGCTGAGGGCTACTTCATGGCTATCGAATCATAGGAAGGGCTACCAATACGGACCTATGAACAAGAGGGGTCAGCGTTCACCTAAACTTCATCCAAATTAAACAAATTTTTATTATTAGCTATTAATTTCTAATTTTCCTTTAAAAATTATAATTTTAAAATCTCTATAAATCCTAAAATGCCCTATATGATTACTATGATGAAATGCTCTATAAATGACCATGTGGTCCTTGAGGGCCCCTTGGTGCTCGCGGGCACCGCGTTGGCGACCCCTGGTGCTAAAACAATGAAAACAAAATGACATTTAAAATAGCTATGTTTGCCAATTCCTTTATTGAATAACAGGATTAAAGAAGTTTGACTGTAAAGCGTCAAGGTAAATGTAAATTTATTTTATAGCTGGTTTTGGTTAAACAGAAACAATAAAAAAGTAAACAATCTTAGTTTGTTGATTTAGCAGAAACACATTATATTTTAGTATAAATCAGTTTTTAGTATTGTATCATTATTATTATTATTTTTTTGCTAAAAACAGTTAGCGAGGATGAGCGTCAACCTTGTATTTTAAAAATATCATCATGTTAAACGACAAAATGGTGAGAAAGGTTATGGTTTGGAAGAAAAGCAATAGATAACGAGCTAGCTGCACAGTATGTCCGCTCTCCTTTTATGAAAAGTATGATTGCAGATTCAGCAAATAATTTCACAATGGCAGTCTTGAATCAGCAAAAACAAGCTAGCGGGCAAATTCTAGGAATCAAGTTCAACAAGAGAACTTTTTGTAATGTAGCACTGTTTTAACTCACTGTCACTGCTCTCCATTAAACAGTGACTGCGATGAAAAATATTAGACCTTTCCATGTTCCTTGTGACCAATAAAAAAACATGGCAGGCTATGAAATAATCACTTTCTCCACCTTAGAAAAGCAAACAGAAAAAAACATATTTGGATGTAAAATATAATCCTTGGTAACTGAATTGTTGAGAAATAAAAAAAACTAAAAGTAATTAGGAAGATTTACTATGTATGGATAAGAAATAATGTTAATGAAAGATTTTTCAACCCACACAGGTGATGAGAAAAGTAAAGGGACTTCAGGAGGTTAGGCTTCCCCCCAAACGAGGTAGTCAAGTGATCAAAGAAAGCCAGGAAATGAAAGAGAGAAGTGTGAATTTACACTGCCAGAAATCCACAGGTTTGTTTACTCTCTGAGAAGTGAAGAAAACATTTTAAAAGGGCTATCTCTGCAGCATGCTGGAGAGCAGATTCACCCAATTACACAGCAGTCCCCGACGTGGCATAGCAAACTTGCTGTAAGATTGACTGGGTGTGTGAGTGTGTGTGACGGTGTGTGCGCTGACACCAGGCTGTTACTGTGGTAAAACCATAGACTGACTAAATCCATACTGCAGCGCTGAGGGCAGTACAGCTGCCAATGCCACAGCACACAAACAGCCAGAGCCGCGATGGCTGCCACAAATCAGCCGGCTGCATGACAAGCAGACAACAGGAAGTGGCCAGAGCAGAATATGGAACAGCTTTCACACAATACGATACGAACGCCACTAAAATTTGAGGTCAGGTCCAAATAAAAAGAAGAAAGAAACTGACACAGACTTCTGGCCACAAATGTTGATGTTAACTAAAGCAGTAAAAGCAGCTGAAAGAGTCTTTTTTATAACTCGCATTGTGTCAGAAAGGTGAGGCACAGCCAGACGACGGACGTTTGTTAATGGGACAGACATCTAGCGAAGGGCCACGCTACCCAAGGAGATTTAATCATTTTGTCTTATCAGCTTCTTTCTCAAATGTCCTTGCTGTAGCCTACTGTCTTTTATGCCTCTCCGAGCTATTTTCTCTGCCAGTGATTGGATGGGTCCCTCAGATCTCTGCCACCTTGATTAATGTCTTCCATCCCTAACCAGCAGTTTCACTTTTTTTAAACTCCTTTTCAGACAAATGCAACAATTATGACTCTCTCTCTCTCTCTCTCTCTCTCTCTCTCTCTCTCTATCTATATATATATATATATCTATAGATATATATATCTATATATCTATATATATATATATCTATAGATATATATATCTATATATCTATATATATATATATCTATATATATATATATATATACTGTATATCTATATATATATATCTATATATATATATATATCTATATATATATATATATATATATATATATATATATATATATATATATATATATATATATATATATATATATATATATATATATATATATATATATATATATATATATATAGCTATAGACGTAGATATATAATTGTTGCATACGTCTAAAAAGAGTTTGGAGAAATTAAACTGCTGTTTAGGAATGAAACACATTAATCAAGGTGGCAGAGATCTAAGATCCAACCAATCACTGGTAGAGAAAATATACTTGTATTTGTTGAATTTAAAAATTTTACTAGATTGTCTGAAAAAAAAGTTTTTAATTCATTTATTCATAACCAATCTACCTGCAAACCGCGCCACACAAATCTAACCAGTGGTGAATTTCAGCTGTAATGTAGGCAGGTGTTCAGCATGCCTTGAGTACAGACTGAGAGAAGAGGCGATGGCGCTGAGCCACTAATTTAATGACAGTGTATTTAAAGTGAAGTTAAAGGCCTAATGTTCCTGTGATTTATTCATATAACAGGTTAACAAACATTTAATATATGTCAGTTAGAAGCAGCTCTAATCTAAAGAAGCTGTCAGCAACAGTGACTGACTCCCTGCTGCTTTTTTCAACATGTGCTCGTTACCCTGTGAGTGTTACGCTAATTTCACCTACATGGTACTGCTTTTTGTTTTGTTTTTTACATAGAATGACTGGAATTATTCAGTCCCTCTGGTTTTTTGGAGTTTTTTCTTTTTACATAGAGTGGTCCATATACAATTATTTTGCAAAGCATTTTTTTTTGTAAGTTGCTTGAAAAGCATCACTTTTTTATAGACAAAGTCCTGTCAATAAGCAAAAATCTAAAGTTCTAAAATAACTAATTTTCTCTGTTATTACTGAATGAACACCAAACCTGTGGTAAATCCTTTTTTTGCCAGTGAAATCAATCAATGTACATATGTGTAATTTGACGATTAAAAGAGTTCTTTATCTATTTTATAGGAATAAAATAGAGATAATATATTTTATAGAAATTTTATAGAAATCATATAACTCAAAACAAAAAAGTAGGTACATTGTAAATAAAGCGTATCATGAGATGCAGCCGATGGAGCTGTAATCAACAAAAAGCTGCCTATTATCAGCTATAAAAACGTACTTGAAGGCACAGTCTGTAGACATCCTATGGGATTGATAACGGCCAATTTATGGTTGATCCTATCCGAAACTAACCTGAGTCCGCCAGATGGATTTGCTCCGCATATACATCTGGAAACCTTCCGTTGAAGTAATTTTGGGAAGGGGCGAAAATACTGGTTAGCTGATTGGCCTATGTTGGTGATAGACGGGCCAAATAAACCAATCAGATCAACGAAGCATATGACGTACTAACAGAGCGACGACGAAAACACAACCACAAGCCAGGCTACTCTAGCCGAAACCAGTCGGGAGAAGAGCAAAAACATCTTTTCCTCTGAGAAAAGCCTCCAGAGCAGTGTTTTGCTCTTCTTTCAGTGAAGAAATACTCTGTAATTCCGATAAAACTTACTCGATAGCCACGCTAACGCTAGTTTCATCGGCTGAAGCCGCCATGTTCTTTAGACCGAACGGTCGCTCTTCTCGTTGCGTCACACCTCAACCCGCCTCAAAGCCAACGCTGATTGGACGTTCGTTTGGTGAACGGCTCCAAATTTTCTTTAACAGAGAGTCTCCAGACTGATCTGCGAGTGAAACCTTGAAAGCTCGCGAGATCAGGATGGTCTCACGAGGCTAATCCGAAACAGGTGCATCAAATCTGTGACTTGTGATCTGACTCAAGTCAATTCATCAAGTCAGAGCACACCTCTGGTTCTTACCTTTTGGTGCTTCATTTCAAAAAATAAAACTTGAATAGGGATTGGTGGTTATAGATTTACATTAGGAATTTTTAAAGTCAAGGATGGATGGATGGATGGATGGATGGATGGATGGATGGATGGATGGATGGATGGATGGATGGATGGATGGATGGATGGACGGAAGGATGGATGGATGGATGGATGGATGGATGGATGGATGGATGGATGGATGGATGGATGGATGGATGGATGGATGGATGGACGGAAGGATGGATGGATGGATTGATGATGGATGGATGGATGGATGGATGGATGGATATTCTAATGAGGCAAAGCTTTATTTTTATACTCTATTTACTTTCTGCACACCTATAAACACTGGGAAAATACTCAAATTAAATTCTGTCCTTTTCCAAACTGTAAGAACCGATACCTCCCCTGTTTTTCCAGACACATTTCCTTTCATCCTTCTGCTGTTTAATCAGGTATACAGCAGCTTTGAAAAGCAAATGTAACTGATTGTGATCATTAATTCCAATAGAAACAAAATGCTGATTCAGTTTTAGTTTCTGAGCACTGCAGGGTCTAAATGGTATGGTTGCTACCCATACAATTAATAATGTAGACATTAAGGGATGAGAGTGTGCAAATCTAGCCCCTGCTGTTCAGTACTATAGAAATCGCCCAAAGCCTGACATAGTTTAACTCAAACACACCCCCAGATGCACAAACATACTGATTTTGTCTTTTGGCTGTACAGCCACAGAGCCTTACCTCAAATGTTTTTTGTTGTTTGTTTTTTTGTCTGTCCTTTGCAAGTGGAAGTGATACCTTCACAAAATGCACCAACAAATAGAGGAAAAGAGAGATGCATGCACAGCCAGAGAAGGCCTTACAACACCACATTAAATATCTACAACTCTAGTTGAATAATTAATAGATGAGTTCTGCCGTTATACTGAGGAATGAGAATGGAAACACTTCCTGGCATCTTAATAGATATGAGTAAGCATTTGTCAAGTTAGAAGCAGCAAACTTGATCCCTCTCTGTTTTCTTTCTTTAGCATTAATTCAGGAAGAACATCCAACTCACCCACCCCTGAACATCAAGTAGTCCCTAATACTTTTTGCAGATTCCTCGTGTAGAAAAGTATTCATGCTGCTAAAACTTCAGTAGATTTTTACTCAATCTATTGACAGCATAACATAATATCTTTTAAAAGTTTGTAAAAAGAAAGTATTTTTGCAATGGAAACATTTGCAAGGAAATGTGAGTGGCACATGGGCTTGGATGAGGAAGAATAAGTTACTTCTACAAGATTTTTTAACATGAAGCTTTACTGTAGCTGTCCTCCTGGATAACTCATTGACTACAGTTATGTACCAATAATCTATATATGTATAAAAAGGATGCAGATGATCAGTTAAAGAGCATGTCCAGCCTAAGTGGGACAATGATCCAAGACTTTTTCTCCAGTAACACATAATGCATAAAATTGAAAAGACAGCAGATATTGGTGATTAAGGGTGTAAATAATAATCGTTTTGTATAGATGCATCGATCCAACAGCTGACGATCCGATGCATCGACACGTCCGCAAGAGCATCGTTTCATGTCTTTTTTCCCTACGGTCTATTTTTATCCATTTGCTCCTGGACGTAATTCTCCCTCCCGTGCTGCAGTGGCGCTAAACCTATTTTGCCCTCCTACCTCGCTTCCTGGTTATACTCTTACAGCAGTGTGTTGCAGTGAGCTTGACACAGACATTTTTGATTTATGCTCAATATTGAAGCGTGGTCTGTGCTACACGCTGTGGGTCTAGTTACGGCCGAGGCGGTGATGAAGTGGGGGCGAGTTTAGTCCGACGACTGAGGGACATGAGGGCCAAAAAGAGCGGAGCTGGAAAAAGGGTCCCAGCATTCTCGCGCACCTCGCTCTTCTAGCGGGTCAAACTTCACGAGTTGTTTTCCGCAATTTCGGTCATAAAAACAAAACAAGCCGGCCTCCTGTCTGTGACTCTGTTTGCGGTCAGCTACAATTTGTAAGAGGTGCAGCAGAGCGTCTGCGGAGGGGGTGGGACGTCTGGAGCCGAGGTATTGCATTGCACTCATTGTACTGATTATGTGCAGTATTTTTTGATGCAAAGCCTTTCAGAATCTATAACGCAGGGGCATTATTATTTTTCAGTGAATGAGGTTTTGATAGGCCTAGGTGGAGTACAACTTTTCTACTTCTGTTATTTGCTGTTGTGACTCAAATAAAATGCATAACGATATTACAGCTTTCATTGATTTATCTCAAATTTGAAACATTATCTAGCCTGTAAGGTAAAAAAAAAAAAAGAACCAATTAATCGAATCGTAACGTGGTGTATCCTTGAGTATCGAAAATAATCAAATCGTTGGGTGTGATTTACTAGCCTCGTGAGACCATCCTGATCTCGCGAGCTTTCAAGGTTTCACTCGCAAATCAGTCTGGAGACTCTCCGTTAAAGAAAATTTGGAGCCGTTCACTAGACGAACATCCAATCAGCATTGGCTTTGAGGCGGGTTGAGGTGTGACGCAACGAGAAGCGCGACAGTTCAGTCTAAAGAACATGGCGGCTTCAGCCGATGAAACTAGCGTTAGCGTGGCTATCGAGTAAGTTTTATCGGAATTACAGAGTATTTCTTCACTGAAAGAAGAGCAAAACACTGCTCTGGAGGCTTTTCTCAGAGGAAAAGATGTTTTTGCTTTTCTCCCGAATGGTTTCGGCAAGAGTTTGATCTATCAATTGGCTACTCTTCGTCGTCGCTCTGTTAGTACGTCATATGCTTCGTTGATCCGATTGGTTTATTTGGCCCGTCTATAGCCAACATAGGCCAATCAGCTAACCAGTATTTTCGCCCCTTCCCAAAATTACTTCAACGGAAGGTTTCCAGATGGATATGTGGAGCAAATCCATCTGGCGGAGTCAGGTTAGTGATTTACACCCCTATTGGTGATATTGCCAAACTTCTGCTATTTTTTCTGAGGAATCTGTATTTGATAGCACCATCTTTTGGGAGTTTCTAGTTCCACTACTTTGTGCATCAAAACTTCTGTTAGAGGCCAGCAATAACTGTAAATGGTGAAGTTTTAAAGTTAAATGCTCTGATATCCAATTAGCTGTGCTTTCATTCCAGGAGGCAGTCTTCTGTGATTCAGTTACGCTTTTGCCAAACATAAGCTAAGAAACTAGCTTTCTCACGCATGCATCTCTCTAACCATATTATTTCTGTCTGGGGCAACCTATGGGCTGTCCTAAGCATTGATGTACTCTTTATATCATATTCATCTGTGTATGCCTTTTTGTTTACAGCCTGGAGCTGGCTTTCTGAAAATTCACCAGTCACTTGTAATGATGGATTACCCCTCAGACCATTAAAAAGACCACAGTTTAATGGTCAGGATATACATCAAAGTTTGCAGATGAAGTGATAAATCAAACAGATAGAGACACAAACTGGGGCAGAGGCAACTGTATCGTTCTTAAAGTTAGAGCCATAATGTCAACTAAGGAGACTTCTACCCCGATAATGATAGGCCTTATGTAAACATGAATGTGTTTTTGCATTTTGATAAAGGAAAAACAACCTCTAAACCATCCATTAAAAAAACCCAATTAATTATTGAAAAAGGTTCTAGAGCTTACACCCATCCCATGGGAAAGGTAAGGTACAACCTGTCCAATATGAAAGAATAAATTATTCCGATACTATTCCCACCTTAAGGTAACTTAGAATATGTTTACTATTGAATGGTGGTAAGGAACCAGAGCAGCCTCATTACCATTGAAGTTTTATGAATAAGGATTTGTATCAGTTCTTTAAAGAGTCCATTGTTTATTAATTTGATGACAGAAAATGGTGTGTGTGTAGGTAGATCCCCAATCTCAAGCGGGGTCATGAGGGGCTGCTGGTGACTATCTCCAGCTGTCTACGGGTGAGAGTCTGGGTCACCCTGGACAGGTTGCCAGTCCATCGCAGGGCAACACAGAGACAAACAGGACAAACAACCATTCACACACACTATCACACTTAAGGGGAATTTAGAGAAGCCAATTAAACTAACAATCATGTTTTTGGACTGTGGGAGAAAGCTGGAGTACCCAGAGAGAACCCACCCAGGGAGAAAATGCAAACTCCATGCAGAGAAAAAACACACTGAGAATCGAACCCAGAATCTTCTTGCTACAAGATAGCAGTGCTAGTGATTGCATCACTGAGCAGCCCAGGATCTTCTTAAGACCCTGGTAATTTTCTTTCACACTACCTCATTGAAAAAAGGTGTAACCTTCACCATCATAATCTGGTTAAAAGCGTATCAAATGTGTCAGTGAATACACTCTAAGGCCCTTCTCAACTGGTTCTACTTTGTCTGGGTCCAATCCACTCAGTTTTTTTGTGATTGTTTCCATTACTGAATTATTCGGTCTGATATTGGTGTCTTGGAACCTGCTGACCATCACATGCTTTTGGAACTAGAAAGGGACAACATGTGATCAAAATTGAATGTGGTCTAGTGCTTGATAATGCCCATGGCATGAGTCTGTAAGCTTAAAAGAAATTAAGATTAAAGGCTGATTTATACTCAGAAACCAGGTCGTCTGTGTGTGTGTTGCAGTGAACGCAGATAAGCCCCGCCCCTTACGCAGACGCTCTGCTGCACCTCTCCAAAATTGTAGGTGACAACAGACAGTGCCGCAGAAAGGTAACCTGCTCTGCACATCCATCTGGAAACCTTCCGTTGAAGTAATTTTGGGAAGGGGCGAAAATACTGGTTAGCTGATTGGCCTATGTTGGTGAGAGACGGGCCAAATAAACCAATCAGATCAACGAAGCATATGACGTACTAACAGAGCGACGACAAAGAGGAGCCAATTAATAGATCAAACTAGTCGGGAGAAGAGCAAAAACATCTTTTCCTGTGAGAAAAGCCTCCAGAGCAGTGTTTTACTCTTCTTTCAGTGAAGAAATACTCTGCAATTCCGATAAAACTTGCTCGATAGCCACGCTAACGCTACTTTCATCGGCTGAAGCCGCCATGTTCTTTAGACTGAACTGTCGCGCTTCTCGTTGCATCACACCTCAACCCGCCTCAAAGCCAACGCTGATTGGACGTTCGTTTGGTGAACGGCTCCAAATTTTCCTTAACGGAAAGTAGACAGACTGATCTGCGAGTGAAACCTTGAAAGCTCGCGAGATCAGGATGGTCTCAAGAGGCCTCTGATTGGTCAAATCTACATCCGCTCTACACTATGCATATTTCCTGTTTGGTACCTTACCAGCTTGTTTTGTTTGTATGACCGCCATTGCGGAACACGACTTGTGAAGACGGACCAGCTGGAAGAGCGAAGTTTGACCCTTTTTCCACCTGGGTCCCCGCTCTTTTTGGCCCTGATGTCCCTCCGTTGTCGCACAAACCTGCCTCCACTTCCTCGTCGCCTCGGCCGTATCTAGACCCACAGCTAGTTCCTGATTGTCCCTCTTGCGTTTTGTAGTGGAATAACATAGCGCAGACCATGCTTCAATATCGGGCATAAATCAAAAATATCTGCATCATACCTCCGACAAGCTCACTGCGACCCACTGCTGTTGAGTATAACTGCCCCTTTAAGTTACAAACTATACATGGAAACAGCAAGTCGAACCCTTGGTGTAGCAATGAGATGTCGGCCTTTCTGTGTATCATACAAGGCTGCAGTTTTAAATATTTTCAGTCAATCATGGGTTGAAAGGGAAATGAAAAGTGTTTGCCAAGGTAGTGGAAAGAATGATGTGATGCTGACGGTTGGAGGTGGGGATAAATAAACAAACACTTAGTGAATGGAAATTCATCAAATTCTGTGCTGATTAGAGTGAGAGCAAATGAAGTAGAGCTATCCAGTAAAAAGGCATTAAGAGACCAATAACTACTGACAGTCACTATGGTAAGATGCCTGAGTAACCAAAGACTCCATGCATGTATGAGGAGAATAAGTAAACCCGGCCTGAGATTCCAACACTGCAAAAGCGATCTAAAAATAAGTAAAAATTTCTTAAATGAAGTGTATTTACCCTTAATTTGAGCAGGTAAATGAGATAGTTTGCCAATGGAATGAGTAATTTTACTCTTACAGTAAGATAATTAGATAATATGTACTTGAAATAAGACAATGCAATTATGATTTCTTATTTTAAGTGTAAATTGTCTTGTTCCATTGGCAAAATGTCTCTTCTGCCTCCTCAATTCAAGTTCAAATGCACTTATTTTAAGAAAAAAATGACTTTTCTAGGTTTAGATTTTTTGCAGTGAACTCAGGGTTAAGCTTTTAAAACCTACAAATTTTGTAGGAAAAACAGGTGTAGACTTTTGGATTCAACTTTAGATTAAGATTATCTTTATACTTTTAGTTAGACTTCTATATGTGCCTCAAAGGCAGCATGAATCTCAGTATTTTAGTGCCATGATCTAATTTATGTTTGATGCTTTGGATCAGGTCATGCCCCACTTTGACAACTTTACTGATATATGTTTTAAACTATTGTCCTCCAAACTACAAACACAAGTTAGTTTGGTTAAAGGTTAATAAGGCATGATGTCTTCTCTTTTATTTTAATATGGGGATGTCAAAAAAATAAAATAAATGCTGGATTGCTTTGTATGTATAGCAGTGTACTGAGGTTTATCAGCAACAAAACAATGCACGTAGAAGTGTCATTCTCAAGACTTGTGGTGCCAATCATTTAAGGTTAAGAATGTCTATGTCAACTTCTTGCAAAGATCTCCAAGTATATACAGCCCATTGCAAAAAAAATAACATAAAAATTGCATGCCTCTTGTTTTTCATTTGTCACAGTCCAACGCTAAACCTCCCTACATGTTGTTGTGAGCGTAAACTAACAAAGTAATACTGTTAAAGGAGAAGGATTCTTAGAGATTTATGGTTTCTCATAACATTTTACAAATTAAAAGCCAAAATGTATAGTATGCATTTATATTCAGTCCCCACTGGGTCAGCTAAATTCAGGGGTATTATTTACCAAACGCAGCATACCGTGCTACATCATTGAAAAGCATAGCAGATAACGTATTAGCGGGACAGGGGAAATTACTCTTGCAAATCTCCCTGGTGAGTTTTGGTATGGGATGAAAATATCATTTGTCTGCGTAAAAACATTTTTCTATACTCACACCACTCTTTATTTTTCAAATGTTGGGTTATATGGGAAATATCGCACATGCTTATTGTCTCTCATTGTTGCAATCGGGTGTGTAGCAGCAAAGAAGACTCATTAAAGGACTATTAACTAATGCTTTTAATATCAGAGGGATATTAAACTTGCAGACTTTAGTACTCACTTTGACTTAGAACCCCTCTGGTTTGCAACATCATATTTAGTAATACATGTCTACAGAGTAGATAAAAATGATCTAATCATTAGTTATTAACATTCATAGTGCCTGATATAAAAAACAGTAATGGTTTTTAAGTGATCAAAAAATGAAAATTACTGATCAATATGACAAAAATGTTCTCTTCTGCTTGAAATATAACTTCTCTTCTTGAAAATAACACCAGCTTAAATTAGTCCATCTGACATATAATGCATTCGCTCAATCGTTTCCATAAGTACCTTTAGCCTATCTGCCCATTAGTGGCTTTTAGAAAGCTTTACATTGCCTTCCGAACACGCTGGAGCGAATCAGCTCCTCTTCTCCTCTGCATAAAGGACGCTCTGCCCTTGTTTCCCTCTCTCAGATTGATTAACTGACCTTGATACGACGATCGGCAGCATGTGGCAGCATGTGACAGCATGACAGGGAAAGATGAGACTTCCATGCATCTCAAAGCCACAAAAAAATTTGGAGATCATTAATTGGAAAGGATGATGTGACAGCTAATGTGTAATTGAACAAAAAAATGTTCTTTCCTTGGGATTTGACACATCCTGCAGAATTATGAATATTGAAAAAAAAATGTTCCTTCTTTAGCTTTAATCCGTATTATATTATCATTATTTGTTTTTCTCCTGCTGACTGGTGCATAAAATTCCCTTAATATCATCTCCTACCTGTCAGCATAGAGTGATGGCCTTGGTGTCAGGTCCTGCTATTTGCATTGTTGTGTCCTCATCATTAAAAAAAGAGGCACATGATAGCTTGCATGCAAACTCCTTCATGAATAAATGCTCTCATTCGACTTCCCCTTCATGAACTTTATTTATTTCCCCCGTTTTATTATTTTTTTTTTCTCTTCTTTTCACCTCATGGGCATAGCATATCAACACTAAAAAGATGACTTTGTTTGAAAAACGACCCTATGGCGAAGAAGAAGGCGCCTTTTTTTGTCCTTAGTCTCGTTGAGTCTCTTGCTATTCATTGGACCACGGCGGCTAGAGAGGCATCTTATGCAGATCAAACTGAAGGGCTTCATTACCTAGAAGCCAGATACTTTTTGTTCTCCCTGAAGGGGAGAGCAAATGAGAGAGCATTAGCTTAGCAAAGGAGAGTGATGGCTAAAAAGGATGGAGTGAGATGGAGGAAAAAGTAAAAAAAAAAAGATGAAACTGTTGATGTTTAAGGTTGGGGGGGAATTAAGTCTGGCTCTGCATGCTCTAGAGAGGGAAGCCGACACCTGAACAACAGCACCTTTACATTTGCAGCTGCTGGCGGCTTTGTGCACATGTCCCTGTGACACAGGCGTGAATATAGTGGACACATGTATCTCTTTATCGTGTATTTCTGCCTGCATGCAAATGACCCCCCCTCCACACACATTAACAAACCCACACCCTACCCAAGTCTCACAGTCTTTGCGGAGCCTTTTCATTGACTCCCATTCATTTCTACAGCCTAACCGTGACCTCTACCCTAACCCTAAAACTATTCTGGGTTAATACCTAACCCTAACCTAAAACATAGTCCTAAACGTGACCCCTGACCCTAAAACAGCAATTTCCCTCGTGGGTTCCAGGCATTGGGCCCCACAAGGAGCTAGCCTCATGAGACCATCCTGATCTCGTGAGCTTTCAAGGTTTCACTCGCTAATCAGTCTGGAGACTCTCCGTAGAAGAAAATTTGGAGCCGTTCACCAAACGAACGTCCAATCAGCGTTGGCTTTGAGGCGGGTTGAGGTGTGACGCAACGAGAAGCGCGACAGCTCAGTCTAAAGAACATGGCGGCTTCAGCTGATGAAACTAGCGTTAGCGTGGCTACGAGCAAGTTTTATCGGAATTACAGAGGATTTCTTCACTAAAAGAAGAGAAAAAACACTGCTATGGAGGCTTTTCTCAGAGAAAAAGATGTTTTTGCTCTTCTCCCGACTGGTTTTGACAAGAGTAGCCTGGCTTGTGGTTGTGTTTTCGTCGTTGCTCTGTTAGTACGTCATATGATTCGTTGATCTGATTGGTTTATTTGGCCCGTCTATCACCAACATAGGCCAATCAGCTAACCAGTATTTTCGCCCCTTCCCAAAATTACTTCAACGGAAGGTTTCCAGATGGACATGCGGAGCAAATCCATCCCAGTCAGTTTAAGAAGGAGCAGCCGGTCCCCACAACATGCTATTTTCCCTTAAAATGGGTCCTGCAATGTGATAAAAACAAGAGCACACACACAGATACCCCCGCCCCACCCCCCGGGCTCTAAAGGGCTCATATTACTCTGTCTGGACCAAGACTGATGATGTTCCATGCATAATTTAGAGCTACACTGGATAATAAATAACATTTGATGAATTAGTAATGCAGATATGTGTGATATTGAGCATCTGCGACTGTGGTACTGCATGTATTTTTTTAATTGATCTTTTTTTCCAGAACTTAACAAAGTAATGCAGACACTGTATTTTTCAGATGTTGTCACGGCCATACACTAGCTTTAACATATTTCATTATCATTTTATGTGGATCTGAATCAACACATAACACACCATTACATAGCTGTCAGGTATCCCGTTTTGGCCGAGGAGCTCCCGTATTTTACCCCTTTCCCGCCATCCTCCCATGTTAGCTGTCTCCTGTAAATCTCCCTTATTATTGTTTTATAAAATTCTGTTGAGAAGTTATGGAGTGTGTGTGGCGCATAGGGGCACTGCTCTACCAGGGCGCTGCTATACCAACCTTTTGAGTGACAAAAAAGTGGGAAAATAAATTCAAGTTTTTTTTGGTATATTTTAGCTTTTTTGAATGTGTAAATTACAGAGATTACAGATAGTGGAGGCATGTAAATATATAATTAAAACAGCCAGTTACTGCAATCTTGCAAGTCTGTACTGATCAGAATTTAGAATATAACGGATCATGCTAAACATATGAAGAACATAGTTTGTGGTTATTTTATTGTACAGGCAATTACCAGATGGGTAATCATTAATTAGGTCAAATTTAATTCAATTCCATTCAGTTAATTTATATAGTGCCAATTCACAACACATGCCATCTCAATTGATTCAAAGTTGTCTAAGGAAAACCAGTTGATTGCATCGACTCATTGACTCTTCAGCAATCCCTCACACTAAGCATGCTTGTAGCGACAGTGGAGAGGAAAAACTCCCTTTTAACAGGAAGAAACCTCCAGCAGAACCAAGTTTAGAACTTGGGGGGTATAGATTAATAACAGGGGGGAAAAATCCTCACCTTAAATCCTCACCAGATTCTTATTTTATTACTTAATTTATTTATATTTGACTTATTTTTTAACCATTTACACCTGTTAAATATATTATTTTAGGTACAATAAAGCATGTGTAATTATTCCCAAGAGGTTTACAAAGAGAGATTTTATTTTCCTCTTCCATTTCATTTTTTCTACTAAGGAGGCTTTAATAAATATTTTGATTTCAAAGGTGGGGCTAACAGGATCAGAGGAAACAAAGAACACATTTTATAACAACAGATGTGTTACCTCAGTCAATTGTTGAGATTTTAGCCATATAAACAGCTCTTTTGGGACATAGTAAAGGGCATCAATAAAACATTTCTCTGTTGAAGCTGTTTTATAGCTGGTCTGTTTTAGACCAGAGAGTATTGAGCCTTACCAGACTGACTTAAATCCAGCGTGCTGTAAGTCAGTCAGACCAGGCGAAGAAATTTACTTTATTTTGGTGTTTGATCAGTTCACTTTGTGTGTCTAATGCATGACTTTCCCCAGATCGCTAACTGGACTTCTTATGGCTTTCTCCTTGCCCCTTCTCCATTTAGTTTAACTGAATTAAACTGAATTTATTACAGTACTTGATCATTTGAAGACAAGACTGGGAACACCTGTGATAGCCTTAGTAAATCGTAATTGTTTTGCTTAACTTGTACCTTAATTGTGTATTGTTTATGGTATTTGCCATGTAACTTAGTGCCCCTAAGGCCTGGAGTCCCTTTAAAAGCGGATTTTAATGGGACTTTCCCAGGTGAGTTAGTTGCCTGTTCACAGATTCTCCTACTTGAGTTGTGAATCTGAAATGGGCCCCTGGGCTCCTTCTCTGATTTATACTGTCCTTTGCAAATCTTTCAGCTAACGGGGACAGCCCTGTCTCTGCTGGTTTGCAGGTTTGGCAAACATTTTTTACATGATAGATGGAACGTGCCTTTCTGTGTGGTGCATCTTTTCATGTTCACCAATTTAATCTAAAAAAAGTTATCAAATAAAGTACTGACACCATATGAATCGACAAACGGAAAGATTGTATTTAGGTTTATTCAAAGCTACAACTGATTAGCAGTTAGTTTATTGAACATTTAAAATTGTGAGACAAGACAGATTTATTAATAAATGACAATACCTACTGAAACAGAGGTGATTAAAATCAAATCTGTGTGTTTATCAAAAGAAGTGGGTAATAACTGGTCATATTAACTTAGTTTAGTTATTTCAGTATATTATTTGTGAAAAATATACTTTTAATTGTAGGTTTAGTGCACCAAATTTTTATACTTTTATTTGAGGAATAGCCTGATAAGATTTCTCTGAACTTTACGTATGGCTACTTTATTTATTATAAGTAATTTCAACGAATTACAAACAAGCTTGTTTATTTATTAATTTTTTTTCTATTCTTTTTTTTTTATATAAAGTGCCCACAGTTAATATATATGTGTCTCTTTTTTTTATTTTTATTTTTTTATACAAGCTTACATCAGTTGAGGTCAAGCTAATGTGCACTAAGGAGTAAGTATTGTCCGGTAGCATTGGTGTCAAAAGTTCACACATTTGTTACTTAAGTAGAAGTATAGATACTGCAGTTCAAAAAAACACTCTGGTAAAAGTTGAAGTATCAACTTGACCTCTTTACTTAAGTAAAAGTGAAAAAGTATGTGCTCCAAAAACTACTTAAAGTATAAAGTAACCTTTAAAAAAAACAGCCAGATGCCACTATATGAATTGAAAGCTTAATTTTTCGACTATTTCTAAAATTTCTCTGAGATAGGGCCAAGGATGAGGGAGGTCTTGTTGGTCTCCGTCTCCCGATACGCCCTCACCTGTGTCCGACCTTTCAGACATTTCACACTGGAAAAAATAGAAATCTAGAGAAGTCATTTTTTCTTAAAATAAATGCATTTGTTCTTGGATTGACGAGGTAAAAGAGACATTTTGCCAATGGAACAAGACAATTTACACTTAAAATAAGAAAACAAAATTGCATTGTCTTATTTGAAGTGCATATTATTTGATTATCTTACTTTAAGAGTAAAAATACTCATTCCATTGGCAAACTTTCTCATTTACCTACTCAAATTCAGGTTAAATACACTTAATTCAGGGAATTCCGTAAAAATTCAAAAAATATCCACTGGACTTGGTTTTCAAGATTTGAAGACGTTTCGCCACCTCTCCAGGAAGCTTTCTCAATTCAAAAAAAAAAATTTTTTCATTCATTTTTTTTTTTTTTTTTTTTTTTTTTTTTTTTTTTTTGAATTGAGAAAGCTTCCTGGAGAGGTGGCGAAACGTCTTCAAATCTTGAAAACCAAGTCCAGTGGATATTTTTTGAATTTTTACGGAATGACTATGACCTGGATGACTGAGAACCTTCATCAGCTTAATTCAGGGAAATTTTTACTTGTTTCTAGATCGTTTTTCCAGTGGAACATCTTTTTCTGAATCCCACATTGTAGCATGGCATAGACAATTCACGTTAGCAGTTTGAAGAACACCTGCTTGCTTCTGATGATTTCCTTTAGCTAACCAATGAGTGTTTGCATTCTATGACTCATCCAATCACACTAGTTTTCACTAGATGTGGGCGGAGCCAATGATCTGCATTGGATGGAGCACATGACGGGAAATAAATATTTAGAAACATTAAACCGAAGCCAAGAGTAACGAGGAACGTTTGTTTTAAAAATGTAAGGAATAGAAAGTACAGATACTTGTGTGAAAATGTAATGAGCAGAAGTCAGAAGTAGGAAGAAAATTAAGAGATGGAGTAAAGCATAGATACCTAAAAAGTTTACTTAAGTACAGTAAGGAAGTATTTTTACTGCGTTACTTGACAACTCCGTCCGGAGAGACTGGTTTTATAGGTTTTATGTTAAAAAGAAAATTGGCTCAACTGAAGCATGAAACGGTCTGAAAATATCTCAGCTTTTCCTTTATTGATCAAACAGACAGACAGACAGACAGATTACATTTGTTCAGAAAAGTTTCTTCTGCCTGGAAGATTTTGTTCTTCAATTACATTTTTAATATATATTTTTTTCTTTTAAATAGCAGAATTTGCACCTGACTTTTTACATGTTGTTCCCTTTTTTTAATTACATACTTTAAACATTAGAGTTCCTCAGTTCCTACAGTAAGTAGCTGTTTTAACAAATACTTTTACTTGAGTAGCTTGGATGCCTACTTTTGACTAATACTTGAGTGAATATATAATGAAGTAATGTTACTCTAACTTGAGTACAAATTCTAGGTACTCTACCCACCTCTGTTTTACAACACACAACCATAGCCGTACACACCAGAGCAGAAGCTCAGACACTGCTGCCAAATGAGGTGAGACAGATAGGAGTAGTGGGTTATTTACAGAGAAACTCCAGTGTGTCAGTTAAATCCTCTCTGCCTCGGAGGCCTGTCCTATCCCCATTTAGCACGGCCACAGCAAATGGCAGTTTGGCACGCAGGCGCTGGCTGTTAGGCCTGAGAGAGTCCGAACTTGGCCAGGTTCACCGCTCTGACCTCCACTCACCCCCCGCGCAGCCTCAGCGCCACCCACCAACGTAATCACAGCCGTGGTCTGAAGCATCTCTCCCCACCTCGGGGAGCCTGCTCATCGGATGTGCTCCAGCTCAGCATCGGCCCAGCTGCCCACTGTGTTAAAGGGCCAGGAGCCCCCTGCCACTCTGCCCATCTGCCGAGCTACAGACGGGAGTCGAGGATCAGAGAAGAGAGAGGCGCAAACACCAGAAACCCACTCTCTTAGCCCTCAGTCCAAAGCTCAGCAGAGAAATGGTAGATAAAAGATGCACTATAAATGTTCCTCTCATACTTGCGGGTTGCTGTGACCCCAAAATACTGCAACACTTTACTGAAGTTAAGCTCCTTTAAGGCACCCAGACTCTGATTTTGCAAGGCCGACACACGCTGAAGAGGTGCTGAGAGATCAGGAAAAAAAGAACAATGTTCCTCAGTATATCAGGACAGCTTTTATTTATAGAACATCTGGCTCAACTGAAGCGAAACGGTCTGAAAATATCTCAGCTGTTTCTTTATTGATCCAAAACACAGAGTGCAACGTGTGAACAAACGAGCAGAAGATAGATAGATAGATAGATAGATAGATAGATAGATAGATAGATAGATAGATAGATAGATAGATAGATAGATAGATAGATAGATAGATAGATAGATAGATAGATAGATAGATAGATAGATAGATAGATAGATAGATACATACTAATTACTTTTATTTTTTTATTTTATTTACTTTTTATTTATTTTAGTTATTTTATCTTTTTGTGCAGCACTTTGGAAACCTTGTGTTTATTGAAATCGTGCTATATGAATAAAGTGCATTGGATTAGTTAGTTAGTTAGCTAGTTAGTTAGTTAGTTAGTTAGTTAGTTAGCTAGTTAGTTAGTTAGTTAGTTAGTTAGTTAGTTAGTTAGTTAGTTAGTTAGTTAGTTAGTTAGTTAGTTAGTTAGTTAGTTAGGGGCCTCACAAACACTATTGAAGCCAGAAACGTTTAGGAATCACTGGTTTAATTGTACATACCATCTGTAAAAACAAGGTAGAGGCAGCATTATGACGATTTTTTTCACTATGGCAAGAGAATCTGGTCAATGTTGAAAGGAAGGTGAACGTAGCTAAAAGTCCATTAATGATTCTGGAAGAAATCTGCTGAGGCTACCAAACCCTTCCTAAAGGGGGACAGTTCCCCTTCCGAAAAGGACTGCGATGACACATGTATAACCTGAGCTACAATGATTCAGATCAAAGTAAACGCAACCCAACCAATATAGTTATGCTGCTATAGGCATTGAATTCTGGAAGACATAGGGACCCCTATTTCATAATTTTGCTTCATTCTATCTCTATTCTCTCACTCTGCAGAATCTGTTATTAATCTCTAACGTTCTGCTCTCTCTGCTTTTTCTCACAGTAGCTTCATCTGGTCTGTTCTGTTTGGCTGTGACTCCATCCTGGAGAGAAATATCAGCTTTGCTGCTGCCATCAACACATTTGTTTCTAGATGTTGGAGATCAGCCTGTTTTTCAGTGTAGTCCTGTTTCTCTGTCCATGACTGAATGACTCTGCTTCTGTCTCCTTGAACCCCAGTGGGCCTCAGCAGATGGCCGCTCACATTTAGCCTGGTTCTGCTGGAAGTTTCTTCCTGTTAAAAGGGAGTTTTTCTTTTCCACTGTCGCTACAAGCATGCTTAGTGTGAGGGATTGCTGAAGAGTCAATGAGTCAATGCAATCAGCTGGTTTTCCTTAGAAACTTTGAATCAATTTTACCGTATGTGGCATGTGTTGTTAATTGGCGCTATATAAATAAACTGAATTGAACTTGAGATATTTTGTGAAAATTAATTTACATAAATGGCCGTCTCTAAATGTGCAAGGCGCTTGGAGATATACAGCTCTCATCATGGCTTGCGGTACAGCAAAAACTTTCCCTATTGATTATTTAGATAAACTGTTCTAGCATGAATATGTTCTATGTTTAAAAAAAATAATAAAGAAAAAAAATATATTGTTGTATGCTGTTAACTTGTAAATTTTGCTTTTATTTAAATACATATTAAAGCTTTTACCAAAGCAGTAAAGGTGTATGACATTTATTTTTATAAATGCAAAATTCTAAGCCAAAACTTTACTTAAAATATTATCAGAATCCATCGTGGTACACATATATCACAGAACGATTTATTGGCACAGAAAAAGTAAACCTTCAAAGCCTCAATGTGTTGACAACCTTGGTAAGCTTCTCTTCAGCGTCTGTCCAGGACTGAGGCTGTAAAGTTTACCTGTTTTTGTGCATTATGATCAAACAGTTAGCAGAGGCAGGCAGACCAGATGTACTGTATTGAAACAACTAATCAGCTAGTTGAAATTATGGGCTAAAGTGACTACACTTCACCTATTTTACTATTTAAGCTGATCTAATGAGAAATTTCTCCACTGTGAGATCAGTAAAGTCAATTAATTAATCAATCAGTATCCATAACAGAATATGTGGTATCATTTAACAAGTCTACAGGAGCTAAAAGTTAAGTGTTAAAACCTTTGGCTGTTTGCTGGGATATAAATAATAATGGTTTTAAAATGGAGTTCAAGGAGTAAAAAGTAAATATTGATTTCTGTCTGATTTCTAATGTTATCTGTCCTCTCTCTGGAAAAAAAAAATCATGAATATATATTAGGACAAACAGGACCCGTTTGAATCTATTTGGAACTCCTTCATTAATTATGTTAAGACTCTGAATATCTAGAAAAAAAAGTGCAAGTGATTGAAGAACAAGTGAACCGCAGTTCCCAAAGACATTTTATTGGAGGACAAATACTGTCAAATTTAATTTGCATTATAAGAGGCCAAGCATGAAATGTGATCAGTTGCATTGGAGCAAATGTTGTGTAAGGCAATTTGTTGTCTGCATTTTATTTTGACTTGAACAGTAACGTAAATATTGCTGTGATTACATTCTGTATATTGTTCAAGGTGTTTGTTTAAATTGCTAAAATTTGAATAAATATATTTTGGGAAAAAGTAAAAAAAAAAGTCTGGGCCGATAATTAAAATCCCTCAGGTGGAAATGATGACACTGAAGCTAGCTTCCGAGTGGCACAGCCCCTAAGAGGTTAAATGTGATACTAACATCAGCTGGTAATGACAACGTAGCTTCCTACTAATCCTGTTTATTGAGAATAAGTCAAGAAATAACTTTTGAAAATTAGGCTTTCACTGTCTCATGTGACTAAGATTCCCTGAGGAGAAAACTTTGTAGTGAATCTATTTTAAAAACATCTTAATCTGCTTTGAATCAGCTCATAGTTGCGCATCGGGGGGTATTCAATTCTTAAATCCCCAGCTATGGGGGCGGTCTATCAAAAGGAGGAAATCGGAGAGAGAGACAGAGACATGTTTGTGTTGCTTATATTAGTTTTTTTTTCTTTAAATTTTTAAAAAGTGGCCAGTCAGGGTTTTAGATTTTATTATCATTTAGTATTTTTTTTCCCTTTGACTTTTTTTGTGGCAGAGCTCAGTCCTGTAGTTACCACCCTATGCAATTTGCTATGTGCTATGAGCCAGTGTTTTGTCAGATGAGCATACCCCATCACACCCGCATACCTATAGTCAATACGCATGTGCAAGACATCAGATTTGTGTTTATCCCTTTAGTTTTGTGCCAAAAAGTAGACTTTAAACACCCTAAAGGGGCGTGTATCTCTTTAGTCATGTACAAAAAAAGAAGAAAAAACATATAATGGTCAGATCGCCATATGCTTTAAAAAAACAAACAGTAAGTAA
Source organism: Cyprinodon tularosa (assembly GCF_016077235.1). Taxonomy (NCBI): domain Eukaryota; kingdom Metazoa; phylum Chordata; class Actinopteri; order Cyprinodontiformes; family Cyprinodontidae; genus Cyprinodon; species Cyprinodon tularosa. The sequence goes on along the minus strand of NW_024039418.1, from coordinate 198,502 downwards.
TAAAAAGGTAATAAAAAAAAGGTAATCAAGTAATCAAAAAGTTTATTTCAAACCTGCACACATTTTACAACACATATGACAAAAAAATACATATGCATGGCTTGAAAAGGGGATGGAAGAAGCAAAAGCTTATACATGTCCAATCCCCTCCTGCTCATCCCAGGGACACTCCTGCAAATGACAAGACAAAGGCCCCGTCCACACGAAGCCGAACCCTGGCCTAAACGCACACATTTTTCACCAAACCAGCCTCTCATCCATACGAAGCCGGCGTTTCAGGGGTCTGTAAACAATCTTTTTTTTATTCAGCCTTCAGAGTGGGAAGATTTTGAAACGCCGTTTTCGCGGTTCCATCTTTAAGCTCTAACCGCATTTTTTTTCTTACACGCTTGCGTCATAGCGTCGCCTCTAAACACGCATGCGCGACACAGTATCACAATAACAATGGTGCCATACTGTGTTGAATGGTTGCTGCTCATGCTACTCACCCTGCTGTCGGGCTTACAACAGAATCTTCTTCTGGAATATCTCCAGGAAGAACAGAGCAATATCGACGACATAGTTCAGCACCTGAATTTGACTGAACCACGAAAATGGACCCGCAGGGCAACCATGTATAAATAATAGTGCTAGGCTTGTCCCGATCCGATCCACGTATCGGATCGGGACGCCGATATTGGCAAAAAAATGCGTATCGGCAAAGCATGTAAAATGCCGATCCAGACTGCCGATCCAGTTTTTGAAAAAAAATCCGGTCCGTATTTTCCAGTTTCGCCGATTGAAACGATCCATTCCACTTTTTTGCGCCAGTGTTTCCCTGTTTTGCATTTTTATTAAAACTTACAGTAATACTTGCACCTTTAACTGTTTACGGTTTTACTGTTCACTGTGCAATTTCAGATTGCTATTCATAATTTTGTCCAGTTTGTGTTTATCTCTTAATAAACAGGTACGTTTGTTGTTACCAAGCATTGTGTTTTATTCAATCTCACCTAATTTAGCTGGCTAGATGTTATCAAGAGTACTAAAACCCTTTTCAACATGAGTCTTACAACTAAGGCTAAATACTTTAAATACATGCTCGGATAGGCTGGTATCGGCCAGTATCGGTATCGGATCGGAAGTCCAAAAACAATATCGGTATCGGATCGGAAGTGCAAAAACCTGGATCGGGACATCTCTAATTAGTGCGCATGCCCAACATTTCGTCGCCTATTTTTGCTTTGGCACCACTGCGCCACTTACAGGCCTGGCATACATTTTGCAGCGTTTTCATGCATTCGTGTGGACGATCACATTTATTTTACGTCTCCGTCTTTACGACAAACGTTCTGGAAAATATTAGCGTTTCGTGTTCGTTTTGACTTCGTGTGGACGGGGCCAAAGACAAGACAAACAACCCATCCACACTCATGCATACAAGACAACACACTGGTCCAACGCTCCCCATCCCTGCAACCCCCTCCCTACATCCCACCACCCTCATAGAACATCACTCACTCTCTTCCAGGTATTTTCCATCCTGCTTAAATATTTTTTTGAAATGGTTTATGTTTTCACAACACTTTTGTTCCTCTGGTAAACTATTCCAGAGGGTGACGCCACGACTTGAGATGCACATTGATTTCAAGGTAGTTCTTACTTTGGGTTGGTATAATCGATTTTCGCCTCTAAGATTTAAGCCTGAAGTGCCTCCCGCTCCTGAAAGAGTTGATGCTCTGAACATTATTTGCGCAGTTCTTAAGTTTACAAGATCAAATAATTTTAAATTGGAGGATTGTAGAAACAATAAATTTGTGGGATGTAAATAATTTACTTTATGAACGATTCAAATTGCTCTTTTTTGCAGTGTAACCAGGGGCTGAAGATTGGTCTTAAAATTGTTTCCCCAAACCTCGATACAATAATTCAAATATGACATGACAAGTGAGTGATACACAAGGAACAATGCACAAGTCTATCTTTTGCACAAAACTAAAGGGATAAACTAATATCAACTAAAGGGATAATGGTATTGACTAGGGATGCACGATATAATCGGCCCCCTATCGGTATCGGCCTTAAAACTGAATATCGGACATCGGCCACCCCACCGATATTTAACCCGATATTTGATCAGCTTCTGAGTTTCTAAAGTCTGAAAAAAAAAATAAATACTACTTCTTCTTCTTCCTCAAAAACTTCTTTTTTACAGACTTAAAAACTTCTAAAGACGAGGGAAAAAATATTGATACATTAAAATATCCCAATATCTTCATATGCTGATATATTGCCATTTAAAAACACCATATCAATCTCTTTTACTAATGAAATATTGCTATATGTCATCGTTATGCTACGAAATCCCCCGAAAATTCACCAAATGTTGCCATATTTTTATATGTTGATATATTGACGCGGTATCGATCTATTTTACTAACAAAATCTCACAAGTATTTGCAAAATATCACGAGAGTTTGTAACAGAACGATGAAATTTCACGAGATTTTGAAAGTAAAATAGATGGATACCGCGTTTTTAAAAATCAATTTGATATCAGCATATGAAAATATATTTGAGTATATTATTTTTCAAAGTGTCAGAAATGGATAACAAAACTGCTATTTTCAAAGACTACTTATTTTTGTCCAGCTTTAACATCGGTATCGATATCGGTTATCGGCTACATGAGTTTTAAAATATCGGCATAGCGGATATCGGCCAAAATCCCAATATCGTGCATCCCTAGTATTGACTATGGGTATGCTGGTCTGACCGGTTATACTCCTCTGACAGAACACCGCCTCTGGGGACATAGGAAAATAAAATACTACTCCTATACATTTCTAGTTGTAATGCAAAAACAATATAAAAAAAGAATAGAGAGCCTTTTAAATTGAGAGAACAAAAAACAGTCCAGTGTAAAAAAATAAATTGTCTTGTCTTGCAGAAAGAAATGCATCATCATGGATCACAGTATTCTGGAACATCATAACAGCACAACAGATGTAGCTTAGATAAAGGTCTGCAACCTGCTCATTTCCATACGTCGCAACTTGATCAAGTCCACACATTCATCGCCCAAATCTGGGATGACAAGCCTTTACTTATTTTCTCTCCTGCCGGTGGTGATGAAACCATAATCAGAAACATCATTAAGACCCTCCATAGAAGGCTGTGCCTCTTAGGCACGTTACCCGCACCCATAATAGCTCGGAAAATGTAAATCAAGTCCAGGTAATCTATTAATGTCACTTTGGTTTTATGTCTTTGCTCCAATTTAGGAGATCCTGGAACTTTCTGGCGAGCTTCCGCACACGTATTCATTTTGCCGTGGTCTTAGTGAGGGCGGCTCATGCAAGGGGAGGAAAAGATGGGCCATCTGTCAGCGAGCCTCCCACATTAATCGGCCTGATAATGAAGTGCACGTTCAGCCCTATACCCCTGGGGCGTCTCTCGCATGAGTTTTATGCAGCAGAACAACTTTCACCAAGTTTGCTTCGCAGCGGAGCAATTATTGTCATTCACACCCCCTCTTAGCGCACTGAGGAGGGCCTGGCGACCTCTGCCTAATTACCTGAAGCATCACCTCCAGCAGACTTTGTAATTTCCATCTACATCACAACCCGCTTGTTAGCTGCAGACGGTGGCAGAGCCTCATAATTCCGGCATATGGTCTACAAACATACAAGGGAATTTGTCAGCTTGTACTGGCCTTAAAGTCGAAGACCCCATTAACGAGAAAACAGGATCCACTAATCCTGTGAGATCTGTGCAATCAGTGCGAAAGAAACACATTAATATCACAGCCAGGCTTGCAGCCGTAAGCAATAATAAACTCGCTTTAACTGCAGTGACACGGAATCATAAATATGAAATGAATACATTCACACAGCTAACAACGTTGGCTAGACACGCAGAGATATCAAACACTAATCAGCTCGGAGGAAATAAAACGAGTGTTTTCATTTGCTTGAAGATTAGGAACACAGAAAATTACCAAAACCTTGAATTTATGAACACAACAAAAACAAAAAAAAAAGGACTTGAAAACGTGGAAAATTTCTGGAAGTTGTGCTAATTATTATTTTTATACCTAATATAAAAGGTTAAACTAGTGTGTTGGATTTGGATTTATCCTTGGTAATAAGCATCCTCATTTGCAGCATGGAGGAAAATAAAGACATATGCACAAAAAAAAAAAAAGATATGAAGATTCCAGATTATTTTTTTCCAAATATATACACTGAATTGAGGTGTTATCTTTTCATCCAGCTTTTTTAACATTTCTGATTAAATACTGATATAGCAGCTTTGAGTTTTGATCCTATGATATCAGCATCAATCATAGCAGCTTAAATTAATATGTAAAAAAAAAAAAAAATAAAATATGGACATGCATTAATACTATAATATATATACTATTATATGCTTCTGATACTTAACAAGGTAAGGTAAAAATAAGATGTTTGGTATAGTACCGCTAGTCTTGTTTTTTTTTTTAAAGTTACCCAAATAAATATGACTAAATAAATATTAACTAGTTCCTACCCACCATGATATGCAAGAACAAATAGTGATGCCATAATGTGACTGTAATCCAGGCAAGAGGCTTACTGTAGCTACCAACCTCAACCTTCCACTGAATAAGGCTGTGTCCGAACATCCGCCCTAACCCCTAAATCCCTCAATCACTATATAGAGTAGGGCCTATATAGTGAGCTTTATATTGAACTCAGTTAATTGACCGTTCGGACAGATGATCACTACTTTTCACTTCCCGTTAGTGATGTAACTCCGCCTCAAGCGCCCGGTGCCTGTGCCATCTTTGTTATTAGTCGCCGCTGTCGGGAAGCTACAGCCTATGGCGACAGCGAGCCCCTGTGACAGCAAATCCCATAATGCTTTGCTGGTAGAACTCTCCGCGAAAAGCATTCTGTCCAGTGACCATGGATGATCACTACTTTTCAAGGTGCATTGTGGGAAATTTGTATTCGACTACTTTTCATCGACTAGCTTTTCGGACACTCATTTAAAATGGCTTAACCACTATATAGTGCCATATATAGTGATTAAGGCGGACATTCGGCATAGCCTAAGTCCGGCTCTCTTTCAAGGCTATGCTAGCTGTGGTGCTGGCCGCCTTCCTCTAGGTCCATGATATAATCACAACAATAAACTATCCCAGCCACTCTTTGGGTGTCTTATACTTAGAAATGTTTCGAATAGTTGGTGGTGAAAATGTCTGCAAGAATAACACTTTGTTTAAATATTTTTCTTTAAAAAACTAACCTTCTCTGAGTTTGCTGGTCAAGATTCCCAGTCATCCAGGTCATAATGATTCCGTAAAATTTTCAAAAAATATCCACTGGACTTGGTTTCCAAGATTTGAAGACATTTCGCTTCCTCTCCAAAAAGCTTTCTCAATTCAAAAGTCTGGATCCGCAGTGAGTTTGAGTCCTTATATAGACAAAGCCTTGTATCGCTTGGAAGCATGCAAATGGTAACCGATGAATGGGTCGTTTGGTCCGTTTGATCGTTACAGGCTAACAATGGAACCAAACAACCCATTCATCGGCTACCATTTGCATGCTTCCAAGCGATACAAGGCTTTGTCTATATAAAGACTCAAACTCCCAGCGGATCCAGACATTTGAATTGAGAAAGCTTCCTGGAGAGGTGGAGAAACGTCTTCAAATCCAGTGGATATTTTTTTAATGTTTACGGAATTCCAAAAAAGTTAATGAAAAAAGTTAAAAAACAAACTACTGGAATTTGTTTTCCAAGTTTCAAGAGGTCTCATTCCCATCCAGGAAGCTTTTTGAATTCAAAAGTTTAATGAGTTAAATTAATACAACAACAACTGCCTTATGAAAATCCTTTTTTTAACAACAACAAACAAAAAGAATCTTTTAGACAACATTAGGCTGAGACTTTACCTCATTAAACGGGAGTTAAAACAGAAAATTATTCCTTTTTTTAATTTGGTGGGATAAGTTTACGCTGCATTCTCTTATGTTTGGATAAAACAATCTTCCAGGATAGTTTTTAGATTTATATTTTATAGTGGTAGCCCCACAAACATCCTTGAGACATTGTTTATGGAAAATCCTTAATCATTTTCAGAATAAACTAATTAGAGCTCCCTGATTTAGTTAAAGAAATAAATGGTTTTTGGAGCTAATTTCCATGTTAGCTTTTTACCAGACTCCAGACCTAAATTTAATGTGATTTGGCCGCTGGTAAGTTTTAGATCTTTAATTTTTTTTTACGTACATTTATTCTGCTAGGTTGTTAATCCTTATAAATGTCTCAATTGGAACAGTAATGTACCGGATTCAAGCCTTGATAAGTAGAACATCAAAGTCTGATAAACAAGAATTATTATTTAATGTCCCACTATTCTCTGGTGGAAATTTAGAACTATCTGGTGGTCTTTCCTGTAAAAAAAAATATTTTTTTGGGATGCATTTCAGTCTTTAACAGTATTTTCAAATAAAAAACATAGAAATAAAAAAAAATAAACCTTGCTTATAAGAGTCTCAATCAAAGAAACCGAACTGATAACATATTCCCCGGCTGCTTACACTAATGACATCTAATTTTATTCCAACAAGCTATTTCCCCTCCAGCGGAGTGATGGCCCCTTACTGCCCACTCCCCCTCTTTGTTGCACTGTACTTAGACAACGTGCTGCACAGTGATAGTCACCTCCATTCTCAGCCATTCAAGGAAAGTGAAAGTCAGGGAAAAGTCACAGAAAGCCACACGTCTTATCCGACTAGCTCTTTTAAAGGAAGAACAAAAGGTCTTTCTCCTTCATTTCCCATTAACCTCTGTGCTCCTCGGCACACAGGAAACATGGCAACCTCCGCGGCCCATGTCACATATCTCATCCGGCTGTGGGGAACGCTTCCTTTGCTGGAAGCTGACATTCAATCCAAGAGGTTTGTGTGTGGGGAGGGGATTCTATCTAGCTGTAAGTCCTTGACAGATAAAGGTGGGTGTTGATATTTGTCCCGGTCTCGCTGATACACGGATACACTCTCGATAAGCGTAGAGCGGCTAAGACACTGATGAAGTCTGGAGTGGAACTGACAAGCTCTGTAAGTGGATAACATCGTCAGGAGAAGCAGCCTGTTATGGTCCTGGATTAGATTTTTGATTGTTCGACGCAGGTGAGTTCACTCCAAGCAGAGACACATCAGCCCTCTCAACGCTCTGAGCCCAGCACGCCGTCTACATGTCATAATTACATTTAAATACTTCCTTCTTTCTCTTGCAGAGGCTTGCGTGCGGCAGACTTCAGTGGAGTCTATTTATTCCAGCTCTGCTTTCTTGTGGACTTTATTAGTTATCAACAAGGCTCGACACACTCGAGGTAATCCGCCGAGTCCAACAGGCATTCTCAGTTCGACCGTGATGAAGAGGAAACGCTGCTGGAAGGAAACCGGCGGTTTATGAATATGAGACGAGAGAGACGAACAAATTTTTGTTTGTTTGTCCGGTGTGTCTTCCCATAATCCCACAAACTTAACAAGAGGAAAACTTGCAGCTGAAAGGGGACAAAAAAAAAGGCTTGCAAGCAAACAACTGAGCTTCCGTGAATGTTTAATTAATCAGTAGTGACAAAAGGGAACAACAGTCAACAAAGAGATGTGGATTTCCATTTCTTATGCATTATTCCCGCTGGCAAATCACAGAGTGCTGTCAACTGCCACTTTGCTCCCTACCCCGTCTTCATGGTTGTCTCTGCTCTGCGCTGGCAAAAACCCCTCAGAGAGCCAGAGTTCTGTTCAACCCGAGATCCAAAGCCTTGAGCAGTGGGGATCGCGTAACAGAGTTCAGACAAAAAGAGTTCACTGTTTCTCTGTGTTTACATGGATACTTTACAGCATCTTTTGTTCCTTTTTGCCTCCAAAACAGCCGCAGCTAATAAGAATCAGCCACAGGCGTCAGGAGGAGCTGGAGCTAAATCAGCACCACCTGGTTAAACCAACGCAAAAGGCCTGCTCGATACAGATGGAATTTGCCCAAAACAGATTCCATTATATACCTAACACCATCTGCCCTTGCATGTTATGTCAGCTCCATGACAGGTTACAAGAGGTAGCTCAATGGAGAAACACAATAACAACCACGTAATGCCAGACAACAGACCTCAGCTCTCTCGCTGAGCTCCTCGAATGTCAAAACCACATAAAGACACGCTCTGATCTCCTTTTTGCTGGTGATGGAAACATTTTCCCAAAAGCCCCCCTGCTGCTTCAGGGTCAGCGCTGAGGTTATCCTAGATGAAAAAACACAGCAAAATGATCCACTGACACGAGTTCTGCCACTCCCTTAGATCATCATCACACCGCACTCTAGTTAATGCCGAAATTCAATAGATGAGAGTAGAACAATTCATTAAGAGCCATTACAGTAGAAGAGGATAAAGTAGCTTGTATTCTACTTTATAGGGCAGCTGTTTAATGGTACTATAGTGCTATCACCATCATTTAAGTTGCTTTTCCATAGACCTCTCACAGCTTCTTAATATATTATACAGACAATCGGCTATTTTGTTGCTGAGTGCTGACAATACAAACTCCCTTAGTTCAGATGGAGAAAAAATGTTCATTGAGCCACTGCCAGCACTGTTGCCAACTCTTCAGCTAGGAAAGTCACCATTAGCTGTCCTATAAATCACTAAATGATGTCATCACATCATTTGCATATCTGGTAATCCAGCCGTAGGAGAAAGGAAAAATAGTGATTAAAACGTTCTAAAGATGTTTAAAATGAAGATGAAGTCTATAAAATAATTGATAGTTTCAATAATAGGGAGTGGTGGCCTAGTGGTTAAGGCATACAATGGAAAAATAATATCCAGTGTTGTGCCTGAACGCGTTCATTGAATGAAAGTTCATGAACTCGTTCATGTTTTGGGCGAACGTGAACTGAACGTACTGCATTACTGCCTGATGAACGTTATTGTGAACTCGTTCTTTCTGGTGTCTGTGAACGGCACGCTCTCAGTTCAACTCCGTTCAATAGGTTGACAGATTTCTATAGAGCCCTCCAGGCGAAACCCCGGCTAAATCACACCGTAAACAAGCCTTAATATGTAGCGGGAAAAACACCCAATCTGGAAACACCAGCTACCAGTGTCGTAGCCTACAGCCGCGTGCGTCATCAAAACAAAATGCAGCGTGGAGGCGACCGTGGAGGCGACAAAGCAGCAGTATGATCACTTAAAACAGTTTTATGACCAGGTGGTCGGTGAGGATGATGGCAACAATCTTACATTTCTCTGCAAACTTTGCCCGCCGGCTTTCAGTAAAACAATCCGCACTTCAGTAACCTTAAATTCCTACCTCAGCCTGGTCCCTCAGTTTCTGTCAGTAAAATGTTCTTGAGGGTTTTACTATTCATGTAACTTGTTTGTTAAACCTGCCTGGTATAATTTTCCAGGATTCCAGTATTCCTTTTTAGTATGTACTGAAATGGAATTTCAAATTGGAAAAAATATAAAAAAAAAAATAAAAAATTGCAGCTTAAAGACTACTTTCCTGTTTTATTTTTTAATAATTCCTCATAAAAAGACCATTCAAGCAGCACATTTTTCCTGATGTTTTTGAGAATATACTGTAGGGGTGAAAGCTGCAGCTGCTACTAGTGTGAAGTGAATGGACAGCAACAAAGCGTTAAAGTAACAATGGGGAAATGCTGTCCCCTCAATGCTAATGTAAACCCTGGTTGGATAAAGATTCAAAACTGGATATGAAGATGAAATCTGACGCACAGTTTCAGTGTGTTACGTCCACCTGGCTTGTTAGGTGGGGTAACATTAATGGAGACCACACAAGGATTTTAGAGGTAATGAAAAAGGAAATTTATTAAATTATATTAAGTAAAAACTGAAAAAAGAATTGCCTGAAATAAGAAGCCAAAACAGATTAATACAAAACCACAACCAATTAGAAACAAACAAACGCAACACAAACCTAACAAAACTCAATCATAAGGTACAAACCAAACCAACTGGGTTCTGAAGAGGGAGAGGAGTAAAAAAGCCTCCTGACTGCTGCAGCATGACAGCTTTTAAAGCAGCAGCACCAATCAGGGAAAAAACATAACACCTGCAGAAGGCCTGCCTCCAGGACCCTGAAAGGAGAAAAAAACAGAGACCCACTGCAGCCGTAACAAGTGTTACAACTGATAAAATAATTCTGTCTGTGGTTCTACAGTAGGCTATGGTGTAATTGAGCAATATAGGAAAAAAAAAAAGAACTATAAACTAGTTCATTTTTTGGAACTGTGAACTTAGTTCAAAATTTTGAATTATGAACTGAACTAGTTCATTTTAAAATGTGTGAACTGAACTTTGAACTAGTTCACGTAGAAAGAGAACTTTCCCAACACTGAGTATATCCTTGCTCAAATAAAAAAAATAAAATATGTCCAGATTCACAGAATCTGAATTTAATGACTTGTTATGACCTTATTATTTTATGTTGATGTACCCTCTGTACAAACGTTTAAGTTAATTTAGAACTCAAAGAAGAAGCTGCTGAAATACAATAAATCTTGCAATACTGACAAAGGAAAGTAAAAACAACTGAAAGATATCTATTCTGATGAGAGGTTGAAGGGCATTGCACTCTTGGGTCTTAAAGGAATAGTACACCCAAAACATGATTAGCCTTCATTTTCTACTCACCCCCATGCTGAACAACACTCTGGAGTACTTTTTCGATATCTGAAATGCATCTGGAGATCTGGGAGGCTTCTTGCTGTCTGCTGACATTCAAATAATGGAGGTCTATGGCGCCCGAGACAGAAAGGTCCATAAAAGTCCACAAAAAACGTGTCAATATTCCTCCATACTGCTCGTCCAATGTAATCCAAGTGTCCTGAGTGGGTAGCATCCAGAATTTACTCGAAACGAAGTCATTTAGAACGTTTTAGAGCATAAACAGTAGTGTATAGGATTTCCTAATAGCGCCCCCATGCGCGCTCACGATTCTACGGAAACCGCGGCAGACCAAACCGGAAGAAAGTGCGCATTCAGCGTCTGCTCTGCCGATAATGCAAGCGTAGAAGAAGAAGTTCCGCTTTTCACCTGTTTATTTTCTGCCCTGAGCCAGGTGAGCACGAGGTCAGTCTCTCTCAGAGTTTGAAAAAGTTGTTGATTAGTGATTTTAGTCGTGAAATTAAGAAGATGGTTCGAGTGTGTTCCTATCCTGGATGCTTCAATCAGATGAAGCGCAAGTGTGGAATAACCCATTCCGTAACTTTCCACAAATTAACTCTTCGGGACCCTGAAAGGCTAAAACTGTGTCTAATAGCTCTACGAAAAGATCTAAGGACAGCTAACATGGATTCTCTCCGTGTCTGTAGTGAACACTTTTCAGCGGATGATTTCCGAACCTGTAAAGGAAGAGCTTTATTAAAGAGTAAAGCTGTGCCGATGGTGTCACAACTAAGGACAGAGGTATGTACTTTATAAACCATTTATGTAACTTACACGTTTGTATATGATCTGTATTTTTACCGGTACTTTTTAAAAAAAAACGTTAAAATGTTAAAACACGCTAATATTACTTGAGTAAAAATGTTAACTTCCACATCAATTTGGACAATCATGGAATTTTTTACAAGTCATGTTATTTTAGTTGCTTTGTTATCAGACGGATTTTTTTTACAATGTATGTATGTACAACCCACCTATTGACAAACACCCGCTCCACAGCTCAGTGTGACATCATATTAATTTTGTGATCAATCAATGTGATCATTGATGGCCTGCAAGTTGTTAGTGTTTAGGAGTTAATAAAAAATAAAAATCTGGATGATAATAACTCAACTTTTAGCACCCAGGGAAATACTAATGTGATCCATGATTTAAAATACATAAATAAATAAATAAAAAAGTGAAATGAATGACATTCATTGCCACATAAAGTCTTTCTTAGATGCTGCAACTTTTATTTGCTCATATGAAATCATAGCATGATTATTTTTTATTATTAATAATAGTGTTTGTTTCTAGGGCATTTCACAACATCCTGCTGCTGCAGTGACTGAGACAGCAAACATTGAGACTTCTTTTGATGATGTGCCACACTTCACTCCAGTTAAACCAAAACAACCAGGTGATCGACCTGAGCACTCTCATGCAAGACTGCAGCTGGTCCTAACAAGCCCTGAAACAACCAAAGAACGCACATGTCCATCCACATCTGGCAGTTATCATGCCTTCCCCCCCACATGGTTATCTCAAACTGTAAGTACTCACCCACTGGCTGCTATGGCAAATCTAGTAGTTACAGTTTTGGCTTATGTGTGGCTTAAAGCAAGTAAATATAGCTTCTCAACAAGTCTAATGGTTATTTTGTTGATTTTAGGATATGCAAGCTCAGATGGCAGAGGAACGTTTGGAGGAAGGTTTGGATGTCAGCATGACCTCAATTGTTGTTCCTCTATACCCAAAAGACACCAGTTTTGCTCTTCCAAGCTCAACATCAACTTCAACTCCAACCTCAGAAGAAACTGAAGACTTGAGAACCTGGGATGAGAGGAAATGGCTGGTTGACGAGTCAAAATTGTTTCAGCTTTTCAAGACTTGCCATCAGTGTGGAACAGAAATCATTCAAAAAAATGTTCAGATATCTGGGAGCCGTATCAAAATATTGTGGGAGTGTCTGAATCAACATAGTGATGAGTGGAGTTCCTGTCCAGATGTTAGAGGGATGCCAGAGAATAATCTACTTGTAGCAGCGTCAACTCTGTTCACTGGTGCCACGTACACAACAACTGCTGATTGGGCTGGACTGCTGAATCTCCAAATTCCCAACAATACAACATATTACAAAATACAGTCTTCATATCTAATCCCAGTCATCGACATGGTGTACAACGAGCAGCACAAGGCCATCATGGAACAGCTACTGCATAAACAGTATACTCTGAAAAAGGGAGTGCATGTATCTGGAGATGGCCGATCAGACAGGTTAGTATATTATTTATAATGAATGACAAATATTTAACTCTTGATTATCTGAAGTTATCGTTAGAGTAATTGATGTAATATTGGATTTGATAGCCTATTTATCTTTTTGTCTTTACAGCCCAGGCTTCTCCGCAAAATACAACACCTACAGCTTCATGGAGGACACAACAAAGGAAATAATCCTTTTTCAGTTAGTGCAGGTAAGGGAAATTATTATTTCATATTTCATATTACAACATAATATGAGAACAATTGTCAATTGTGTGTTTACAAATTGACTGCACAAAGATACATATGCATATATTTTGTAGTTTTATTTGGATTTTGGTCATTCTAATTGGCAAATAATAATTGTGAAGCGGAAGACTGTGATCTATGTAAATGTTGTTTTTTTTAAAGGGTGGGATTGAATTTGGTTTTGTACTTAATCCCACTCATTTTCGTTCTTCAATTTGATAAATGTAGCCTACATTATTTTTTAAATTTCTATATTTATCTATTTTCAGTTTTCTTTTTTTATTGTATCTTTTTTTTAAATATTATTATTATCTATTGTATTTATTATCAATTTTGGTGCATTTATTATATTGTTTTTCTTCCTTTTTTTTGGGGTAATGTTTCTCATTTTCATCATGTGCGGAATGAAATTAAAGAAGTAAATAAATGTATGTGTAATATGTGGAACATATTAAAAAATCATTGTTGCTATCGGATTATGACAAGCACTGTCCCATCAAAGATGTATGAAAATGATTTTAAACATTAATTTGGAGCCAGTGGGGTTCAGGAGAGGACTTGATTATCTCCTTGAGCAAGGTCTTGAAGTGGAGGTGGTAACCACTGACCGATCACCATCTATACGAAAAATTATGCGCGAAGAGTATCCGGAAATCCACCATGAGTTTGACATCTGGCCTGTTGTCAAGGGTAAGCTGACAAATTGTAATTTGTAAATGTACAATGGTAAAGGAATTACTATAATGAGGAAAATGTTTTTACAATATACTTTGTATAGCCCTTGTACAGCCACATAAACTTTTACATAATTTACCCCTCCCTTGCCAAAGCGCTGGCATCTGCCTAGGTTATACACAGCCCCATTGTGATCCCACACTCCTCTATTACCTGCTCCCACCTTGTACTTCATACCCACCAAGACTATGTTGACGTCACCCATGTGCAGAAGTGCAGTCTGTTTGGACTGTACATCTCCAATCACCTACACTCTCTGAGCCCTGAGCTCCCTACTGTCGTTAAAATTAAATTAAATGAAAAATACTTTATTTATCCCAGAAGGGAAATTAAATATTTTAAAAAGCTCACACTCCTTTCTGTTTTTCGAAACAACAAAGCAATATTGTCTCTAACACCTGGTTCCCTTGATCCTTCCCAAACTCTTTGATCCACCTGTATGAACAACATGTCCTGTCTAACGTTTAGTGCCACCTCAGTGACGTTGCCACCATACACCTGGTGGATACATTTCTTGTACTCCCCAACCAGACTATTTTATAAAGGAATAAGTTTCTTGGATGAGAGACAAAACATCTTCTACTCACACGTTTACTCCAGTTGCCATATTTTATGCTTGCTTGAGACTCATTGACGATTGTTCTGTTTTTGGTAGGGCTCATGAAAAAATTGCTGTCAGCATCCAACAAAAAGGACAACCTGCAACCATGGATAAAATCCATCTGCAATCACTTGTGGTACGCCTGTTCCACTTGTGGAGGTGACCCTGATGTGAGCAAACATCACATTCTTCACATTTAGGCAACATAAAGTTATGATAATAATAACTGATAGTCTTTGACACAATCCTTTTACTCTCTTTGATACTGAATTGTAATTTTCTAATATCCTCAGGATTTGATAAGGAAGTGGAAAGCACTACTTCATCACATCTGTGGTGTGCACCGCTGGGAGGAAGATGGACAGGAGATTAAATGTGTGCATGCTGACCTTACGTCAGAGGAACAGAGGCGAAAGAGGTGGTTAAGGAGAGACTCTTACGCTTTCAAAGCCCTGACAGCTATTGCCCTGGACAAAGGACTCATGAAAGACCTTAGGCAAATGGCCCTTTTCAAACATACTGGTAAATATAACGAGGAAAGCACAATAATTATGAGAAATTCAAAATTTTAAATATTTAGTGAACTTGTCATTATTATTTTTTCTCAGGGAAGCTTGAAGTATTCCATGCATCTATGCTGAAATACACAGAGAAGAGACTGCACTTCCACTACTCAACAATGAAAGCTCGCACCCAGCTTGCCGTTATGGACCACAATGAAAATGTTCAGCGTGAACAGGCCTACACCAACACAGGTAACAAGAAAGTATCTTCAAAACCAAAAAAACCTAACCTTGTGCGCTTTGCTCAGTGACATATACTCATTTATGTCCTCAAAATGAGCTGTACTGAAAAAAACAGCAAACATTACATTTAACCTTCAATGGGAACCGCACCTGTTTAGTGAGCTGCTGCACTAAGATCTGCATAACAAATATGGTACTTTATGGTCCTAATTCTCACCACCACAAAATTACAAGTACCAGATTCCTAATTATTTGGATACAATTTCTTGGTTCCTTTTTTGAAACCTAAAACCGAAACTTTTTGAATGCTTTATAATAGCTATGTTATTTCATTAATGTTTCCTCTGTCTTACATTTTCTTCTTTGTTTTTTAGGACAAGCACGGTTCAATGTGGTTTACCCAAAACAAACAAAAGAATGGGTCGCCAAAAACATCTATGTTCCAACAACACAAACATTCCGGCAAAATCTGGTGGTGCAAGTTGTGCGGAGACGCCTGGACCCCAACATCAAGATCAAAGACCCCCAGTCATATGTTTCTATCCCTCCCATACCAGAAAACATTGCTCAGAAACCAAAACCTGCCAAAGAGGAAGCCATACAAAAACTTACTTCCCGATACAGCAGTTAGTCTGAGTGGTGCAGTATTTTTACTCTTGCCTTTTTATATTTGTACTTATGCAAATAAAAAGTCTAGCTGGTGGCATGTAATTTTAACCTTTTTTTTTTTCAAAATTCTGGGATACAGAGTCTGATAAGGGGTTTACTTAATATAGTTATGACATGACATTTTTAAATAAAATGGCATGTGTCTGTGGTTGGTTTGTCTGCATTTCACACTTAGTGAGTCTAGAATAAATATTTAATCAAAGGAACAGAGTTACATCTTTCTTACCATCCAAAGTCATTTTGTTTATTTCCAAAACAACACAATAGTCCAGGAAAGGTTACAGTTATCGGCTACATAAATTCTGAAATGTTATCTATAATGAGGCAGTATAGGTTTGTGATTTGGGAAAAAATATGAAATATAATGTAGTACAAATTAATATGGAAGAGTCTCTTAGGATTTGTTTATAGTCTTTACAACTGTTCAAAAGCTGCCTCTGCCTCCTTGAAACCAGTATACACTCCATGTGGTGAAGGGTAGCTGGAACGGATGCTTTTAACAATACAGGCAGGTAAAACTCTTCTGCTGTCCTTGCCAAGTCTCTCGCCTTTCAGAATCCACTCGAGTACCACACGGTAGGCCACCAACCTGTACTGACTGGGGGACGGGGGGGGGGGGTGAAATGGAGCCATTATTTTAGCAATACAACTGAAAAAGAAAGCAGTATCTCATCCAGCACACAACCTGGGTAAGATGCTGAGTAAACAGACTTTAGTACTAGCATCACATACAAAAAACTGCACAGTGAGTACCATTAACATTATGTATATATATGATATATATATATATGATATACACTCATCGGCCACTTTATTAGGTACACCTGTCCAACTGCTCGTTAACACTTAATTTCTAAGCAGCCAATCACATGGCGGCAACTCAGTGCATTTAGGCATGTAGACATGGTCAAGACAATCTCCTGCAGTTCAAACCGAGCATCAGTATGGGGAAGAAAGGTGATTTGAGTGACTTTGAACGTGGCATGATTGTTGGTGCCAGAAGGGCTGGTCTGAGTATTTCAGAAACTGCTGATCTACTGGGATTTTCACGCACAACCATCTCTAGGGTTTACAGAGAATGGTCCGAAAAAGAAAAAACATCCAGTGAGCGGCAGTTCTGTGGGCAGAAATGCCCTGTTGATGCCAGAGGTCAGAGGAGAATGGCCAGACTGGTTCGAGCTGATAGAAGGGCAACAGTGACTCATATAACCACCCGTTACAACAAAGGTGGGCAGAAGAGCATCTCTGAACGCACAGTACGTCGAACTTTGAGGCAGATGGGCTACAGCAGCAGAAGACCACACCGGGTGCCACTCCTTTCAGCTAAGAACAGGAAACTGAGGCTACAATTTGCACAAGCTCATCGAAACTGGACAATAGAAGATTGGAAAAACGTTGCCTGGTCTGATGAGTCTTGATTTCTGCTGCGACATTCGGATGGTAGGGTCAGAATTTGGCGTCTACATGAAAGCATGGATCCATCCTGCCTTGTATCAATGGTTCAGGCTGGTGGTGGTGATGTCATGGTGTGGGGAATATTTTCTTGGCACTCTTTGGGCCCCTTGGTACCAATTGAGTATCATTGCAACGCCACAGCCTACCCGAGTATTGTTGCTGACCATGTCCATCCCTTTATGACCACAATGTACCCAACTTCTGATGGCTACTTTCAGCAGGATAATGCGCCATGTCATAAAGCTGGAATCATCTCAGACTGGTTTCTTGAACATGACAATGAGTTCACTGTACTCAAATGGCCTCCACAGTCACCAGATCTCAATCCAATAGAGCATCTTTGGGACGTGGTGGAATGGGAGATTCGCATCATGGATGTGCAGCCGACAAATCTGCGGCAACTGTGTGATGCCATCATGTCAATATGGACCAAACTCCCTGAGGAATGCTTCCAGCACCTTGTTGAATCTATGCCACCAAGAATTGAGGCAGTTCTGAAGGCAAAAGGGGGTCCAACCCGTTACTAGCATGGGGTACCTAATAAAGTGGCCGGTGAGTGTATATGATATAGATATCATATATATATATATATGATATATATATATGATATATATGATATATATATATATATATGATATATATGATATATATATATGATATATATATGATATATATATATGATATATATATGATATATATATATATATATATGATATATATATATGATATATATATGATATATATATATATATATATATATATATATATATGATATATATATATGATATATATATGATATATATATATGATATATATATGATATATATATGATATATATATGATATATATATATATGATATATATATGATATATATATATATATGATATATATATATATATATATATATGATATATATATATATATATATATATGATATATATAATAATATTATTAGCAAGGCATAGGCCTGTTGCACAAAACTTACTCTGCAGAGAGCGTGTTGTTTGGTCCTGCGGGTCTTGGCCTCTTTTTCCAATTGATTTTGGGCACATGGAAAAACATCTCCAGAACTCCACGGGTCAGTAATGGTGGATAATCCATGTTTTGGGTGACACAAAGTCTTTGGCTAGTGCTCTCGGTCTCATCAGTGGAGATATTTAGATCCTCCAGTGGTGGCATCAACAAGTCCCAGTCCACACAGCAAATGCTCTGCTCTTCTGTTGGCATTGCTTGACAATTTCCACATTTACACCACCATGTTTCTGACGCTCTACGTCTGTAGCACAATGGTGTTTGCGGCTCAGCTTGAGCTGCGGCTGCCTCATCCATGTCTCTAAGTTCGTCATCTGTGTATTCTGGTTCATAGAGAAAATGCTCGGCAAAGAACTCATGCTCTTCCTCAACGCTGAAGTCCTCAGACATTTTTCTTTCGTTGTTTCTTTCTTTGCACAGGTAAACAGCACATTTCTTCTTCTACGCTTGCATTATCGGCAGAGCAGACGTTGAATGCGCACTTTCTTCCGGTTTGGTCTGCCGCGGTTTCCGTAGAATCGTGAGCGCGCTTTTAGGAAATCCTATACACTACTGTTTATGCTCTAAAACGTTCTAAATGACTTCGTTTCGAGTAAATTCTGGATGCTACCCACTCAGGACACTTGGATTACATTGGACGAGCAGTATGGAGGAATATTGACACGTTTTTGTGGACTTTTGTGGACCTTTCTGTCTCGGGCGCCATAGACCTCCATTATTTGAATGTCAGCAGACAGCAAGAAGCCTCCCAGATCTCCAGATGCATTTGAGATATCAAAAAAGTACTCCAGAGTGTTGTTCAGCATGGGGGTGAGTAGAAAATGAAGGCTAATCATGTTTTGGGTGTACTATTCCTTTAATCAAATCTACTACAAAGAGAAGAGCTGTGAGATCTTTTCCAAAAACCACGGTGGAAACAAAATTGCACAACAGTGAGCCCAGAGGAAGAGCTGATGACTTTTTCACTACTGACTGTCAAATCTGCATGGGGTCTGCTAGCTAACAGAATGTAGGAAACAGTGAGGAAATACAGTCCAAGTTATAAAAATGTGGATTCAAGTGTTGTGGAAAAGAGGAAGTATGAGGACTGAGCATTCAAGCTGTTTTACAATTCATCTAACTATGAAAGAAAGAAAATACTGTTCTAAACCCTATTTGTGTCACATTGTTTTAACCATTAAAGCTGTCCCTACCCCCACCTATTGCTGCAACATGCTCCTCTATAGATTGATCCTTAAATCAGAGGTCTTCAACAGGGGGTCCGCGACCCCTAAGGGGTCCCCAGAGGTACTGCATGGAGGTCGCGAAAGTTTTGGTTTATTAGACTTTTATTTAATATTCACCCTGCAATTTTTTCCACTAATTGAAATGTCTTTAAATCCACATTAACATGAATTCAGACTGTAGTAAACAGATAAATGGAGGCAGAAGATGTCTTTCAGTCATCAATGCCAGTGGTGGTTCTATACCAAATGTACATGGGGGCCAGGATTCCATAATTTTGGAATTTTATATATTTTTGACTTAATTTAACTTAAAATTACATTTTTCTATAAAATCTGAATTAGAACAAAAAAAAAAAATACGATGCATTCAGGTTTAAAAATTAGAGGAATTTCTTTTGAAAAAAAGAAAACTGGGATCCAATCTCAATACAACACACAGGAGCTCTTTCAAGCTGGGCACCGTTTCCTTCACAACACCTGTCCCGTCAACCAGGAATCAGAAATACTTTAATAATCCCAGCGAGAAATTACTTTCATTACATTACTCCATCGAGTGACTATAGGACCAGTTTGATAGAACACTATTTCATACAATCTATATTTAGGGGGTCCCTGCTCCATCTCACCATAAGTTTGGGGGTCCCTGGTCTGGAAAACGTTGAAGACCCCTGCCTTAAATGATCTTCCTCTTAGATAGAATTTCTGTTACATTCATAGCGATGTTGTTGAAACCAAGACACTAAAAGATAATTTTTTCAGGTGAACAGAAGTTGCTCATTTGTTTTAGGGTTTTTTAATGACAAAATTTAGCTGATTACAAAGGCCTGCGACTACATTCAGTGCCAGCCACAAGAATCAGCCTTAAATCAAACAGCAAATTTGAAACTGCTTCTGAATAAAATTGAATCTTGGATATTAAAAATACATACAGACATGGACAAAGTTATTCAATAAAAAAAAACTAAATGGTCATAGAAATAACTTGAGTCCAACACAG
Source organism: Cyprinodon tularosa (assembly GCF_016077235.1). Lineage (NCBI taxonomy): Eukaryota > Metazoa > Chordata > Actinopteri > Cyprinodontiformes > Cyprinodontidae > Cyprinodon > Cyprinodon tularosa. The sequence continues at coordinate 177,827 of NW_024039418.1, read as the reverse complement.
GTTATATGAATAACATTTTTATAAAAATGAACCAATAAAACTCTACTTGTCTGTCTGTCTGTCTGTCTATTCTCCAACTCTGCAATATTTGTTAGTTCAACTAATACCCTTATGTCCTCTGTTCTTTTTCTCATCATATTAGCTGTCTGGTCTGATCTTGTTCCAGAAAATAAAAACCCTTCTTAGTTTTCTTTCATCCTGTTCATTAAACCAGGTGATTAACCCCCAGTCTGTGTTTTGGAGGTTAAAATATAAATGTTGGAACTAATCTCGTCCATGATTTTTACTTTGCGGATCTGGATTATCTGGTTCTTAGTTTTTCAGTGCTTAGTCCTATTTCTCTTCTAGACATTACTATGTTCTCAGCTTTTACTGTGGCCAACAATGCGCTCTTTTTTTTATCCCTTTTGACATAAAACTTAACTCATAGCCTAACAGTTTATTTTGCAGACAGAGCCACCTGTGGAAGTGCTTCAAGTCCTTTCTATTCCCTCAGTGTTTTTGTCTCTGTCTTCTTAAACCCTAGTTACCCTCGGAGGAAGTCGCTCATAATGAGCCTGGTTCTGCTGGAGGTTTCTTCCTGTTTAAAAGGGGATTATCATCTCCACTGAAACTGCATGCTTCCTCTGTATGAGGGATGACTGTTGAGTCAAAGACAAATGCAAGCAAATATCTGTTGTCTACATTTGCTCATCCAGGTGAAACGAGTCCTGCAAAGTCAGTGACTTAATGCAACAGTTGGGTTTTCTTAGATATCAAATTTTTAACCAATCTGACTGTATGATCTGATTGAAGTTTTTTCGAGATGACATGATTTGGAGATGAAGAACTAACTTTTGTAAAAAGAAAAAACAAAGTCATCAGTGGGTTAAAGCATCTTGCAGTAGAATTCATACCCTAATTAAATGTGCTGATGACTTCGTAATGTCTGGAATGTTGCTGTGTATATCTTGCATTGTTGATTCTTAATAAGAAATCTGCGACATTTTCGTCATGCTTTGCTCATTTGCATTTCTTTCTACTTAAGTTGTTTACAGACATTCAACTTTGAAATGGTTTTTGATGCTGACCCCAGTTGCGAGGTCACAGTTCTGGGCTGTGGGTTGAAATCGAAGGGATTTGATCTTATTCATCATTCATGTATTTCCTCTTGCCCAAAATGCTCATCAAAGACATGCATGTAAATAGGCACACTTGTTTCCTCTTGTCTGATTCTCTCATTATTTCTGTTAGATAGCCCATTAGAGATCAGCCGTCTTGGAAATCTCTCACTCTGATTAGGCCGCTGTGAGAGGCAAGAGGTTAGAAATGAGGTCGGTCAACTGTGACTTACCAACAGCAGACATTTCTGGAACTGACGCACGGTATGGGCCTTCAATGAACTGCGGTGGGTTGTCGTTTATGTCCTGGACTTTGATGATGAACTCAGACGGCGGCTCCAGAGGCTCGTCTGTGTCAGCGTTAATGACCTGGGCTGTTAGCGTGTACTCTGCTTTCTCCTCACGGTCCAGCCTCTTCATGGCATGAATGTCACCTGTTAACTCATTTATGGCGAAGATGGTGCCGGCCCCCTCGCCTGCCAGAACATATTTGATGTTCTTGTTGCCCACATCCAAGTCTGTGTGTAGCTGCAATCAAAAGAACAGAGAGATAAAATGTTAGGAAGATGTTTTGAAATCTATTTATCTATCTATCTATCTATCTATCTATCTATCTATCTATCTATCTATCTATCTATCTATCTATCTATCTATCTATCTATCTATCTATCTATCTATCTATCTATCTATCTATCTATCTATCTATCTCCTCAACTACTTCAGAAAATGATTTCATGGTGAAGTGTCGTCAATTAGCATTCTGTACAGCTTAAACTTTTTCACCTTCAGTAATTTGACAGCCATGATAAATTCATTATAGGTTTAAGAGTTTATTAAAGAATGTTGGTAAACCATTTAAATGACGACCAAGAAACAAAGAAAGAAAGCTGTATCCAGGCTTCTTTCCTGTGTAACCAACAAAGAGTTTTATTTCGTAAAGCAGACACCCTCTCAACATTTATGGCTTTCCTTTTTGATAAAGCCTATAGGTGGAGTGGCTCAGGTTCCAATGTCCTCCAGGCTTAGGCTGCCGTAGAGAACATTGGAACAACTTTCGATTACTCTGCAATTCAACTCTGCAGTTTATGTTAGGTCAAACGCTAATTTTAAGCTCGCTCTGCCTTTTCTTCTCAGAGTAGCTCCATCTGGGCTGGTAGTGTTTGTCTATGAAATCCTCCTAGCTCCAAACATCAGCTGGGCTGCTGCCATTAACAACTTTCATTTTGAAGGATTGAGTAGAGCCCATTATTTAGTGCTTAGTCATGTTTTTCCCCCTAGACATAGCTATAGAAGAAGCTTTTACTTTGACCAACTGCTCTCTTCTCCTCTGTGCATGGAAATCAGCTCAGAGCTCATCTGCCTGATTGTTTCTTTCCTACACAGAAAAGGTAACACTAAATTAGCCACTGTATGTATTGCTGATGTATTTAAAGGTATTGAAGGGGATTTTTGCGAATTTTTGAAAAGACCCGCCCTCTCCACTTTTGAACAAAACGCACATGCACAACCCTGTACCCGCTCCCCAGAGGGAACGCCTATTAAACGCTTGCAAGAGCGTGCACGAGCACATTTCTCCTGGTGCACGCTCTGTTTAAGAGTTGCTGTTTGCAAGCTTATTTTCAGAAGAAGATTTGAAATTTTTCCACTATGTCAGAACAAGCACGTTCAACAGCCTTACGTAAACATATCACCAGAATGATTGACAACTAGGAGGACCAGTTATTTTAATGATCCACCTAGAAAAAGGACATCCTCCACTATACCTTTAAGCAAATGTAGGTACATCCTCCTCTCCAACTATAGCTTGCTCTGGTGCAAGCTAACAGAACTGACAAAGACTCCTGAATAAGTGTTGAAACAATTGCCTTCCAATTCCAAGAACTGACACAGGCAATAATTGATACAGAAATTCAAGATCTACAAATACAGATAGATAGATCTGTACCTGTAGCCCCCAAAAGATAATTCCAGCAGAAGCTGGACAGTTTGACAATTTTTTCTTTATGCATTTTCCTTCTTAACATTTGCTCTCTACTTTCCTCTTCACAACTGATCACTACGTTGTGTTGTCCTCTCAGACAAAATTGTGTTTATAACGAGAAAACGATATGAAAATCTGGACATTCAATGCTTATGACTTTTTTTTGTGCTATTTTATGCATATTCAGTTGAAGTATTTGACATAGGTGTAATACCTTATGGTTGCTGCTGCTCCATTGCTGGAAGAAGTGTTGCCTAGATACTAAACATGGCCCAACATTGCTTCGCTTAGCTAAATGAGGCCCGCTGGGGACAATAAGTTTATAAGTAGCGCAGGAAATGGACCAAAGCCGACATAGTTCCTCGTTGTACATCAAAAAAAGCGTCATACAAACATGCAATCCTAGGTAAAATGCTCCCTGAAGTGTAGAACTCACGGAAAACAGAAGCTGGTTGTGGTCTGGATGCAGAACTTATTAGAAGGCAAGAATCAAAGGTACATTTCTTTTCTAAGGATGAATCTATCCTCATTCATTTCCTCAAATAAGTCCAAAAGTCAGTGGACGGTGCTGCATACTCCTCATTATTTTTGTCATTATGGTTTCATTAGTTCAGTAGAGCTGCATTACATGCTAAGCTGAGTGGTTAGATCCCACTCGCTGCACAGCCTGGTATAACTAATGAGCCTGACAGGGCTATCTATGTAAGGCTGCTCAAACACACGAGGAGGAGAAAGCCTAAGCTGTAGGGTTTAAAAAAAGGAACTTACAGGAGAAAATGCAAGAAGAAAACATAAGAGGAAGGTGGGATACAAAAGCAAAGAAGTTTGATTTTATTCATCTAAGCTCTTCTCATATATGCCTCCTGATCCATGATGCGAGTGATTGTCAGAAGAGGGGAAGACAGGGCTCCGGGTTTCTGGCTTCGGATGCCAGCACTCGTCATTTCTGTCTCTATTTTTGTGAACATACATGTTATCTGAAAGACATGCTTTCAAAAAGCTCACAGGCATGAATCAAAACATCTGAATTCAGCAGCTTTAATTTCATTTCCCAGCCAGTGTTTCAGCAGGGATTCCTGTGGGAGCGTAGCTGGGATGCGGAAAAGAGAAGCAGGGATCTGTCGGCAAAAATCCCGTCCCCTCAAGCCCTCCCCGCGCGACATTCACGCAGGCCAGCTTTTATGTGTTTGCCGTCTCCGAGGTGTTGTTTGAAGACACTGACAAAGCACATTCGCTTAAATTGTCACACCTTGCACTTTTGTTTTCCTAATTGTGCCATCATTTCACATGAATGATGTAGCTCATTAACACAAATGCCTTACAACATCCTGCATACTGAGAAACTCCAAATGAGCTCAAATTAATGATGGTCTGTCATTTTTAACCCCCTCTTTTATTCTGTTTGGCTACTTGCATGTAATCTAATATTTACAACTCAATACCTTCAATGAAGGGGTTCTGTTAGGATGGTAACACAGTGCTGAACACATACCCTGCTGCAAAAGTATACCTATGAGTTCAGATTGTATATACCATATGTATAAAGATGGATCCTTTACAAAGTTTTTAAACACTTTTTTAAGGCATTAATCTCTCTCTGAGACTAAAATAATTGCTCGTTCCACCCAATTATTCCCATCAGAAGCTTTTGATAACTCTTTCACATCGTTGTTTAAGGTTAAACTCAAGTACGGACTTCAACGAGGACTCTAAATAACCTTTATTTAATTTCTCTGAGGCCAACTAGACTCGCTAGTTTCCCTCAGATCATTGTGTTCTTGGATCAACCAAAGGGTACTTGAGGTCATAAACTGCTGACAATTAATTATCTGCTAGGATTTTCTAACCTGACTCCCCCAGATGGATTTGCTCCGCATATCCATCTGGAAACCTTCCGTTGAAGTCATTTTGGGAAGGGGCGAAAATACTGGTTAGCTGATTGGCCTATGTTGGTGATAGACGGGCCAAATAAACCAATCAGATCAACCAAGCATATGACGTACTAACAGACCGACGACGAAGAGGAGCCAATTGACAGATCAAAAGCAAAAACATCTTTTCCTCTGAGAAAAGATGTTAGACACGCTAACGCTAGTTTCATCGGCTGAAGCCGCCATGTTCTTTAGACTGAACTGTCGCGCTTCTCGTTGCGTCACACCTCAACCCGCCTCAAAGCCAACGCTGATTGGACGTTCGTTTGGTGAACGGCTCCAAATTTTCTTTAACGGAGAGTCTCCAGACTGATCTGCGTGTGAAATCTTAAAAGCTTGCAAGATCAGGATGGTCTCACGAGGCTAAGGATTTTCTGCTAGAGAGAAAAAAATCATAGTTGGTTCCAGGTCGACGGGGGTAAAGGGGGCGGGGCAACTGGGTATTTCTTATTTACTGTAGTGCTAAAACAATTAATGGGATTTATCGTGATTAATCGAGTATTGAAATAATCATAACCAAACTTAATAATTGATTAATCATTCAATGGAGTGTAGAGACTCTAAAACTTGTCTTTAGCTGACAGAGTGACCCATTTAGGGCAGTAATTATATCAAAACTTTAAAAAAACAAAATATATAAACATTTTGCAATTAAGATTTTAAAAAATGTTTTGTCTGTCAATATGTTCTATCCAGAACTCAAGAGGAAATGTTTCAGGTTCACTTGGTTTAATTTTGCAAAAAGTCATCTTTAAGGAAACTTAAGATATGCCACTATAAATTAAAAAAGTTAACTGACATATCAGTCAATTTGCTAAATAACCATTAGTTGCAACCCTCATTTACTTCTTTACCTAATTTTTTTATTTATTGCTGCATGTGAAAAACTTTTATAGCTTGCATAAATACCATTGATTATAATTTTCTCTTCATAATTGTCCATGCAGTATTATGATAGACATCCACTGACCCCCATCCCCACAAAATAGTTTGGCAACTGATGCAATTTCTTTCAGTTTATGAAGTCGCCCTGTTAAAGTTCACAATGCTCGATCGGCTGCTGGTGAAGAAGGGAAAATTATGCAGCTCAACAGTGGCTCCATTACTTTGATATATAAACAGTGCCCCGGCTGTCATCTGAGGATCAAGCCGCAGGTACAGCCTATCTTTGGTCGGCGTCAACCTATTGACAGCCTGCTGTTAGCGCTAAAAAAACCTCTATGTATCTGTGCTCAATGAAGTTATAGTTAGGAACACACAAAAAGAAGATAAAAATGCATTAATACAAGCATTTAATGAATGAAACCATATGTATTATAAATAAATAATTATCTAATTTTTATGATTTTTGTGTTGGGAGCTGGAGAAGATTCCATCTTTCTCCAGCAGAGTCCGCTGTGGATCCTCTGAGGGAGCCTCCTGCACAGCTGCAGCTCATCAAGACCATCAGAGGATCCACTATATAAGCTGTCTTCAGACCTTGCCTCAACGCCGCAGTGTTGCTCCAGTTGGTCAGCGCTAAAGCCTAGATTCTCAGTGCATCTCCATGACTTTGAATCCAGTCTGGATTCTAACTATTGTCTCTGTTTTCCAGGAAACCTGTGCCTCCTCTGTGAAAGCTCAGGAAGAGCTAACCTGCCGAGCCGACCCTCTGAGCCAAACCCTGAAGATTCACAGAGAACCTCCAAGCAGCTCAGGACTAGAGCTGGGAACCCAAGCCAAGGTCTGTTCAAGCTAAGACGTGAGACGCTGAAGCAGCAAACGGACTCTGCTGACAAACCCCTCTCCAGAACCAACAGTGACTCTCCCAAAGTTAACCTCAAGAACCCTCAAGGTATAGACGGTAAACCCGTGGAAATCAAACCCTGTCAACAGTCACTTACTGTGCTGTCTCTCACGCAGACTCCGGTGAACCAGAACCCAGACCAGAACCAGAATCAGTACATTCTGTGTGTTTGTGCTTAATAAACTGTTCAACTTTTCATCCTTGTGTCCGTCAGTGGTGTTCTGCATAACTGGGTCTCCTTTAGTGAACCCATCATGACAGAACACTGCGGCCAAACTCAAGGCCCAGCAGATCACCTCATCCGCCGTTTGGAGGAACAGGATGCGCAACTACAAGGACAAACCCAAACACTCCGTGAGTTATACCATCTAGTGGGAACTCATAACCAAATGCTACAGAGTTGTGCTAACTTCATGAATAGCGCTAATGCTGCATCTGTTCAGCAACCGTTTCCGGGTCCAGTCCCTCCCCCGAGGTCACAACCCGTGACGTCATCAGAGTTCCGCCCTAGTCTTCCAGAGAAATTCTCCGGTAACATGAAAGATTGCAAAGGATTTTTATTCCAGTGTCGGCTAATTTTTCAGAACTCTCCTGGTAGCTTTTCCACAGATCACAAGAAGATAACGTTCATTCTTTCTCAGTTAACGGGAAGAGCCTTGGAATGGGCTCAGGCAAGATTTGCCACTGACGACAGTCTAAATTGCCGTTTTTCTGACTTCATTGCTGAATTTGCCCAGGTTTTCAACCAGGAATCTGACCAAACTATTGACTCCAGAGCTCTTTTCAGCCTTAAACAAGGAAATTCATCGGTGGCCGATTTTTCAATAAACTTCCGGGTTAAGGCGGCAGCTTCCGGATGGAACCAAAGCGCCTTGAAGGGAGCCTTCTTCATGGCCTTAAATGAACAGATTAAGGATGAACTAGCAACCCTCGACGAGCCTGCTTCCCTCGAGGATTTAATTCGCCTCTCCATTAGACTAGATAATAGGATTCGAGCCAGAAACAGTTCTAAGAAGCAGAGTAATTTCTCTCCTGCCTCTCTTAACGTGACTGTGTGTTCTCCCTCTACAGAGCAGATGCCCACTCAGATGTCTAAGCCCCAGCCTCTACCATTGCCTGTTCAAGCCTCTCATTCGGGGGAAAGGGATTATGAACCAATGCAGGTGGGACACACTAGGCTCACTCCAGAGGAGAGACAGAGGCGTTTCCTAAGCAAGTTATGTATCTACTGTGGCGAGAGTGGACACTTCATCGCCTCCTGCCCGGCAAAATCAAAAGCCGGGGCCCGCCAGAGGATCTGAGGAGTCTGGCGGGCCAAATTAACACAATAAAATCTCCTCGTTTGTTGCTGCCTGCCACCCTCTTCTGTGATAACCAAAGTCTATCTTTCTCCGCCTTCATCGACTCAGGCTGTGAGCGTAACCTAATCGACTCTAACCTCGTCCAACAACTCCAGATTAAAACCGTTCCTCTCTCTCAGCCTCTCAGTGTGTCCGCCATAGACAGGAAAAGACTCCACCGTGTTACCCACCAAACCCAGCCCCTCGAGCTACTTCTGTCAGGTAACCACCGAGAGACTATAACTTTCTTTGTTTTTCCCTCTGCATGTTCCTCGCTGGTCCTCGGGTTCGAGTGGTTGGAGAAGCATAACCCTCACATTAATTGGACTAAACGTCTTCTGGAATCATGGTCCACTACGTGCCACGAAACCTGCCTTCGTTCTGCTGCCCCTATGGTGGGGCCTCCTAGTGGTGGGGGGGAGATGGACTCTCCTGACCTTTCTTCAGTTCCCTCTGAGTACCATGACTTAGCCCCTGTCTTCAGTAAGGTCAGTGCGACGTCCCTACCTCCACAACGACCATACGATTGCGCCATTGAACTTTTACCTGGTGCACCTCTTCCTAGCAGCAGATTGTATAACATTTCCAAGCCCGAAAGAGAAACAATGGAAAAATACATCAACGAATCATTAGCTGCTGGAATAATTCGCCCTTCATCCTCTCCATTGGGCGCTGGTTTCTTCTTCGTGGGCAAGAAGGATGGTTCCCTGAGACCTTGTATTGATTATCGAGGTTTGAATCAGATCACAGTTAAAAATAAATACCCACTGCCTCTTCTCGCCTCTGCTTTTGAACCTGTACAGGGTGCAACAGTGTTTTCCAAACTGGATTTAAGAAACGCCTACCATCTCCTTAGGATACGCGAGGGCGACGAATGGAAAACTGCCTTTAAGACACCCTTGGGTCAATTCGAATATCTGGTGATGCCCTTCGGTTTAACAAACGCTCCTGCCTGCTTCCAGGCTTTGGTTAACGATGTTCTCAGAGATTTCCTCAATGTATTTGTTTTTGTGTACATTGATGACATTCTCATTTATTCCAAGGACCTCCAGGAACACAAGAGACATGTTCGTCTTGTCTTCAGAGACTACTGGAAAACAAACTGTTCGTGAAAGCCGAGAAGTGCGAGTTCCATCAACCTTCAGTCACCTTTTTGGGGTTTGTGCTCGAGGGCGGCCAGGTAAAACCTTCAGAAGACAAAATAAAGGCTGTCTTGGACTGGCCAGTTCCAGAGAACCGAAAGCAGCTACAGAGGTTTTTAGGTTTCGCCAACTTCTATCGCCGGTTCATAAGGAATTACAGTCAGACCGCCCTTCCTTTAACCTCACTAACCTCCATCAAACGATCTTTTCAGTGGACCCCCGAGGCTCAAACAGCTTTTGAAAAACTAAAATCCCTGTTTTCCAGAGCACCTGTTCTCATTCAACCAGATCCAACCAAACAGTTCATCCTAGAGGTGGATGCTTCAGACTCCGGGGTTGGAGCTGTTCTCTCTCAAAGGCTCGACTCAGATCAAAGGATTCACCCGTGTGCTTTCTTCTCCCGTAGGCTATCTCCAGCCGAACAAAACTACGACGTGGGTGACCGTGAACTCCTGGCTATTAAGCTGGCATTGGAGGAATGGAGGCATTGGCTGGAGGGAGCTGAGCATCCGGTTCTCGTGTGGACAGACCACAAGAACCTTGCTTACATCCAGTCAACCAAACAGGCAAATCCTCGCCAGTCCAGGTGGTCAATCTTCTTCTCTCGCTTCAATCTCATCATTTCATACAGGCCCGGATCCAAGAACGTGAAGCCCGATTCTCTCTCTCGTCTCTACTCCGTCGATCATCCTGAGACTCCTGAACCAGTTCTCCCAGCATCATGCACCATTGGAGTGGTCAACTGGGAGATAACGGATCTAATCAATTCTGCCCTAGCCACTGAACCAGACCCAGGTACCGGTCCGCCTAATCGTACATATGTCCCATCTTCCGTCAGGTCCCGTCTTATCCAGTGGATGCACGCCGCCAAATTCACCGCTCATCCTGGTGTGAGTAGGACAGTTGCTCTCATCTCCAGGCGCTTCTGGTGGCCCACGCTTCATAAGGACATTAAGGAGTATGTGTTGGCCTGCCCCACATGCGCACGCAACAAAGCCTCACACCAACCTCCTTCGGGCCTGCTTCAACCTCTACCTGTCCCCTCGCGTCCATGGTCCCATATAGCCATAGATTTTGTCACCGGTCTCCCTGTCTCCAGAGGTATGTCCACCATACTTACAATTGTTGATCGTTTCTCGAAGTCCTGCCACCTAGTTCCCCTCAGGAAACTCCCCACGGCCTTCCAGACAGCCCAGCTACTCATTAAGCATGTCTTCCGGCTTCATGGTATACCCCAGGAAATCCTCTCGGACAGAGGACCTCAATTCATCTCACAGGTATGGAAGGCTTTCTGTTCTGCTCTCGGCTGCAAACCATCTCTCACGTCAGGTTACCACCCTCAATCTAACGGCCAGACTGAACGTATGAACCAACAACTGGAATCCACCCTCCGCTGTCTCACCTCCAACAACCCCGTGGATTGGAGTCAGTACCTTCCGTGGATTGAATATGCCCACAACTCACTCCGTTCTGGATCAACTGGACAGTCCCCGTTTCAGGTCAGTCTCGGATATCAACCACCTCTTTTCCCCGCAGATGAGAGAGAGATATCGGTGCTGTCCGTCAATCATCACATTCGCTGTTGCCAGAGGATCTGGAGGGAAACCATTGCCACACTCAATCAGTCATCAGCATCTGCAAAACGTTTCGCCGACGCCAAGAGACGTCCCGCCCCCGAGTACGCTGAGGGCCAGGAGGTGTGGCTCTCCACTCGAGACATCCCTCTCAAGGGGATGTCTCGAAAACTCTCCCCAAGATTCATCGGACCCTTTAGGATCTCTCGTGTAATCAACCCCTCAGCTGTTCGTCTCCAGTTACCTCAGTCCCTCCGGATCCACCCCACTTTCCACGTGTCCCAGATCAAGCCCGTCTCTTCGAGCCCTCTGTGCCCACCGTCCGACTCCCCACCACCCGCCCTGGAGGTCGATGGCCATCCGGCTTTCACAGTGCGCCGCATCGTGGACTCCCGTCGACGAGGTCGCGGATGGCAGTACCTCGTCGACTGGGAGGGCTACGGACCGGAGGATCGCCAGTGGGTCCCAGGCTCGTACATCCTCGATCCAGCACTCATCGAGGAGTACGAGCGTTCCTGCCCATCAACCTCTTCCGGACCGCCAAGGGGCGGTCGTTGAGGGGGGGGTACTGTTGGGAGCTGGAGAAGATTCCATCTTTCTCCAGCAGAGTCCGCTGTGGATCCTCTGAGGGAGCCTCCTGCACAGCTGCAGCTCATCAAGACCATCAGAGGATCCACTATATAAGCTGTCTTCAGACCTTGCCTCAACGCCGCAGTGTTGCTCCAGTTGGTCAGCGCTAAAGCCTAGATTCTCAGTGCATCTCCATGACTTTGAATCCAGTCTGGATTCTAACTATTGTCTCTGTTTTCCAGGAAACCTGTGCCTCCTCTGGGAAAGCTCAGGAAGAGCTAACCTGCCGAGCCGACCCTCTGAGCCAAACCCTGAAGACTCACAGAGAACCTCCAAGCAGCTCAGGACTAGAGCTGGGAACCCAAGCCAAGGTCTGTTCAAGCTAAGACGTGAGACACTGAAGCAGCAAACGGACTCTGCTGACAAACCCCTCTCCAGAACCAACAGTGACTCTCCCAAAGTTAACCTCAAGAACCCGCAAGGTATAGACGGTAAACCCGTGGAAATCAAACCCTGTCAACAGTCACTTACTGTGCTGTCTCTCACGCAGACTCCGGTGAACCAGAACCCAGACCAGAACCAGAATCAGTACATTCTGTGTGTTTGTGCTTAATAAACTGTTCAACTTTTCATCCTTGTGTCCGTCAGTGGTGTTCTGCATAACTGGGTCTCCTTTAGTGAACCCATCATGACATTTTGTTCATTAGCAATTATTAAACTCATATTCTTACTTCATGTTCGTATGTTGAAGATATGCTTATTTATTCATTTTTTTTTACCTCTCTGCCTAACAAATAAAAATCACATATATATATATATATATATATATATATATATATATATATATATATATATATATATATATATATATATATATATATAAAACACTAATAAATAACACATTTAATCTCAAGGCAATTAAGAGACAATTCAGTGCTTTATATCTAAGGAAAACCAGCTGATTGCATCGACTCATTGACTCTTCAGCAATCCCTCACACTAAGCATGCTTGTAGCGACAGTGGAGAGGAACAACTCCCTTTTAACAGGAAGAAACCTCCAGCAGAACCAGGCTCAGTGTGAGCAGCCATCTGCTGAGGCCGACTGGGGTTCAAGGAGACAGAAGCAGACATAGAAAAAGAAGCATAGATACAATAGTTAAGTTGTAAGTAATGCAAAGTAAGTGGATTTCCATGCCTGGCTCGTCAGTTCACAGTAGATCCCAAGATGTACTTGGCTAATATGATAGGGATCTTTGTCTTTGTTTAGCTCAGCAGTCTGTTTGCCACAGAACTCAGCCATTGACAGCCTTTTAACCTATTTTCCATCTTAATAATGAACAATACACACTTACTTAACTATGTCACTTCTGGATGAGGTTCCATTGTTCAGTGTTTTCTTTAATTTCACTCAAGTACAATCTGATAACTAAAGTAAATTAATCGGATCTGGGTGAGGCTGGAAAAACTGAACCTGACTGTTTGTTGAACACCAGTGATCATGATGGTTGAAGTTATGGATTTACATCTGGCTAAGGTGGTTTGGATAAATTGTTAGTCTGTTTTCTCCTTTACTCAGGCTCAATTTGTCTGTTAATATGGTACAAATCTTAACAATTGGAAGTAAGTCATTCTTAACAATATTTCAAAGGTAAAACATGTGGGTTACTGCCAAAAAAATACAACCAGTATTGACAAAGCATTCAATGAAATAAGCCTTTTTTTAATACATCTTGAGGCTGGAAAAAAGTCCCAAAGGTGCTGAGAGCGGCGGACACATTCTACATTCATATTTCTTTGAACAAGCCTAATCTGCTGATTACTCTCTCAAGAGAGCTGATTTGCAAACCTTTAATTGAAATAGGTTTGTTGTTTTTCACGCCAAATCTGAAGTATTGAGTTTAATGCTTCTCTGTTATTTTTCTTCATATTATGGACTCATAGTTTTTGAAAAGTGGATATTTTAACCTCTAAGGTTTGAAAACCAATTATCCTGAGACTGAAATGTCTTAGCAGTTGAATACTATTAAATATTTATAAGCATTTGTAAACAAAACAAGTCAAAGATCACCAAATACATAAGTTCTGATAAAGTTAATTAATTACAAATATTTTGCTTTGCTGAATCACTAAGGTAAATAGTTAGCTCTTGCACATGGACCTGTAAAAAGAGATAAAAAAATTGTACTATCCACAAATACTTCTAAGAGATGCGATAATAATGGTCCACCTTATCGACCTTTTCGGTCAGACATTAGATCATCCCATCCAACTATGCTCCAGGTCTGACCCTGAGAACCAAGAGATTTAATAACATATTTCTAAACAGTTTGGACATTTGAACACTTCGGCAAAATGCTATCTGTCAAACATCAGAGTATTCAGTATTAAAAGAAACCAAATCACCTTAATTTTTACACTAAGCAGAGTTATGTAGATAGGAAGCATATTCGATGTCGTCGTCAAAGTCTCAAACTATAAAGTAAATTGTAGTCAACAAATGGGACAAAAAAATACATGAAAAAAGAAAAACTCTTCATTAGGTATTATGAAAATCTTATTGATTAAAGTAGATAAAATGAACCAAAATCAACAAAGAGCACCATTGTTTTTCTCCTGTCATGACAAACCAACTGGTGCTCTACATACACTATATTGCCAAAAGTATTTGCTCACCCATCCAAATTATTGGAATCAGGTGTTCCAATCACTTCCATGGCCACAGGTGTATAAATTCAAGCACCTAGGCATGCAGACTGTTTTTACAAACATTTGTGAAAGAATGGGTCGCTCTCAGGAGCTCAGTGAATTCCAGCGTGGAACTGTGATAGGATGCCACCTGTGCAACAAATCCAGTCGTGAAATTTCCTCGCTCCTAAATATTCCACAGTCAACTGTCAGCTGTATTATAAGAAAATGGAAGTGTTTGGGAACGACAGCAACTCAGCCACGAAGTGGTAGGCCACGTAAACTGACGGAGCGGGGTCAGCGGATGCTGACGCGCATAGTGCGAAGAGGTCGCCAACTTTCTGCAGAGTCAATCACTACAGACCTCCAAACTTCATGTGGCCTTCAGATTAGCTCAAGAACAGTGCGCAGAGAGCTTCATGGAATGGGTTTCCATGGTCGAGCAGCTGCATCCAAGCCATACATCACCAAGTGCAATGCAAAGCGTCGGATGCGGTGGTGTAAAGCACGCCGCCACTGGACTCTAGAGCAGTGGAGACGCGTTCTCTGGAGTGACGAATCGCGCTTCTCCATCTGGCAATCTGATGGACGGGTCTGGGTTTGGCGGTTGCCAGGAGAACGGTACTTGTCTGACTGCATTGTGCCAAGTGTAAAGTTTGGTGGAGGGGGGATTATGGTGTGAGGTTGTTTTTCAGGAGCTGGGCTTGGCCCCTTAGTTCCAGTGAAAGGAACTCTGAATGCTTCAGCATACCAAGACATTTTGGACAATTCCATGCTCCCAACTTTGTGGGAACAGTTTGGAGCTGGCCCCTTCCTCTTCCAACATGACTGTGCACCAGTGCACAAAGCAAGGTCCATAAAGACATGGATGACAGAGTCTGGTGTGGATGAACTTGACTGGCCTGCACAGAGTCCTGACCTCAACCCGATAGAACACCTTTGGGATGAATTAGAGCGGAGACTGAGAGCCAGGCCTTCTCGTCCAACATCAGTGTGCGACCTCACAAATGCGCTTCTGGAAGAATGGTCAAAAATTCCCATAAACACACTCCTAAACCTTGTGGACAGCCTTCCCAGAAGAGTTGAAGCTGTTCTAGCTGCAAAGGGTGGACCGACGTCATATTGAACCCTATGGATTAGGAACGGGATGTCACTTAAGCTCATATGTGAGTCAAGGCAGGTGAGCAAATACTTTTGGCAATATAGTGTATATAAACCCAACCGTCTGAGCTTTCACCAGCATTGTGGAACCACAGAGGAAGACAATCAAGCTCAGAGAGGTTAATCTAGAGAAAATTTGCATCTGTTGACTCCTGTTTTAAATAGAGCTGCACAGATACCAATGCCAGTATCGGTCGGGGCCCCGATCAAGCACTAAAATGGCGGCATCGGTATCGGCGAGTACCAACAAATAGGGCACCGATACCATTTTGAGAACCAAAAGTTTATTCAACTATTGTCACCATTTCCAGGTAGGAAATAAAAATTTCTACTGGATTCACTTTGCATTGGTCTTTTTCCTGCTTCGCAAAGGCAGGCAGCAGCTTGACAAAGCCATGATGGCAATTATTTTACATCCAAGTAGCTTTCAGTTCTTCATATACACAAATCAATTTCAAAAAGATGGTATCGGTATCGGCTCATACTGCAAAGCCAGGTACCGGGTATCGGTATCGGGGGCAAAAAATTGGCATCGGAGCAATACTAGTTTTAAACAATGAAACGCCTTGATATTATGCACAACCAAACACACTCATGTCCAATGCTTAATAAAATTAAACACCACAGCATGCATCTAGAAGTCCCCAAAACCCCACAAACTGCAAGGATTTGTTTTCTCATGGTGGACATAACTGAATTTAACTTATTTACATATTCCAAGGCAGTAGAAAATAATGTGGCTAACATAGTGAAGTTGTGCTCTCTTCATTTCCTGACATGGGAGTTGGCTTGTCTGCCTGACTGTATGTTTCCTGGACGGGGCCGCCTTTTACAGCTGCTGTTTGTATCTCTGCTTCTGTCTCCTTGAACCCCAGTCGGCCTTAAAAGGGAGTTTTTCCTCTCCACTGTCGCTACAAGCATACTCAATGTGAGGGGTTGCTGAAGAGTCAATGAGTCGATGCAATCAACTGGTTTTCCTTAGATAAAAATCTTTAAATCAATTTGACTGGATGATCTGGTGAACTGGAAAGTGCCTTGAGATGACATCTGTTGTGAATTGGTGTTATATAAATAAACTGAATTGAATTGAATTGAAGTTGGACAGCAAAGTGAGTCAATAAAGTTTTAATTTATAGTTATGTTACAATCTAATCTAAGAAATATCTGACTTCTGTAAGTCTTTTCCCTTTTTTATACTGTTTCAGGTCTCCTACCTTGCCAGATTTATCTTGCAGACTATCACGCCTTGTTACTGGTATAACTACAAGTTCGGGGGGGGGGTATTTCAAAGGCTGTTATTTTCATCCTCGTTGTGACTCAGCTTACAAGACTGTATAGATATTTCAGTGGCTTTGTGCTGCATTATAGCTGGCAAGTAAGAAAAAAACACAAGGCCTGAATAAATCATCTCCGTTAAAAGGGGCACAGTGTTCTTCCTGTTACAAATTGAAAGTAACACTTCTACTCAGCTCTGTGTCTGAAGCTGGGACTTGACCCCTGTCCTCCCTAAAAGTTAAAGGGAGTTTTGCCATACCCGGCCACAGCTCTTGACACTCCTCTACAGGGCTGGGTCGCCCTGGAGTACCCAAAAGGGTCTTTAAAGAGTACAATTACTGACAGATGAAAAAAGAAGACTGTCACTGGTCCTGGTCATTAAGCAAGTTGCCTGGGTAACTTACATAGCATCAACAACTACTGACATTAGCTCTGGTATCCAGGAAGTGAGCGGAAAATAGATAACACTAGAGTGAAGTCAGAGTGATTATGTGCTGCAGTGCACACTAGAGACACAATACACCACACAGACTTTTGAACACAGGGTAAACAAAGCTAATGCACCCTATGGCATGCCTCCATCGATTTGGTATTTGGCATGAAACAATATTAATAGAGATGTTTGCAGTCGATTTTCGGTAAAGGCAAGACGACTCCTAAACTAGGCTTTAAATAGGGCTGAAATGTAACGCTGCCTTCATTCAGAGTTTCATTCGTTTAGTAAACAGCGACTTCAGTGTTCTGTAAAAGACAATGCAATTCATCACACAGCATCAGTGAGTGCAGCGGGTGTGTTCTGGCTGGAAAGGTTTTATTGACTCCCTCTCCAACCGCAGCCTCTGCTGTTGAAAAGACAGACATCTATACATTCTGAGGCTAGAGCTCAGACTGATGAGGAAAGCCCTTGATGAATGAAGAGGTCTTTTTCCCCCCATGACACTCCTTAGCAGCACTCTCTGCCGATGCATGCACATTCATGTGCACAACACCAGCCGCAACTTCCAATCAGGGAGCTGGATTGGTTCTTCTTTACCAGCCAGTGGAGGAGGAAATATGTCAGCCCCTGCTGCAGATGAGCCTTTACAGCAATCACTTGAACAATCACCGTCCTAATGAGATAGATTCAACAGATTCCACTCCCACACACCCGAACTAACTCCCCTCCCCCGTCAGGAGGCTGGAATTCTCCCGGTGTTGCCCCTGCTGAAGGAACTAATGATTTTGCTCCTTGTCAGGCCAAATGTTAGTTAGGACATGTGCTCCTCCTATGTATGTACCAGCAGGACTGAAGATGGAGAGGCAGACTGAAGTAAAGAGCAAGAGGGAGGAGATGCTGTCACTGTGATGAAGAACATACTGCACACAATACGTCAGACTGCTGTCTCTAAGTTCAACCTCAGTTACTATTTAGAAGGGGACTGAAGATTGCTTCTGTAGTTGCAATGACTTGGGCATGGTGTTTATGAGGGACGGAAGAAGCTATTCTTGAGGAAAGTTTTGATAACGACATTTAACATTTTAATAGGAATTTACACCAATACATAAAAAAGAAGCAAACCGACATGGAGCTAATTACCACCAATCCTACAACCGGCAGAAATTTCTGCCGACAAGCAACAAGTATTTTTTATTTATCATTGTTGAAGAATATGCACCAACCCTTCTTTAAAGAACTATTTTAATGTTAGAAGAGAGGAGGGGTTTAAGGAAGGACAACCCATTAACTGTAAGCTCTCACCCAAACCGACTGAAAACCAGTGATGGGAGTAACGGCGTTGAAAGTAACGGCGTTACTAACGCCGCTACCTTTTTACTGTAACTATAACACAGTTACAATTGCCGACACCCTGTTATGGCATGTTACTCAGGTCGCACAATGAACCTTTTCATGATGATGATGATGGATGGATGGATGGATGGATGGATGGATGGATGGATGGATGGATGGAAGATGGATGGATGGATGGATGGATGATGGATGGATGCATGATGGATGGATGATGGATGGATGCATGATGGATGGATGGATGATGGATGGATGCATGATGGATGGATGATGGATGGATGCATGATGGATGGATGGATGATGGATGGATGGATGGAAGATGGATGGATGGATGATGGATGGATGGATGATGGATCGATGATGGATGGATGGATGGATGATTATTTTAAGAATGACCTATCTAGATTTTGATTTTTTCCAGTGCAACAAAGGCAAACATCCAAAGACATAAACCCTCAGGATCCACAAAAATATGGAAAAACTTAAAACTCACTTAAAGGTGAAGAAAGGACGACGAACCAGCAAACAGTGACTGAACAGGAGGTGCATGGGAGAGAGAAACAAAGACCAGGCTAATCAGCAGATGGGAGCAGGTGTGAACAGAGGAGTCTAGAAGGGAGCTAAGCGAAGGAAACTGACACAAAAGAGCAACAGAAGGCAAACAAGAAATACCTAAGTACTCAAATACAATCAAAAACAACCAGAATAACACAAAATGGAAATAAAACCATTGAAAGCTCGAGATAAAACTTAAACAGAACCAAAACCGTGACACGCTGCTATTGAGTATATCCAATTCTTTCTTAAAAAGTGGGAATCTTTTTAAAAGCATGACATAAAAAACGCTGCTGTTCTTCCTCTGTTTCTCTTACTTGGAAATTTAATTTGTGAACCACCAGAAAATATTATCTGATTTTACTGGAAGGGAAGATAAAATATGTTGACTAGATTTGTAGGCTTAAAATGTGATTTTGGCCCATGAACCAACACAGTTCCTTTTTATTTTGCTGTTTTTCACATTTACAAGTAATGTAGAAAATTGACTTTATACACTATGATACTCCATCCTTTTCTTAAAGGATTCATAATCTGCTTTTTTCCCTCAACTTCATGTTTCATCATGTTTTTTTTTTATTTTTGTTCTAATTGAGCTAATTTTCATACCCTAATTTATCGTTTTTTTTTACTTGTGTGTATGCTCATTCATGTGAATGTGATGTTAGCAACATTAGCAGTTTGCAATGGTTCATTTAGCATAGTTTTTCAGGTTTCCTAAAGAACAGGTAAAAGGCTCCACAAGCAGCAACATTTACCGACTGCCTGCAGGTGAGTTCCTGATTGTTGGAATCACATCTCCTGGTGGAATAGAGAAAGGAGTGATGAATGCAAGGCGTATTCATTTTAGTACCATTCCATAATAGACATAAATCAAGGAGGAGGAACAAAATGGCACTTTGTGAAGAGCTGGTTTGAACAAAGAGCCAAACAAACAAACAAAAAAAACAAGATACTTTCACACTCCTGACTGTTTGATAGGTTTGGGCTAAATCCCAACATTAGCACACACGTGTTAAGAGGAAAATCTATAAAGTTCAGGTGATGTCAGCTTTAAATGAATTAAGGGTTTATGCAGAAAAATGTGCAAAGATGTGCAGCAGAGCAAACAATATTCTCGGAAATATTAATTCATTCTTGCTAAAGGGGTCTTTTACTAATTAGTTAGTCTGTGACATTGGATTCCAAGGTTTGAAGTACAAATTGAAGCTTCATATTGTTGTGTCAGTTACACCATTCATGTATCTTTGGTATGCTCGATATTGAGTGGGAATTTCTCCCCACTCTCCATTACAAAAATGCTCAAAATATTTTAAATTGCAAAGACGTCTCTTGTGTTTGAGTCATATAGTTTTGGTATGAATTTAGGTCTTTAGTAATTATTATCATAATGATGGTCTACTGCTGAATCACATGTATTCCCTGGTTAGCCTTAATGATTAAAAATGAAATCACTCTTTATCTTCAGTGTCCTATCAGACAACAAAGAGTTTTCAGCTAGGTTTTGCAGCTATTTAGAGCTGCAATGAACAATATTAGATTTTACAGCTTGACTGAGCAAAACCCTGTTCAAGCAGATGAAAAACAACCACCCGAGAACAAGGTGCTCTCAATTTTGTCAGGCCATGCATTTTTTTTATATAAGGTACTGAGAGATGTTTACAAGGCCAAGAATTTTTCATAACACAACCAGGGCTCAACAAATAATCACACATCAGTATTTAACATCAGGTTGCTTTAATACATTAGAGGTTTAACTTGTATACTTTCAAAAATGAAGAGATAATGTGTGGAATAGTGAAAAGAAGTTCTATGTTGAATACCATAAAAAACAGATATCAATTACAAAGCAACACTGTAACTTTTAGTCACTAGGGTAGTTAGACCTAACCTGACAACAGCCAGATGCATGTCTCACTCCACCTAGCTCCACTCACATACACTATATTGCCAAAAGTATTTGCTCACCCATCCAAATTATTGGAATCAGGTGTTCCAATCACTTCCATGGCCACAGGTGTATAAATTCAAGCACCTAGGCATGCAGACTGTTTTTACAAACATTTGTGAAAGAATGGGTCGCTCTCAGGAGCTCAGTGAATTCCAGCGTGGAACTGTGATAGGATGCCACCTGTGCAACAAATCCAGTCGTGAAATTTCCTCGCTCCTAAATATTCCACAGTCAACTGTCAGCTGTATTATAAGAAAATGGAAGTGTTTGGGAACGACAGCAACTCAGCCACGAAGTGGTAGGCCACGTAAACTGACGGAGCGGGGTCAGCGGATGCTGACGCGCATAGTGCGAAGAGGTCGCCAACTTTCTGCAGAGTCAATCACTACAGACCTCCAAACTTCATGTAGCTCAAGAACAGTGCGCAGAGAGCTTCATGGAATGGGTTTCCATGGTCGAGCAGCTGCATCCAAGCCATACATCACCAAGTGCAATGCAAAGCGTCGGATGCGGTGGTGTAAAGCACGCCGCCACTGGACTCTAGAGCAGTGGAGACGCGTTCTCTGGAGTGACGAATCGCGCTTCTCCATCTGGCAATCTGATGGACGGGTCTGGGTTTGGCGGTTGCCAGGAGAACGGTACTTGTCTGACTGCATTGTGCCAAGTGTAAAGTTTGGTGGAGGGGGGATTATGGTGTGGGGTTGTTTTTCAGGAGCTGGGCTTGGCCCCTTAGTTCCAGTGAAAGGAACTCTGAATGCTTCAGCATACCAAGAGATTTTGGACAATTCCATGCTCCCAACTTTGTGGGAACAGTTTGGAGCTGGCCCCTTCCTCTTCCAACATGACTGTGCACCAGTGCACAAAGCAAGGTCCATAAAGACATGGATGACAGAGTCTGGTGTGGATGAACTTGACTGGCCTGCACAGAGTCCTGACCTCAACCCGATAGAACACCTTTGGGATGAATTAGAGCGGAGACTGAGAGCCAGGCCTTCTCGTCCAACATCAGTGTGCAACCTCACAAATGCGCTTCTGGAAGAATGGTCAAAAATTCCCATAAACACACTCCTAAACCTTGTGGACAGCCTTCCCAGAAGAGTTGAAGCTGTTCTAGCTGCAAAGGGTGGACCGACGTCATATTGAACCCTATGGATTAGGAACGGGATGTCACTTAAGCTCATATGTGAGTCAAGGCAGGTGAGCAAATACTTTTGGCAATATAGTGTACATCTGGGACACCGCCATAGGAATTGCCTTTACTGAAGACTGGGCCTTATCAAAACTCCTTGCATATTATTGGATAAGCCACTTGTCTGTCATCTTTATCGACGTGCTATTTCAACCACTCACACCGAAGCTAACCCGTGACGCTGTGAGAGGAGGAGCCATTTGGTAGATCACGCTCTTGCCAAATCCGGTCGGGAGAAGGGCGAAAACATCGTTTCCACCAATAAAAGCCTTCAAAGCCGTTCTCTGATGTTCTTTTAATGAAACAATATCAGATAGATTGGACAACACAGAAGAAATAGCAGCATCAATGCTAACGCTTGCTTCCTCAATGCGAGCCACCATTGTTGTTGGAATCTCACGGTCGCTTCTCTACTCCAGGACACACCCGCCTTGCGTCCTGATTGGCCAGACCATAAATTTGGTTGGGGAAATCACTTTCAATGAGCGGTTTCCCAGATGTATGTGAGTGAAGCTAGGCGGAGCGAGACATGCATCTGGCTGTTGTCAGGTTAAGTTAGACCTGTAACTTCCAGGCTTTAAGTTGGAAAGAAATAGCTGGATTCAACCTCTCTAGATTAAATCTTACAAACCCAACAACACACTCATACAAAAACTGGCTCACCTCAAAGACAGAATGTCGAAATAACAAAACTGAGCCTTCCAGTGCAGCAAGGACGGATTCAACTCCTATGTTGGAGAAGCCATACAGAAACTACACAAATGCAAGGACACAGCAAATGAAAGCGAGCAGTTTGTACAAGGTTTGGTAAATTGTATGTACTTATATAGCACCTTGACCAAAGCGCTTTACACTACATTCATTCACCCATTCACACACTGATGGTGGCAAGCTACATTGTAGCCACAGCTGCCCTGGGTCTCGCTGACAGAAGCGGGGCTGCCGTACACTGGCGCCACCAGGCCCTCTGACCACCATCCGTAGACAATGCAGGTGTAGTGTCTTGCCCAAGGACACAACGACAATGAAAGTCAGAGCCGGGGCTTGAACCGTCAACCCTTCGATTTCAGGGCAAACTCCTACATCCAACGCCACTGTCGCCCCAGTCGACTTGTTGAAAAGCCTTAACCTTAAGGGGAAAGGACACACCTTTGACTAATGAAATGTTCCAATTTTGGACACAGAGGATAGATGGTTTGATAGAGGGGTAAATAAAGCTATCGCTGAAAAAAGTTTGAGCAATGCGTTTTCTGTAGTTTCTACAACTCTATCTTGGAACTCATTCTGAAGATCTTACATAAGGATACTCGTTGTGATTCAAATAGCCAAATACAAAAAACATACAAAAAGACAGACTCCAACAACGCAGAAGTGTTTATTCGGAAAGGCCTCCAGATTCTTAAAAAACCTCTTCTCCCTAGCTATAGATTGCCTGGTTACACTGGAAAAGTCATTTTTTCTTAAAATAAGTGAATTTTTCTTGGATTGAGGAGGTAAAACAGACAGTATGCCAATGGAACAAAACAAATTACACTTAAAATAAGTGCATATTATCTAATTATCTTATTTTAAGAGTAAAAGTATTCATTCCATTGGCAAACTATCTCATTTACCTACTCAAATAAGGGTAAATACACTTAATATAGGAAATTTTTACTTATTTCTAGATTGTTTTTCCAGTGTAGCTCTCATGTTTAACGGTGACTCAGGCCGCTGTAGCCAGGCTGCCATAATACCATACCTGAACATCCTAATCTTTACAACAGCTTGGCTTCAAGAAAGGAGGAACACAAGATCTGCCGCTCCTACAGCTAAAAAAAATGGCTGAAACACCCAGTAACTGGCTAAACTGCTCTGATGAGCCCCGTTTCAGCTGCCACATTTATATAAAAGCTTGAGGATTTTGTAAAAACGACATGGGAACAGCAGTCAATGGTTTTGGCTAATAGGGGTGGTGTAATGGTGTGGATATAATCGCTCCTCACTACAAAACCTCTCAACAGATTAGAGGGTTTAATTTGATGTTTTTTTTTATTTAGATAGTAAAGATTAGGTGTCATCTTACAGTTTGTATAAAATTATCTCCTTTTGATTCACAAACCTGGATTTTTAACAGGGTTGCATAAACAATACCATTTTCATCATCTGTCTCCTCTCACCTAATCTAAATTCAAATATTAGATATAACTTTTAAATAAATATAAGTGCATATTTTTTGTGTGCATGAGAAAAATGTAAAAGAGGCCGAAGGAGGAAATGCTCAAATGCTATTACCTCTGAAATCTGATCATCTGAAGTTGTTCATTGAATCTATGTGTTTGCTCTACAGTACAAGTAATTAGTACAGAACTGATGCAAAAGGATTATGGTTTGTTTAAACTAGATTACATAATCCCACTATCATAGTTGAGGGGAAATGCTGTATTCTCTGTAAAATATGGACAACATGCATGTTATATAAAGTGTGTAGGAACCCTGAGGCCATGCACAGTTTCACTCTGGTTTGCAGAGCACCTTTTGTTGCAGCCAGATGTTGATTTTATTTTATTTTTTTATATTTTCAGCTAAGCCGGTTGTTGTGCCCTAGTTTTCCTCACTTGGTCAGCGTAATCTGCAGAACAAATCCAAAAAAAGTTCATCTGAGACAGCTTCACACTGCAGCGACAAATCAACAGCGGGTAATTCATTGCCAAAACGGATAAAATTAGAGCTTCTGTGGAGCCTTCGGCAACTGCAGCCCAAATAGTTACTCCAGATAGATTCTGCTCAAACATGTCTAGATATTAATTGTACTTCCTCCCATTTGTTGGATTTTGACTCTTCTAATTACACTTACATGAATAATCTGTAATTCTAAATATTGCAATAACATTTTGAATGTACGGAACAGATGGTGCGATGCATGATATATGATACACTTAGCTATTCTTGGGAACATTTTCCCTCCAGTATGTCTCATGGCACATAGCGGTTTATCAAATTGGACACAAAAGTTCCCTTCTGTTGTAAAACCACTGTAGATTTTATTAGAGGAAACTATACGGCGAACATCAGTTATACCAGCTGAAATGAAAAAGCTTCTTTTAGAATTAAATCTGTCTGAAATGTTATCAGCCCTTTCACACTTTATAACACAAATCAAGTCATCTTTAAAGGTGTTAAGTAAAACGTACTCCTTCTGCGATTGTTGTAACATTCGTTTCTCTGCATCTGTTGTGAGACAGCGCAGCTATTTTCACGACTCTCACAGAAGAAAGAGATTTAAAAGCTAGGTTATCTGTTGTCCTTTTTGTTCAGGCCGCAAAGGGATAAAATCAGCCGAGATTTGCAAGCATCTTTTGCAGGAGAACCATAATCAATACTGTTTCAGTGTGAGGTCAGTCAGTATTAATGGAGGGCAAAAAGAGGAACGAGTGCCTTGCATGTTTTCCTGTTCATTTATTATCAGTGCAGACACTCTAGCTTTATTGAGACAATGGGAGAGAGATGGTTCCACGACACTCAAACAAGCAAAGGTGGTGGTTTGTAATTGAAGCCAGGGCCACTCGGAATAGGTACAGTAATTACAACCAGCATAGATACCATTTCCATAGTAACTCACTCAAATATCTTGTAGTTTTCCTTTTTCATGACATTAATGGCCACTGCTTACATCCTCTTTATTTTATTCATTTATTTTTTTTTTATGGATGAATGTGGTTCAATGATCCAAACCCAAAATGCTGGATTTGTGTGCAATCTGTGCCAAGGTCGATCTAAGCTAATGTGTTCCGGCCCATACCCGCACTCTGAGCAATTGCATGCATGTAGCATTCATTGCCACCGGCGCTTTATTGCTTCTGGAGAATAAGTCAAAGTCAAAGCAGCGCTCCTCTGTACAGGAGGGCAACGCAATTAGATTTATCCACCCATGAAAAGCGTTTTGCTTGTAAGTCTGAAAAAAGATGCAACGGCGCATTTAAACTGTTAGATAACATGTCGTCGCACTGAAACCTGGTAGGGAGGCTGCAGGCCCTGCCGATCTCAGGCTTCAGCCTTTGATGGTTTGCAAATGGCTTAAATGTTCGGTGACATGTCCTAACCTTTAAACCAAATAAACCACAGGTGACCTTTCATTACATGCAGTGCCTAAAACTTCATGTATAAAACATATGAAGTGTTTTATACATGAAGGTGGAAAACTGATGAGTAGCAGTAAAATTTCAGCTTCTCTAAATTACTTTCATTATTTCTGTATTTGAAATGGTTGCAGGGCATGCAATAAAACAGAAGAAAAATATCTAATTGACCCTTAATAGACATGCAATAACCAATTAGATGGGTCTGTTATTTTTGCTGGAATTCTACCTGTTGCTTCTCTTGGCATGCAATCAAAATCTTTGGTGAATGAAGGAAGGATTTGAAAAAAATATACAATGAACTTACATACTATAATTACCTAGACAGGTTGAATTGTCCATTAAAGGGTTCATCTTGTTAAAGTTTATTTTTTTTTTTTTTATTTATTTGTTTATTTGACAGGGACAGTACAATTAAACATTGCAACCAAACAGGTGGCCGATGTCCAAGTACATAAGGCTTGTAGCCATGGGCTAATTTGCATCCTTCTTCCCTGGTTAGGCTTTTAAAAGGTGTTAGCATTAAGGGGGAGGGAGGTTAGTAACGACACACAAATGCATAAAAACACACAAAAAAAAAAAACAAGAGAAGTTTAATTCCTGGACTTAACAATGGAACGGTTGCTGGTCAGTCATTTTCTACTCTAGCACTTTCACTATTCTCCTTTCTCCGCTATTAGAATACAAAATAAAGAATGAAAACAAACTTTTAACCTCAAATTAAGGTCACACCTGCCTTTTTACCCATTTCTCTAGATCATAACTAATCATAATGTTTTGTCATTTAGCTCAGTCGACTGTGAAAGAACGTGGTTTCTGTCATTCCACTGAATGATATCTAATAACAGAATGTTTAGCTTATTTTTCATCTTGCCTTGGGGATATTATCTGTTACATTTAATTACTGAGATCTGAACCAAACTCAGTGGAAGAGACAGGGCATTTCTTTATCCTTAAAAATTGAAATAAAGCCAAAATCTGTAGTATGATGTGGGTAAATGCTGTCCTACAACCAGTTTCGTTCATTGGACATTAAGAAAAAACCCTAAATATCAACAGTTATAACATTTAGGAGTATTGAACTTTGTTTCTCAGGCAAAAATCAGAACAGAACAGAGAGTGAAAACTATTTTCCCTGATGCATCTAGGCTTCTGATGTTCTCTAGAACATGTGAAGTTGCAAGAAATCGAACACAAAGACTTGTTTTCCGTGCTCAATCTTTAGTTCCTCGTTCCAAGTAGGGATTGCAAATTTTATAGTTGTATGTAGTGAATCACATGTAGATCAGACTAAGATGAAGCCATTAATTGACAAAATAAAGATGGACTGAAAAAAAGTTTTCGACAGACCAGGTAGCCAAATTGAAACGCAAGGAGTTTGTCATGTGGTAAGAATGTGGAGAAGAAAGATGAAAAGAAAATAAATCAAACTGAGTTTCAGTGATGCTCACAAAGCTGAGGACCAGATTTGGAAAATGAAAGCATCCATCAGAGAGAGATAAACAAGCCTGTATAGACATGCGTCCTTCTGTATTCAGCTGCATGATTTGATGAGGAATGGCACAGAAAAAAATGCTTTTTTTATGTAACTTTACGCTTTCACATACCTAAATTAGGCAGTAAGCCCAACAGGGAACCATTTGAAAGGACTAATTTAAGGCAGTAAATTAATATATCTTATGAAAAAACGAATTGTTGTCCTTTATGTCCGCTTTATTGGAACTCTTTTCAAGAATCAAGGTCTACTAGATATGGAAATTTGACCATAAATTTTTTTTTTTCACATCCCCTCATTAAACGCTATTGTTCAGCAAGAGTACAATCAGGTTGTTCATTTTATTTGGCCTCTTAGCACCAGAAAACAAGTCCACTTCACAGCAGCTTCTGTGTTCTCTGAAGAGTTCAGCAGCCTGACGAGAAAAAGCTGTAATTTCAGCAAAACAAACAAGCAGAAGGAAAAGAAAAGGATGCATTGTGAACAACAAAGAGACTCAGCCAAAGGAGCTGTTGGTCACACAAAACGTCCAAAATGGAGGAGTTTTTCAGAGTTAAGCTCAAAGAGTGTCATTACCCTACCTTTAGACCCCTAAGCTCATCTGTATACAAAGCATGCCGAAGGTAGGAGGGGATGGGTGGGCAGAGGGGCACTAAACAAAACAAGCTTAATCAAGGAGCACAACAGTTTTTCTCTTTCTTCTGTGAGGCTAACCTAATCAAATCAAGGAATGAGATTGATTTCACGAGGTGCAGATGGATCCCGTAGCAAGTCTAATTCAATGTGCTGCCTCTCCACTATGATGCGTGTTTTCTCGGCCCAGATGGCGCTGCCTTGGTTTGTGATTCACATTTTAGCGTCGCATCCCCCCCCGTCCGCTCGTCCTATCTTTTGGCACTTTTCTTTCATAAGCTTTGGATTTTTTCTCCCCTTTTTTTCCCACTCACAGTTTAACCATGGAGTAAATGAGCGTTGACGTGGATGAGTCTCACAAACTCATCTGTTAAACAGCCGATCCTGTGATCTTGATAAATGTAGGAAGCAACACATGCTGACTGGTCAGTTTCACGGTGTATGTGACAAAGAGCGACTAACTCAACCAGGAATCGTACAAGTTATCAGTCTCATTAGCATCCAGAATTAAACGTACTCTGGGTAGTTTTAGAATCTAGGTCATCTTTTAACTAATTCATTTTTTTGTTGGACTGGAAAGGATATAGATAGCTGCCAAAGCTGATGACAATATGCATCTAATTCAAATTGAAAAGAACTATTTCTGTTTGATATATTTCATGTTAAAGACTAAAAGGATACTAACCTGACTCCGCCAGATGGATTTGCTCCGCATATCCATCTGGAAACCTTCCGTTGAAGTAATTTTGGGAAGGGGCGAAAATACTGGTTAGCTGATTGGCCTATGTTGGTGATAGACGGGCCAAATAAACCAATCAGCTCAACGAAGCATATGACGTACTAACAGACCGACGACGAAAACACAACCACAAGCCAGGCTACTCTTGCCGAAACCAGTCGGGAGAAGAGCAAAAACATCTTTTCCTCTGAGAAAAGCCTCCAGAGCAGTGTTTTGCTCTTCTTTCAGTGAAGAAATACTCTGTAATTCCGATAAAACTTGCTCGATAGCCACGCTAACGCTAGTTTCATCGGCTGAAGCCGCCATGTTCTTTAGACTGAACTGTCGCGCTTCTCGTTGCGTCACACCTCAACCCGCCTCAAAGCCAACGCTGATTGGACGTTCGTTTGGTGAACGGCTCCAAATTTTCTTCAACGGAGAGCCTCCAGACTGATTAGCGAGTGAAATCTTGAAAGCTCGCGAGATCAGGATGGTCTCACGAGGCTAATGACAATATGCATCAAATTCAAATTGAAAAGAACTATTTCTGTTTGATATACTGTATTTCATGTTAAAGACTAAAAGGATGCTTCATATTTCATCATTCATCATTCTGCTTAGTGCATAGTCTTTTTAAGCATCCTAAAGATATCAAAGATTTGACTGAACACTCAAAAAACAAATCGACACAGCTATTTTTTCTAATTCTTGGTTAAAATCAAAGGAACTTAATGTCACTACACAGCATGGCGAGGGCTCAGACATGGTAGTGATACAAAATGCTGTGTTAGTTTTTGCGATTGTAATGAAAAAAAAAACAAGATAAAATTAGAAAACAACAAGCTCAGAAAACAGTATTAGAAACAGAAAACAGTATGGGAACAAGCTCGTTCCCATACTTCCCAAACTAGAAGCAAAAATCCAGGTCCAACATGCTGAATTGAAATTTACAAGTAGCAGATAAAAGCCAGAATATTCGATTATGCCATGTAGCAACAAGAGTGGAGTTTGTTGCTGCCATGTGAACGGCTGGTGATGCGTCTGGCGAACTACAGCATGTGAATATGGAAACTGTTCACTGGAATCACGTCTTGTGTGGTAGAACCTTAAGATGTTTCAGCAAAACAATTCTGTTAAAAAAAACACATTTGAAGTGGAGTAGATTTGTCAGCTGATAACACATAAGTATATTTCGGAAATACCAGAATCCTGAACTGAATCTGCGATGAGGGTTAAAACATTTGCTATTCTATACCTGAATGACTTGGAGCTCTCCAGAAGGATGAAAAGTCAAAATCACCAGTGGAGACGGGTAAAACATCACCAATAGAGCCCTTCTGAATATTAAATAGCATATATGAACAATCAGAAATGTTGGATTTTTTTGTCCCATGGGAAATAAAACTAAACTTTCTTCCCACATAACAATCATTGT
This sequence comes from Cyprinodon tularosa, assembly GCF_016077235.1. Taxonomy (NCBI): domain Eukaryota; kingdom Metazoa; phylum Chordata; class Actinopteri; order Cyprinodontiformes; family Cyprinodontidae; genus Cyprinodon; species Cyprinodon tularosa. The sequence goes on along the minus strand of NW_024039418.1, from coordinate 147,401 downwards.
ACGTCTTTAGGGAAATGGCTTTTGCATTTCCCAGCAGGAAAAAAAAATTCAACAAAAAATAGCTCTAATACTGGATGTGTATGACTCTATGCAGCTGTATTCTAATTACTTTGCTTTATATTTATACAGGTCAGGAGAAGCTTTAACATTTGCAGAAGACACTGGCTGTTATATTTTAAGGACCTACATCAGCCTACACTCGGTATGCATTATTTCTTATTAATATGTAAAATACTTTCAACAAATTAGATACAGTCATTAAAAAAACTATAGTGTTCTATAGTGAGCTCAATGTGTGCGATATAAAAAAGACTTACTTAAAAAGAAAAAAATTATATTCTTGTCAATAATTTTATGTCCAACAAATATTTGAATTCAGATTCCCTTTGGCTTTCCAATAAGCCTAATTCAAAATGTATTTCATATAGAGTATATGTAGACAAGCTCATATTTTCATAATTGGGTGGGCACGCAGCGTCAGAGTCACTGTGCGAGGCTTATTCCTGTAGGGAAATGCAGATGTGCTCCGCTGTGCCTGTTCGAGCTGTCAAAGTCATTGTTCTCAACCTGAGAAGTCTTGCAAATTAGCTGGTTCCAATGCCAGCTGCCAGCACCGGCAAGGCATGCATTGCTGGTGCGGAGGGCTTGTGCAGGTAGGGAACACAATGAGTTTCTGTATAGAAGCTTGGGTAATGGGCTCTGACAGCTTTGGCTAAGCACTTTTGTTTGTCTTTGTGCAAATTCCTCTCTGGACTCTTTCTAAAGAGCAGCACTACAGGCGACTGCATTATTACGTTTTTTAGGTGTGCCCTAATGAAACAGGTTTTCTGTGGGTTGAATTGCAATTATTTACAGCAAAAGTGAAACTTTTCTGAACTTTATTTTCTGCATTAATAACTCCCAACTTCCATACTTATTTTTGACTTACCTACCTCATTATAGCACCTTTTTTTTTTTAAGTAAGTTGGAGGAAAGCAGTATTTAGTCCTGCCTAAGAATAAAAGGCAGTGTAAATGGGAGCTTCATTGGCCATTTTAATAATCATCTTTGCCTTTTCCTTTGAGAGGCCTGTGATATTGAGTATCATTAGACATGCAAATAACAGCTCCATTTTCCCATCCCTTGGATTAGGACCGAAAGAGAGAAAAATGAAGAAGAGGCATGGCTCTGGCAGAAACAATTAAGCCATCCTTTTTGCGGAAGCACTTGGCAGCCAGCTATACACTGGCAAGGGGGGGTCGGAGTGAGTTAGGAGGAAGAAAAACAACAGGTTTGCCGAAACAACCATGCAGTTGCAAAAAGCATCATTTTAAGATGTCAAATCGCCTTGGAATGGGTGCAACATAAAATCCTCCCTGTATGCATTGTGATGCATCTGTGTCAAAGTAAAGAGTGGCACAGGATAACAAAGGGGACAAGCAGGAAGTCTGGATGTTCTTAATGGAGGGCAGCGATGACATGTTCCTTTTATCCTTCCACTTATTCAATATGGGCAGTGCTTGCTTTTGAAAAATGCAAGTACATCTGAAAAATGTGGATGTTGAGTATTTTTGAAGGAAGACTGGCCATTGTTCCTGCAGAGATTCAAGACTCATTGCCATAGCCAAGTACGAAATACAGAATTCATTGCGTCCAAGAGTGTGGCAGGGTTTACTTTTTTTTACAATGAGCCCAGATGCTTTGGATAGATTTTTTTTTTCCATCAACTGAAATCATCTTCGGAGAACATTTTCTTTTTTATTCAGCCTTTCTTTGAAGGATGTAAAAATAAATGTAATGATCTGAAACATTTTCAGAATGAAAAGGAACTATGCAAGCGACAAATGTACAGTGCACCTTACCAATGAAAGGGAATGCTTTGAGTTTAGAAATAACTGAATATTATTCTTTGCAAAGTAATTCTTCTTCTTCTTCTCAGTGCTTGCCTTGAAATTGCCTCTCATAACCCATTTACCTGATTCCCCTGTTACCTTCACTTCATTTCCAAGTTATCCTCATCTTTCTGCATCTTGGTACCACTTAATGAAGCTACCAGTAGTAGAAATAAATCAATCCCTGTCCGGTAAAAGGTTACCAAACAAAAAGTAAGAAAACAGGCTAAGTCTTGGGGGTATTAGCCAGCAGCACAATAATAAGGATATTTTCCCCTATCTTTTTTTTTTTTTTTTATAGAAAAGGAAGATTCTCTGTGGCTTTTAGAGTAAAGTAAAACATTCCACACGTAGAAACTGCAAAAGAATGAAAAAGGATAAAGGAAAATAGCCCCCTGTGCTCAGTTCATCATCCTGGACATGAGGGCCAGGTGGTATGTCCAAATGTAGGAAAGAAAATGAAATACTTACGTCAACTCACAATCCTCTTTCTTTCTTTATAGCACTTTAACCCCCCTACTGCTTTCACACTGTGTCTTCTTTTCTGAAGTCGCCCATTGGTAATGTCAACAGAGATTTCACGGCAGAGTGCCAGTGCATCAGCCGGGCCTTCCAAGTTCCCCTACCTGTGATTTACATCAGAAGGGAGGCTCTGGGGGGATTTTCCATGCCAGCCGAAGAAAGGGCGGCAGTAACGGTGATGGAGGTGGTGGTACGTAAAGGAAAGCAGGGGGGAGTTGATGTGGATAAGGGCCATTGCCCTTGGGCCTGACATGGTAAGGCACTCTTACAATGGCCGCGTTGATCACTCGGCTGAGAAATGCTTTTACAGCAAACTCTACCCACATGTAGACTCTGCTGGTTAAATGTCACTATGTCCTGAATAGAAATTGGTCAGAAAACTTTGTGACAAGCATAAACTGCATGCATTTGTGGCCAGAGCGATAATATCCATTTAATAAAGCGTCATATCCTTTATTACTACCAACCTGTCTTGGGCTGGTTTGAGATTCCCACGGTTTGATAACCATGAGCCTCACATTTCTATGGATATGTAAAGCATCCACAATATAATGGTACATTTGCTTTTATTTAAAGCCAAAAGTAACAATTGTTTTAATTGGTACCATAAAATAATTTATTGATGCATAACAGGTGCAACCAGACTTTCACTGAATTATTCTCTCAAATATCCAGGAGTCTTTGTCAATTTGTCAACTCAATATATATATATATATATATATATATATATATATATATATATATATATATATATATATATATATATATATATATATATATATATATGTATATATACACATATATATTTAAGAAAAAAAACTGCTTTCTTCGCCCTGGTGGGGTGGTATGTGTCATCTTCAAGCTCGGGTCCTCTACCAGAAGCGTGGGAGTTTGAGGGTTCTGCGCAGTATCTTAGCTGTTCCTAGGACTGCGCTCTTCTGGACAGAGACCTCTGATGTTTTACCTGGAATCTGCTGTAGCCACTCTCCCAGTATGGGGGTCACAGCCCCAGTGCTCCAATTACCACTGGCACCACTGCTGCTCTTACTTTCCACATCTTTTCTAGCTCCTCTTTCAGCCCTTGGTATTTCTCAAGCTTCTCGTGTTCTTTCTTCTTGATGTTGCTGTCGCTTGGGATTGCCACATCTATCACTACTGCCTTCTTCTGCTGTTTGTCGATCAACACGATGTCTGGTTGGTTAGCCATCACCTGTTTGTCAGTCTGGATCTTGAAGTCCCATAGGATCTTAGCTCGGTCATTCTCAACTACCTTAGGAGGTGTCTTCCATTTTGACCTTGGGACTTCCAGCCCATACTCATATATATATATATATATATATATATAATATATAATATATATATAATATAATATATATATTATATATATATATATATATATATATATATATATATATATATATATATATATATATATATATATGTGTGTGTGTGGGCTGTTAATGCAGCGTATTAATGCAATAAAAAAATATATCACCGTTAATTTATTCTCACTGTTGGGTGGACTTTCACCTTGATATTTCAGCGCAGATGTATATCTGGGGGTGAGAACCTGTGTAAGCGTACTGTGAAATCACCACATTGAAGGTGACGTGCTGTTGGAGCCTCTTATAAGTAGGATTAATTTCTCTTTTGCTAAATTATTAATGTTAGAGATCTAAGGTTATGTGAATGGTAGATCCATTGCTATTTATTTTTTTAAATCTTATTTGACCCTCCTCCTTGTCAGTCCACCTGCTGCTGTGTTTAACAAGCAGAAACAGCTGATTTGGTTGATCTGATTGTTTGGTGAAGGTGGAAGGAGTGAAACAGTTTCTACCAACAATTAACATTTATATTTACATTTTTTGTAAGTCAAATTGTAGATTATTTCGGTTGTTTTTATAAGTAAAGAAAACACCTTCTGAAACCAGAAAACTCTGCGCACGTGCTTTTTATTTTGGAGTTGAAAGCTCCTGCTAAAAACCAACCTGGCATTTTTTTATTTTTTGGGAACTTATTAGGTTGTAAGTGTAGCAACAACAAGTAGAAAACTTCACCTATGAATTGAAGAAAAGTGCAACGTTTGGGAGATCCAACTGATCACTCACAGACGAAGAAAGCAGCAAGTGGACCGTGAGTAAAATCAGCTGATTGAGTTTATTTATGAAAGTGCTGCTGTGCTGCAGAGAAACAATTGATCACCACAGAAAGCAAAGTTGTTGATTTTGGAAAGAGATTGTGGCGAAGAAGGATGTTTGTTGATGAACCTTTTTGGAAAGTGAAGGGATCTGTTTGATCATTAATGATGTTTGACCCTCAAACTCCGTCTGCATCTCAGAACATGTTAACACTGAAAAAAATCTAAATCTAGATTAGTCATTTTTTCTTGGAAAAGGTGCATTTGTTCTTGGATTGAGGAGGTAAAACAGACATTTTTCCAATGGAACAAGACAATTTACACTTGAAATAAGAAAACACAACTGCATTGTCTTATTTCAAGTGCATATAATCTAAATATCTAAATATCTAATCTAAAACTACTCATTCCATTGGCAAACAATCTAATTTACCTACTCAAATTAATGGCAAATACACTTACTTTAAGAAATGTTTACTTATTTCTAGATCGTTTTTCCAGTGCATGGATGCAGCTATAAAGACAGGTTTGCTTCAGGGAAAGCGTATTGAACAGGTTATTATTTAGGTAGTACACACATATTTTCAGAATTTAAATGGGCAATTTTAATCTAGATAAATCTAGAATAATTTGAAGATTACAGTGAGATTAATCTACATTAAAAAAATTATCTATGGCGACCACATTGGAAAAACGATCTAGAAATAAGTAAAATATTCTTAAATTAAGTGTATTTACCATTAATTTGAGTAGGTAAATAAGATTTTGCCAATGGAATGAGTGTTTTTACTCTTAAAATAAGATAATTAGATAATATCCACTAGAAATAAGACAATGCAATTGAATTTTCTTATTTTAAGTGTAAATTGTCTTGTTCCATTGGCAAAATGTCTCTGTTATCTCCTCAATCAAAGAAAAAATGCACTTATTTTAACTTATTACCTATCTAGATTTCGATTTTTTTCCAGTGCACTTATATAAATATACTGTATATTGGTTTGTTTGCACAGGCTGTCTATGTGTATCTTGAAGCCTCTGAAAGAGCACAGCATAGTTTTGATTTTTTATACTAATAAAACATCTGTATGATAATTTACTTCACCTGTGAAACAAAAAAGTGTCCCAAACAGTCGACCCTTTTATTTGCTGCAATATTTACTGTCTTTCATTACAGGTTGATAACATCCTGCTGTTGCTCACTATTAGACTTCCAGGCCTTAAAGGCTGTTACTGTAAACTGTTAAGAATGTCAGTAGACTGTAAACATGTGTCTCTGTTGTGATATGCCATCAACTTTGCTCAACACTGTCAAGGATTTTGTCTCGATTCCACATGTTGACTTTACACTGAGTGCGTCAGTGTGAAAGATAACGCTAATTGGCAGTCTGGGGTCGAGGAACACCTTTTTCTGCTAATCTGTTGTTAGCTGTGCTTTTTAATTGATGCTTTAACTCAGAATTATCAATCACTGGTTTAAGTGACACAGTAGGAGTGGATTAGAGCCAAACTAACTGAGATTAAAATATGTTTAGAATTGAAAATGAATGAATTTTAATGCAAAAGGATTTTTTTTTATTTAAAAATATTTGCACCTGACTCCAATGTGAGCTCATTAGCAGAGCCAGTGAGGTACTTAGGTCATTAGATTCAGGTGTTGTGGCTAAATGAGACGTCTAAAAGACCCAGATTTAACCCAGACCTCATAGATGCTAGCCTTTTTTTTAAAATCATAGCTAACTGTAAAGCTTTTTCTTGGATGTTTTAAAAAATATCTTCCTTTCCAAATTAGTGTTAATTTAAATTATCTCCCTAGTACCAGTCAGGGGTCCAAGAGGCTAGATTTTCTCTAAAAACAAAGGATATGTACATTTTAATCGCAATATATATTTTTGTATTTATCACAACTACAAAAAAGTATATAAAATCTATGTCGGATATTAATATCCATACACATTTTCCTTTAAAAATAAATGCATCACTACAAATACATAATATTGGTCTGTAAATTAAACCCTTTTTGGATTTTTCTTCTGCTTCTTTGAACTATTAAAATTCCCATCTTTCACTTTCTACTTTTGCCTTTTACCAGGTTTTAAAGTTCTTTGCAGATCAATCTATTTATATATGATAGGATTTCCTTTGAACCCCTTAGTTTACCTCTTGTTGTTTTTTAACATCCTATTCCAGGTAACTGGCAGGCTCTCCTGCAATTTGACATTGTTTTTATTTTTATTTTCCTCCGTTTGCATATTTACTCCTTGATTTCCTTTGTTGTTTGGATGAGCCTTATTAAAGCAATCCCTTCTGTTCCCGTGACTGTTTTCATTAGAGCTCGGCCTTGGTGATGTTTGCCTCCTAAATTCATGTTTAAGGACTTGCTGATTTCTTAACTGTCTTTTCTTCTTTTCAAAATTGATGTAAAAATATCTTTAGTTCAATATCTGTCCTGCGTGTTCTACATCTACATCCACCATGACCTCATAATTGAACTTAAATCATTTAAATGTTGTGCAGTACAGTATACTGCAGGTTGTATATGCAAGTTGTTGACATAAGTACAAATATTCCGATTTTAAACTTAGAAAAATCCGGAAATATTATTAAATAATTTGGCAATTATGGGGAGTGTTGTCTACACTGGAAAAACGATCTAGTAATAAGTAAAAATGTCTTAAATTAAGTGTATTTACCCTTAATTTGAGTAGGCAAATAAGATAGTTTTCCAATGGAATGAGTATTTTAATTCTTGAAATAAGATAATTAGATAATATGCACTAATATGCAAATAAGACAATGCAATTATTTATTTTTTTTTATTTTAAGTTTCAATTGTCTTGTTCTATTGGCAAAATGTATCTTTTACCTCCTCAATCCAAGAACAAATGTAGTTATTTTAAGAAATAATGACTTATCTAGATTTAGATTTTTTCCAGTGTAGTGGTTAGAGCAGTGCGTTCACTGGAAAAACGATCTAGAAATAAGTCAAAATATCTCAAATTACATGCATTTACCCTTAATTTGAGTAGGTAAATGAGATAGTTAGCCAATGGAATGAATGATTTTACTCTTAAAATAAGATATTTAGATAAGATGCACTTGAGATAAGACAATATGATTGTGTTTTCTTATTTTAAATGTAAATTGTCTTGTTTCATTGGCAAGATGTCTCTTTTTCCTCCTCAATTCAAGAAAAAATGCACTTATTTTAAGAAATAATGACTTATCTAGATTTTGATTTTTTCCAGTGTTGTGCTCTGAGAAGGTTGCAGTTCCCAGTTCGATCCCCACAGCCTCCACTCTGGGTCTCTGAGCAAGACCCTTAACCCCACACTGCTCCCCGGGCGCCGCACAATGGCAGCCCACTGCTCCCCAAGGGGATGGGTTAAATGCAGAGAGTGAATTTTCCCATTGTTGGACAATAAAGAGATTTACACAAATTTCTGAAGTTTGAATAAGTCGGATAAAACTAATTAAAAAGGATGTATTTGTTAACATTTTAACCCTTTAAAGCCTGAACCAAGAATAAAACAAAACAGAAAATTACTTTTTTTTGGTTTGAAGTCCTTATTTGCCCTTTTAACAAAAAGAAAAAACAGAAATACATTTTTGATAATAATAATTTATTACTATGCGATAAGTCAAGATTATTTTTTGTGTAGTCTTCTGCCCTCAGTTATCAGGTATATCTGATTGTGTACAATAGGATTGTGAGCAAAGTTTTTACCATTAAATTATGCAAAAGGTGTCAGACGCAAAACATTTCAGAAACCGTATGTATCAAATACGATACATTTGGCATTACAGGGTTAAGGATTCATGAACCCCTATTAGGTTACAGACAATATTGAGCTATAATAAATTACAAAATGGGCTTTAAAAGCTCTGCAGTGTAGGATAATCTAGTTCTAATATGAAAAAGTCTACAGCACTTCGTAAGTAATGAAGTCTGAATATCATAGAAGCAATGATAAAACTAAGATAAATTTGTGTTACTAAAAATCTCCGAAATGTTGCAAAAAGGTAGAAAAATCTCATAAGAATGGAGTTGGAATGGCATCAAATGTTAAAATGGAGGAATTTGTGTGAGCTCTGCTTGAAAGTCTCCATCTCTGACTCCTCTGTCTGGTGGTTCAAAGACAAATTATAGGAAGGAAATGCTTCTACTGACTTCTTAGAGGAAACAGCATGGGAACAGCCAGGATGTTTGCACAGTCACCTTTTTCTACATTGGTTTGCAGTACTCTGTTTTTTTCCCTTTTGCTGCCATCAAAGTGCAGATACCCAGCAAACTGAGAATAACCAGTAAAATGGAAAGATAAATATTGTCTAGAAAGACTTTCCTGAGTATATTGTTTCCAAATAAATCAACTGTAAACTTCTATGTAGGTGTGGTTATGGTTTTGGTTGTAAAAGCAGGTATTGTGTTCGCATGACGCGGAACATTTGGACAAGCTGAACCCCAGCACCTTCTCACAGACATGCAGCTTGTTACAGTCCCATCCTAACCCACGTGTCACCTTTTCCACATGTTAAATCCACCCTAAGACCGCGTGCGGTGCGGCGAAACGCGTTGTCATGGCTGTCATGTCCAGAGCTAACGAGTCGGGACACGACGTTGATACGCCATGCCATTTGTCTCTGGTAATAAGACATGAGAGCCTGCAGACATTTGAAGGAAGTCAGCACTGCAAAACGACTTCTTCCTGGAAAGACGCTCAGTGAGGCTTGCCAGGAAAGCTTTTTATTTATTTATTTTTAGTTGTTTTTTTTTCTTTCCCTGAGTCAGTGTCTGTGTGTGTGCGCATGCACGTTTAGATGAATTACGACCACTCTTGCTTCTCTTCCCGGCTGCATTGCGTTGGTGTGACAGATGTTTGTGTTTGTGTGTGCATTGTTGCTTGATAAAATGTTCAGAAAAACACAGGCTGTAGGATGTGGGATTGTGCTTTGTGTAGGGGTGTGCGTGTCCTGATACAAGTGCCCCCTCCCTACTTCGGCTGACTAGTAGATAGATGCTGGCTGTCACACCTGTCTGACTTTGTTCCTGCCAGATGCGGCGGGGTCGCGGGGAAAGCGCCCAAACACTCATCAATCTCCACCACTGTCCAACATTCTTTCGGCTCCTGTGATGGCGTCCAATATCCATTTAGCCGCTCCAGATGCTGGCAGAAATGCTTACATGTACAGAAAAGGGTGGCCAAGCCTACTGACCTGCATCATCAGTATGAGTGGATGATCAAAAAAAAATAAAACAGAGGGCATTACAGGATGGCGAGATCTGTGCAGCAGAAGAGCCTGTGACAAATGAGGCTTTCCTTTTTGCTAACTCTGTGAGGATTTCATTGTCTTTAGCCTGGCAGCAAAAGATAATACATTTGATGTCAACCCTATCTGATTTCACTACCTTCTATATCAAAGCAACACTGTTTAACTTTGATATACTAGCTTACAGGTGCTGGTCATAAAATTAGAATATCATGAAAAAGTAGATTGATTTCAGTAATTCCATTTAAAAAGTGAAACTTGTATATTATATTCATACATTACATACAAACTCATATATTTCAGATGTTTATTTTGTTTAATTTTGATGATTACAAATGACAACAAATGAAAATCTCAAATTCATCATATCAGAAAATTAGAATATTACTGAAGACCAATAAAAACAAAGGATTTATAGAAATGTTGGCCAACTGAAAAGTATGAACATGAAAAGTATGAGCATGTACAGCACTCAGTATTTAGTTGGGCCTCCTTTGGCCTGTATTACTGCAGCAATGCGGCGTGGCATGGAGTCGATCAGTCTGTGGCACTGCTCAGGTGTTATGATAGCCCAGGTTGCTCTAATAGTGGCTTTTAGCTCTTCTGAATTGTTGGGTCTGGTGTATTGCATCTTCTTCTTCACAATACCCCATAGATTTTCTATGGGGTTAAGGTCAGGAGAGTTTGCTGGCCAATTAAGAACAGGGATACCATGGTCCTTCAACCAGGTACTGGTAGCTTTGGCACTGTGTGCAGGTGCCAAGTCCTGTTGGAAAATGAAATCTGCATCTCCAAAAAGTTGGTCAGCTGCAGGAAGCATGAAGTGCTCTAAAACTTCCTGGTATGTGGCTGCGTTGACCCTGGACCTCAGAAAACACAATGGACCAACACCAGCAGATGACATGGCACCCCAAACCATCACTGACTGTGGAAACTTTACACTGGACTTCAAGCAACGTGGATGAAGTGCCTCTCTTCTTTTCCTCCAGACTCTGGGACCTTGATTTCCAAAGGAAATGCAAAATTTACTTTCATCAGAGAACATGACTTTGGACCACTCACCAGCAGTCCAGTCCTGTTTCTCTTTAGCCCAGGCAAGACGCTTCTGACGCTGTCTGTGGTTCAAGAGTGGCTTGACACAAGGAATGCGACAGCAGAAACCCATGTCTTTCATACGTCTGTGTGTGGTGGTTCTTGAAGCACTCACTCCAGCTGCAGTCCACTCTTTGTGAATCTCCCCCACATTTCTGAATGGGTTTTGTTTCACAATCCTCTCCAGGGTGCGGTTATCTCTCTTGCTTGTACACTTTTTTCGACCACATCTTTTCCTTCCCTTCGCCTCTCTATTAATGTGCTTGGACACTGAGCTCTGTGAACAGCCAGCCTCTTTAGCGATGACCTTTTGTGTCTTGCCCTCCTTGTGCAAGGTGTCGATGGTCGTCTTTTGGACAACTGTCAAGTCAGCAGTCTTCCCCATGATTGTGTAGCCTATAGAACTAGACTGAAAGACCATTTAAAGGCTTTTGCAGGTGGTTTGAGTTAATTAGCTGATTAGAGTGTGGCACCAGGGGCCATCAATTTTGAACCTTTTCACAATATTCTAATTTTCTGATATGATGAATTTGAGATTTTCATTTGTTGTCATTTGTAATCATCAAAATTAAACAAAATAAACATCTGAAATATATGAGTTTGTATGTAATGTATGAATATAATATACAAGTTTCACTTTTTAAATGGAATTACTGAAATCAATCTACTTTTTCATGATATTCTAATTTTATGACCAGCACCTGTAATTTTAGATATATTAAAGGATTTTCAGGTCGATTTACAGCACTTGACGTGTATCAATGCTATGTGTGGGCTACCATTCTCAATAACCCGACTACGGTACTTGAGGGTCAGATCTGTGACTGCTGAGTCATGTGACCCAGAGCGACGCTGCAGCCTCATATTGCCACAAATGCTGCTATGACATGGCTGGTCTTCAGTAACCTGACTCCGCCAGATGGATTTGCTCCGCATATCCATCTGGAAACCTTCCGTTGAAGTAATTTTGGGAAGGGGCGAAAATACTGGTTAGCTGATTGGCCTATGATGGTGATATACGGGCCAAATAAATCAATCAGATCAACGAAGCATATGACGTACTAACAGAGCGACGACGAAAACACAACCAAAAGGCAGGCTACTCTTGCAGAAACCAGTCAGGAGAAGACCAAAAACATCTTTTCCTCTGAGAAAAGCCTCCAGAGCAGTGTTTTGCTCTTCTTTTAGCGAAGAAATACTCTGTAATTCTGATAAAACTTGCTCGATAGCCACGCTAACGCTAGTTTCATCGGCTGAAGCCACCATGTTCTTTAGACTGAACTGTCGCGCTTCTCGTTGCGTCACACCTCAACCCGCCTCAAAGCCAACGCTGATTGGACGTTCGTTTGGTGAACGGCTCCAAATTTCCTTTAACGGAGAGTCTCCAGACTGATCTGCGAGTGAAATCTTGAAAGCTCACGAGATCAGGATGGTCTCACGAGGCTAGGTCTTCAGGCTTCCTTGACTAAACCTAGAAGTTAAAGGTGCAGCACCCCTAGTGGATAAAAAGCTAAAATGTTGCTTTAATACAAACTAGATGCATTCATTATATTAGCATCAATGCTGAATGTTGGAGCTTGAGAGTCACTTTGGAACAATCAGGCATCCTAAATTCAGTTAAAACAAAGCCAAACACTGCTACAAACTTTAACTTGTTAACCTGCCAGACAAAATATGTCAATATGGCGGTGGAAGGATTATGATGTGGGGACGCCATACTTCTGCAAGGAAAAGGAAGCTGATCAGAGTTGATAAGAAGATAGATAAAGTTAGAGATAGAAGTAGTAAAAGCCTTCTGACTTGGGTGTACTTTGACCCTAAAGGCACAGTGAGGTGGTTTAGGTCAGGGGTCGGCAACCCAAACTGCTCAAAGAGCCAAAGAAAAAACAAATCTGTCTTGAGCCACAAAAACGTAAACGTTTTATATAAGCCTCGTTTGGCAAAAAAGGGCTTTAAGTGTATTAGCCCACTTTTAAAAAGGACTATATGGGCTTAAATATATATAAAGTATTCATGATTAAATGTTTATCCTGGAGCAAATGTCACACAGTAGCATGAGGTGAGGGAGGGGCAGGGAACTTCACCGCGTGGTTTAGGTTTTGTTGCATTGATGAAATTATAGAAACACGATAAAGGAATCTTTCTATGGTGGACGCGTTTCTGTTGGGAGGAGTTGATTGAGTCATTAAGAACCAAGCAGGAACTGACATCCATCAGAGCCAAGCTCTCTAACCGTGAAATCCCACATCCTCCTTCACCATCGTTCCTTTGTGTAACTTATATTTTTAGGATTTGGGGAAAAAAATGTTAGAAAGTTCCCACACCTGCAGAAAAGCGCTACCCGTTTGATCTGTGGACATTTTTCCATCCTTGCAACCAAACTAGCAGCAGTAGTGAAATTCGGAGACGCAATCCACTTCTTAAATCTATCTTTGCTCTCCTCTAATTTCTGCAGTTGCACTTTTTCTCTCACTCACCACTGTGTGATCAGCCGCATATTTAGCCTTCCCTGAAATTTCAAATTTCCAAATTACTCTTTTTATTATTTGACAAATTCTCGTGCCAAAGCAAAAAATGCAAAAATGTCATTATTTTACATGAATTGTATTTCTTAACCATAAGGTTTTTTATGTAATTGGTATTGTCATTTTATCTTGTGATTTTATACTTGTGTTTATTTTTAAGGTTGCCTTTTTTATATCTGGCTGGGGGACTACCCATGAAAATTAGCACTCCTTAGCTAACTCGGGTATATTTACATTGTTTTAATGTTGATTAATGTACACTGTCCCCTTTCAAATGAACAATAAATGAAAATTGAAAGGCAATCCTTCCACATTGATAATGAAAGCAAATGATTTGGTAAATTCTTCTTTAAATCATCTGTTCTCATCAGGTATATCCCTTTTTTTCTCTTTGGGATCCATGGTCCGAGACACCCGCCGCTTTGTTTGGCGGACGTCGCGCTGACAATGTGTTGCAGGCTAAGACCACTTGTCTCAATGGCTATGATGCACATTTTCATTGAAATAAATGTTTACATTTATTGTTTAAATCTATTATACAAATGTTTACAGCATTGGAAAACATTATGTCTGTTCCACCTCCTGCACACCATATTAAAATAAACAAACCAAAAAAAAATTTCATACATTTTTGAAAAAGCTCCATGGACTCGAAAGGGGCGACACTAAAGAGCTGCATGCGGCAACTGAGCGGCAGGTTGCCGACCGCTGGTCCGCTGGTTTAGGTCAAAGCACATTCATGTTTTAAAATGGCCTAGTTAAAGTACAGATCTAAATCCATTAATGACAAGAGAATTGATTTTTAACCCTTTAAAGCCCTATCCAAGAATAAAACAAAACAGAAAATTCCTTTTTTTTGCTTTGAACTCCGTATTTGGCCTTTTTTACAAAATATGTAAAAATTATTAATTTATTACTATGCGATAAGTCAAGATTATTTTTTGTGTAGTCTTCTACTGGCTGTTATCAGGTATATCTGATTGTGTGCAATAGGATTTTGAGCAAAGTTTTTACCATTAAATTATGCAAAAGGTGTCAGACGAAAAACATTTCAGAAACCGTATGTATCAAATATGATACATTTGGCATTATAGGGTTAAAGACGTTCTGCATCCAAAGAAACCAAACTTTTTGTTTTTGTCTCAATGTGTAGAGCCTACAGTTGCACCTGCGATAATGTACATATTATATAAAATCTAAAATAGATAGACTTAAATTTGTGGTTTTAATGTGACAAAGCATAAAAAAGTATTAGGGATGTGAATACTTTGCATTGCTTTAGTCATTAAAAGCTGGGGGACTGCATCGCTCATGAAACATAAGCCCTGCCAGATTTCAGCATCATACGTGGAAAGCTGGAAAAGCAATTTCCATCATTCTGGCTGGTGCGGGCTTTTGCAATTCCCTTGATAGGAAGCAGCACTTGCAAGTAGCCAATCCGCTAATGGGAGAGAAGGAAATTGAGATAGCAAATATAAACCTGACAAATAAATCTTATCCTGCAGGAGATTTTTTTTTTATATATTTCTTTTTGCCTCATTCCTAGCCAAAAAAAAAAATAACATAAAAATGTTTTTAATGAGCTTTCGGCGTCTGATATATTTATGGCAAAATATGCGGCAGCGGACAGACACAGTCAGAGGAAAGTTAAGCAGGAGTGGGAAAAAAAAAAAAAAGGTAGTTTCTATGTAATGTCTTTTGGAAACGAGGATAAATCCAGTTGTGCTGTAATTATTGGTCACCTTCTGCTGCAGCGGGTCAGGCTGTCCTATTTCAGAGGGATGTTTTCACAAGGCAGAAATCTTTTTTTTATTATTTTCAGTGTAGTGACTGGTTCTTCAATGCCCCTCAGAAAGTGGTGTAAAATGACGTCTCTTCTCTTCTATTCAGCCCCTCTTCCCTTCTTCCTCCCGGCTGTGTAACTCCTACCCCTCTCCTCTGCATTTCCAGCCTCACTTCCCCTTTTCTCCCATTTTTTCCTTTTAATTCCCCACTTCCCCCGGCTCTGAATCTCCGGAGGATTGCAAAATAATGTACACAAACATAAAACGCAGACGGATAAAGCACTCGTGTTGTTTATAGTGGGGATGAGGAGAAAAGAGTAACTGGGAAAAAAAATAAGAGAGAGAGAGGGAGGAAGGAGGAAATCATCACAGCGCGCTTTTCCATTTCCGCACCCACTTTAATTGTGAAGAAATCAGAAAGTGGGGAGAATTCCCCTCAGTATGCAGATGCACTTTGATGCTGTCACTCACACGGTGTGGGGCTTTTGATTAGGCTTGTCTTTGCACTGGAGGTTTGTGACCACACTTGGCAAGGAAGAGCCATTAAAATTCCAGCAACTAGAGCTCCCCCCTCCGTCTCTTCGCGTCTTTTGTCTTCCTCTCTCTCCCAACTGGGTCACCCCTGTGAAACACTTGATGCTGTAGGTAACTCTGCTAATAAGTTGCTATTGTAATGCAAAGAAAAGACGGATTGGAGCATGGGGGGGAAAATGAATTAAACAGGTTAAAACTCCGGAGAAGAATTATTTATTGTTGGAATTTTACTTAGTTAACTTCTACTGACTGCAACTTTGCTCTGGAGGAAAATAGGAGAAAGGGGGATGTCATAATAATGACAGATTTAACATTTTTATTATGCATTTCTAAAGTTACATTAGGTTTTCTAACATTTCTATCATTATGATACGTAAGAAAATAAAAAGTTGTCTTCTGTAATAAAGCCAGACAGCTGAAACATAAAAAAACTCAAGAACATTGTTAAAAGTTTTCATCACACATAAACTGCAATCTAAGATGGACAAAGAATAGCTTATTAATCGACAGCCTCAGCAACTGACCCTAACCCTCTGCAGTCTGTTAAAAAGTTATTATCCATCCTTTAAAGGGACATTGTGTAACTCTTTTGGCTTCCTGATTTCATACAAACATACACTGCAAAATCTAACAACAGCTGCATGAGAAATAAAAAGGTTCCCACACTTAATTTGCTTAAATTTATAACTAATGGCAACAGTAGGGGTGTAAATAATAATCGTTTTGTATCGATGCATCAATCCAACAGCCGGCGATCCGATGCATCGATACGTCTGCAAGAGAATCGATTCATGTTTTTTTTTTCCTGCGGTCTATTTTTATCCATTTGCTCCTGGGTGTAATTCTCCCTCCCGTGCTGTGGTGGCGCTAAATCTATTTTGCCCTCCTACCTCGCTTCCTGGTTATCCTCTTACAGCAGTGTGTTGCAGTGAGCTTGATGCAGACATTTTTGATTTATGCTCAGTATTGAAGCGTGGTCTGTGCTACACGCTGTGAGTCTAGATACGGCCGAGGCGGCGAGGAAGTGGGGGCGAGTTTAGTCCGACGACGGAGGGACATGAGGGCCAAAAAGAGCGGAGATCCAGGTGGAAAAAGGGTCCCAGCGTTCTCGCGCACCTCGCTCTTCTAGCGGGTCAAACTTCACGAGTTGTTTTCCGCAATTTCGCTCATAAAAACAAAACAAGCCGGCCTCCTGTCTGCGGCGCTGTCTGCGGTCAGCTACAATTTGGGAGAGGAGCAGCGGAGCGTCTGTGGAGGGGGCGGGGACGTCTGGAGCCGAGGTATTGCATTGCACTGATTTTGTGCCTTTCAGAATCTATAACGCAGGGGTATTATTAATTTTCAGTGAATGACATTTTAATAGGAAAAGGTGGAGTGCAACTTTTTAACTTCTGTTATTTGCTGTTGTTTCTCAAAATAAAATGCATAACGATGTTACAACTTTCATTGATTTATTGAAGAAAAAAAAAAGAACCAATTAATCGAATCGTATCGCGATGTATTCTTGAGTATCGAAAATAATCGAATCGTTGGGTCAGGAAATCGATACTGAATCGAATCGCCATGATAGGTGTGATTTACACCACTAGGCAACAGTGTCAAATTTAACTTTGTATCATCCTGAAAAACGATTTATTTTTGTATGTCGTGAACAGCACATTGGTGCAGTACCACAGTCCACAAATAAATTGTCTGGATAAAACAAATTATTTTGATGGTTTTTATTTTTATTTTTTAATACCAACAGGCCATCATGAAAATGATCTTAAATAAAACAAAAGCAAAGAGTCTATTTTTAAAAGGTAAGGAGCAGTAAATAAAGATAATTGTAAAAAAAAAATGTAAGGAGTAGAAGTAAAAAGTTGTCTAAATGATATACACTGGAAAAAATTAAACCCTAGATGAGTAATTTTTGCTTAAAATAAGTGCATTTGTTCTTGAATTGAGAAGGTAAAAGATACATTTTGCCAATGGAACAAGACAATTTAAATTTAAAATAAGAAAAAGCTATTGCATTGTCTTATTTCAAGTGCATTTTATCTAAACATCTCATTTTAAGAGTAAAAATACTCATTCAATTTGCAAATCATCTTATTTACCTACTCAAAAAAGGGTAAATACACATAATTTGAGAAATTTTTACTTATTTCTAGATCGTTTTTCCAGTGTAGATAGTCAAAATGTCTACTTAATTAACAACGTATTTGTACTTTATTACTTGACACCTGTGATCTTTTCCGATCTAAATATTCTGCATCACTGGCATCATGCTTGCAAATACTGTAACTCTGCATTTAAACAGCCCTTTCACAAACTAACAGCAGTTTTTCCTTTCAGTGTTATATATTTTTTATATTTTCTGAACGTTTTTATTTAAAATACTTCATCTGTCAGGAAGCACAGCTGAACACACAGCTTAATACCTACAACACCAATGTATGTTTTCCTTTATCTCACATTGGTTACTTGATTTAAACCGTTCTCTGACATTATGAACCCCCCATCCTAACAGTAAGCATTTCTCGCATTTCTCCTGGCAGCGTGTTATATTTCATTTCATACAGCAGTATGGCAGTTTGATATTTAACAAGGTCAATGAATTTTAATATAGGTGATCTCAAAAATAAAACAGTGTGTTCTTGAAATCCTGCATGATTTATATTCTTCCTGCTATTTTCAGAGGTGTTTAAAGTGACTGCAGTGAACTTTTGTGTGCGATACCCGTCACCTCTGAACAATAACTTTCACATGTTAAATATGTGAATATATAACACATAGAATGTGTTTCCAGAATAGGTTTAGCTCAGAACATACTGTGCAGTTATACATCCTTCTTATAGGAAGTTGTTTTGCAAAGATTTAAAAACAGAAAAACAGCTTATTTATGTACATTTTGTTTTAGTTTATTGCCTGCAGTTAGAACAGAAGAATGCAACAACACCAAACATCCCATACGTCACTGGTGCTGCTCAAACCTTTTGCAACCATTCGTTATATATTTCTCACATCCATCTTCATCCTAATAGTGTGCATGTGACAGAAACCTTCTGACTGATGTTGCACTGGTTTGTTCGCTAAAAATCAGAATCTAAAACATTTGTACTTCACACAGACCCCGTTTAGGTCAGTGATTGCACATTGAACATTTGTTATTGGAACTTGCTTGGGTCATTGTAAAGTAGAAAGGCCCATTATAGTGCAGAATACAGCACCTGCTATTGAAAAGCACCCACAACTGTAAATATATAAGTGTGTTTCCCTGGCTGAGTTTTTTTTAGTTTTCTTTCTAGGTACACTTGATGCCTATGAACTGAAGTAGCCAATCTAGTGGGTGAAATTCAATGCATTTCAAATTAAGCATTACAATAAAGGATTTAGGGGATTTACTTTAATTCTAACATTGGATTCTACTGGGATTTCTCTTTAGTTTGTAGAGCATGGTTAAAATATGGAAAAAAGTCCATTTAGCAGCAGTTGTGTACACAAACAACTCCTTGCCGTCACAAAATAATGTAAAGACTGTCAATATAATTTCAGAGAATCATTCATCTAAAGCAACGTCTACAGAATACTATCCCTGAACACAACACTTTAAACCCTGAAACACAGCAGCAGTTTGTCACTGTGGGGTGGAGGTTTGACAGGACCCAAATGCAGACACAAAAGCTGAAAGCGGTTACTTGCAGACTTTTAAAAAAAAGGGTAAAAGAAGCAAAAATCCAAAAAATAAATCCACAAAATCCACAAAAACTGAGAACCAGGAATACTCACAACAAGAGGGCAAAGAAATGACGACAAACCAGCAATGAGTGACTGAACAAGAGGAGAATATATGGGAGAGAGAAACAAAGACCAGTCTAATTAGCAGATTGGGAGCAGGTGTGAAGAGAGGAGGCAAGAAGGGAGCTAGGGAAAAGGAGACTGACACAAGAAGGGAAACAGGAAAGAACTCAAATAAAATAACTACAACACAAAATGGAAATAAGACCAATGAAAAATTTGAACAGAACCAAAACCGTGACACAGTTCAAGCAGGTAGTAGCCGATCATAGTTGACCCATGTTGGGCCCCTTGGTACCAAATAAGCATTGATTCACAACCTCTGAAATCATCAAATCAAACTCCACCTTTAGGACGTCAGGGAACAGCAGTTCTGCATCATGGATGCCAGATCTGCAGGCTTCTGTTCAGTAATATCATCTCACTATGAAACAAACCTCTGAGGTTTAAATATGACATTAATTGAATGCATATGATGTAAAATTGGTATGAAGCTGGTTAAGTTGTTGAATAATCACAGTCTTTGCAGTCTCTGTTGCGGTATCTGTGCAATGTCTTGAATGTAAGTGACTTCTTGGATGCAGTGTTAATGAGAGTATTGCATTCCAAGAGTCAAGCAACTGCATGATGCATAAGGATGCTTAATTTGGCCCTCTAACTGCCCGTCATGTACCCAGCTAAGGTACACATTTGGTAGCTGAGCAGCTAAACTCACAGAAACTGGTGAGGACATCATGATTGAGATTCTTCAACATGAAGTCAGTCATGTTGGAGAAACAAACATGTTTGAAAGATGAGCTTCTACAATCAATATTGGCATTCTGCAATAGAATCACATTGACATCATATTCCTGACATTGAAGCCATGATACCCAATGAGCTAGTAGCTATACATCAGTCTTTTATATTTTTTCTAATCATTAGTTTAATCCAGATATAGATAAATTTGGTTTTAAAACCCAGCAGCTATGATGTCAGTTTTTATCTCGTGTGAGATCTGAAAAGGGAATAAAATAGTGATTAAAATAGAGTTAACAAAGGAATCTAATAGCATATTTTCATCGTAACTGTTGGCATTCATAAATAGATATGAGTGGTGTATTGATGGTTCATGCTGATCATTAAGCACTAATTAGCTCATTAGCAGCATTTATAGACTTCAACCAGGGACAATCTTAGCTTCTGTTACTTTGTGGGTCAAAGGGGAAATATGGGCAGAACTGATATTCATGAGAAAAAAACATGTCGTACAGTTAACCATGGAGAAAAAAAGAAAATGTGGAATCAAATGTTTGGTAAGACACTTGGAGAGCGACAGCAAGTACGGAGCAAAGATACAGACAGGCTACCAGAGACCGAGTGACACTTACAGAGAGGATGACACTTTCACTCCTCTGCACAACCAGTCGTCCTCGCCGCCTTGGCTGAGTCCCGCGGGCATCTTCCATGCACGCTGGGTGTCACAGCAGACGGATGACTGCCTTCAGTAACACTATGCCATTTCCCATACTCACACTGAACTGTCACAACCACCTCCTCCAACCCTTCCCGGGCCCTGCTGGGCCCTTACTGCCCTGAGATTCGCTCACTCTCAGGCCCCCCCCAACCCCCACCCCCCCCCCCCCCCCCCCCCCAACACACACACACACGCATTACTTTACACTGTCTAATAAACACACACTCTTGCTTGTCTGTGTGTGCACAGGAAACTGCGTAACCACACATTTGAAAAAAATCAAAATCTAGATAAGTCATTTTTTCTTGAAATAAGTGCATTTGTTCTTGGATTAAGGAGATAAAAGAGACATTATTCCAATGGAACAAGACAACTTCCACTTAAAATAAGAAAACACGATTGCATCGTCTTATTTCAAGTGCAGATTATCTAATTATCTTATTTTAAAAGTAAAAATACTCATTCTATTGGCAACGTATCTGATTTGCCTACTCAAATTAAGGGTAAATACAATTAATTTAGGAAATTTTAACTTTTTTTCCCAGTGCAACCATCCAAAGAGCGCTGATAGCCTCATCTTAAGGCAAAGTTAGTGATGCTACAAGATTAAGTTCACTTGTTTGTCAATAAACTTGATATGAATATGTTAAGTTTGAAATATAAAAAAAAAACACAACTTAAATAAACCTTATTTTTAAGCCTAAAAATTGGTGATTTTTAGGGTAATCGCATTTTCAGCATCAAGGATATCCAGTATAAATGTGCTTCAAGATGTCTTCTCCTCTGTGTGTTTTGGACTTCTCTGTGCTGTGCATTTGACTTGATGCATTTTAAGCACTTCTAAAGCAGCCAATGGTAGTGTTGCAAAATCTGAACTTTTGCAGCTGGGTGTGGATCATCAACCAATAAAAGGAGATGATCCATCGGCAAATACAAGCAAGCTGAGATTGCTTCTGCAGAGCTGTCGGCATATGAAAAATTAATATATATTTACAGTGGGGCAAAAAAGTATTTAGTCAGCCACCAATAGTGCAAGTTCTCCCACTCAAAAAGATGAGAGAGGCCGGTAATTTTCATCATAGATATACCTCAACTATGAGAGACAAAATGAGAAAAAAAATCCAGAAAATCACATTGTCTGATTTTTAAAGAATTTATTTGCAAAATATGGTGGAAAATAAGTAATTTTCTGGATTTTTTTTGTGCGGGAGCTCTGTCGCTCTGAAAAAGAACCGAATCATTTATTAGGATCATAATCCTGACAAACTGACTGCACAGATGCGGTTTGGGGTTTACTTTTCTCCAACTCATCAAAGCAAATAAAGGCAAGGCAAATTAAACAAAATGTGAGCTTTAAAAAAAAAGATATTTGTAGAGTTACATTTGAAAAACAGAATTTGAAAAAAAAAGTTAACATAATAAAATATAACAAAATAAAAAAAAATTGCAACCAAAATCTTTTTTTGATTTAGACATTTTTAAAACTATCATATTTGATACATACGGTTTCTGAAATGTTTTGCGTCTGACACCTTTTGCATAATTTAATGGTAAAAACTTTGCTCAAAATCCTATTGTACACAATCAGATATACCTGATAACAGCCAGTAGAAGACCACACAAAAAATAATCTTGGCTTATCGCATAGTAATAAATTATTAATATCAAAAATTTCAGTTTCTTCTTTTTACATATTTTGTTAAAAGGCCAAATAAGGACTTCAAACCAAAAAAAAGTAATTTTCTGTTTTGTTTTATTCTTGGATCGGGCTTTAAAGGGTTAATTGCATTTTTTCCCACATTTCTATCTACTAAATGTGTCTTTTTTCTAATATCCTCTTATCTTCATTGGTAAATAACTGTGCATCTGGAGAATAAAGCTTTAAGGAAAAACGGGGATCAGCCCAGTCCTCGCTCTATAAATGGCTGCTTTGTAAACGTGGCGACACTGTTCCTTGTTCTAAACTGAGCACTTTGGATTAGTTTCATCAAATTCACTGAATACACAATCAGTACCATATGCACAAACACACATAAACTTGCACGCACACCCATGAGCTATGCCCCCAAGTGCTTTTCACTATAGCAGTGATAATTATTAGGACAGCTGCAACCTATGCCAGAAAATGTTCATAAGCAGTGCATTGCTGTTTTCCAATGATTGGAGAAGAAACCAACAGAAAAGAAGAAATGGATAGAAAACAAATGCATCCCCCAAGACAACACAGAAAACAGAATATTCAAAGGAGGATAAGAAGGACGGTATGGAAAAGCATTGAAATGTCTCGCTTTGAGAATATAAGACTTGCCACTGGCAAAGCTGCGCATGCTTACAAATCCAAATTTGCCACCAATTTTCTAGGATTTCTGGAGGGGACAGTAGCTTAATTCTTTCCCCTGTCGGAGACTGGAAGGTTGGGGATTTAGGCTTATGGGAAGAACAGGCAGACTTATGATACAGAACCAATTGCCTTTACCAGAAAGGGAGAGCACCATTCATTCTGATCGCTACTTGTGCATTAAAGTTCATTTGCAAAACCACTCTAATCGTTGTGGTAAAATCAAGCACTGCTCTAAATTTCCCACCAACCTCAAAACATCTCCTCCTCCTGCAGCATCACCATTGAAAACCGCAGTTTTCAATTTCTAGAGTAAGAAAAAGGACAGGGGGTAAAAAGCCTCTTCCAATATTACATCTTTTCTACTTTATTACCAGTCCTGTGGGAGAATAGGAGGCAGCTTTGCAGCCGAGCTATCTGTTTATATTTTCTTTACAAGACTATATTGGAATTATAATTGCGTTCTATGGCACCTTCTTTTGGTGTCTTGCTCTGCTTAAAGGTCCTGTGGACCTGGGGAGATGAAGAAAAATGGACCCCTTTTGAGGAATTCGATTACTGAGGCACAAAATGCAGCTGCACACCAGCCTCCCCTTTTTTTTTCTTTCCATTTTCCCCCCCTTTCCTATTTTCCTCCAGGTGTCAATCTGTGGGGATGCTGGATATTAGAGCTGGAACGGCACTGACGCAAACGTGCTGGAAAATGATTCCTTTGTGCAACAAAACAGGGACACAGAAAGTGGAATATATGAGAGAAGCCTTGTTATGAACCAAAGAACCCTCCAACATTTTTTTCTACTATTGACCCCCAGACTCTGCTGCAGGGATATTAATTGCTTTATTGACTCGTGTGATTGTTTTCTATTTTTTTTCTGTCCTACCAGAGGTCATGTTGCTGAAGTGCTGCCTGTTTTTTAGGGAAAGTGATGCCACTTTAGGAATACTACAGAGATACTGCTTCAAGTGAGAAACAAAAAAATAACAGAATTCTGCACGCTTAAATGAATTCACGCATTTCTGAATGCAGCCTTTGATTTATAATTCAACACGGGGGCTCAAGTTGGAGTAACTAAATCTTTTGCATACAAGCAGCTGCAGGCATTATTGGTGCTGTTTGACATAATTTATGGTTTAATCCAAAAATATTTCTTGAACTTGAAAAAGAGAAAGAAAAAAAATAGAAGAGAAAGTTTAATCGCTAGTCACGACACAATGTAAGACGCAAGTTACACGCACAAGGCCTAAATATTCTATCACAATATAGATAATTACTGATATTCTTGCAGCTGAACTACACTGCGTAGTGCACTCGAGTGAGACAGTGAGTTTTTTATCCTTAATAATGTTTGGAATTAATTAAAATGCAAAGCCACCAGCCCTGAGTGCAACCACAGGTGGCAGCGACGAGAGCGCGACGAGAACAGCCGTGATGGCTTCCTGGCTCCATAACTCATGCCCATTTAACCAACAACTCCTAATTTTATTATTATTTTTTTCTATATTTTTTTATTATCATTATTTTTTTTTTTTTTACTACCAGCATCACAATGAGATGGGTTAGTCATTTTACACAACAATTTCCTGTGTGATATTATTCTGTCAATAAGTAATTACTTGCTTGGCAAATTGCTGTGCAAAATGTTCATCGGGGGGGAGAAGATCCATATCAATTGTTCATTTGCATAATGCAAATGAATCCTATGAGAGTGAAAAACAACTTTCCTGCCATCAGTGACAGTTGGATGCCAGAAATGCTCCTGGAGAAGCATAAATGACTTTACTAAAGAGCAGCACAGAGGTCTAGACAGTTTGGTTTCTGGGCTTGCCTTTAAAGAAGCTGTTCTGTAGCATCGCCGCCCCTGTATCCATGGATGTATGTCAGTAGAAGGAAAAATTAGTGTTATCTGGTTGTTCACATGTTTAAATGAGGCACAATCATCCAACTGCATCCTTACAGAGTATAGTTTGGAACGAAATCATCTCCCTTTTGTTATTTATTATATATTACTATAATATGTTTGCTATCCTGAAGGACCTCATGTTTTTATCTGCCAAAGGTGCTATATACTGTAAATAAAAGTTCCTCTCTTAAGTTAAATGAGCAGTAATCAAATAATCCGTAGTGGAATCAATCAGAAAGCAGACAATAAATGGTCATTTGTTATTTTTTCTGCACAGTGGCGGAGCCAGGAAATGTTCATGGTGGTGATTAGCAGTTTAGGTTCAGTCTACACTAATTTACCAACTGCGAACTAAATCAGAAAAACAGCTGGATTTTTCCAAATTAATCAGGGAAGTCATGCTAGATATTAAAGAAGCCCTTGCTAATAAATTCATACACATATTTATACATCTATGCTGTCTAAATCTGTAATGGTTTTGTATAATATACACGTTAAATTGGTTGAGCGGTGGTTCTTTATAATTTCATATAGACTTCCCTGCAACGAAAGGCTCATAACTTTCTCTTCCATTCCAATAAATCAGAAAACACAAGTTTTCTTAATTAATGTATATTGATGCAAATAATTACTTAGTTACAGTCATTTTGTTGTTGATTTATTGTTAAAACACTTACAATAGAAACATTGACTAAATTAAGGCATTCCAACTGAGAGTATCAGTGCTGCCACCCTCTGTTTAAAGGGGGAACTACTAGTAACCTGACTCCGCCAGATGGATTTACTCCGCATATCCATCTGGAAACCTTCCGCTGAAGTAATTTTGGGAAGGGGCGAAAATACTGGTTAGCTGATTGGCCAATGTTGGTGATAGACGGGCCAAATAAACCAATCAGATCAACGAAGAATATGGCGTACTAACAGAGCGATGAGGAAGAGGAGCCAATTGATAGATCAAACTCTTGCCGAAACCAGTCGGGAGAAGAGCAAAAACATCTTTTCCTCTGAGAAAAGCCTCCAGAGCAGTGTTTTGCTCTTCTTTCAGTGAAGAAATACTCTGTAGTTCCGATAAAACTTGCTCGATAGCCACGCTAACGCTAGTTTCATCGGCTGAAGCCGCCATGTTCTTTAGACTGAACTGTCGCGCTTCTCGTTGCGTCACACCTCAACCCGCCTCAAAGCCAACGCTGATTGGACGTTCGTTTGGTGAACGGCTCCAAATTTTCTTTAACGGAGAGTCTCCAGACTGATTAGCGAGTGAAACCTTGAAAGCTTGCGAGATCAGGATGGTCTCACGAGGCTAAACTACTGGTTCCAGAGTTGGTGAAATATTTTCCAATGGACAATAAATCATCTGGTAGGGGTGGCTATACAGGTGGTCAGTGATTGGCCAAGGTGGCCAACTCCATGCCTGTTTTAGTTGACCATTTCGTGTTTAAATGTGGTTTAATGTCACCTATATATTCATTTTCCTGGGGAGTGATGGCCTAGTGGATAGAAAAGTGCGCTTGTGCTCTGAGAGGTTTGCTAGTACCCGGTTCGATCCCGACAGCCTCCACTCTGGGTTCCTGAGCAAAACTTTTAAACCCCCAACTGCTCCCTAGGCACCACACAGTGGCAGCCCACTGCTCCCCAAGTTAAATGCAGAGTGAATTTTGCCATTTTTGGACAATAAAGGCATTTTATTTATTTATTTATTTTTTTTTTTACATTACATTTTCAAAAATGTGATGCTTTTGAATGGGAAATATTCAGCTTCTCCAGCAAACATGTTGCAACCTAACTTAAAGACTAAAGCTAATATTTGCCTTTTTTTTTCTTTTTAATCCAAAGATTTTGTAACACCACAAAGATACTTAAACCCAACTACACCATGGTGTGATTATGGTCTACGGTAGGTCTAACCCTCAGGCTGGTATTTGTATTTTATCTCCATACAGTTCAAACTTTGAAAGAAAAATATAAGAAAACCAATATTTGACGAGTGGAGCAAGGGTTTCTGAGTACTTATCCATTTGCCGACACATTAGCAAGGGATGAGCTTCCCGCCACTCCATTAGGCTTCCTTTTTACAGAGTAACACCATTTTAGACTCCTGTTTGCTTAATATGCAGGATCCGACCCGTCTATTTGTTCCTAATCAACTGATAAGACGAAAGGCCTTTTCTACAACCCCCGGAGGATGTAAACCAAACTCTTAATGGTCATTAGAAGCAATTATGTTCCGTAGCTGGCATGCACCAGTCTACTTTTGCTGTGTTTGCTGCCTAGGCGCATGTTGATCTGATGTGGACACAGGGGATCATGACTGCAGCTTTGGAGAGATTCAGAATATGCTTCCACATGCACAAGCTAACAGCATCTCCTATTTGACGGTGAATAAGTTCACTTTCCTGTCTGACTGCCTGCTGTGACTGAGATCCTATTTGCACACGTTTTTAGTGTATTGACTGAGAGTTAGCTGGTTCTATCTGAAATCCCAGTTCTACCGCTGCTACATGACTGAGAGAAACACCCTTCTATTCTCCGCTATTGAAAGCATCTATTACAAACCACTCTGACTGTAATGTAATTGCTGTGTTGTTGAAGACATCTTGAGGACACCCCACAAAGAAACAGTGCGAGTCCATCCCGGCTGCTGGGGCACCTCGCAATTAGCCGGCTCCTTTCTGTGCCAGATTATTCAGGACTTACAGTTTTTATGTAAAACCAACAGAGATCAAACAGACTGAGCCCTAATCCTCACAACCCAACTCAAGAAGTAAGTATTGATGAATGTAAAGCCAGCACAAAACCTCACGAACAAGCAGCATACAGACCCTTTTAGCATGCAAAAAAGAAATGCCACTCTTGCTTTTACTGTATAAAAATAACATGACGTCTGTAAAACTCCTACTCATCTGAATCCTATAGAGCAGTGGGCCTCAATCATCCAGCACCGATGCTGTGCAGGTTTTAGATGTTTCTCTGCTGCAGCACACCTGATACAAATGTATGCATGACCTCCTCAGCAGCCATCAGATGCTGCAAAATCCTATTAACCACTCTTTCATAAAAGTCAGGCACTTACGGCAAGCAAACACCTAAACATGCAGCACAAGGGCACTCGAGGAGCAGGATGGAGAACCACTGCGATAGAGCAGATTTTTTATGTTTTTGCAGAGTAGATAAAAATAGCACTTTTTAAAATAATGTATGGTTTCATTAATGATTTTAAAGGAGCCATAAGATTTTGATTTTTTTCTAAAATGTTTAAACATTTTTTGGAGAAAACAAAAATAGAGCTAATTCACACTCCTATTCATACTGCTCCCACTCCCCAAGTTTATGCATAAGAAATTGGAGCGCATGTATGCATGTTGATGTGCATGTAGCCTTAGCGACATTAGCCATGGTTTGTTTACCAATAGGCAAGAAGATATGGACATAGCAACACTTACTGAATACCTGCAGGTTCACTAATGGGTGGAAAGGCTCCTTTTGAAGACGGAAGGAATAAAAGCGAAAATTATTCCAGTATTGAAGTCGATACAGAAGGTGAACCAACATTGCACTTTGTAGGTAGCGTGCTCTCTTGTAGGTTTTTCTGATTTGAACCATGAGCCCACAAGAATCCAGCAAGCCACTCTCACACTTCGGATTTTAAAGGCAGGTTTTAATTGAAGCCCAACCCAGACATTTTAACATGAAATAAGTCTGATTTTTTGGGAGATGTCTCTTTGAAGGGGGGAAAGCTATCTTAACCAGCTTGATTCTATAGAAAAAACAAAATTTATATGAAAAGTTGAGTTTCATCCAGACTTGGAAATATATTACATGAGGATTACTTTTCTGACAGCATAAAAATAGACTGGAAGATCTCAAAATGCAAAGTAGAGCCATTTCTAAGGTTTTGGAACTCTAGAGAATAACAGCAAGAGCCGGCAGATACACATTGGATTCATCGAAAAGTGGTGTAGCTTCTTAGAGGTGGAAACCAGGCTTTAAACTAGCAATGCGTACAGGTGTACATTGTACGCCCTTTATGCCCTTTACTAAAAAAGGACAAATTGTACGCCGTTATTGGGATGTATGGCTTTAGTATGCCCTAATTCTACCTCAAAAAATTTGCTCAAATGTTAGAAAATTTCACAAGCAGACGATGGAGTTGGAAAAATTGGACTTCTGATGCTTGATGCACGACATCAACCAATCAGAGAAGCTGATCTGGTAGCTGGCAGGGAGTCAGACACAGCACTGCTGATGCAGATCACTGTGAGTAATCCTCTGAAACAGTTTATTAATGCCTAAATTAACTTGTCGAAACGTGCCGGCAAAATATGTTCGCTTTTATTATTCTGGTGCCTGCAGTTTGGTTGACAACCTACCTAAATTACCTTAATCCTATACATGTAACTGTGAGCAAAAAAAAGCACAGAGGTTTGTCCGATTCTGTGTTTGATAAGGTCCTACAAAACAAGTAGGTGCATTCCTAGATATCTAAATCCTCCCATTTACACTCATCAATCAGTTAAAATAATTTCTATCAAGGTTCCACTTTCAAATATATCGGTGACCTTGACTAGCAAATAAATCATCATACAAAAAAGCTATTTTATCAGATGCGAGTGAAGAGTAGAACAGTTCGTGTACTGTAGTGCTCAGCTGTATAAACAGGGCGACACAAAAGCCGCTCACACACCGACGCCAGCACGAGCCTCTTTGGTGACGGGGAGGGCCATTGTCAGAAAACTAATAAAGAGGCAGAGTGTTGCTGCGGTGCAGTAATTACACATCCCAGGATATCAGCACAGTATTTATAAAAACACCAGGCATCACCAAAGAACAAAAGGTCACACAGACAGATACGGCTTTAGCATTTTGAGAGGATGGGCTGAAGCCGCAGCAGCGGTGGTGCACGGTTGCACAAACATAACAAAAAAAAAAGATAATGTCATGTTTTCTTATCTGACCACTCAAAGAGAGACGAAGACTATACTTGAGTTTGCATGCACATCTGTGTTTGTGTGCCACCTTGTGTCGAGAGAGACGGTGATAAAAAAACGGCACATCTTGGCAAGCTGTGGTTGGAGCGAAGGCACCGATGTCTGCAAACACAGAGTGCTGCACCGATTGAGATGGAGGGAAATTAACGCCCGTGGACTGGTTCAGTCCAGAAGGATGGTACATTGTTTCTGTCCAACTCTTCATAGCACACACACACACCTTAATAGCAAACCATTTAGGATTCATGGAGCCGTCACAATCTTGCTTTCTCACTACAGCTGCTCCCTGTCTTCACCAGCGCGCGGAGCTTTTGTGATGCAGATAGAGCACAGAAAGTAACATAAAAGGGCACTGTGCCATTTGGCTGAGATCCTTTCCTTAGAAGCGAGAAGCATCATCTCTTGAGACTCAGAGGGAGGGTTTCCCTCGAAGACTCTGCTCCTTGAGTATACCGGGTTTCTAAAGTGTCTTTACACTTCTCGGGTTACCTAAAAACAATTTTTGTTTTCCCCAAAGGATAGCAGAGTTGACACATTTGTGAGTTTTAGCACTGAAATGACACATAGATAAAGCTCAAGAGAGATGTAAGACCCGGCCCCTAAAGCCACAAACATAGAAGCTGTTTCATCACAGAGATGCATTCAAAGGCAATATGTATAGTTGGAGAGTAGAGTATGGAGGGACACACATCAGTGAAATATTAAAGATATCAATGAACGAAATAATCACTGGGGTGCAGCTTTGAATTAGCTTCAGCTTCCACCCACTCACACAGGTTCCTGTGAAGTGGGATTCCCCAATTGCTTTGGAAGTGTGAATCTGCTGTGCATGTCTGCATGTGTTGGGATGCATGTCAATCTACTGGCTCTACAGGTGGACTCTGAGTGGTTCTGCGTTCCTTGGAGGAATATATGTAGAAATTAGGGATGCACGATATAATCGGCCCCCTATCGGTATCAGCCTTAAAACTGAATATCGGACATCGGCCACCCCACCGATATTTAACACGATATTTGATAAGCTTCTGAGTTTCTAAAGTCTAAAAAAAAAAATACAAATTCTTCTTCTTCTTCCTCAAAAACTTAAAAACTTCTAAAGACGAGGGAAAAAATATTGATACATTAAAATATCCCAATATCTTCATATGCTGATATATTGCCATTTAAAAACACCACATCAATCTCTTTTACTAATGAAATATTGCTATATGTCATCGTTATGCTACGAAATCCCCCGAAAATTCACGAAATTTTGCCATATTTTTATATGTTGATATATTGACGCGGTATCGATCTATTTTACTAACAAAATCTCACAAGAACTTGCAAAATATCACGAGAGTTTGTAACAGAACGATGAAATTTCACCAGATTTTGAAAGTAAAATAGATCGATACCACGTTTTTAAAAATCTATTTGATATCAGCATATGAAAATATATTTGAGTATATTATTTTTGTCAGAAATGGATAACAAAACTGCTATTTTCAATGAATACTTATTTTTGTCCAGCTTTAACATCGGTGTCGATATCGGTTATCGGCTACATGAGTTTTAAAATATCGGCATATCGGATATCGGCCAAAATCCCAATATCGTGCATCCCTAGTAGAAATCTATAGGAACTGCAACCTTTAGAGCCGCAAGTATTTCTTTGTTACTAAAGTGGCTTAAGATGTAAAATAAATAATAAAATGATACAGAATCAAATAAGGCTACGCTCACACTGCAGGTGAATGCGACCTGTATCCAACTTTTTCATGCCACAGCGGCTAAATGCCTCCTAAAATGATGCCACTTCCATATGTGGCACTAAATCTGATATGTATCTGGAAGTTTCTAAAGCAGCTGAACGGTCATGTCTCATTTCATCCAACTGTCACCTTATAAACAGCTGTGCTTTTTCTTTTTCTCCTCCAGTTCTCCGTCGTTTTATGATATTGTCAGCTTCCATTGTTCAAAAATATATAATAACATCTATTATTGCTTCCGTTACCAGAGTGCTGATGCATGATGTCTAAACTGTCCCCCTGTGCATGTGGGTGGGGGCTGTAAAATGCTCAGAAAGGAGTATGATGGTGGGAGCATTTAAGTATTAGTCTGACCGACCAAGTCTGAACATAGCTTAATAGTTTTGCAATAGAATAATAACTGAAAACAAATGCCAGCCTTAGAGTTGTAGGGAAGTCATATTTAAATGTCAAATCATTCTGGCTTAAACATGTATATAAATGTACTCTTTATCAGACCATATTGTCTCAAAAGTTAGAACATTTCTATTTAAAAAAAAATCCTGTCTTAAAATCTGTGTTTTTTTTTTCTCGTTATCTTCTGCAGGCCAGTTAGTTCTACGTCAGCCTCAACCAAAATTCGGCCAATTATATATCAACGGTCATCTGTTAATCAAATATTTAAGCTCATAGCATCTTGATTCATATGTCGCAGCTAATATACGCAACGGTTGAAACCAGAATCCTTTCCTTTCCCATTGAGTTGCGTCCCAGTGTTCACGGGGATGGACGTCTGTGTCTTCAGCAGGCGTAGAGCTAACAGAACTGGCAGCGTTGCGAGGCAAGGGCTCAAACATGGACGGCTGGAAGCCTTCTACACCAAACCAAGCTTCTGCCGCCCTGGCGTCCTCTTCCACAACATCTTCGTCCCCGCTTTCCTCCTCTAAATAAAAAATGGATGACGGAGGAGACTCATCCACGACCTCCGACACTAAACTCTCCTCCTCTTGCATGTTTCCGCTGTCCATAGCGTTCCTTGACAGCGTCGTTTCTAAGTCACCAATTTAGTGCTACTTGGTCCCAATGGAATTTCCCATTGGGAACCTGCTAGCACTAAGTTGCTAACTGGTTAGCAAGATGCTTCCGACAAACCGGCCACAATCAAACTTGTTTGCAAACCTTCCGCCACAATAATCCCGCCTCTTTGATAAACGACCAATCGCATTCACTTTATTCACTCGTGTAAAGTCGGGCACTATTCGGGAGAATTCGGAAATACAACGGTTGGAACAGCCTCTTCCCTACGACTTTAAGCTTTAGCAGGCTTTTTCAAATATTTTTTTTGATTGCATTTTCACAACAGCAGGTTATTTAGAATCCCAGAAGTTTTTACTTTTAGATCTGTTTTCTTGCCATTATCTTGGAAACTGCTTCATGGGTAACTGCTTTTTGTTTTTTTTTCCACAAATAACATCTTACAAAAGGAATTCTATTCTATTCTTTCTTTATTAAATATTCTACATTTCTTTTAAATGGCCAAAAACTTAACATAGGTATTTAACACACATAATGATTTCTTTTTTATCATGTAATATTTGCAGATCTAAAGGCTTTTGAATTAGGCTCAGGGAAAAATGCATATTTACGACAGATAAATCTTTACATATATATATAATTCTAAGATATGTAGTTTAAAAACACTGACTGTTTTTCCTCTGATCATATTTTTGGATTAGATTGGCAGCATTATATAATTTGATTGTTGCAAATTGTGTGGGAGATGTGTAAAAATATTTTAGCTGTAAAATGGAGTGACCAAACAGCCTGTAAGCCGACTGGTGGGCTGAAATTCAGAGTTTCTCTCATCCCCACCTGCTGTTTGACATTTCAGCACTTTGCTTGTTTCTCTCTGAAAGGATTCGCAACCAGAGCTGAGGTTACTGGACTAAAACCCTTAATTGACAAATCTGCCTTGCTTCACGTGGCCCTGCACATGAAATATTAAAGAGCTGCCATTGTTTAAAGGTTTTTATTGTTTAGGTAGGAGGATTCCAATTTCAGGATATTTAGTTGAATTTAACTCAAGTGCTTTCACTTTCAGAAATATCTTTCAAACTAAACTGTCAATTAAATCTCTGAATTGTTGTAAAATGAAAGTACTGACCACCAAGGCCTGATGAACGCCGTTACACAGAAGACTAAGAATTCAATAAAGCTGCCACTTCACATTTTTTTGATTCATGTTTTTCTCTAAGAAGCCGGAGAAAAAAAAGGCATATTTTCTGTAAATACATCTGTGAAATCCTCAGTGGATGTCCATCAATCCAACATCCTCTTAATCCAGGATTATTTTATATGGAATAAAACACCCTGTTTTTTTCTGTTCATTTCCCAAAACTTCCCGAAACCAGAAGGGATCTATAGTTATAGCTTTTACTGTTTCTAATTGTATTTGCTCTCTTTTATCATTTTTAACATAAAAAAAAGAACTCATTGCTCATCTGCTTATCTGTTTTTGGCTAGACAGAGCTAGTTGACCGTTTCCTTCTCTAACATTAAAGGTTTTATGGATCTGAGCTTCTAAGATCCTTTTGCATGTCTGCTTCTGTTTCATTGAAGCCTGAGTTGGCTCCAGTAGAAGGCCGCTGACAATGAGCCTAGTTCTGCTGCAGGTTTCTTCCACTCTTTCCTTTCTACTGTCCCTACATGCATTCTTGCTGTATAGTCAACTACCCAAAGCAAGTGAATGCCTACTACTGTCACCACATGTTCATCCAGGAGGAGAGAATCCTGCAAAGTCAGAGACTGGATGTAATCAGCTGGCTTTCCATAAATGGAAAACCTTTAACTGATCTGTCTGTATGACTTTTTTATTTTATTTTTTCTGTAAAAAGCATTTGTTGAGATGAATTGGAGATATGCAAATAAACTGAACTGAATTTAATAATTCTACTAGGAAGCTCTGTCGGTTAACCTAGAAGCTTTTCTAATCAGATGCCTGAACCTCTTAAACAAACTGGCTTTGCTTTGGAGAAGCAGCGGTTCCTCCTAAGAGGTAGCACCTCACTACATGTCTATGGATCCAGCCACCATATGGAAGGAGATTAGGAACTACTCATATTTATGATCCTGTTATCTTTGTTGTGGACTATTACTATTCACAAGTTTCTGCTAAGGCCAGAGGCTTTGAAATGGACAAGTAGTACAGCATTTGGGGAGCAAACTGTAGATCTTTACCACTTAGACTTTTTTAAAGGCCAATAGTGAGGAGTGAACTCTGGCTTTAACAATCCTGAGATGCTTTGGAAGCGCTTAAAGTTTACAAGCTGCATAATGCCTTTTTTTCCACGTCTTCTCAAACCACCTTTCAGGGTTCATGATATTTTGCTTTGTTCTGTGCTTTTGCAGGTATTTCTAAAGATGTTCTTCCTTTAGATATTTACATCATGAACACATTTTAATTTGTAGTGTGGTCCAGAAATAAGAAGAAAGGGGGTTTTGTTCTCCATTTTAGCTTCCTAGCTAGCTTTTTATTATTCTCAAATGTGTTTCTGCACGTTTTTCATGTCAAACAGTCAGACTTTGTATGATTGAACATCAACTTTACATTATACTTAAATTATATCAAATATATATATGAAGGATATTTTCCTTTTCTGTCACGAAGGAAGGATTGACTGATAGTAAGTCTATAATGTATTCTGGGGCTAAGCTAATCAATAATTGATTTATCTCATTTATTCTCTGAGGTACAGGGAGCCAGTGGAACCATTTTTGAAATAGGTTTATGTTCTCCAGTTTCTTGGTTTTGCTGAGGACACAGGCAGCAGCTCTCTGAATCAGCTGCAGCTGTCTGATCCAGTTTTTAGGTCAACCTGTAAAAACACCACAGCGGTGATCAATATTACTAAAGATAAACACATTAATTATTTTTAATGGTCCTGCTGAGATTTAGTCCTTTAATCTTGGAGATATTTTACAGGTAAAACTATCTTCAATCTGGTCTCAACTCTTGGAAATACACACATTTTTTTATTTTTATTTTTTTACAACTAAAACTAATGTAAAACTTTTTTTAACCAACATCTCCGCACATGTTTATATGTATAACAATTTCCTAAAGCTTCTACATCAACCGCATAAATTCTTACCAATTTTTTATAAGGTTGATTTATTTTCATTTTTGCCACAGTGCTTTTTACAATTAGCATTTCTTTAACTCAACATTTTATATTCCCATTCTTTTATAATGTCAATTTATTTTCCTGTATATGTATAGCATTTCATCCCTTATATATGGTGGCCCGGAAGTGCAAACTGCAACTACAAATCTAAAAGCGCAACTATATTAAGGAAAACACAATTACATTAACCTACCAGAAAAGGTAGGTACCAGTGGGAAACATGAGACATCGCTGATTGGACGACGGCGCCGTTTGACCCTTGAACCGGAAGTTGCGTCGTCTGAACAGTCCAGCTTCTTTTAAGTGTGTCTTCAGTGTACGCAAACTAACTAAAATTTCGTGATTAGTCTTGAGCATATCCAGTATCGCCTCGTACGTATGTCCTGATTCAAAATATTCCTGGATAACGGCAGCTATGTTTGGGGCGCCGACAATATCCATGTTTTCAAAAGCCGCAGCAGGCAGAATGACTTCCGGTTCAAGGGTCAAACGGCGCCGTCGTCCAATCAGCGATGTCTCATGTTTCCCACTGGTACCTACCTTTTCCGGTAGGTTAATGTAATTCTGTTTTTCTTAATGTAGTTGCGCTTTTAGATTTGTAGTTGCAGTTTGCACTTCAGGGCCACCGTACTTATACATTATAAACACCAGATGAGATAATGGTTGTTATATAATGTAGCACATATGAATAAATGCCATATCGAGGGCTTTTGAAAACCAGGTTATATTTGAAATTATTTGGGCAAGAGTGGTAATTGTGAATGTGTTTTACATTTTTTATATTTTTGCTTTAAATTGTTTATACTGTAAAACTGTGTCACCGTGGTAATAGCTATATAACTATTTCATCCGACTGTCAGCATAGCTTAGCTCTCAAAGCTCAGTAAATAAGCAACCATCTGTGTACGTTGTGTAAGAAGAGAAGTCTCCTATTAAGACAGAACTATTCTAAACAATTCAGCTGGTAGGAGGTCAACATGGACACCTGGTCTGCAGCAGCCGAGGCTCTCAGGTTTCAGTCAGCTGCTGCAGTGAGAGCTCAGACTCTGCTTCTACAAACATAAAGCAGTTTCATCACAGTTTATTTTCCCTAAGTGACTCAAACGTCTGACCCTGGGTTCTGCTGAGAATCATATCAGTGTTTTTATTCTTTAATAAAGGCACTCCAGCAGGTTTAATGTGGCGTGTCTGCATCATCAAGTCACAAGTGATCTCCCATAGCAAAGCCACATTCAACCTCGGTTAACTGTGCTCTTTCATCAAAATCATGTGTGAGGATGTTGTACTAATTGGATACTTTATAATTCATGAAAGCAGAAGTTTCTTTTTTTCTTGGAATCCTGCGTTCTAACAATAGAGGAGGGGCGGTTGTGGGCAAAGATTTGTTAATATTTTATCAGATAGACCATCCCGCTCATGTCCACTCCGCACACACAACAACAAGCAGTTGCAGCAAGGGATAAAAGCAATTAGGCGGACTTCACCAACAGAAGGCCTCTAGCCCCTAAAAGCTTTTCACATGTTTCTGGCATCCTTCATTCACTCCCTCTGCAGCTCATTTTTGTTGTCGCTGAGCGAGCAGCTGAGAGGGACGTTATAACACGTCCCGTCCCTGATCCATGCGTACGCGGCGCACACGCAACACGATTCTTTGAGCACAATTTCAGCATCCAGCCCTGATTCCCATTAAGCATTCATGATTCATCTGGAATTTATATTATAACGTTTTGAATTTTTCATGCAGCCCCCCCCCTCAAAAATCACCACCAGCACTACTTTCCGCCACCACCCGTTCTGTTTCTGATCCGACTTGGATAAAAAGGAGTCTTAATCAAACATTGGAGGATGAAAAGGGAAAATCCAAGGTGTCACTTTAAAACACTCAAAAATAATGTGTTTTTTTTGTCACCACCATCTGCTTGTTATATATCTAGTTTTTTTAAAGACAGTCGATTTCTAAGGCATGAGTTGGAACCCTTAGAGACACAAACACATGGAAATGGTATTATTAAAAGGAGAAAGGTGTCCTCCACAGCATCCAGGGTAAAGTATGAGGAAGATGAGGGTCCATGTTCTGGCCTTTTGCACCCCGCCTCCTCTGCCATGCCTATTATTTTAGTTATCTTTTTGTTCTTTCTGCAGAAAGGATCATTAAACTGAAATGATTCATTTGCTAGAAAGGTCAAAACCACAGTCTGTTGGCACCCAGATACCAGAGTTAGGGATGGTTGCATAGAGAGAGAAGAGTCTGCACAGAATAGGGCTCTTTTTTTTTTTTGGCAAATGATTGGGGTGAGCAAACCGCCACTTTCTGCTCAGGAGTGAAGACAATCATCTTTAATGCCCGTTATAGGTGAAGACACCTATCTTCAAGTAAATGTCACATTGTTTGTTTACTGATGTTGCTTTTACGGCACGAGATGTTTGTAATGTAAAAGAAAAGACAGGGAAAGAGGAACGTTGTCCTCAGAGGGCCTGAAAATAGACTGTCCACCCCCAAAGACCCCGCCCGTTCCAAAAAACGACGTCCTCATTGTCTATCTTATCCGGCCCACGTGTGCTCCAAGCAAACATTTGGAGCTGAGACGCACATCTGTGCGCACAATGGCAACATCCCTTCTTAAAGAGATTACTCCGCAAGTCCCAGCTTGGCTAATGGGAAGCATTTTGAAGCAGGGGCGTAGGGATAAGCAGCCTGCAGCCGCCTGCAGCATTTTACGTATGCTTGGATCTATCAATAGGAAAGGGGCTTCCCAGTGAGGAGAGCCAAGCATCAAGCCCACAGGAGCCAAAGAATCCGGCAGGAATCTGGAGCTACTTCTGCAGCGGCGTCAGAGGCAGGGGCCAATTAACAGGTTTCAAATAATCATAAGCTTCTGATTTGAATAATCAGATTTGGACATAAGTCCAACACAGTCACTAATTCTCAACTACTGATTGGATGAGAAAATACAGTCGCTATTCATCTGCAATCAGATTGTCTAAAATCCCTTCACTCCCTCGTTTACTTTATTCAGAACTTTTTTTTCCTTTTAGCCGTCTGGTGATCTGGTGATTGATTTGTCTCCAGTATCCATAACGATCATCATCTCTGATTCTCACGGTTTGAATAATAAATAGACTAATGTATTATTTTCTATTTCCCTTCACATAAGGGTCATTAGAAAATGCATATCTATTTCACACTATTGCTTAAATTCAATGATATATATTGTATAGCAGTTTTTTTCTGTGATCTTTACTATTTTCTGATATTGATTTATGAACACAAAACAATAAATTTTATAAAAACCATCAAGTATAGAAGCAGAATTTAAGTATATTTTGTCATAATAGACTATTTCAGACTGCTTGGCTATTTCAGAGCATCATGATCTGATGTAAGCTGTTTGTTTATTTGGTTGCAAGCCTGCAGCAGGTTGAATCATGTATTTGTAAGCTGCCAAATGAAGATTTACAGTCTTTTATTAAGAGCGATAGGTGGAGTTTTTTTAGCATGATTCACCAAGAAAATGTCAAAGCAGCCACGTTAGGTGTCTTTATTGCAGCCAGCTGAACAGCAGTTCATAACAACAGGTGTGGGAGGGGCATTCTGCAGTGGTTTAGGTTCCAAACAGTAGAGAGAAGGTCCAGTGGCTCTTTTACTGTCTCTGTTTTAATGAAAGGATTAACTCTTAAATGCAGTTTCTCATTTTAAAACATGTTTGTTAGTGTTGAGCTTCAGTTAGAACTTGCCAGAAATATTATTATTTTTTTAATGTTGGCTCATTGCTCACAAAAGCCCATAAGATTATCCACCAAAAGAGGCAAATTCTACCATCAGTGATTCACCTACAGGCGTTCATTAAGTGTTAATTCTTGTGTGACCAAGGAACTAAGGTAAACGACCTATAGCTAACCGCTAATGTTGTTGATGTTACATTTACATCAATGCGCATAAACACAAGTCAAATTCTTGAAAGAAAAAATAACGATAAAAAGGGGTCAGAAAGAGCTTTTAAATACAATTTAAATACAATTTCATAATTCAAATACCAGGTTATGATTACTTTATGTAAGTATGGATTTTATTCAGTCAACAGTGTCAGCTGGGTTTCTATTAGCCTCGTGAGACCATCCTGATCTCGCGAGCTTTCAAGGTTTCACTCGCAGATCAGTCTGGAGACTCTCCATGAAAGAAAATTTGGAGCCGCTCACCAAACGAACGACCAATCAGCGTTGGCTTTGAGGCGGGTTGAGGTGTGACGCACCGAGAAGCGCGACAGTTCAGTCTAAAGAACATGGCGGCTTCAGCCGATAAAACTAGCGTTAGCGTGGATATCGAGCAAGTTTTATCGGAATTACAGAGTATGTTTTCACTGAAAGAAGAGCAAAACACTGCTCTGGAGGCTTTTCTCAGAGGAAAAGATGCTTTTGCTCTTCTCCCGACTGGTTTCGGCAAGAGTAGCCTGGCTGTTAGTACGTCATATGCTTCGTTGATCTGATTGGGTTATTTGGCCCGTCTATCACCAACATAGGCCAATCAGCTAACAAGTATTTTCGCCCCTTCCCAAAATTACTTCAACGGAAGGTTTCCAGATGGATATGCGGAGCAAATCCATCTGGCAGAGTCAGGTTAGGTTTCTATAGTCACCACATCCAAATGCAATGGAACATTTTCAACCTTTAAAATCTTCCAAAACGATATAACTGTCTGTCCAGCCGTCTATATATGGTTCATAACATCAAAATACCTCAAATAAGAAACCAGCAAAATCACTTTCAAAGGACTTTGCCACTACCCTGTGGTCAGGTTATGTCTAAAATAAACCAATTTTATCAATTTCAATTTGAATATGAAAAAGTATACCTAATCCATGTGAAACATTTCAATAACTACCTCTGTTTTAATTTAGAATCAGTTTAATGACTTTTTTCCTAGAATTCAATAGAAGCTTTAATATACTTTAATACCACTAACAAACATGTGCCTGATTACAATAATTCAAATATTAGCACAGGAAAAATGTATAGAAGTTTAAAGTTACAAATCCACTTTACATTCCATAAATTATCTGTAATTTAAATAACACCAAACCGTCCTGTTTAGGGAGACTAGTTTAGACAAGACAACGCAGCATCCAGGCCTTTGAGGTGAACCACTTTAATTCCTATAAATTAGTTAGAGCAAAGTTCAAGGCAGAGAGCCAGATGATTTAGCCCAATAAGCGCTCCACCTCCACACAGCCAGCACAGGCCAAGCCCCGGTGAGCCGCTCAGACCGAGGCAGGCGGGGGGAGATGAGAGGGGAGG
Source organism: Cyprinodon tularosa (assembly GCF_016077235.1). NCBI lineage: Eukaryota > Metazoa > Chordata > Actinopteri > Cyprinodontiformes > Cyprinodontidae > Cyprinodon > Cyprinodon tularosa. The sequence continues at coordinate 106,005 of NW_024039418.1, read as the reverse complement.
GGAGGGAAGGCAGTTAAGCAAGGGCAGGGATGGAGATTTAGACTTAATGAGAGGCTGGGAATTCTTTCCCTTTTTTTACATTTTATTTCAGCAACGAGAGCCAGACTCCATTGACCGACAAACGCTGACATGGGAGCGTGCTATCATAGCGACGCAGTCCTGGGTGAAACCATAAAGGGACCATTTGCTAGGAATTAACAGTGATGTAGAAGCTTGGGGAAAGTGGCCTTGCGTCAGCCCCCTTCACCGTACAACACGGATTTAATCACGCCGAGCCTCAGATGTGACTGATAGCAGCAAGCTTGTTATTTTGCCCAGGGACTCTGAAGCCGTGTGAATTGATGTGCTTTCCTGTTAAATTATTATTGCAGCTGATGCATGTACACAGGAGAGCGCGGACGTAGCGTGCCTTCTTATGATCCACTGAGCGGAAACCTGATTTTGACTCCCATATGAAAATGAACAAGGAGAAAAATGCAGTATGCAACAGAAAGTCATGAGTAAATTATACAGTGCCTAGCAAAAGCATGAACAATTCTCTGACTATTCTGCATTTGTTATTGTCATCTTTCAACACAACCTTCAATGAATTTGATCCAGGGTTTTTGTGATCATAGAAGTGAGACAGATTAATGCATACTGATGGTCTAAGGAAGATTGTAGATGGTTAAAAGTGATATGCACTTAGATTTTCTAAATGGATCTCTCTTGTAGACCAAACTACTCAGTGAGATTATTTGCCGAAATTATAGACAACTACTCTATTTAAATATCAGATTGAATAATCAATAATAAATGTACACCTGGTAATTGCCTAAAGGGTGCATATGTGTTCATTTTTAACATTAAACCTTTTAACTGTGCAATTATTAGTTTATTACGTTCCTAAATCAGATTTTCCTTTTTTGATGATCTTATGTCTTATACTTGCTGAAAGATCAGAAAAAAATGCTGTATTAATAATTAATAATAAGCATAATTATTAATACCTGAACTTTATTGATCTCACACTGGAGAAATTTACCTCTAACTTGACTCCGCCAGATGGATTTGCTCCGCATATCCATCTGGAAACCTTCCGTTGAAGTAATTTTGGGAAGGGGCGAAAATACCGGTTAGCTGATTGGCCCATGTTGGTGATATACGGGCCAAATAAACCAATCAGATCATCGAAGCATATGACGTACTAACAGAGGGGCGACGAAAACACAACCACAAGCCAGGCTACTCTTGCCGAAACCAGTCGGGAGAAGAGCAAAAACATCTTTTCCTCTGAGAAAAGCCTCCAGAGCAGTGTTTTGCTCTTCTTTCAGTGAAGAAATACTCTGTAATTCAGATAAAACTTGCTCGATAGCCACGCTAATGCTAGTTTCATCGGCTGAAGCCGCCATGTTCTTTAGACTGAACTGTCGCGCTTCTCGTTGCGTCACACCTCAACCCGCCTCAAAGCCAACGCTGATTGGACGTTCGTTTGGTGAACGGCTCCAAATTTTCTTCAACAGAGAGTCTTCAGACTGATTAGCGAGTGAAACCTTGAAAGCTCGCAAGATCAGGATGGTCTCACCAGGCTAATTTACCACTGCATTTAACCCAACCCTTTAGGGACCAGAGGGCTGCCATTTTGCGGCGTCCTGGGAGAAGTGTTGGGTTAAGGGGTCTTGCTCAGGGACCCAGAGGCTGTGGCTGGAGGCTGTGGGGATTAAACCAGATGGTTGCAATTCTTCTCAGGGCACAAGTGCACTACTGTAACCACTAGCCCAAAAGCAATACTAATTAGGACCAAACTATTAGCTTATTTTAAGATATATCAATACATTTTTCAGGTTATACAGCGCTGCTCTTCCCAAAGATTCTCCTTTGTAAGTTGAGAGGGTCGTATCTGTCACTAAATACCTTATCTGACTCAGAAGGTGGCCTTACAGCACTTCTAAGCTCCCCTTGAACATACTGTAAGTGCTAAATATCTTAAAAGTTGTTGTTTTTGATTCTGTGATGTAGGATTTAAACTATATGGGCCCAAAGTGGCCTGCTATCAAATTCAACAACACAGAGGGAGACTTAAGTTTAAGACATTGCAGTGTTTCCAGTAACCTTCAGGGGTGCTAAACCTGTATGTTACAAGTCTAGCGCCCCTAGTGGCTAAAAGTTACAGTATTGCTTGAGGTCATTTTAAGAAATGAAAGCTCTACCAAAACATTTGTTTTGTTGTGAAATTTGAGAGGACAAACTTTTGGAGCTACGTTAGAGACTGAGTGTTCAGTCGCCGAAAATTAATGCTAAAGAGATTTTGCCAAACAAAATCATCTTGAACTTTCTTTTAAGTAGCAATAAGGCTTAAATTTTATTTAATTAAGAAACTGCAAAAAACAGGGTTTGAAACTCTGTTACTGTACCTGAAACAATAAAGTTTATGTAAATACGCAGATGACAAACCTGCACTAAACAAGAAATAAGAACCTTTGGTTAGAAGTTAAAGATTCTTAGTTTGTTCATTATGTGATTTAGTAACTATGACTTTCACATAAATTTGAAAAAATCAGGAGCCCAAGTTACAATAGCATAAAATTTACGATTTGATTTCATCAGAGTTGATGAGTTTGAGTTTATCAGAGGCTCTGAAAGGAAGAGAAGTGATGGAAGTTCTTCTTCCTGGAAGACAAAGATCCAAAAGCTAAAGAGCCAGAGATTAAATAATGGTTTATTTGAAAGGGTCCATGTGTAAAAATCTAGAAAGTTGAATCTTACCAAAACTCTTGATCCAATCTGACTGAGCTTAAGCAATTTGCAAACAAGAACGGGATATTTTTGCAGTCTTTCAACCCAACAGAATAGCAGTAAACATTACATGAATCTATTGTACAATCAAACATGTATTTTTGTTTTTGTCAGTCCCATAATATCTTGATGCGGCACATTGGATTGCATAGATAAAAAGATAATCAGCTTTACTGTTTTGGAGCTATACTTTTCCCTAGCACTGCATTCAAAGAATGACAGACATGCCAAAGGTAAAATGTGACCCGCTTCAGAAACGCCGCTAAATCATCAGAGACAGGCTGGTTAAAATAAAAACACTTTAAAATAACATTTAGGATGTGGGTAATATCAGTGTATGGGGGAAGTAATAATGCCTGGGAGGATAAGGTCACCTGTAAATTCGAAACGTCAGAGATTTCAACTTGGACAAATGCACACATAATGCAGTTTGGAGAAATTCTCTCATAAATATAACCGCGCTGACACCTCGGCAAACGTTTGCAAAGATACGGCTGCCATAAAGCCTCGCAGTCGCGTTGTATATACTGTTACACACAAACAGCCCCCTGTGACTTAATATACTCCATCCAAGCCTGCGTCTGCTCATCTCATTTAGGTCTGTCTGGACTTGGCCAAATGGAGCTCACGCATATAGACATACTGAGCGTGTTGATGACGATACAAAGGCGCAGACGACCTGTCAAGCTCTTCAAGGGCAGTGCTAATGTGATCCCACAGCTCCATCAGAGCCTTCCCTTTGCCCAGTGTTCTATTACAGGCCGGGAGGGAGAGAGAGAGAGATTGGAAAGGAACATGAAGACTGTGACCATGGTCCACTGATATAATGGCTCCAGTAGCTTTAGTGATATACAATACAGGTAGGGCATCAGGGAAAGAGGCGAGCCCAACTGAGAGAGTTAGGAAAGGTAGAAAGAAGCAGGAGACTGAAAGCTGTTAGCATGTGTTGCTGCTTTTTTTGTTTTAAAATTACATATGAGGTGAGGAAGCTGATCTGAGGAGCCGCCGCTAGACTGCAGCTCAATATGGGTCTGTGTGGCACAGCTCAAAGGGAGATTATAGAGCTGTTTTCCAAGAGCTGATGCGGGTGTGAGAAAGCAAATGGAATGAAGTCCAACAAAAACACTGATGGGCTTTCTCTTCCAGGATTTAATAACAGCTTTCCGATTCAACCTTCTCACCGCGGCTCGGGAACCTGTGTCTAATTTTGGGCTACGTTTCAGAATGTATTATATCTGCGCCAATGCTTGTAATTTACGTGTCATAATGGCTATCAATCACTGGCAATAATTCGGCTAATATTCTCATTAACTCCCACTCCTCATCCATCAATCAAAGGCAGAGCCAGACGGTGGCTCAGCTGCGAGGGGAAGTAAATGTAGGATAAAGGTGGGGGATCGGCATTCATCACCAGCCCAAATCTGAGCAGGATCAGCTTTGATCTGCCAAGCTTTGGCGAAGCCCGAGGACTTTGCAATGGACCGGTGGAGGCCCGGGCTCCGTTCTGGGCCCCAGTATCCTCTTTAAGTTCCCAGCTATGCTTCATATTTGTGGAGCTGAATGTCACCGTCCCACATCCTACCAGCCCTGGGGCCAAGCTTACTCAGCTTCAAGAGTCACTTTCACCGTGATCTGAGCTGGAGAGGGGAAGAGAGCAGGTGGAGGATAGAGAGACTGAGATGGAATCTGCGCAGTATTCCACTTATAGTCCTGGCAGTCCAAAGTGTAGAGAGGGAGAATCAGCCTGCTTCTATTTAACTGATATATAACTTGATCAAATTACTTTAATTTAAAAAGAAAAGACAAAATTTCTCCTTCTGCAGCTGGAAGACATCTGCTTAATATCTACGCTAGATTTTTGTTGGGGGATTGATTGATTTCTCACTGGCTCATTGATGCATCTATAATAAGAATTATATTGAACTAATAAATAGTTCGATCTGCGATAGACTGCAACCTGTCCAGGGTGTACCCCTCCTCTGCCCCCGTAGACAGCCGGAGATAGGCACCAGCACCCCTGGCGACCCCAGCTGGTGAAAAACATGACAAAAAATGGATGCTTTATTACCAACAGTCATACCAGCCACCGGTTAGAAAGAATGTTACCAAGCTGACAACAAAAATAAATAAATAGAACAAGATGTAAGAAGGTGGACAATTCCAGTTCCTGGTGGCCGGCGTCCTGCAAAATTTCGATCCATCCTTGGTCCAACACACCTGAATCAAATGGCTGAAATACCTCCTTAGTGTGCAGTTAGTTTGCCCAGAGTCCTCTCAATCATCTAATTACTCGATTTTGGTTTGTTGAACCAAAGGCACATCTAAATGTTGCAGGGTACCGGCCCCCAGGAACTGGAATTGCTCACTCCATGTAAGGCGTAAGCTGTTTCAGATGCAGATTTTACCAGCCAGTCTCTACTTTCTGCTGCATATCGTGCAGAATACAGGAAGTCTTCCACAATTTGCCCGCAGCAGTTGAGCAATGAAGATATCAGTTGAGTGTTTTGAAATAACACTAATTTGCGTGAGCGAAGAGCATTGTAGCTTTCTTTCAGCTAACTCACTGGCACAGCAACAAGTGGGGTTGGGGCAACTAGAAAAAATGTCAGTCACTGCGGTACCTAATCTGGCATAAAAGAGCTAGATTCACAAAATCAAATAAGATTTGTGGACAGAAAAACAATTAAGTGTAAAGAAGAAACGAAATGAAGCCGAGAAAGCTGTAGTAGGCGTTGCAATACCTGTGCCACACCAGTGGGTGGCAGGCTGGCACTGCCTCGCAGGAACACAGAAGAGAAAGAATAGGAGGAGCAGTGGAGGAGCAACAAGTAGCAAGTATAAAATCCCCAATAAGCTCAATGGCCTCAAAAAAAGAACCACGGCACAGAATCTGCTAAAGTTGTGGTTTTTTGCTAACACATGTATGTTAAAATATTAACTAGCAACACCAACATTACCACAAAATGCCTGAAAAAACATAAAATGAATCATCTGGTTTCTTTAACCCTTTGGAGGATCTAACCTGCCATATAAAACTGTTATATTAGGGGACAGTAGCCTCATGGATCCAGTATGAGGCTACTAATTTAAGAGCAACACATACGTCCATCGGACGAAACCTGACAGTTAAATGGTTAAAAAGGGAGGGAGGTTTGCATTGACTCGCATCTGTAAACACGCCAGTGTGTTTTCAGTTTTGCGTTTAGCGGTATCACGATAGAAACGCTCCCAGGGGAGCTTCAAACTTATCCTCTTTGGGAGAGCTGGTTTCAAACATAGTCGCTTCCATCATAATGAAACCCCCTAACATAATAAGACGACTGGCATCTCAGTTTTCTTTGATACTTATAACAAGAGCAGATATGTAGAGAGCAACGAATAATAAAACCTGGGATGAGTTTTACACACCATGTTGGGCAGAGATAGTGCATTACAAGTCCAGAGTCAGGTGGAAAACACAAATAGAAAAGCAATTAAAACCTCGACTCATATGAGCTGTGAAAATTTTACTTTATGAGATACAGAATCAAATAGATACATAAATATGCACAAGGAGCAGCTGCTTTTACAACACACTAAACCAATTAAATTTCACTGGGATCTTTTTTTTTTTTTTTATTGGTTTCACCTGAATGCGTCATGTAAATGGAAAAAAAACAAAACTGAACCATTTGAGAAGAAGTCAGCCCTAGAAACGCCTTTTGAATTTTTGAAGGAGCGAAGTCTACAAATATCACCTTTAATTCCAACAAAAACACCCAGCAGACTTCCATTACAGCTCCGGTCTGATGCGATCCCCCCCCCCCCCCCCATGTTGGGAATGCACTTCAGCAGCTTGTTAAAAAGGATAAATCTCATGTTTTTTCCTCAGAACACATACGAGAAAAGACAAAGCCATTTCCCCCTTACAGACATATCTATTTTCTTTACTGAATCAGTAATCAAAGTGTTTTTTTCTCTCTCTTTTTTTTTGCCTGCATCACTGTCAGTCCCTGCAATCTCACACTTCAGTCTGAACTGATGAATATTAATGGTTGATTACAGATTCTCTTTGTGGGAAAAAAACACACACACACAATGCTACAGTGGATAAAAGTGTTGGACAATAGGATGAAAGATCAGTCAGATTAGTGCATCCACACCCAATTTCAACCCCGGAATCCATCATTAGCAATCCAAACAGGATTCATGTTAAATGATCTGAAGTAAAGGAGTTTAGAGAAGTAATTTCTGGAAAAAAAAAGAAAAATCCCAGTGTAAACTGCCATCAATCTGCCTGGCACTACAAAGGGAACACATCCGGATATCTCTTTGGTGCAAACGCAGCAATTTGCACGCTGTTTGTCTTTTGTTCTTACACAGTGTTTTGCCTTTAATGGCCTGGTGTAATTGAGTTGCATCGTTGTATGTTTTAATAATTTAAGCAGCTTTGAATGAAGTGGCAAAAATGGTAGGAGGATGTGACTGATGGCTAGAATCCGCTACAGACTAAGGACCCGGCTGCAGGTCTTTGGATATTTCTTATAACTGAAATTATTATTATAGTTTTTTAAATTTTTTTTTGCAAAAAGCCCTGTAACATAATCAGCAGCTGGATACGATGTCGGTATATTTTATGAGGCCTAACGGTCAAAAACTCCTGACTCATGCAGTCATTCTAGTTCAGGCGCGTAGAAAAGAATAACCTGCCAAAATATTGGATAACAATGTCTGATTCAACAGTTTGTCTGTGATTAAAGTTAGGTTTAGCCATCAAGAGTACAGATAGTTTTAGGCTTTAGAGCATGACAGCAAATAATTGATGAAGCAGAAAAGGACTGAGAGCGGTGGAGCCTGAAACGACACCAGCAGAGGGATACTCCATGCTCCCAAAATAAATCTAACTCTAGATCGCTTGCTGTTCAGTTATTATTTCAGCTCGCATTGGAAGTTTAGGAGGAAAAAGTCAGATTTATGCAAAAAAAAAAACAAAAAAACACCCGAGGTCTGCCTACCTCCAGATGGGAGGTGTTTTTTGTAACAACCTTTGGATATATAGTGCAGGCAAAAGCACCAAAAACTCAATTATTGTTTTTTATGTCTACTTATGATATAATTTCATATAAGCTATGCTAGTTTTAAAGGTTTTTTAAACATATTTCTCCCCAAATAATTATAATTCTGGTTTCTTTAAAAAAAAAAAATAGAATTTTTCCTGGAAAAAATAATATTGAGGAATATTTTTCCTAGTTTTACTTCTAGTTTTCATGTGGAAAAAGATCTGCAAACACAGCCCAAAAAAAAAATCTGTTCTTAGAAGATATGCATTCATGCCATCAGAAAATACTGTTGGTTTGAATTCTTGCACACTAAAGATGGTGGAAGCTTGGACGCATTTAATGAGCGAAAAAAATACTTTTCAACAACTTGATATTCAGATACAGGACGTAGGAAGGACAAAATGAATCCCTGTTAAAGCAAAAACATATAACCTTTATCTGGAGACTTAATCAGACAGCATTGAAGGAGCAAATTCTGCTCTGTAAATCCTTGACCGAATAGCAGCCTGCTGTTGCTCGATATATTCTCCAGTCTTAGAAGTACCTCTGAATCCGTCTGCTTTCCCACATTTACCTATTCCTGCTTCTAATGATGGGATATTTCTGAAGCACCTTTGGCTCCTGATGAATAATCCTTAAAATCCCCTCCAACTCTGTGTTAATTTTAAGCTACAGCCGAGCAACAAGCTTTCACAGCTGTCTCTCCGGCTTCACTTTAACAGGTACTGCATGTCTGCCTCGACCGGCGCCGACAGGAGTGACAGAGGCTGACGAGCGCGTCGTTCCCTGAATCACAATGTCAAGAAACGGTGCGCTGAAGAAGTAAAGCAAAATGGAAAAAGGAGGCTTGGGGGAGGTGGGTGCTGTCACAGCTCCTGGTTGTCCTTCTCATTTCTCCGTAACCCACCCACCCACCTTCCTCACCCCACTTCCCCTTTATGCTAATCCTCCCTGCTGAGAGAAATCACAGCAGATGGAACGCCGGTAAAAATCAATGAGATGATCTCTTCCTCACAAACACCGTCTTTCTCTCCCTAACATCTTGAGTGTAGGTGAAGGGAGTCAAGTTATGAGAGTAAATTAAGGCTCAAAGACCAGTAGCATTAAAAACACATACTAATCCAAGATGGATAGAGTCCATACTCCGCCTCGGCTTCCTTAGATATTGTGTGCAACAAACACCACGGAGGAAATTAAGCAAAAACACCCAGAGAGCTATATGACCCATTTGAATCCTGCCTCCCACCTATTTGATTCATCTTTTAATTAAGCATGAGAAACACAGGAAAAAAGTGGGAAGAAAAGGAGACTGAGCTTTTGAAAGGGAGATTTATAGTCCTGAACTGATGCTGTGCCATCTTGGTCTAACTTATCTCAGCTCTGCCAGCCACACTCATGAGCACTTAACCTTGCGGTGAACGCAACCCATCATCAGCGCTTTGCAAAAGGGCTAGCTCTCGTCCCACCCCCTCCCCATCCCGCACCAAATCCTCATACTGTCCTTCATCAGGAAGGTACCTCCGACTAAACTGTCCTACAGTCAACTTTCCATTGCATTAGCAGAGACCTTGAGAGAAAGCATCCTTCCCCATTTCAGACCGTAAAGTGTTTTCATACATTCAACATTTCCAACTGGATCTTTGCTGCCTTAAAAGCTAAAGTTAAAGACTGCATTATTCGTTAAATTTCTTCCCTTTAAAAAGAAAAAAACTCATTATATAACAGTTTTTTTTAGGTGACATGCTAAGCTTGTGTAGCTCTGTGTCCCACAGCTGTGTGGAAGCCCTCCCGTTTTAAGCTCGCATGCGGGCCCCATGGCCCCAGCAAGTGTTTGTTTCCTTCTGCGTCCTAATGAGCAGTCATTGTTGAATCCTGCAGAGGGTGCCTAACTGACTGAACTGAATTATTAATGCGTATCTTAACAGCATTTTTATGTTGCACGATATTCAGAAAACACAGGTGTAAATGTCTGGTGGTTGCAAATCTTTTATTGATAGGGCAAGATGACAGAGTTTGGATTGAGGAGGATGTTTAAAGTGTTTACTTGGGCAGACAGTCATAAATGACATTGGAATTCCAGCTTTGTGTTCGTTTTGAGATCCTGTTAATTTTTGCTCGATGGCCTATTGGTGCCAAAGTGCATGGGTGATACATTGGGGTGGGGACGACGGAGGGGATGCCATACTGACTCTCCCCAGGTGAAAGTCAGCAAAGAGCTGTGAACAAGCTGCTTTGGCCAGGCTGGCATGCAGCCTTCCAATGCAGTGCACGGCCAGGAGAGCAGGTGGCCCCGAGCTGCAGAATGGAAAATGGAAGTTAGCCTACAAGTATTGGCTGTAACACATGCTATCAAAGGAAAGTGGAAGAAAGGGAGTAAGAGAAAGGTTATTTCTGCAGAAGACTTTCGGGAAGCTAGAAATGTGCTTCAAGGGCACACAAAGTCAGAAACGTAAAATCCATTCAAATGGACCAAATTAATGTTTGCCCGTGATAAGCAAGCTTAATATAACGCTGACAATCACAAACACTTACCCTGCCAACCAGGATTGGATCCCGTCCAGAGAATTCCTCCAGCACAAACATTTGATTCCAAACCCATCCTCTCTTGGCGCGGTTCAGTAATCTTTGTCCTTCGCCAAGACCGCTTGCCGCCGCCGACCCTCCGGTTTGTGCTGTTCTGGACTGTCCCCCAATAGGGGTCATGGAAATGGAGGGAATGCAAGTAATCCACACCAGCAACAAGGACATCAACAGATCCACGAGCATCTCCTCAGACCTCTTTGGCATCCTGTCCCTGCGTGTTTTGATTGTTTGATTGTTGTTTTTGTCTGTTTTACTGGACTCGTCTTCTTCTCCTATCTCCACCTCTTGCCCCGCCTCCCCCCTCTTCTCTCTCTTCAGATCAACAGCTCCTTCTTAGATAACAAGAAAAGGTTACTTGTGTCCTCTTAGAGCGGCAGAGCTTGCATTCATGGTGCAATAAAGGTCATTGGCATGGCTTGGCGTGCCTCCATTGCAGTTGGTGAGGGGGGTGAGGCTCTCTGCCCAGCATCCATTCGCCGTTACTCCTGAAAGGAGACCTAAAAGAGAGCAAACAGTGCTAGTTAGTCTCCTCAGACTTATGGAAACTTGTGAGGAGCTGGTGCAGAAGGGGAAAGTAAACTCAACATCTAAACATGTTACTTGTGCTAGATCTAAAGGGGGTGGAGGGGTGTTGAGGATATGGCAGGATTATTCTGTCATGGTGCAATGGAAAATGTCACTGTGTCATTTAAGCAGTCTTAACCCTCAATCCAAATCTCCCTTCTTCTTTTTTTACATTATCCTACCAGAAGAGAACAAAGGTACTCCGGGTCTCTCCAGCCTCACAATATCAGATTGCTGTGCATGTAATCTGCCATTGTGGGGATTATCGTGCTCAGATTTTGAGGAATCTCATGTTTCCATGTGATTGAAGTGAGAGGTTGAGCATATTCACAAACAACAGCCAGATTCCTCAGAAGCCCGCTCTGCTGTTCCAGGGTGAGGCAGGTGAGCCTTGTCAACAAGACTGCAGCCCTCTGATATCAAAGGAAAGCAGATGAGATTATTACCAAAAGGCTCTGAGAGGAGTGTTTACCCACTGCAGAAGATATGGAATTTTACACCAGAGCTGTTCTTTTATGATAAGCTTGAACAATAGGCTGATGTTTACAAGCAAATTCTATAATCAAACAATTTCGATGAAAAAAATAATAATATTGTCCTTCCCTGAAAAGTTGCACAGTTTTGTCTGTTTGATGTGATTTAGTTGTGACTAGACACCAAGAGAAAAAAAGCCAAAAACAGTTTCTGCAAAAAAGCAAGAACGATAAAATAATAATAATAATAAAATAAAAATAAAAACTGGTGCAGGTGGACATGGTATCCTTTTGCCCAGCAGCCTGTTTTCAGTTGCAATGAACTTTTACTCCACCTATTCCTTAATTTTGCAGCTGATCTAAGGACAATACGCTTAAAGCCCAAAACATCAGCAACACTGCGTGACAAGCGACCCAGACTATAAATTACAAATGTAAAAAAAAAAAAAAAAAAAAAACATTAAAGATAATATCAGTTATAAAAAAAACACATGTTTGGCTTTTTAATAAGATTCCCACCGCGTGTTTTTTTTTTTTTTTCTTTTGCCGTCATTTTTGGTTTGATCCTAGGCTTGCATTTCAGCACCACATGAGAGGGACAGCTCTCCGGCGGATGACAGCAGCGTCCAGGCGGCTCAGACGCAGACGGAACACCGAGCAGCAGTCGGAGGAGCTGTCCAAGGTGCTTAAATACTTAAAATGTATCTTTTTCCTTCATATCTCCAACAAAAAATACATAACACGAAAAATAAATAAAAGTTAAAGGCACCCGCTTGTATCTATAACACCTTCTCCGGCTCCCGCTGAAGTTTTCCCGTTTTCTATTCAGCCCCTCTTTGCGCATCAGCTGTATGACTGGAGCGCTTTAGCTTTCCGATTTAAGGGGAATCATCCACATGCAGCCAGCGTGCATATCAACCGAAGGCAGGACTGAGAAGAGTCAAAGAAAAAAAACATCTAACCTAAGTTGCAGAGCTCTTCTGCAGACTTGCTAAAGATGCGTTAAGGATGGAACCTCTCCAATGAGCAAAAGGTGACAAGAAGTGTTCTTCAAGCTGTCCCTTTCAAAAACACCATGCATTAAGGTGTCAGTAGCCTACCTGATGGGGCTCTTATTTAATGTCACTGTGACTGCTTTACTTACTCGTGAGACTCGCATCCTTTTCCGCTGCTGCATTATTTTATCGTTGTTTTTTTTTCTCTCTCCCCCAAAACGACAAAAAACTCCATCAGGTTTTCTCGGGGGGGTGAGTGTGCGAAACAGGCTGTTAAAATAATAATAATAATAATAAAATAAAATCCGTCCTGCAGTTTGTCAATGCAGAGCGACAGAGTGTTGGTGCGCGCAGTTAGAGGAGCTCCGACAGGCTTGCTGGTCGACTGGAAAAGTGATGAGGAGATGGAGGAGAGATCTGCACGCTGGAGGAAAGGAGAGAAGAAGAGAGGGGAGAGCCTCCCTCCGCTGCGCTCATTGGGTTGATGAGGAGTCGGGTCAACAGGCGCGCAAATGAATGCATGGCGCTCACCGCCGGCACGGACGCGGCGTAATGGTGAAAAAAAAAAAGGTTATTGTCTCACGTTTAAAGTGTCGGATATTAAATATTTATAATAATAATAATTTATATCTTTCACATTTGTGTTCTTTTTGTAGCCTAACATTTAGGAAAACGGCGCACGAGTTTCCTCTTGTTTATAGTAACGTGCATTAAGCCCCTATAAGGTTATTTTATAGGATTAACCAGCGAGCAGATGGATACAGTTATATAGCAGAGGGGAAAGTGAAGAACTTCTCTATCCCTGCTGATCTTTTTACACATTTTCTGCACATTAACGCTATAAAGGAAGCAATATGAAAGACCAAAAATAAAAAGAAGAAGAAGAAAAATTCATGTCTTGTAAAAGAGAAGGGGAGAGGACTGGGGCCTTATTAAGACTGTTAGTGAAAAGGTCATGGCTCATCAATGCATGGATGAATTAAGAGAATGTGAGAGCAGAAGAGAGTGTGAGTAACAGCAGAGGAGGCTCATTTAGCTGCCCATAGAGGGAGCCCTCTAGTGTTTGTGTGGCTACTCGGCAGCTGTGGAGTGGGTCTTAAGGGGTGCAGAAGAAGGGAAACACAGGGTGCTTTGAAAATATTCAGTTTGCCATGTAATAAAAAGCCCAAACATTGTGGATCTTTTTATTTCCAATGTGATGTACTAAAACTAAGTGTTGCAGATACTGGTTTTCCATGAAAAATAGTTGAAAATCTGCCAGATGGGTTGGAAATCTGTCAAGAGACTGTGACAGGTTATTGCATTACAGCGGTCAGTCTTTGTATCCCTGGTAGATGAACCTTTACCTCAGCCTCAAATGTTTTACAGCCTATGACTGGTTTAAAGCTAAACTTTGTCTGTTACTGTTTTTGGTTTTTTATTCATCTTCATTGACTCTTAACAATTTATGTATCCCTGATTTAAAAACAGAATCTGGCTGCATGAGGCTACCACCACCATGCTTCACAGAGAGGAGGTTTTTGTTGTTATGTTTCTTCCAATATAGTACTTGACCTACCAAAATACCAAATCCAAAATTAAAATATTAAGTTGTAACTTGTATTGTAGAGGTTTCTTCAACAAAATTTCCCTGCTTCAAGTTTCTTTTCACTTTACATTTATTATCCATCGAAGCTCTAAAACCTTTGCAGAATCAGCTGTTGTAAGACTTTACCTAAATACATTTTTATTTTTTATCTTTTCAAATTTTTATTCATTAAGTATCCTAATAAATAAATCCTCTCAACTCCCTTCAAATTTATCAGCTACCTTTTGGGCGGTTAATTGCATAAAAAACTCGCAAAATGTGAACAATTGCAAAGCATTTAAAGGCTCTCAGATGGCTTTGTATATGAGATTGTCGTGGTGCCATGCGTGTTATTGTGCTTCTCCACCTTAAAACCCCAGACCTGTTCCTAAGAGGCTTTTCTTTTCCTTCTGGAGGCCTTTTGACCCAAATGCCAGAAATTGTAATTAGCAAAGACATCAAGTCGACCATTATTTATTTCTGCACGATTTAATTCTCCTCCTACATCTGCTTTGATGCCGCAGCTGCATGTCAGACGGGAATTCTCCAGTCATCTTTCTTAAAAGCCCCTGCTGCATAATGCATTAGGCTGTAAATGTTGAGCTCTTTCTACATATGGATGAAGACTTCATTGACGGACACGCAGAGCAAGTTGGACATGCATGGATGGAGATAAATGTGTTCTTTAAAAAAATCTTCAGGGATGGCTGTTCTTCTCAAATCACTCTAAATGTTGGAATAAATAAGGAAGCATGTTTGGGTACTGAAAGCTGGAACTGCTTATAAAACAGCCTCATGTTGCTAAAACAACCTTCACCAAAATTGATTGTTTAATAATTCATTAATAGATGTATTTATTTTGTATTTATTTAAACAAAGATGATATGTTCGGGTATTAGGGCCAGGCTAGAGATTTTTTTTTTCTATTTCGAGAATAAAGTCATAAAATTACAAGAATAAAGTCGTAACATTACGAGAATGAAGTCATCATACAAAAGCCCGTTTCAGAAAGAAAGGTTCGAGCTCTGACCAGCAGATGGCGGCCGACCAGCTCCACCAATCAGCAACCACTTTGACATCCTGCCCAGTTTGATGCTGCTGCTAAAAGATTTCCTGATTTGTCAAACCGATGCTAAAGTAGAACTTCGCACGATGCTCCATATTCCTCATTTTAGGGAAGAAAGTGCTTCTTGAAAGAGTTGTCATAAAATACAACCTTTTTCTCCTAATTTTCCGACTTTATACTCATCATTTTACAACTTTATTCTCGCAATTTTACCACTTTATTCTCGCAATTTTATGACTTTATTCTCGTAACTTTACGACTTTATTCTTGTAATGTTACCACTTTATTCTCTGAATTTTACGACTTTATTCTCACAATTTTATGACTTTATTCTTGTAACTTTACAACTTTATTCTCGTAATTTTACCACTTTATTCTCGTAATTTTACCAATTTATTCTCGCAATTTTACCACTTTATTCTCGCAATTTTATGACTTTATTCTCGTAACTTTACGACTTTATTCTTGTAATGTTACCACTTTATTCTCGGAATTTTACGACTTTATTCTCACAATTTTATGACTTTATTCTTGTAACTTTACGACTTTATTCTCGTAATGTTACCACTTCATTCACGTTATTTTACAACTTAAATCTCGCAATTTTCTGACTTTATTCTCGTAACTTTACGACTTTATTCTCGTAATGTTACCACTTTATTCACGTTATTTTACAACTTAATTCTCGCAATTTTCTGACTTTATTCTCGTAACTTTACGACTTTATTCTGGTAATGTTACCACTTTATTCTCATAATTTTATGACTATTCTCGTTGTGAATTTATTCTCGTATTTTATGACTTTATTATCGAAATAGAAGAAATTAAATCTCTAGCCTGGCGCTAATGCTCCGTCATAGATATGCTCCTTGAGATGATACCATCTCGTTTTCAAAGGGGGTCCATAAATAGAAGAAAAAACAGGAAAATATAATAAAAAAATAGATCCAGCAGATAAACAGATGGACGAATGCAGCCTTTTCTTCCCATGACTTCTCAATCTGCTGGTCCAAAGTGCTCCACTATCAGATTCCATAACACAGATGGAGACTTTTAAATTTTGAGGAGTGCTGTGTTTCCAGTGGCCTTCTGGTGCGCTAAACCTGGAAATTACAAGTAGGCTATAGCTCCCCTAGTGGCTAAAAGCTATGCAGTGTTGATTTAAAAGTTAAGACAATTAACAATTAATATTCCTGGATGATTCAGAAATTTCTATTACTGCATTTTGATAACCTTGCCTGCAGAATGAATTCTCACGTTCACAAACACACTAGAATTAATCTTGCAGTGCTGCAACATAAACCATTCAAACCCAATGTAATACAGGTGGGTTGAGGTTGTTGCAGTATTATGGCTTAACTAGCATATATTTGTATTTCAAACTGATAGCAGTTAGACATACAAAAGAGCTGCTGAGCCCAAAGCTAAACCGAAATATACTGGCAGCTTAGGAAGATGTAGCTGTTTGGTTAAAATGTTGGATTTTAATTTAAAAAATAAGGAACAGTAAGAGCATAAATGAATGTTGTTTTGGTTTCTCATTATGTATGATGCTATTTAATTTGTTACCATGAATGGCTAAAACAAATATATAAACACTATCTGTCTGTGTATCTGTCTGTCTGTATGAAACAATAATTTAAGGCAAAACATGCTCTGGGTAAATGCTCCTTCAAAAGCAGGTGATTTCAGAATAAATAAATCATTCAAAACCTGCTGCGCAGAGACTTTTGTGCAGGTGTGAGGTTCACGCTTTAAAATTAGTGATTAATTCCACTGACATGGCCCCTGCCAATGATCAAAATATCAGACGGCTTTGAAAAAAGGCAAAGCAAGTGAAGGGGAAATGGTCTTTAGAAGCCAAGCATTCTCAATCGATCATTAGTTACCGCTTTGTCAGTGGTATTAATCACAGAGCTGTTGCAGTGCGAAACACAGACTCACATGTCCTCAAGTTACCAGAACACAGCCAGGGAGACTTTGGTGCAAGTTATTTATTTATTTATTTATATATTTTTATGGGGGGTTGTGGGGTGGGGGGGGGACTCCAACCTGCACTAATAAAGCAAAGTCCTCATCCATAACACTATGACTTTCTTAGGAGATTATCTGAGGAAAATTAGAAACATTACATCATTCCTAATGTTTGATGTACTTTCAGTTCTTAGGATCTTCACATCCTGGATTAAGATCAAACTACACCCTCCTTGACCAGCAGATATTGGAAAATAGATAGATGGAGCACATTTTGAATAAAAAATACATCTTCTGCTGAAGGCAATATTGGTGCTGTTGTGCCCACATTATTCACCAAATATGCTTTTGTCTCCTGTTGTCTGTTACCCAGAGTTTCCGTGATGATCCAGTGAAATTCCTGGAAGGCACATCCAGGATTACATACCAGTGTCCTTCGTCTAGAAAACTCCACCTCAGGACTCAACTATGTACCATAAGATTCTACCATTCTGACACACTAATCCCAACGTCAGTCTTTTAACCTATTTTCATACACTTCATGCAAATAAATATAATAAGGCCATATACTGTCATGATCTGGCCTGTTTGCTCTCCCTTAATTAGTAATTCCTCTCACCTGTCCTCTTCCTTCCCTGCCTCAATTATAATTTATTCCCCTCACCTGTTTCCTCTGGTTTATATTCAGTTCAGCCTGAGCATTCAGGGCCAGATCATTTCTTGTCTTTCTGTTCAGTTTTTATTTGGTTCATGTCCAGGATCCTTAGCTGCCAGTGGAAAGAGGGTTTTAGTGTTTGTCTTGTCTCCTGATCGTCCACTGTTCCTCCCCCGCGGAGTCCTCTGGGTTTTTGGCTCATTATGTGGGGAGGTTCAGTTTTTATCAAAGTAAGCCTGGCTCCAGGGAGGAGACCAGTTCCGGTTCCTACGTCCTGTCTCAGCTACCCTCTTCCACTGAGCCTGCTCATCTGCACCTGATCCTGTCTGCTCCTGTGCGTGACCGCCTGGTCATGCTTCTGGTCCCAGTCTGACTCTGAACCCTCCTGGAAGCCTGTGCATGCCTGGAAGTCTGGATCATGTCACCTGTCTCTGTTCCTGTCTGATCTGGATCCTGCCTGTTCCGTCTGTTCCTGTCTGTTCTGGATACCCCCCCCCCCCGCCTGCAGTGTAGACTGGAACACTGGAAGAATTTTCTATGCTATAAAACTAATTTATTGCAGACTGAGATGATTTGAAACAAAACCTAACCCTACAGTTTTCAACATAAGACACAGAACAAAATAACGAGACTAAAAGGTTACTGTCCAGGCCTAAAGAATGTCTTTCCTCTGCCAAAGAAAATGGCTGCATAGACACCCTTTGGTCACAGCCAGTCAATGCTAGACTTGTTTTCACTGGTAAAAACAGAGCAGATAGCTGTGGAAAAAGGATCTGTTTTATAAGTCCAAAGAGTTTCCTCAAAAATGAGTCATGACAAGGAAACAGGGACGTTTTGAAATTCTCAATGCATTCATAAGTGATAAGACTCTAAAAAAACAAGTCTTTATGCTCTTAAATGCTGTTTTAAACTATCCAAATTGAACTATGAGCATACATGAAAAAATATAGTTATTAGGTTTATTAATTTGTTTTGAAATGTTGGTTGTTTTATCTTTCATTCTTTTCAACACGAGACCCTTGCTTTCATTGTGACTTTGCCTCTCTCTGTGTGATTTCATGATGTCATCCTACAGCTGCTGTAGCACGATATCAACGCCACCAAACTTATTAAACACTTTAATGAAAGATGGATGAGGTTGGCTTATGTTCTTGACAGTGCATTTTGTAATTTGCTGCGCAGGAGTTATTCTAGGGACCCAAAATATTTTTACAGGACGGTTAGAATTGATCAATTACAAACTTAAGCTAAGTGTTTTATTGTGCAGCATTTGGTTTGGCATTTTTATCATTATGTTATTACCAGAGATGGGAAGTAACGAAGTACAAATACTTCGTTACTGTACTCAACTAGATTTTTCTGATATTTTTACTTTACTACTTATTTTTATGGCGACTTTTTACTTCTACTCCTTACATTTTAAAAAATTGGTTCGTTACTTTAGTTTTGAATCATTTCAATGGAGTTACCGTTATTATTTTTCACGTCATCAATACCAAATTCAATCTAATTGGATGGGAATCTACGTTGCATTTGACGCACCACTACAAGATGAATCGACAGATTCGGCGGTATTCATTGGCGGAAAATCATTGCAGCTTGGTGGCGGTGGCGTTAGCATAGTAGCATGGACGACGAGATGATTGAAAATGAACACAACGGAGATCTAGTCCTATTGGCAGACATCCATTTAAAATGTAGGCAACGGCATGAAAAAAGTGGTTTCTACTTTTATACTTTAAGTAAATTTACAAGCCTGTACTTTGTTACTTTTACTTGAGTAAAGAAGTTTAATCAGTACTTCCACTTTTACCAGAGTATTTTTTAACACAAGTATCTGTACTTTTACTCAAGTACGGAAAGTGAGTACTTTTGCCATGTCTGATTATTACTCACATTCATAGCTGCTCATGTGGAAATATGCCAAACAATGGCCTTTTGAGGAGGAGAACACAGCGTATGGTGTTAGGAAACTCCAGAAATAGCTTTTATATATTTACCAAGCAAAAAAAAAATATTACTAGAAAGTAGGGTTGTCACGATACTAAACTTTTCTACTCGATACCGATACTAAGAAAAATATTCGATACTCGATACCATTTTCGATACCACAAGGATAAAAACAAACACTCCAAAATTCTACAGAAATATTTTTATTAATAAATAAAATACAATAAATAAATACAATAAAGGTTGTACGCTGTGCACAATATTAAGCAAGCTTGATAAAAAACTTATAAAATTAAAATTAAGTGTTTCTTCCTTGGCTATGCTTTGCACACATAGCAATGACGCTAGCCAAACCGGTTAAGAAATGAAAATAATTCTCAGCAGCTGCACCTCTTACAAAAAAAAAGTCTGAAACTGAAAAGTGCGTAGAATTATTCAATCACACAGTGTTCTGAAAGTGCATTTTCCTCTATTCTGCACTTTAGATGAATGACTGCTTAGGTGCCACTGGTGGTGGCACTGTATCGATACTTTTAAAAACGAGTATCGTATCCGGATACTTTTTTGAGCATCGATACTTTTGACAACCCTACTAGAAAGTGTTTTATCTACAGCTCTGGCCTCTAAGTTTGGTGGTTTTATTATCAAGTTATCATGTTGGTTCTTAGATTTGATCTTCTACTTAAACCAGTTTGGTACAGACCAAGGTTCTTCAAGCAGTCATCTGTAAAGTGGACACCTAGAGTCTAGGTCAAGAAAATGTTCTTTTTTGGACTATAGTCTAGGTCCACAGTTGCCATCACCATGCAGAGTATCTGCTAAAATAGATACTTCCTCTCAAATTCCAGCAGAATTGCTAATATTCTTTCTCATGTCGCTGCTCACTGATAGGGGAAGTTGGGCTCATTGTAAATAGGCATGGGCAGCGCAGGGAAGGTCGGTGCATCTTGGAGGGGGCAAGTAATAACCGCTCTGTCTATACCTCTCATGACTAATTTTTTTTTTCTAGATATGGAGGGGGCTGCTGCTTGAAGAGCAGAAACAAGAATCTTTATTGTCATTACAGACCCATTAGGAATTTTTGGTAAAGATGCTCTACTTAGGTTTCTCGTATATGGAACAGACCATTAAAAACACATTGGAGAGGATTGATCGCTCTTAAGTCTTTGGTAATTCCTTAAAAACAGGAGTTAAATAAAACAGCTAAAAATTAAAAGGGACAGCAGGAGGGAAATTGGAGCAGTTATAGTGCTGAAAAACATCCCTAAAGAGAACTATGAAATATGTACATGGGGATGGAGCATGATGTATATGAATAAAATGAAACAGCTAATGAACAGGATTGGTTATGAAACAGATTATCAAGTCTCTAAAGGGGGTGATTACCTTCACAGCTCAGGGTAACGCAGCTAAACCACTTTCCAAATGGAAGAGGGACAAATAACTCGAAAGCCTTGTTTGACATCGATCGAGTCCAGATCTGCTGGACGTCACCATACATAGGAGTGTTGGAAGAAATCAATTTGCAAATATTATCCAGATTTTTCAGCTGACTGATAGAATATTAATCTTTCAGCTCCTAAAATATTTTTTGGAAACATTTTCCCTGAAACAATTGGGAGAAATTCGCTACTCCCACACCACCGCTCCAGTAGAAGGCGCTGTGGAGCCATTTAGCTCCAGTGGCACACCGCCATTATTGTAGAAAAAACAGTAGCAGTGGCAGACATGGGCTATATCTCACGGTCCACTCTAACCCCTAATCACTCAATCACTATATAGAGCAGGGACTATATAGTGGACTGACCGTTCAAACAGATTATTACTGTTTTTCACTCCCCATTGGTCAGGTAACTCTGCCTCCCCGCGCTGTGCCTGCGCCATCTTTGTTATTTGTTGCTGCTGCCACTAAACGACGACGGGCCGCTGTTACAAAAAATCCCATGATACCTTTTGTTCAGAGAGCTCTTGCAAAGCCATCTTGGATATATCTGCTTGTCTAGTGACCATGGATGACCACTACTTTTAAGGTGAATTAAGGGAAATTTTGAGTCGACTACATTCCATCCACTAGACTTTAGGACACTCCGTTAAATGGCGTAATTATTATATAGTGTCATGATTTTATCTAAAGCTCGGACCCACATGCAGCGAAACCAATTCAGAGAGACACAGGTGAAAGGTTTAACAGGTTTATAGAAGAGTTAAGACTCGGTGCGGAGTTGCTCAGAACTCAGCTCGACCGGAACTGGAAAGGTGAAGGGAACACAAACGATTAGTTCAGGCTCAGTGGGAAATTTCATTCGATGATATGGAGAAGAGGATCTGGTGGTTGACTGACATTTCCAGAGAAGTTGTAGGATCTTTTTCTCCAATCTGTGTGCTGTTTTCCAGTGTTATTCTGATTTGGTGGAGGGCGGAACAGGGTTTACCCAGAACTCAGATGGTTGTTGGTGAACAGAGAAAAGTGGCTGCCACTCAGATTTCCTGCGGTACTTGAACGGGTCATAATAGAGATGATTCCCTTGCTCAGAGGGTAAACTCAATGTTCTCTTCAAGGAAGAAGGATCCAAACCTCCTGTTTGAATCCCCAGCTCAGTTTGAGGCTCAGTTGATTCCTTCAGGGAGTGAAGGTCCGAAAAGATCCAGTTTGCAGGAAGACTTCCTGCCGAGAGGCAAAGATAAGAAACGAAGTTAAAACTAAGGTAGACAAGAACTCAGTCTTCCTCAGCAAAAACTCAGCTTGGCTAGAGTACCCAAAACTGGCACACACTCTGGTGTCCAGGTAGTGGCAACCAGCAGCTTAAGAGCACTCCCCTAACGAGGCAACCAACATCAGGTATGTGAGGAGGCGGACCAGAACCAGGCGCCTCCTGCTGGTGGAAGAGAGAACAACACAAAAAGACAAACACACAGACTGGAGTCCTGATATATAGTGCCCTATACAGTGATTAGTTCGGACACAGCCATGGTCTGACTCAAACCGCAAAAAAAAATATGGCACAAAATTATCAATATCCAATGAAAACAGTTGCTTTTTTTATTTCTGCATTTATTTTTGATATTAGAATAGAATATAGAATATAGAATAAAATATAGAATAAAACTGAATAGAATATCGCATAATATTGTGATATTGCAATATCATTATAATGTTACCCAATTATATACTCCTAATTCTACAATTGTCCTGTGTAAACTTCATCCCACCCTTCCTCTGTGCCGTAGCGCTCCTTTACCACACTGTCATGCTCAGACACAGCATGCTTTCCACTGTGGTTCTGTAAAAGTTTGTTTCAGTTTAGCTCCTCGAGAGGTAAAAATCCATTCTTAGGGAGATGTTTGTTTGTTTTAAGTCCAGGAAAAGGTCAGAGGAAATGTGAATGCCCAGAAAGTCTATGCTGGCCACTTGTTCCACCACCTCCCCATGTATGCAGAGAGTAGCTT
The DNA here is from genome assembly GCF_016077235.1 of Cyprinodon tularosa. Lineage (NCBI taxonomy): Eukaryota > Metazoa > Chordata > Actinopteri > Cyprinodontiformes > Cyprinodontidae > Cyprinodon > Cyprinodon tularosa. The sequence goes on along the minus strand of NW_024039418.1, from coordinate 82,917 downwards.
GTTCTATTCCTGGAACACTGCTATGTCAGCATTCACAAGGATTACTCATGCAAAATATCACTTTAGGCATAATTAAGGAATGGCATTATTATGACGTGAGGAACTGAACAAAGGTGATTTTGCATTAAGTAGGCCTTTTAAATGTTTCTTCTTTTTTCTTTCTTTTTTTTTTGCTTCTTTGCTTTTTTGATCAGAGATGACTGAAAATCTTAAAAGTAGTTTTCTAATATTCATTCTGACTTTTAAAAACTAAATAGATTTAAAAAAAAACAAACAATTTAACTATTTAAAATTTTAACTTATGGAGTAAAAAAAAAAAAAAAACACTAATTGTTTGCTATAATCCATACAGGAATGTTGCCTTCATTTTAGTTCTATTATCAGCTAACCGTTGTTGAATCTGCAATGTTCGCCAACCTTTGGCAAAGGCCAATTTGCTGCATCCAAATAAAAGATCAAACCCAGTCCTATTACAGGGATTTCCATCCTAGAAAGGATTAAGTCAAAACATTTCACACTCTGAGAACATCCTAGCCCTTGATTGGTTGTTGGGTGCACATTATTTCTCATAAGTGACAGCTACAAAGTAGTTGCATGACTGAAACTGCTTTTAAACCATTTTAAATTAATGAGCTCGATCCACCGTAATGACTGCCATCAGATGGCTGTGGACAATGGTACATCAGAAATGAATGAAGTAAAAAAAAAATGGAATCTGAATACTTAATAACACTAAGTGTAGTCCTTCGCTGTCTTTTTAGTATGACTAAAAGATAAGCTGCTACAGCTTTCCCTGTTCTCTGAACTTTCTTTAACCTGTGTGATCATCTGGTATGTTGCTATGCTAATGAAGTTGCTACTTTAGCTGTTCATCAGAAGTAGGTGATGCAGCAGCTTTGATCTTGATAGATATTTGTTTCAGCTTTGTTTATTTAATGACTGAACTGCATATTCTACAAACTTAACCCCTTGTAGATTTACAGTATCTCAAACCACCGAGCCACTAACATATCGCTATTACCTTTTGATGCTAAATCAACACAAAAATAATATTGGAAAGATTATTCTTTCACCGAGCCATAAGAGTCAAATGTGATTGTTCATAATGTGTCAAATTTGTATATCAAATAAGTCAGTTTTGCAGAGATTTTGCTTTTGTTCAGATTGGTATCATCCATCTCTTTCATTTGTCATTTGACAAATTTTTATCCTGTGGCTATGTTGAGAGAGGTTGGCTACAGTCCGAGTGATCTTACATTTCTAAACAATATGTCCTATTGTATTCAGAGGAATATCAAGCTGCTTGGAGATGGTCTTATAGCCTTTTACATTTAATATGCTTCTCTGTAATTTTCTAGTCTTCTGAGAGAACTATTTCCTTTGCTTCCTTTGGTCCATTTTTTTTACCCCTTTACTTGGATTTAGTTTTATATATGCATATATATACATACATACATATATACATATATATATATATATATGTGTGTGTATATATATATATATATATATATATATATATATATATATATATATATATATATATATATATATATATATATATATATATATATAAACATATCTATATATATATATATATATATATATATATAGATATATATATATATATATAAACATATCTATATATATATATATATATATATATATAAACATATCTATATATATATATATATATATATATATATATATGTATATATATATATATAAACATATCTATATATATATATATATATATATATATATATATATATATATATATATATAAACATATCTATATATATATATATATATATATATATATATACACATATACATATATATACATATATATACACACACATATATACACTCACATGTGTATATATATATATATATATATATATATATATATATATATATATATATATATATATATATATATATATATATATATATATATAAAACTGTAACTGAAGCATGTGTTATGTGCTTCGGGCACATTATGATTTTTGTCCATTTCTTTTCTTTGTTTCTTATAAACTTTAGTTGAAGGATCTTTTGTTAATATATTTTGGGATTCTTTTAGCAAGTTAATTATGTTAATTTGTGGTGCTGTCGTCCGCCTATAAATAGGCTGGCCTTCAGCACGTTAGCGCGTTCCTTTCCAACCTCGTTTGGACGCCACTTCCCACCTGCTTCATTTGCTCCATCGTGCGCGGTGCGCACTTGTCTTGTCGCTGCGGCCTGCAGCGGACGTTCCAGCCTGCCATGTGGTATTTTTGTTACCTTTTTCTTACTTTTTTCTTGAGGTTTTTGGCCTGGCGGGACCGGTAGTCCTGTTTTCGATTTTTCTTTCGCTTAGGTTATTTTTTGCCTTTAGTCCGGTACCAGTAGGGGCTTCGACGGCCCTGTATAGGGTTGGCCCCCTGCTGTACCGTTTTATTCTGTTTGATCGGCCTGCCAGGTCCAACTTTCTGTTGTTACTTTGGGTTACTTTTTTTATTTTTTTGGGGCACGGGATTTGAGGGCCGTTAATTATTTTTCTCTTCGCAGAACATCTGAAGAAGCCGAACCAAGAACAACTAAAACGGAGAGAATTTATTAATAAAACATCTTTTTTTGAACCCTCATTTTTGTCTTGTGTCCTCAAATATGTTGTGTCCTTGGTGGGCGTAACATATTTTTGGGGGCTTGTTTAAACAAAGTGTGCCTTTTAGAGACAGGTCGTGTCCTACGGTTGGTTCTTGTTTGTTGGCGGTTGTGCTGGGTTTGTGTGTATTTTTGCGCAGCTGACGCGCGTTGCGCTGATTAGTTAGAGCATTCGGTTCTGGTGGTGCTGTAGCTTCATTTGTGCAGAGGTGTTCCTGATTTGGTGTGGCTTGATTCCAGGGGTAGACATGGAGTTTGACCTGGATGAGTTTGTTCGAGGGCCCACGTTGGATACTTTGCGTAACTGCACAAAGGATCAGTTGCTGTTAATAGCCGAGCATTTCAAGGTTACCGTAGATAAACGCGTTAAGAGGGGAACAGTTGAAGCTGAGTTGTTAGAAGCGCTGGTGCAGATAGGAATTTTTCCTGCTACAGTTTTTCCGAAAAGTCCTGTTGGATCGCCATCGAAGGCTTCGTTGAAAGATGACCCGGTGCGTTTGAAGGAACTGGAAGTTGAATTGGGTCGGCTTGCTTTGAGAGAAAAGGAGCTGCATCTTGAACAGCGACAATTAGAGATACAAGCCGAACTGCGTTTGAAGGAACTCGAGCTTGGTGCTGAGTCCTCACAACCCAAATCGACTGATTTTGACGTGAGTAGAAATGTTCGCCTGGTTCCTCCATTTAATGAGCGGGATGTTGATAAATACTTTACTTTATTTGAAAGAGTGGCACTCACACTTAAGTGGCCCAAAAATGTGTGGACTTTGTTGTTACAGTGTGCATTAAGTGGCAAAGCGCAGGAGGCGTATGCGTCTCTTTCTGTGGCTGATAGCCTTGATTTTGAAAAAGTTAAAAGTGCTGTTTTGAGGGCATATGAACTAGTACCAGAGGCTTATCGTCAGAAATTTCGTAAGTTAAAAAAACGCTACAATCAAACTTATGTGGATTTTGTTAGAGATAAGGAAATTCTCTTTGATCGTTGGTGCGCTTCTAAGAAGGTTGCCGATTTTGCGCAGCTTAAGCAACTTATTTTGTTGGAAGACTTTAAAAATAATTTGCCTGAGAAAGTTACCACCTACTTGAATGAAAAAAAAGTCTCAAATGTGTCAGAAGCTGCGGTGCTCGTTGATGAGTACATGTTAACGCACAAAAGTAATTTTGAGCGCTCACATCTCTTTAGTAAGTTTGACCACTCTGAAAATAATAGGAAGGAGTGGGCCAAAACTGCCTCGCTTGTTGAAACAGATGTATCTGCTGCGCTCGGTGGCGTGGGAGGCAAATCGGATAACAGGTTGGAATTAAAAACTAATGGGACGTGTTTTTATTGTAAAAAGGGTGGACACGTTATAGCCAATTGCCCGGTTTTGCAGAAAAAGAACACTAAGCCCGTCGCTCTAATTAAAACTGTGAAAGGCGATGTTCATCCGCTTTCAACACAGCCTTGCGAGTATGCTGATTTTAAGCCTTTCATTATGGATGGATTTGTTTCTTTGTCTCTAACTGGTGAAAAGATCCCTGTAAAAATATTACGAGACACTGCTGCCTCTCAATCTTTTATTATGGAGGGAATCTTGCCGTTGAATAACGACACTGCGATTGGCTCTGATGTTCCAGTGCGTGGTTTTGGCATGCAAGAAATCTGCGTTCCTCTGCATAAAATCGTGATCCAGTCTGAGCTGTGGTCTGGTGACGCTGTGGTTGGGGTGCGTCCTAGTTTTCCAATAGCGGGCGTCTCCATGATCATGGGCAACGATTTGGCTGGGGGTCGAGTATTGGTTACCCCAGAGGTTACACCTGTTCCGGTGTTGAGCGACTGTCCAGATGCGCTCGCCCGTAAATTCCCAGGTGTTTTCACGTCATGCGCAGTTACGCGTGCAGCACTTAAACGTCATCAAGCCGAGAGGAAAGATGAGTTTGACTTGAGTGGAAGTTTTTTGTTCAACGCTGAATCCGAACATGTTCCATTGAAGCGAACTGTGGAGGATGACATGTTGGATGTGAATACGCTATCATGGTCTAGGAAGCAGTTGATCGAGCTCCAGAAAAGTGATAAGAGTTTGGAGTCATTGTTCGGCGATGCATTAACTGATAAGCCTGACTCCATTTCTACTGGCTATTTTTTGGATGATGGTCTTCTGATGCGTAAATGGACCCCTTTGAATGTGTCTCCTGTTGAAGAGTGGAGTGTGGTGAAGCAGATTGTTGTTCCATCTCCATATCGTTCAGAAATTTTGCGGTTGGCACATGATAATCCGTTAGCGGGTCACCTTGGCATCAGAAAGACCTATGATCGCATTTTGCGTCATTTCTTTTGGCCAGGATTGAAGAGCGATGTCGTGCGCTATTGTAATTCGTGTCACTTTTGTCAAGTGTCTGGAAAGCCAAATCAGACGATTTCTCCTGCTCCTTTGTATCCCATCCCAGCCATCACTGAACCATTTGAGAGAGTATTGGTTGACTGTGTGGGTCCGTTGCCTCGAACCAAAGCGGGGAATAAATTCTTAGTAACGGTGATGTGCACCTCTACTCGTTTTCCAGAGGTTTTTCCGGTGCGTAAAATAACTACGCCCGTAGTGGTTAAAGCATTGACAAAGTTTTTTTCATTGTTTGGTTTACCTCGGGTTGTGCAGACTGACCAGGGGTCTAATTTCATGTCTAGAGTTTTTGCACAGGTTTTACGTCAATTGGACATAAAGCACTGTCATTCCAGCGCTTATCACCCAGAGAGTCAGGGCGCACTCGAGCGTTTCCATCAAACTTTAAAAACAATGCTTCGCACCTACTGTTTGGAGTTTGAAAAAGACTGGGATGAAGGTGTACATTTACAAATGTTTGCTGTTCGGGAGGTGGTTCAGGAATCTCTGGGGTTTAGCCCGTCGGACTTGGTTTTTGCTCACACTGTTCGCGGCCCTTTAAGGCTGTTGAAAGAGAAGTGGTTGTGTGACAAATCTGACCTGAATTTGTTAGACTATGTTAGTAATTTCCGGATGAAGTTGAATCGTGCGTGTGAGATTGCTAAAGAGAATCTTAAAACTGCACAGGCTAAAATGAAGTCCTTGTTTGACAGAAGGGCAGTTTTGAGAGTTTTTCAGCCTGGGGAGAAAGTGTTAGCGTTACTTCCGGTTCCTGGTTCCAGCTTGCAAGCGCGCTATAGTGGGCCTTATACAATCACGAGAAAGGTTGGTAATCGTGATTATCTGATCTCTACTCCTGATCGGAGGCGCACTTCACGCTTATGTCATGTGAACATGCTGAAGCCGTACGTCGAACGTGCATCTGCTCTGCATAAATCTATCAGTTGTGTTTCCAGTGAACGAGATGACGCAGATGTCGGGGCAGCTGCAGATGCACGGGAGGAGCTGTCCGGTGCTGAACCTGAAGATGACGTTTTCTCCCCGGCTGTTACTGAAGGGAGGGTTCCAAATTCAGCGGTGTTGGGGAACTTGCCTCTCTTGTTGTCACACCTTGATTTTTCCAAGCAGGCTGATGTGGTTCATTTGATCCAGTCTCATAGGTCTCTGTTTGCAGATATTCCCACTCAGACTCGTGTGCTCAGCCATGACATTGACGTTGGTGATTCCAGGCCAATTAAACAACACCCGTACAGAGTGAACCCAGACAAACGGCGCCGTTTGCAGACGCAGGTGGAGTACATGGTGGAACATGGACTTGCTGTTGCCAGCAATAGTGCGTGGAGTTCACCATGTCTCCTGACTGTTAAAGCCAATGGGGAGGACCGTTTTTGTACGGACTTCAGGAAGGTAAATGGGGTGACTAGGCCGGATTGCTATCCACTCCCTCGTATGGAGGATTGTGTGGACCATGTGGGGGCTGCCCAGTTCGTTACGAAGCTGGATTTGCTAAAGGGGTACTGGCAGGTGCCCTTAACGGCGAGAGCCCAGGAGATTTCCGCCTTTGTCACACCCGATGATTTCCTTCAGTACACCGTGATGGCTTTTGGGATGCGTAACGCCCCAGCGACGTTTCAACGGCTAATGAATGTTGTTTTGTCGGGTTTATCATTCTGTGAGGCTTATTTGGATGACGTGGTGATTTGTTCTGCTACCTGGACTGAGCACGTTGACCATTTAAAAACTGTTTTTACGCGTCTGAGTGAGGCTAATTTGACGGTTAATCTTTCTAAATGCCAATTCGGCCACGCGACGGTGACCTATCTTGGAAAAAGGGTCGGGGGAGGTCAGGTGCGCCCCGTTGAGGCTAAAGTAGAGGCTATTCTTTCTGTCCCAGTGCCCACCACTCGTACTGAGCTACGCCGCTATCTGGCGATGGTTGGCTACTACAGGGGGTTTTGTAAAAACTTTTCCTCTGTGGCTGCCCCGTTGACAGACCTACTTAGCCCTAAAGTGGCTTTTATTTGGTCTGATCGGTGTCAATCTGCTTTTGAGCAAACTAAGCATTTGCTGGTTAATGCTCCTGTGTTGTCTGCTCCTCGTTTTGATGTACCATTTAAGTTGGCTGCGGACGCTTGTGATTCTGGTGTCGGAGCTGTCCTGCTCCAGGATGGTACTGATGGGGTGGAACAACCGGTTTCTTATTTTTCTAAGAAACTGGATAAGTATCAGAGATGGTATTCCACCATTGAGAAGGAGGCATTAGCGTTGATCCTTGCTTTGGAACATTTTGAGGTGTATGTTGGAGGTTCTAGCGGATCTGTGGTTGTTTTTACGGACCATAATCCGTTAGTTTTTCTGGCTCGCATGCGGAATAAAAACCGCCGCTTGATGAACTGGTCTTTGCGACTCCAATCCTTTAACATCTCTATACAGCATGTTCGTGGTAAAGACAACGTAGTGGCCGACGCACTCTCGCGTCTCTAGTCCCGTTTGTTTTTTTCTCTGAATGGGTTGGGTTTTTTTTTTACTTCAGACCCCATTCAGAGTCTTTGGGTGGGGGTGTTATGTGCTTCGGGCACATTATGATTTTTGTCCATTTCTTTTCTTTGTTTCTTATAAACTTTAGTTGAAGGATCTTTTGTTAATATATTTTGGGATTCTTTTAGCAAGTTAATTATGTTAATTTGTGGTGCTGTCGTCCGCCTATAAATAGGCTGGCCTTCAGCACGTTAGCGCGTTCCTTTCCAACCTCGTTTGGACGCCACTTCCCACCTGCTTCATTTGCTCCATCGTGCGCGGTGCGCACTTGTCTTGTCGCTGCGGCCTGCAGCGGACGTTCCAGCCTGCCATGTGGTATTTTTGTTACCTTTTTCTTACTTTTTTCTTGAGGTTTTTGGCCTGGCGGGACCGGTAGTCCTGTTTTCGATTTTTCTTTCGCTTAGGTTATTTTTTGCCTTTAGTCCGGTACCAGTAGGGGCTTCGACGGCCCTGTATAGGGTTGGCCCCCTGCTGTACCGTTTTATTCTGTTTGATCGGCCTGCCAGGTCCAACTTTCTGTTGTTACTTTGGGTTTATTTTTTTATTTTTTTGGGGCACGGGATTTGAGGGCCGTTAATTATTTTTCTCTTCGCAGAACATCTGAAGAAGCCGAACCAAGAACAACTAAAACGGAGAGAATTTATTAATAAAACATCTTTTTTTGAACCCTCATTTTTGTCTCGTGTCCTCAAATATGTTGTGTCCTTGGTGGGCGTAACAGCATGTAACAAAAGTAATTTCCCTCTGGGATTATTAAAGTAATTCTGATTCTGATGTTGTCACCACACAGCACAATGACTACCTGTAGCTCTATATATATATATATATATATATATATATATATATAAGTGGAAAGACTGGATATTTTTTATTTATCTATTTATTTTTTTATTTATTTTTTTATTTTTTAATATATTTCAAAACATAATCAGAATGGTTTTTATTAATGTGATAAAAATTCCCTTAATATGTGTTGGAAAACATCTAAATCATCATCATTTGTTCCATACATTTATCAATTGCAGCACAGCAAGCCCACAGCATGATAGAGCCATGATCCTGCTCAAGTGTGGTAAGAATGTTTCCTCACAATTAATGATGGCTTTGATAAATCTGTTCTAAAAAGTTTTGATATGTACATAGAACATCAAAGTCAAATGAAGGACTCAGCTGTTACTGATGGTTTTGTTTTCTTGTAATTCTCTTTTTCACTTGCGGTTTCTTTGTTTCATTCCTTTTGTTCCTTGTTTTGTCTGGTGGAGATAAAAAGCATTCAACAATTTGGACAGCTTTATTGAAGCATTTAGAATAATAATATTTCATGTGCATCACAAAGGTTTCGAAAAGATTACAAATGAAGAAGATTTGAGCTTTACCTGAGATTTAAATTTTGTTTTAAAAATGGTCAAATATGATAGGAATTAAAAACTAAAAGTACGATGAAATGATTAATTTAATGACAAAATCTGTAACACATTTAGCAATGAAAGCTGGAATAATCCTTAGCAAATCATATACATTTGGCTTTGATAATTTTTTTTTTTTCCCTGAATTAACGAGTTTGTTATTGTGATACATTTTTAAAAGCATAAGGGAGAAGGAGAAATATAAGGAACCCACCTAAATATATAATTCAATAAATTAAACCTAATACTCTAATCAGAATTGGTAAAGAAAAAAGCAATAAAGGGGTCGTGATGCTCCCGAAGTTTCTGAGTGAACAATTCAATCAAAGCCTTAAACGTTAAGGAAAACATTTTATGATCAATATGACAAGCAGAGAATAATAGAACTATCAACTGAACTAAAAATGTTGTGGTGTAAATTGTTTTAAAGTATTCAGTATTGGAGGGATGAGTTTTGGATTGAAAGGTTTAGGGGAAACATATTTGTCTAAAATCATAATAGTGATATTTTCATCAGGATTTCTTGCTCCAAGAAAAAAGATTATTTAAAATGTGACCTTGTCTAAAATAAACTACAGCTGCAGCTAGCAATTGCTAATTAACAATTCTGTTGACTATTTTTTGTGATTAAGTAATCAATTATCCTGACTCCGCCAGATGGATTTACTCCGCATATCCATCTGAAAACCTTCTGTTGAAGTAATTTTGGGAAGAGGCGAAAATACTGGTTAGCTGATTGGCCTATGTTGGTGATAGACGGGCCAAATAAACCAATCAGATCAACGAAGCATATGACGTACCAACAGAGCGACGATGAAAAGGAGCTAATTGATAGATCAAACTCTTGCCGAAAGCAGTCGGGAGAAGAGCAAAAACATCTTTTCCTCTGAGAAAAGCCTCCAGAGCAGTGTTTTGCTCTTCTTTCAGTGAAGAAATACTCTGTAATTCCGATAAAACTTGCTAGTTAGCCACGCTAACGCTAGTTTAATCGGCTGAAACCGGCATGTTCTTTAGACTGAACTGTCGCGCTTCTCGTTGCGTCACACCTCAACCCGCCTCAAAGCCAACGCTGACTGGACGTTCGTTTAGTGAACGGCTCCAAATTTTCTTTAACGGAGAGTCTCCAGACTGATTAGCGAGTGAAACCTTGAAAGCTCGCGAGATCAGGATGGTCTCACGAGGCTAGTAATTAATAGCTTTATTTAACAATATTTGAATGATAGCTATAGCATTTCTGACTCAAACATATCTATAGAGAAAGAAGGCTTTTCATCATAAATGCAAAATGAACCTCTACATTCTCTACAATTTTGGCTCAATTGCTGCGGCCAAATGGTATTTATTAAAAATAATAATATATGTACAGTCATTTATGGAGGACAGTTCAAAATATATCCTACAGTTGTTAAAAAATGTTTATAGGTTGAAATAAATTACTGGAAACTCTGATATTTCAGATCAGAAGTCTGTTAA